>NW_024066059.1:0-621065 GCF_014898435.1 Botrytis sinoallii
CATCCCATCCAATTTTGAGGCCGAGTCTTGGCTTCTCTCCATTCAATCCGCCATTGCTCGAATCACAATCGTCGTGCCTCCATCCTTGTACTTGATGGAAACAGGCATTGTTAAACATTGATGAGACGTGACCCAATGCGTATTTTGGCATTCTCGCATTCTCCCCGCAAAAACCCAAGTACGGACTTCGTAAAGTAACACCACAATTCCATCCTTCACTCCAATTATGATGCCGATGGTCTCTCCAGCCAATGATCCTGTCGCTTCACGTCTTGCCAATACGGATATAAGGCACATCACCAATGTGCCAAGCAAACCTCACAGCCATCAACACATGTCAGCCTCCTGCAAAAAGTTCTTGGTATTAAGGAATATGAATCTATTTTATGTGAAGCCTCTCTGTCAACCAACCAGGTATCCTTTTTTATTCAGCCCGTTAATCCTCATAATTCTCAATACTGCGATGCCTACATACACGCCCATCTCACCCCGTTTTCTCTCTCTCTCTCTCTCTCACACACACACACACACACACAACCATCAGTCCCCCAAACATCATTCAACCAGCCAGTCTCTTATATCATGACATGCGCACACCTTCCCAATCCAATCCAATCCAATCCACCCCCCCATCCCACCTATTCCGCATTCCAACCTTCCAACCTTCCAACCCTCCACTCTCTAAAGCCTACAGCCGAAAAGATCCAACCTACCTAGTACTTCGTACCAACCAACCATATCCCACTCCAAAACAAGCACCACCATCCGAATCCCGAATGCGAAATTTCAAAAAAAAAAGCCTTAGAAAAGTGGGATCCATCATCCATCATCCAAATGAATGAATTCTTGAGACCAAAGCAAAGCATCCATGCCTTAGCTTATCTTAGCGCCGAACCTTGGTCGGAGAAGCTTTATCAGATACACTACTACACTTACCTACCTAAGCGGAAAATATCGAGCTTAGTTTGTCCGAGCCCAATCTAACGATCGAAGAAAAAAAAAAAAAAAGAGAAATTCTTTTCGTTTCATTTCTCTCGCGTTTTGGTTTGAGCATGAGCAAGAGCAAGAGAAGATAGGTACTTAGTAGGTACGTAACAAGTGATTTGCTTGGAAACCAGCACTCACTTGTTCAAGATGGGTACCTACATACCTACCTACCTACCTATCTACCTACCTACTAGCTAGGTATACCACGAACTGCATCCCAAAAGTCGTTCAAGTCCCCTTTGTCTTCTTTCTTGCCAGTGATTCTACTTCACAGCGCTTATGCATACATGCTCGAGTAATATCATTGCGAAAGATGTAGGTAGGTAGGCATGCAAGAAGCTCTAGCAACCCGTACATTAACAATCAAGGGTAGAGTATCTTTTCCTTTTCTTTTTCTTTTTCCTTCCCCCCTTCCCCCCCTCCCTCCCTCCCTATCCCGTCTTCTGCCTCGCTCGGCCAGCTTTTCCCCAAAGCCGGTCTTGAGCTGGATACCTCACCCTTGGATCTTAAAACCATCCTCGAGTTTGCGTACAAGACAAGAGCGAACCTAGCAACGACCTTTGAGTGCGGACCCTTCTTATGCCATATAGGAGATGTTTCGCAATTTGTAGTTGGTACATCCTTTGATTGATAGAGTTCATGTTGAATTGAAGAAGAAAGATCAAGGAATTGAAGTCTGAGATGACTTTCAAAAATAGAGTCGAAACTTGAAGTTAAACATTCATTTCCATTCATTTTGCTCATTTGATCATTATCTACTTTTGAACATGTACCACCTTCATTCTTTTAGTTTAGCTCCTCCAAGCCCAAATACTTTACGCTCGCAGCAAGATTGTATTTCGCCCTCTGCTCTGTTCTCCTCATGCAACTCAATGCCAAGTCCTCTTCGATTTCTTACTTTGCGGCTTAAATCTCTTCTTCATACCTCCACTTCCACTATCCCTCCCCAAAAGTGACCTCTTCAATTCTGTCTTCGCGAGACTTATTGGGTTTGGTCCATTCAAAGTGGTATTATATGTACTATTTGATGGCAAAACCTCGAATTGCATCGTTGCGTTGCCTTCTCTGTACGTGCTCTTTTGCGTTCCCGTCGTCAAGTAAGTTTTGTTACTGTCAATGCTAATCAATCCACTTTCGATATCCTTTCTTCCAATGACTCTTTCGAAGATTTCAAGAGAGGCAAGAGGTTGGTAGAAGGGAACTTCGTGACCGGACTCGTAAATGCGGGAGAAGGAGAAGAGTCCGGATTGCTTTACTTGACCGTGGACGATGGAGTCAGAGGTGGTAATATTGGTGTAGCCGGCGACGGAGTAGTTGGTGGCGTTTACCTCGTTAGCGACTACTTCTCCACCTAGCCAGTTGCAACTGGAGATTTGTGTTAGGAGGGATTTAAATTAATGTTGGTACTTGAAGTGCTTACTTGTAATCGGCATCACCGGCCATCATAGCAACGTAAACTCCTTGGCTAAGCAATGCTCTGACCGCCTCAATAGTACCAGACTCTCGACTATAAAGAGATTAGTAACCTTCGTGAAGTATATGCTTTTGACTTCCACTTACTCATCGTCGCCAGTAGAGGCAAAAGCGTTTCCTACTGTATTTGAAGAAGTAGTGAAATTCTGGAAAGCACCAATAGCAGCTTGAACCTTTGGTGTGTTGAGATATGATGTGTAGTAACCATATGGGAAAGGATCAGGTGTCAATTCTCTCATGTCATATTCATCTCTTCCCAAATAGATGTCATAGATACTTTCTACGAGATCAGCACAGAAAGCATCTGCAGCTTGACAGATCTCATTGATACCTCTCGCTGCACAGTCTTTGACTTGATCGACACAGTTTCCGGCACCATAGAGATTGTTGTAGAATTGGGCTTGTACGCTCTCGTTAAAGGGAGAATAGTCGTATGTGTTGCCAGGGTAGACGGTGAAGTTGTAGTAAGCTTGATATTGGATCAATGGATCATACCAACCATTTCCGATGAGAACCGATTCAAGGGAGATTTTATGAGCACCGGAGATGTTCTTGGCGTTTTGAGTTTCAATATACTCATTGTATATTGGCCCATAATGTCCACCATAACTCTCAGTCGCAAAGTGAAAGCCATTTCGAGAGTATTCAGGGAAAGCACCCATGAACCCTTGCAATGTTTTCCACTATATTCAAATCAGCACATCTCTCTGCAAGACCTAGGTCAAAACTTACGAAGTTGGGAGCTCCAGCCTGGGTAGTATTGACCGTAAGACTTTCATTTCCATAGCTATAAGTTCCACAGTCCGAACCCTGTGCATAGTCTGGACAAGTAGCATTTGGTAAAGTAATGATGTAACCCGAGCTAGGATCAACATATCCATTGACTGGAATCGAATATGAGAAACCGACCTGGTAAAGATTAGTTCACGAGTCTATCGCCTCTCTTTTTCCCAATTTCACATACCTGAGTAGGTTGATCAATATAAATCATGTTGCTGACATTATTCCAGCTATAAGGATTATTGATCACACTTCCCTCTGCATCAATATAACACGGTCCATTTTCCTCAAAAAGACCAATCATAGAAGAAGAGCCTGGTCCGCCGTTGATCCATACTGTTAATGGAGCCTCCGATGCGTTACCGTTACGGGTTTCGAAGAACCACCTAGAGGGATGTTAATTTAAAGATTATTCAGGAATGATGAGAGTTTGGTCAAATCTAGAGACCATAGGTAATAACATACCAAAAGACATGTTGATCTTCCTCGACATCCACATATCCCGAGTAACTCTTTACACCTTCCTGCGTTTCACATATACCAGTTGGGACTTCCTTGTATCGAACTGGTAAATCAAGGTATCCAGTGGCATTGATGAGATCTGTAGGAGCCTTGACGAATTGAGCAGCAACTGATGTTGCTGCCGTGAGAAGGATGGGTACCCGGAGTGAGGAATACATGACGGCGATGTGACATGTATTGATTGACGATGAGAAGGAGAGGTGAAGAAGAAGTAACAAAAAGGAGCAGGATTAATTAGAGCTACCGCCCTGTTTATCAATTACTCTGCAGACAAATCTAGAGCGGGGTTTTTCACCAGTGCCCAATGCATTTTCCATGCACGACGTAGAGTTCCTGCATACACTTTCTCAATTCACCTTTCAAGCTACAATAGCTCACTCAACTAAGTCTCAATTTACGAGCTCATCCCTACCTTATCTTGCACCCCAGACACGATAAATGCGCAATCCCCATAATTCGTTACTCATCAAATGAAGATCGGACGAGCTAAGCCGTCGTCGACATCTCGAAGAGGAAGGTACTGAAACATTGTAGCCTCCGTCGTCATCGATACCTTTCATCACGATAAGACAAACACACCTCGGAAGATTACCGGCCACCGGCTTTCAACGGTCAAAGCCTCATTATAATCAATAAGCAGTGCAACAGTGTAGGTATCCTGGGAGTATCGTGGGAACATTGTCATTACTTGAAAGTTTGATGCTAATGAGCGATTTTGACTGAAGAACAGTACGATAGAACTACGGAGTATTCCTAGGAATTAGCATTGAGTGTAGAAAAGAAATACGAAATGTCTGTTCGCAGCTTGGATAGCTGAGAGGATAATAATAATAAAATAAACTTCTTGCAATCTTCAGATTTAAAATTGATAAATTAAAAGCTTTTAATGTCCCATATCAGACTTGAACAATTGAATCCTCTCAACATCCCAATCAAAGTTCAAAAGTCAGATGCTTTCAATGTGTCAATCCAAGTGTGACAGTTAAATGTTTTGAATGTTCCAACTCAGATTTCACAGTACGACGCTTTCAATTTCATAATTAATATCGGACAATTAAATGTTCCTGCTGTATCAATCCAGACGGAACAATTAGATACTGGGTCGTTTGTATATACCAATTCATGTTTGACAATTAAATACTGCAAATGTCTAGGTCTCCCACGTCAATTTGTGAACAATCAAATGCTTTCTAGCTTCCTCAATGTCAAATCTCAAAAGGAGTGTATCTTAGGTACTTAAGCATAAAACTAATTTCGTCCATTGAGTAAATGAACACCAATTAGTAATCAAATAGAATAGTGGTCACTGAGCGAGTAAAAACTCAAAAGTTGATGTGTTTAATATATCAGATTAAGGTATATCCGTGTTATTCCGTTACTGTAGTACAGTCGAAAGAAAGTGCCCGATTCCCATCCATGCCATGCCCATCCTCATCGCAATAAATACAATTTGCTTCCTTCATTCCTCATCCATGCATATTCTAATCTAAGATTGCTAATATCTATAGATTTAGAGAGTATAATCATTCAACCATTTGTTGAGGAAATCCAACGAAGCCTCAGGTTGGTCCATTGGGACCATGTGTCCAGCACCAAAGATACGAGCGAATGTGAAGTTGCCACTGCTCTTGAAGGTACCAGTCTTGTCTCCATTCTCCAATTGGAGATCCTTGGTCTTGGCGGCGTTGAAATCCTTTTTGCCAGGCCATTCAAGAGCATCAGTCCATGCTTGATTTCCGAGCCAGTTGCAGATGAAATCAGCATCACCAGCGTAGATCAAGACTGGGATTTGCTCGAGGATACCTGGTACCAAACGGTGGAAAGGTTGCATCCAGTCACCTTGGAAAAGGAAGTTTCTGTTGATATCAAAGTTGCAGCTGTCATAACTGCTGACTTCAACACCAAGTTCCTTTTGAACATCGGCCTTGTTCAAGAACTCACTGATCCAGCCAAGGGCAGAGTAGCACAAGTTGCTGGTGTCTTCACATTTGCCACGGACATCATAAACATTCTACAATGTGTTAGTATCTTGTATTTCAAAAAATTGTTTAGTTTAACATACCTGTCCAGTTCTTTGGTAAGGTCCCATCATAGCATTGTTGCAGTAAATGCTTGCTGGGACACAAGACCAAACGCTCTCGCTATCGTAGCAGTTTTGAATCAAACTTTGGCAACGTGGAAGAGCGTTATCCATAGCTTGGCATGCACTGGCATCGAGAACGGCTGGCCATCCACCTTCACCACAAGCCATTGGTCTGTAGTGCTCATATTGTGTAAGTCCATCGGTCAAACCGTTACCGATGAGAACGGACTTGAGGTTGATGTTGCGTTTCTTGTGAGATAAGATTTCACTGGTGAAAACTGGAATGTAATGACCGGCATAAGATTCACCAGCAATGTGGAAATCTTGCTTGGCGTATTCAGGGAATTGTTTGAAAAACAAGGTGAGAAGAGCATAAACATCCTTGCCTGCAGCAATTGTGTTGCTAACAGATGAACCACTGTATGAGTAACCGACGTTAACCGGTTGGTCAAGGAAGATGACGGAAGCATTGGCGTTCCATGAGTATGGGTTGTTGTGTAGTTTGAGGTTTTTGTCAATTGAGGAAGGACCAAGTTCGAGGAAGAGGCCGGTCAAAGAAGAGCATCCTGGCCCTCCGTTCAACCAAAGAACGACTGGATCGTTCTTAGGGTCATTTCTAGATTCAAAGAACCCTAAATCTTATTAGCACATTTGTTCGTAGTTAAAGATGATATCGGAAGTGGTGGCGCTGTGATCAAGAAACGTGCTACATCGTTATGGCATCGGAAGAAAAGTAATACTCACAATAGAAAAGATGTTTATCATTCTCCTCATCATCCAAATAACCACTGTATTGCTTGACGGTATCAACACCGAGCTTACTAGGGTCAACCTTCTTAGCTCTCATGTTGTATTGCTCAAGCTTGCCATCAATTTCACGCTCCTTCTCTCCCTTTGAGTTCTCAACCCAAACGCTTTGGATATCTGCGCCCTTGACAATGTAATCCCAAGTAGAATCTGGTCTTTTTGTATGAGGTTTTGGTTGAGAGAAGAAGGTAGCTTTTTCCATCGCCTCTGGGAAAAGCATTGAAACTTCATCCCAGATAGCTTTGGCTTCGGCAGTCATGCCTTTCATGGAACCAGTGAGTTGACCCAAAGATTCCATTGATTTCGACCAAGCATCAGAGACTGGCTTTGTTGCTGATTTGAATGGGTTCTGGAGAACCTGTTGTTGAGGTATGGATGCCGCAGCAGCGCCCAAAAGGACGGTTGATGCGAGAAGCTTCATGATGAAGTGCAATGAAAATAGAAGCTGTGTTGTTGTAGTTTTATTCTATTTCATATGATGATGTCCAAAAAAGAAGGATGTTATGATAAAGAATAAAGAGATGGGAGATGGCAAGAAGAAGGATGAAAGATGAAAGATGAAAGATGAAGGGATGGATGGGATAGACGGGATCTTTGAATGGGGTTTCAAGGCGGTAACTGCTGAGCAAGTTGTTAGGGTAACCAAGAGCTACCCAAGTTGCTGATGTGCTCGTGCTTGTGCGTGTTGTGCTCGTGCCTCAGTTACCTACGTAGCAAGGCACCCTTGGGAGATGGAGGTTGGATGGATGCTTATCAGTCCAGCCATGGGAATTACCGCATCCAAAACAACATATGGCGGAAGAATGCTTCATCATCACAAGATCATTCCTTGGGTTAATATCATTGATTAAATATCTATCAAATCATCCATTTTATGATGTTAACCCTTCCTTATCATAATAATTGTTACATCAAGGTACCTCGAAATATCTCCAAAATATCAACGCAGAAGCTTGATATCATCGCAACTTGAAGCGGTCGGAGCTCATCCTTCCAACAGTTTGAAGAGAAACCCAGCGTATCACAACAGAGCCTGGGGCTAGTCTAAGATTCCCCTGACGCCACTGCATAGTAAATCTGTCAAGGTACCCGCGAGGGACACATGACTCCGGTCTCAGACTTTCATTCACCGATTAAACCATGATTCAGATGTGAATACTACTACTAGGTATGGTGGCTGTACGATAAAGGAGACTTTGATAGAGTCGTGCTTCTTTCATCAATGAAGAATCAAGATGGCTCATCGTGACTCATGATGAAGACATTGTACGAATTGTTGATATTGAGGTCTCTACGCTCTAAATCCCACTAATAAGATAAGTGTAGATAAGCTCGAGATGCTTAGAAATGACGGCGAACTTGGTATCAAACATGCCGTGCCTTTATTATTACATAGTGACTCAGCCGTTCCGCGGGGTGATGTAAGGGTAAACCCGCGCAAAAAGAAAAATCTCCAAGACCATTGAGAAAAAAAGATATTCCAAATTCCTTTTTTCGATCAACACCACTTTACGAACCGTCAAGATGCCCATCAATCAACCCTCTAACCAGATTAAACTCACAAACGTATCCCTTGTACGATACAAGAAGGCGAAAAAGCGTTTCGAAATCGCCTGCTACAAGAACAAAGTACTCGAATGGCGTTCCGGCAACGAAAAAGATATCGACAATGTTCTTCAAATCCCTAACGTATTCCTAAATGTTTCGCGAGGACAAACGGCACCAACGGCCGATTTAGCAAAGGCTTTTGGAAAAGATACTCCAGTGCAAGATATCATTCTCGAAATATTAAACAAGGGAGAATTACAAGTTGGAGAGAAGGAACGACATGCACAGTTGGAGCGAGTGCACAATGAAGTGATCAGTATCGTAGCCAGCAAACTTGTGGATCCAAAGTCGAAGCGGGTGTACACTACGGGAATGATAGAGAAAGCACTCGAGATGCTCAGTTCGCAGGGTTCGCAAGCACAGGAAAAAGATAAGAATCTGGGCAGCGAAACCGCAACTCCGACGACGGGAGAAGAAGGGGAGGCAAAGCCAATACCTAGAGCGAGAGAACATGCTTGGACGGGTGTTGTGGCTACGAAGAGCGCAAAGAGTCAGGCGTTGGAAGCGATGAAGGCGTTGATTGCTCACCAGCCGATTCCAGTCGCGAGAGCGAGGATGAGGTTGAGAGTTACGTTACCTACCAAGATTTTAAAGCAGGTGGTGAAGGCTCCTGGACCAAAATCTGCTGATGAGGGAGAGGCCGATAAGAAGGAGACGGTCAAGGATAGGGTATTGGGATATGTAGAGCAAGTCGAGACTCAGGATGTGATGGGTTCAGAGTGGGAGGTAGTAGGGTTTGTAGAACCCGGTGCATTTAAGGGAATAGGAGATTTTATCAGTACCGAGACGAAGGGACAGGGAAGAGTCGAAGTGTTGGATATGGCTGTTACTCATGAAGATTAAGAGTCCAAGTATTCCGTTGCAACTTGGGTTTGGTATCATTTAGCGGGTCTAGAATGGCGTTGGGGGTAGCAAAAGTAGTTTACATTTTACCTAGTAGTTATATATCCTGTAGGTTGATTCATTTATCATTTTAAGAATCAAAGAAAGTTACGTCGTACACACGTGCAGATATAATCATAGCATTTTGACACAAGTTCAGCTACGGGAGAATGATCTCATGCAGCTTAAAGGTCCGACTTAAACATTCTCTGCTTGAAATTCGTTAAGAACAAAACGTGATGCAGATGTACCCTCCATTAGTTGCCACTTGCTCCTTCCAAATCTAGAATTACAGGACCTTTGAGAAATAGGGTACTGCCTTCCCTGCGAAGGAAAGCATAATATGCGAAGGAAAGTATAATACGCGAAGGGGTAACAGAAAATACATTGTCACCTGTACTCTATGATAAATGCGCAGCTAACAATTTCAATCACGGTTTTGGGGCGTTTGGACTCCAGATTCTTTGTAAAAACAGCTCTCATAATTCGTAGGCATACCTAAAAATCAATCTTCGCAAATTGTTCTGAAAGCACATAAGATTATAGTGAAGCCATTGATGATTTATTGTTTCCTTTTCATGAACTGATTTCCCTGGGGCATGCCCAGTAACAGCATCATGCTGTAGAAGCTGTTAAGCCAGATGTAAAGTACCAGTCCATCGCAAAAGCCACACTCCACCCAACCGTAAATCCCAGAAGCGCAAATATTTAGTTTCCCTTCTTCTTGGAAACACCGACGGTTCTACCTCTGCGACCAGTGGTCTTGGAGTGTTGTCCACGGACACGGAGACCCCAGTAGTGACGGAGACCACGGTGAGCACGGATCTTCTTGAGGCGTTCCAAATCGTCACGGAGCTTGGAGTCGACACCGTTGGCGAGAACTTGGGAGTCCTTACCATCGACGATATCGCGTTGTCTGTTGAGGAACCAGGATGGGATCTTGTACTGGGTTGGGTTTTGGATGATGGTAACGATTCTCTCGAGCTCTTCGGAGGTGAGTTCACCAGCGCTGTAATTAATTAGTCCACTGTCCTTCTACTCGTGTCTAATGTGGTCCATACCGCTTGTTGAGATCGACATCAGCTTTCTTGCAGACCAAGTTGGAGTAACGACGTCCGACACCCTAAAATGGAATTAGAATGATGGCAAGGCGACGGGAACGATGGGATTTTGCCTTTATCTTAGTTAATGCGAACATAACTTTCTGCTTTCCTCACGTTGGTGTTGAGTAGACGCAGAATGTATTGAAAGTTGGACTTCTCCCCGCTGTAACCAAGTTGTCAGCAAAATGTCGAAGTTGGGGGACCAGAAGCTATTTTTTTGAAGCGCAACCTCACTAAAGGTCGCAAAACAAAATTTCCAGCAATTCGGTCTTAAAATAAGGAGAAAAGGGCGGAATTGGGTTTCGTACGTAACTAAAGACATATTGGGCGACGGTATCTTGAATTGTCGATGGTGTCGAGAGGCGTTTCGAGAGGTCAAAAATGTTCATACAATTCGCTTCACTTCAGGAAAGTGCAAAAGTCGATTTTAGCGCGCTTTCCGTATTTGGCTTAGTCAAGTCATGTGTTTAGGGCAAACTACAATCAAGCGAGCCAAAACGGATGGAACTCCCAAAAATTTACAGCATCAAGATCATACCGAAATTTTCCGTACTAACGACCGCAGCAACCAAACGTCAAGATGGTACGTTGAATGTGTTTCCTATTGTTACTCTGGAGGTTGTACGATTGTTTGGAATCAATTGCGACAATTAGATGTTGGAAAATGGATGATTGGGGACTTGGTGATGGAGGGGCCGACTGCAGGGAAATTCGAAGTCGCTGAGCCAGATCTATGGCTCAACTGATCTGGAAAGCTTTGCAAAAGATTTCGCTGGTGGTGGAAGGACTTTATTTCAAAGAAATCTGGCACTGCTGAGTCGAGTTCTCGGTTCCTTTGTACTGGGTACATGGCAGATTGCGCTGGTGACGGAAGACTTATCTGTGCCGTCATATTTTGGATACACAGCTTTTACTTGGATAAATTGCTAACCAATATTTCTGTTTACAGGTACGATACGCTGCTACTGAGATAGGTACGAAAACGCAATCGACTTTGCTTGCCTCCGATACCTCCCATGGGTAATTGCTGACTTTACGATCAGAATCGGCCAAGAGCGCCAGATCCCGCGGTTCTTACCTCCGTGTTTCTTTCAAGAATACCCGTGAGACAGCACAAGCTATCAACGCAAGTTTTCGAAGCCCTTACGACTCGACAAGTACTAATAATTCGTAGGGATGGAAGCTCCAGCGCGCCGTCAAGTTCCTTGAGAACGTTCAAGAACACAAGGAGGCTGTCCCAATGAGAAGATACGCCGGAGGAACTGGACGTGCTGCTCAAGGTATGTTCGAGCATCGATATCAGAAGGGAATCGAGAAGTTCGGGTTAGAAAAGAACGGGAGGCTGATAGGGATATTTCAATAGGAAAGCAATTCGGTGTTACCCGTGCTAGATGGCCAGTCAAGTCCGCCGAGTTCCTCCTCGGTCTCTTGAAGAACGCTGAGGCCAACGCCGATACCAAGGGTCTCGATACCGGAAACTTGATCGTTAAGCACATCCAAGTCAACCAAGCACCAAAGCAACGTCGCCGAACTTACCGTGCTCACGGTCGTGTAAGTTCATATCGAAAGCCTACGATACACCCAGTACTAATATTGAACAGATCAACCCATACATGTCAAATCCCTGCCACATCGAATTGATCTTGACCGAAGGAGAGGAAGTTGTTCAAAAGTCCGAGGCCGTTGTTGGACGTGAGACCGCACACTTGTCTTCAAGACAACGTGGTGCTCGTATCCGTCAAGCTATCACTGCTGCATAGATGTTCTCTTTTTATGGTTGGCTGGGGTTTGCGCGATTGGGCATTGATATGAAGGTCATCATACAAGGATATCTCAAAAAATGGATGGCTTGTACAGGTGACATATTGCTGCACTATAAATGAACCATTAAATGAAATTCTTGCAGAAAATTTAATTGCCTCTTGACGAATTTATCTGACTCTTTCCACGGGTGCTTGTGATATATTTGCTATTTGTTCTCGAGTACTGCCAAGTCAGGCACAGTCTTATGGGAGTTGGAGAACCCTCAAGCTTCAGGATGGATCAGACACTAGCTATTACCTGCAGGTCTCAATTCTCTTTCACGAGCCAGACGCGGGCCTAGATCGTTCTAAAACGGTTGGCAACTCAGCAGCGCGGCAGTTGGCTTTAAGCAACTAAAGAGATCTCGGCATCTTCAGTATCTACATCCCAGCTCTCCATACCTCGACACACCCCGGCTCAGGCCCTGTCTACTTGCAGCAAAACCTCGTAAAGCACCTCAAAATACCCGGCTAGCTCCTCCGCTCATCGAATACAGCAATACGTAGGTAGATACCTACATGAGTCGATCTTCATTCCGGATATCTCGCTACCAGTTTTACACATACAAGTCCAAATCCCTTTTACACCTCATCGAATATGAATAGCATAGTGTCTCAATACAGCATAGCACATTAACGCCGTCTGTCACCCAAATATCCCTCAAGCTTTAAACGAGCAAGAGATTAGGCCACTATGCCACTCTTCCACATGACTGTCACCTTAATAATCGATTCATTCCACACCGAGTTCCCTAAGGACGCCCATCATCTACCCAAACTTTCTCGTTCCGCTCTTCCCGCTCCCTCCTCCTCGATGCTTATCTCGATCTCTATCTTACTCTATCTTCGGTCCTCAAACATACCATCGCCCTTTCAATCTCCCACCGTTCATCTCCATCTCATATACTCCCTCAAATCCCCACCCCACCCCATCACCCCATCATCCCACTTCACTCACTCCATCAATCTATCACTATCCAAATCTACGTTTCTTCCTTCTTTCTTTCACGCACTCTCTTTATTGTCATGATCATCACCACTATCATCAGCAACCTTCTAATCTCACCAATACAATCTAGGGTTTATCCCCAACCATGGCTATACCTCTTTAAGGGGACACGAGCAATCAAGATAAAAAGAGAAGAGAGTAGGAGAGGGGGAAATGATTGGCAGGAGGGAACAGATCAGGTTGTTCAGTTATCAGGATAAACTTATTTGAAGTTTTCAAATAGCCTTCTCGACTGCAGTCTAAGCATCGCTTTGGATCAAATTCAAATGGTATGAAATATCGAATGCATTCCAAACATCGTAATGACTTCGAATATCGGAAGCTACCAAGACCATCGAGCACCTTGTACTCATCATTATTTTATAGCATGCAATCACGTCACATCAATGCACCACATTATTTTGATCGATTTTCATTATGTAAATTATACACTATTCCTACAAAGTAACAAGAATTTTCCGACTATCTTCGTCGTTATCATTCATGTCAGTTCCCAAAGCGCCATGGAGGGTTTCATGTCAACATTCCAATGATTGATAGATATCAGCAAATCTGTGATACAGAAGGTGCATCTGATCTAATCAATGGTGTTGAACACAATTATTCGTGATCTTGAAACATCCGACATCTTCGCTGAACTCCCTTCCCAATGATTTTCCATATCAAATTCCCGTCCAATCCAGATATAAGTCGTGAGACCAATTGTTTACCCTGATATGCAACCTGAAATGCAAGTTTGAGACAATACCAAGAGCCCATTCGTTATGCTTTGGTGTCATGCCCTAATGACCCCGCCATGCTGCCGAAAGAAAGAAAAAAGATGGTAGTATACAAGAAATAGGTGTATGAGATGATAAAGCCATCCTAAGACATCTTTATTCCATACAAACACACCCCAAAGAAAGAAAGAAATTATGGTACCAGTAAGATTAGTACGATGAAAACCTAGGTAATTGCAATTTTTGTCCCTGTAAAACATGAGAACAATTATTGATGCATCAAATTAAACTTCAGGAGCTGAATTCGGAGTTGGAGCTGCAGCTACAATGGATCCATTGAATCTTCCAAAGCCAGCGCGTAGAATCCCATCATGATTTGCTTCAGTTGTTAGCTGCAAAGGTAAATTTCCCCAACCAAGAGTCATGTTCCACGCATTTTGTAGAATTTCAACTTCAAGATCGCTCATCGCATTTGTGATCGAAGCAAGTAGGCTGTCACCCGGCTTCATCATGATGCTCTCATAGTCATTGATTCTCTTTGTTACTCCGGCAGGTACGGATCCGCGCTGCTCACCACCACCTTCGTGAATTGCTGATTGATTGAATTCAAGAGGGAGTCGGGCATATCCACATGACTTGAAAACGAGTTGTTTCAAACTACTCTTAGTTCTAGGTTGAGGCTCTGCACCAAGTTCTTTGGCATGACGCAAATCTGCTAGT
Source organism: Botrytis sinoallii (assembly GCF_014898435.1). Taxonomy (NCBI): domain Eukaryota; kingdom Fungi; phylum Ascomycota; class Leotiomycetes; order Helotiales; family Sclerotiniaceae; genus Botrytis; species Botrytis sinoallii. The sequence goes on from NW_024066059.1 coordinate 14,496, forward strand.
CTATTACCAGGAGTCAAAGTGTCAATAACCTGAGCCCAGGAGCCATTGCGAGGTTCATCGAGCCATGCTGGTTGGGCATTTGAATTGGTCATGACCGCTGGCAACTGAGTTGCTGGCGGTGCTGCTGCTAGAAATGGTGGCAGTGCAGCCATGTTGGGTGGAAACAAGGCGGCATGTGCAGCAAGATGATGATTATTCGCGAAGCCCATGTTTGCCGCCATATCTACCGCCATGGCTTGTGCCAAAGCATTTTGCTGGTGATTTGCTCGAGGCATTGGGTGTTGTCCAGGGCGAATGAAGGCGGTCAATGAAACCGAGTCAAGTGTTAAGGATTGAAGGCTGCATTGTTTGAGATCTTTGACAAAGCGCGTGAACATATGTGGACTTAACCAGCAATTCTTCAATGACAGATTCTTGATATAGGGTAGTGACAGAACTTCCTTCTCTCCTTTTCTACTAACCATGCTCATTGAATCTGATACTATGGGAGCAGCAAGTATATGCTGGTTCCGGCAGAAAAGACCGGGAGCATACTCTCCACCGCCGACCCATTCAAAATGTAAAGACTCGATCTGCTGTCGTCGAGATATTTGTTTGGAAAGGAGCTGAAAGACACCAATGACAGCCTTAGATGGACGTAACTTGATATCTTGAACCCAACTGGTAGGAAGTTTGACAAGTTCACGCCAGTCGGGGATTATGCCTAGAGATAGCTCAAGCAAATTTGGTAGACTATCCCAGAAGTCATCGCGTACGAGGTTTGGTAAATGTCTGTTTGGCAAACGGGCGATGGTAAGTTTCTTAACACCGGTGAATGTGACTGGGCTGTCAATAACGGCAATAGTAAAAGTTTGCATGAATGCTCGCTGTGCCCATTCGAGTTCAAGTAGCATTTCTTTTTGTGCGCCAGTGAGTTCGTTCGGCTTTAGACAATGGCTCTTTGACGTCGACTTGCGCTTACGACCCGGGGCGCCATTAAATCTAGAACGTCCGGGAGCATTGTTGGAAACGATGCCTTCGCTTTGACCATCACGCTCGTCTTCGCCATCAGTTGAAACTCTATCCTCTGTGTTCAATCTTTCATCATCATCATCTTCGTCATCTACTGCAGGATTGCCAGTTCCGAAATGATTTCCAAGTATACGAGCAATACCCTCTTCGAAATCAGCATAAGGAATGGAAGGTGCATTAGGGACTCCAGCTTGTCGAACTTGTGTACGTGCATTCGCGGGGCCCCCGTTGGAGAGAGATTGGTCGAGAGATTGGTTGGTTTGATCGCTGCCAAATACTGATTCCTGGAACACTCTTTGGAGTAACGAACGTGTATCATTTAAAAGCTCTGTTCGAAAAGGTGAAGTAATTTGATTAGGTCGCATGTTCTGCTTTGGCTCAGGTTCAGGTTCTGGTTTGAATCTTGTTGATCCAAATACCGCGGGTTTGTCGCCACGCTGAGCAACTTTATGGTTAACGTCTGGTCCAGCAAGCCATCCCAAGCCCCCATCAATAGAGAGGCCAAGTTCTTCTGCTGCTACAATGAATTGAAATGCCTTTGTCATGGTTCGAGTTTCATCAGCTTTCTGCTCTAGACCCTCTAATTGTGCATATCTATTATATTCCTGAAATGGCCATTTGTAAGAACCCCAGAAAGTTGTGATTGTGTCGTGATCATGCTTTATAGGAGGTTTAATCAACTTTGCAATATCGACCTCGAAGGCTAATTAAGTTATTAGCAATTTGTAAATATTTAGGGGTGAAATGACATACACATAGCAAAGTGTCTGATGTGCCGACCGAAACCTAAGAAACATTAGTAAGGCTGAAGATTAAGTAGATAGACTCAACAACTATATACCTTGAAAGATACGCATGCCCTTGTCTTGTAATAATATTGAGCTATGAGAAGTGGACGGCTCGGAAGCGATGCCATAAATCTCTGGTCTAAATGGAACCACTACATATTTGAAAAGGTATTCGGAAACATTTGCTTCAAACTCATGATTTACCAATCGCATGCTATGGATGCTGGATCGAGGTAGATTCATGATGATGAGATTGAATATCTCCACCGGGACTTTATTGGGTGGCCAGCTAGCTTGACCTACTTTGGTCAATGAATTGGATTATGAGAATGAGTCTCAAAACCTACTTGTTGTCATCGTCATGACTTCTTTTCCTTTTCCTTTTGCCGTCTGCGCCTGGTCGGGAGTTCTTTCGCTAAGTTTGCGACGCTTTGGAGAATTGATATCCATTATATGTGAGAGAGACTATAGACAAATTCAAGTGAAGTAAGGTGCGGGGCACGTACAGCAACACAGGAAAGAGCGATCCTGATGTCCTTTAATTTCAGTGCGAGGTACCTTGAGGATTATTTCGTTCTGAAAAAGAGTGAATACCAAGAGGATTTCTCTTGATCTTGTCTGTGATTGCAATTGTAATCATGCACTTCTGTGCGCCGTTATACGACGATAATCTTCTTCAAAGAGTTGTAAGGTTACAGAAATGAATTGAGGAACACTCCTAAGGAAAGAAGAGAACTAAAGCAAAAATCTATGCTTCTCTCATTAACGGAACTCCAAATCTTTGCGAGTACTTTTTGTAAATACTTTTGATGGTATGGAGAATTGGTTATGAGGATGCGATGAAATGTTGTTGTTCATTAGGCTGGGGTTTGTCTGCCCCTCAGGTGGAAGAACGTCATGCTAGTTTGCTTCGGAAGTGCAATTAGCGTAAGGTTGTTGACAGCCTTGTCTGTTGATGCCTAAGGCCACTATAGCCTATCTGGACTTTGCTCGGATTCGGTCCCTTGATCTATGAATCTTCTTCTATATCACTTGCATTGTATTCAAATATACGTTTAGTACAGAAACAACTCCATCTCAACCCTTACACTTTATACACCGGACACATTGTCTAATTTTGACGAATCTCATGTTTTGGTACTCCATTTCAACTTCCACATGTATTCCGGACAGCTAGAAGGGTCCGGAGATACTGGTAGCCTTGCAGAATGGTACAACAAGGATACCAGGGATAGATAGAGTACATCTGTTTTGGAGTTACGCGGGTAAGTCCGCTTTAAGAAGTCTTCTTTGAGAGCTATCTTGGGACGAAAGGAGAATCGGGCATCTCAGTCAAGTGTGATTATTCGACCAGGCTCAATGCTAACCTTGATGTCCTTTCACAGTACGCTGCGGTATATTAATACAGAAAGGGGGGCTGCTGAACGATACAAGTATATATGTCTCCAATGGCATGTATCTGAATTGAGTACCGGAGTGGCTAAAACGAGTATCTCATTCAATTTTTGATCTTCAGAGACTCGGAAGATTGCTACAAATGCTTAGACTTCGATCTCTTGCCCATGTTACCGGTATGCTGGCCTGCTAAAATTGCGAACTAATCGTCTTCTCTCTCTCCTTTGTTCTGCGCCAAAGAATGCTCACGAAACCTCACAATCTGTTGATCCTCTATTCAGATGCAGACATAAGACATGCTCCAATGTGTAGCTATTTGTCTATTCTAGTGTCTTAACCTATATTGAGAATCATGTCTGATCCTAATGGGACTTCTGGACAATACTATACAAAGTTGGTTTTTAATCTGAGAAACCTGTTCCATAGACTTGTTCCATAGACTTGTGATCTCGAGCGAACAGTATATCAACAATCAGACTTTTAATGCAAGTGGTGGTTAATAGTCTCAAAGACCTCTGACGAAAGTCGACATTCCATCAAACAATTTTAGCACATCTGCCTATATCCACCCCTGCACCATTGTAGAGTTGCCTCAATTTTGTTCTAGGCTTTTCTCCTTCAATTGATGAGTCGAAACTTGGCGTTCTAGATATCCTTGACGCATGTCTCTTTAGCATTATGCTTGATGGCGAGTTTTCAGCGGCTGGTAATGATAGCAATATATTGTCTGCCGAATTTTGTTTGGAGGCTGTGGCTTCACTAGATTCATCCTTCATTGCTTGAAGTGGTATATCTACCCGGGCTTCATCTAGGTACGTACTATGGGACCATGCAGACTCCAACCCTGGAAGAAATTGCTCTAGCTCGCGCATTTCGACCCAGGTTATTGTATCTTTGGTCATAGCAATATATAAGTCTTCAATTTTACCAAACCCGTCAAGGACAGCGCAGTGCGTCTTCAAGAAGTTAACATCATAATCGCCGAAGGCCTGTTCGGTTGGAGTTAGTATCGTCGACACAGGCAAAAGAACAGTTCCGGGGCATACTCACTAACTGTGCGTCTAGTTCTCGAAGCATAGGAAGGCCTCTTAGATTTTTGACATCACAGATCTTGGCCACTAGCGGTTGCCAAGCCCTTCCTCGCAGGACTGGCGCAAAAGCAGAACTCACGGCCTCCTTGAAAGAATCACTATTCGTGTCGGACACAACTATCTTTTGATGCAAGCCTCGGGATAGGCATCTTTTGTAAGCTGCCGTGTCCTTTTCAAAGGGGAAAGGCTGGGATGATGTGGGCATAAGGGAGACATGTACAGTCCATGAACAAGTTTCACATCGATCACCCGAAAGATCTCTTTCCGGGAATTCCTGACCTGATGCAAAACCATTCATAGGCAATTTAAAACCCCCTATAGCACCACCTTCTCCAGAATTTGTCGTGTTCTCAACTGCGATCTGCAACTTCGCAGTAGGAGGCGTTGATGCTTTTCTTCGTCGACTCCTTTTTGAAGGCGTGAGAGCTTGCGCCGAGATATTTTCAAGAGCGTCTACTCTATCTTCTACTTTCATTGACGCATCGTCCAACTCGATCATCCTAGCATGAATTCTGTGTACGTCATCCACCAATCCTTCGATCCGATCATCGTAATGTGGTATTCGCTTGTTCAAGAGGCCAACGTTCTGCCAAAGACCGCCGATGCCACGATGAATATTTCGCATCTCAAGTTCGCGTTCCAAGTTCTCTTTTTCCACAAGCTCTTCTAATTTTATAAGCCGATCAAACAAGCCACCTTTCCCTATACGCCGCTCTCGATCTAGCTCCTTCTCGAGAGTACCAATCCTCAACTTCAACGCATCTAATTCTTCTTTACTAGAAGATTCTGGGTCTGAATTGTGATATACTGCCTGGTGTCCGCAATGGCACAAACTGCCTGGAATGGACCTGTTGGATGCAAATCCGACGCACGCGCATCGCAGCTGCTTCGATTCAGGATATAGCAGAATGAATCTGCAACCACCCTTGGGAAGATGTGAATCATCTGTATGAGTTTTGTCGAAATGGGGATCAGACATGCTCGTAGCATCTGATGCTATAAGAAAGTAAAAAACTCCAGGAGGAAACTCGACATCAGGGTCTGAGAAAGTTTATTGCAATGATAATTTGACTCAGAGTGGCTAAAATCAGTTTCCGTCAACATTTGTCTGTTGAGTTTCAGTCCTAATTACTCGTTACACGTTCCAAAATGTCATTGGGGTGCATTCAATTCCATGAGCTGATCCACCTTTTTGTAGTACTCAAAGAGTCCGAAATTCGTGAAAGGTGCTTCATGATATGCGGAACATTCTGGTTCATATTTGATGTTAATTGGTATGGGGTTATCAGTGAACAAGCCTATAAAAGTAAAGGGTGTCCAGGGTCTAAAGATAAGCACCCCTAGCCATTTGACATGTACGACCAACGCGGGTGAAACGAAATCACCTATTGGGATTAATTAAAAGACTCATGCGGGATACTACCGTACCTCCCTCACTTCAATCAACGTTCCTGGTAGGAAAGAAATAGAGTCCAAAAAAGAATACAATCATATCGTAAGACAGATATAGTTATGCAGAAAAGTGGACACTTGTGGGATTGATCTAGATTCCGGAGAAATCCCCACGGTTGTACTAAATTTTGCAAGCATATAGATGAATTTCCTCTGATCTCGGGTATATTGTACTAAAGCAAAACGGTCAAGCGGGACGAACCGCAATACTCTTTTCTTCATTGAGCTCGATACGATTCAAGACTTTTGACAGTCTCTAGACAGTCTCTAGATATTGTTTTCTCCTCTCACCTTTTCAACAAAGAAGACCTTGGTGATTAAGTTACAGGTACAACACGTATATTATCATCGAGACCCTCTTATCAAATTACGCGACAGCTCGAAAAACCTGCCGTGTTGCAACCGCATCGATACCGACCGAAAATCGTCGAGCTTGACGCACTCCGAAATCCCGGAAATTTAATCATATTCTGACCGATCTGAAAGACTACAGTATAAATATGCATGTGGATACGACATTAAAGAACCTCGGCCAAGCACCCCTTATACCATGAACCTATCATCAGATCATTCAAGATATTGCAAATCGAATCACGAATTGTGCAACGCAGTAGGAGAAACGTGGGGTTTGCGGCTCGTAGCCAGTCCCTCGTCTCTCCGATATCGAATGTTGTCTCAAGTGGCACCGATAATTCCCGCAAGGAGATAGCAACTCTACCCCATCCTCGCACACCATACTGATCAAGAATTCGGAAAGCATTGGATGGGTTTTGATTGGAGTGTAACTTGACCAAAGTATGTGATGAGATGGTTTCTTGGTACACTGCTTGGAATCGGCAGGTATGTTTGTCGCAATTTATGCGTGCGACATATTTATCCTGATAAGGTACCCCCCACGTTTTCAGGGTGTTCTTTGGACGGCTTATGTTCAGTACAATCCGAGATAGTTGTTGGTCCACCAGTGATCTTCATCTCATATGCTAATTGCACGTGATCCGGCATTCATCTTTTACCTTTGTCTAATTCAGATGGCAGGGAATTCTAGTGTTCAATCTTCTCTTGATCAAATTACTCATTGTTGTAATCTTCAATTCTGAATGATTCCATATCGTGTGTTATACTTTCACATTGGTTGTCACACGTGGTAGAAATGCCTCCTTCCACATATCTGTACTTTTACAATATCAAACTCCAAGGATCCAAGTGGGTTTCGGCATTCAACTTTTCGATAGACAATATATTTGCTTTTAACCTTGGAGCGTCTCGCACTACCTACCCAATGTCCCTTAAACAAGTTTCATCCTTCCAAACTTTCAAAGTGGCTAAAATGACAAGGACTTTTGCGCAATCTAGATGATGATAGCTCGAACTATGTATGTATACACGAACAGCTTCTCCATACACAAGGTCATGTATATATTAACTTTACCAAACTTCCATTACAACCCTCCTATTGGCCATTGCCGACAAGTGGGGTAGAAATCGTGGGCGGCAAGAACATGACTGTCCCCCAATCAATCAGCAACTGAGATACCTAGCATAATTGATACTTTTCTCTTCCTCTTACTAATGTGTCTCTGATTTTTGAATTTCAATTGCATATATCCAAATTTTACCTATTCAACACAAGTTGTGTCTTACTTTACAATGGGCGAACTAGACGAATTGGTAACTACTTTACTCGGTACTTTTACCAGTGGTATAAGACTTCTCAGAGCTCGTCGCAAGAGACAGACAAACAGCAGTAGAAAGATCGATCATGAAAATTGCGAAGAAACTCTTCTCATAAAGTCATTCAAACAATCCAGATCAGATATCCGAGAGGCATACACGAGGGAATCCATCAAATCTGGCCCCAAATTCTCCAAAGGCGATGGTATGAATCACAACCCTCATATTTGCAAGCTTCACATTCTCATTCCAAGCCAGCAAAAGCGCGCTCTTCACTATCTACCATACTATCCCGACTAAACACTGCTTTCACCTCCGCGGTCGTATTATTTTCCCAGGGCAAAGTCAAGCCCGCCGATCAAGAACTCTTCATCAAACTCTCCAACAAATCCCGCGCGGAAACCATCACTGCCCTCGATAGCCTCTCCAAGCGCTTATCAAAATCTTCCCCATCCCTCGTATCCCGTGATCCCGCAACCCGAAGTCCAAACCATCGTCGAAAACGACATCAAACTCATACTCCCCCTCCACCCATCCCCACCAAACCCACCGCTCTGGGTCCAGCCACAAAAAATGGCTGGATCCGACCCAAACCCACGAAAAAAGATATCCCAAAATCTAAACCCCAAACTCCAAAAGCAACGCTCACGAAATCAACACTGAAAGAAAAGTCAGCGCCCTCGCAATCCTTCACGCTACTAGAAGAGAAACAAGAAGCACTCCCCAAACGCGCAGCGGAAAATCGAAAATCCGGCTTCTCTTTCGCGTCAGATAGTACGAAACTGTAAGTACGATTCCATCGTCTCCTCTTTTCCAATTTATTTTTCTTTTCTTTCTCAAAAATATAAACATCACATCTCCATCTCCATCAATATCTCCATCTCCATCAATATCTCCATCTCCATCAATATCTCCATCTCCACCCCTTAAAAACAACACCACTCACCACCTCCCTCCATCCAGCGGTGAGATCCCAGACTCCAGAATCGCAAGACTACTACCTGATACTGGTACTGGTACTTCATCGCATGATCAATATTCTCGATACTATCCCACCGTGGTAGCATTCCCCTTGGCGCCGTATCAGCCCGCGCCGCGAAAACGACGGTTTGGTGTGCGGAAATTGTGGAAATGTAGACCGGGGGAGGAGGGGTTGGTGTATGGTCATGGTAGTGGGAGTGGGAGTGGGAGTGGGAGTGCGGGGTGAATGGTTGGGATATATCTAGATACCTACTTATTTTATCTCTTGTGTTTTATATCTACTTTGATGGCTGTGTGTACGTGTGTGATGTTTATGATGTTGAAATAATCTGGTTATCCAGATAATGGGTTCTAGATACTTTTACTTGGGACTTTTCATTGCTGTAAGAAAGAAGGCTTTGGTGTTGCGAAAAAGATAGAAGGTTTGCATATGTATCTTTGATTTGCAGATTTCCATAGTCTGCATACCAAATTCCGAATCTTTAGACATAAAATATTTTCAAAAAGTTGGCAAGGTTGGATTATTCTCAGTATATCCAAATTTCAATATCCCAAATCCAAATCAGTCACAGTCGTTATCAGCAATGTCCCTCATAAATCTCTCCCATCCCATTCCACCCCCCCCCTCCCCCCTTCATCCTCCTCAATCTCTCCCCCAACCTCCCAGCAACCCCCCACCTCTCCGCTCCCAGCCCATCCAAAACTTTCCTCCCCTCCCCCAACATCCTCCTCGCCCCCTTCCCATCCCTCGCACACAAATTTCCCACCCCCATAACCAGCGCTCGCATCCCCTGCCCCCTCTTCACAAAAAGCTGGACGAGCTCGTCATCTGCCGGTCGATCGAGTTGCATCGTGCTGGGATAGGGATGATAGAATTGTTCTTCTTCTTCCGAGTCTTCCTCTCTTTCTCTCTCCTTTGATATTCCCTCGTCTCCGTTCTCGGATGCATCTCTCGCACTACTATATCTCTCCCCATCCCTCTCTCTATGATAAACACCCCCCTTACACTCCGCAAATAGGCCATAAGCCCAAAGCGCCAACGTCGCGAGATAAACTGCCTCAGCCTCATAAAACGCATCGATACTAAATCTTCGCACATGCCAAAAAAGCGCGCCTGCGTGAATAATTGCCAAACGTGCTTTATGCTGATCTTCCGTTGCCCATCTCTTTACATAATCGCGTGCTTGAAGTATCTCTCTTTCTTTTCCCATCTCTCGATCTGCATCTCCCAGGTTCGGGTCTCGAGTGGTGTGTGCAGAGGCGAGATACTCTGCAAGTTTCACAATGTGTAGAAAGGGCGTGAGGAGCACCACCCTCGCTAAGTGTAGGTGCAGAACGGTGGGGTGTTCCATGCCGCTTGCAGCTCCAATGACACTATTTGCATGCCAGTGTAATATATCCAAACAATCGCAGGCGGAATTGCGCCAATTTGTATATGTTTGGATGCCTGGTAGCCAGATGGGATGATTCGAGGTGGTGTGCGGGAAGGATAGTTTTGAGGCTGTAGGAGTCCATTGGGTAAGGGGTTGTGATAGGTAGTTTGAAACTTCCCAGGTGCGTCGGAAAAGACCATGGATCAGAAGGATACGAGAAAATTCACCTGTGGAGGATAGCAGTCGTTTTTCGGTGTACATGCGCTGGAGGGCGTTGTGGAGGGTAGAGCTTGCTGCGACGTAATTGTGAGAATTGTGGGGTTGGATGATGGGGGTTGGTAGATACGTACATGAAGAACAGCTGAGAAGTTGTTGCCATTCAATTGCTGATTCTGCTTCCCATAAAACTTCCTGGCACGGTAAAAATACCGAATTATCGTCTAGCGATAAGCTGGGGCGAATTTGAAAGTGGAAGTACCACATGCTATCTAGGAGCTAGGGAGCGTAAGAACTTATCATATGAAGATGGAAATAGAAACGCATACCCAAATACAATAACCTGTCCTTCGAATACTTTCAGCATCATACCATTCTTTCCATTCTCTATTAGCCTGTTCCGTATCATTTGGACTTGTCTGCGACACTGCAATTCTCGGTATTTGATTCGAAGTTTTCCATTCATTACAACAGAAATCGTTAAGATCTCTATGATATGATTTCGCTGCGTGTGACAACTCATCACTACCGCAATACATCATACCTACGCAGTTTAGAAGTTTAATTTGTATCATCATTATCTTCGTACATCTCGAATCCCCATCATTGCTGACTGACATGATTGCACGTCGAAGAAATTCATGCATGGGTTTTGCGTGGTTTCCATTACTATGGTAATGACTTCCTACAGCCGCCATAGCTAAAAGAAAAAGCCAGTGAGAAGCTGAAATATTGAAAGATGGCAGGTGAATAAATGGTAATATTTGATGGAAAGAGTCAATATAGTGAGCTATAAAGCGGCTCAGTGTGTACAAAGATGGGAATCGTGTGTATTGGAATGGTGTAAAATATGGCGAGTTCTCGATGCATGTTTTTTCGAATACATCCTGAATAATGCTGTAGATTTCGTGTGGTAACTGTCTATAATCCGAGGAATGGTCATTGGTATCATCAACTGGAAAAGCAAATCTTCCGTTCAAATTGTCAACCGAGGGGTGTGATATTGATGGACATGAGTTGGCGGTCTCGGATGGAGCTTTTCGAATACGAGGTAATCTCGAACCATGCCCATCAACATAGTATCTACCAGTGCTTTGCGTAGTCAGAGAATAAGGACTTGTTGGAGCACCTTCACTAGATATTGTTGGATTAGGAGAATCATTTGTATGTAGTTGCGCTTGAGTTTGTGGGGGCGGTGTAAAAATGGCTGTATTGGTTGAATACGCAGGTCTTCGGATAGATTCTCCTGGGACGGTAATAGGTGATGAGCCATTCAGATCTGCCCTGTCATCAATCATTCTCACTGCGTCATCATCTAGTTGATAGTCCGGAGCCCAATCGTAAGGTAGCCAGTTGATGGAGGATACATTATATTGAGCCCAAGAACCAGCACTTTCTGGCAAACCTTCAGCAAGACCTGTATCCTGAATATGTAGCTGATGTGAAGCCTGGCTCGTTCCAATCAACAACGAGTTGGCGGCTTCATCAAGATCCATGATTGAATGAAGGGGTAGCATTGAAGGTGAAGTTGATTGATGGTTAGGAGATGTGGCCAAGCTTACGCGAGCATCTTCGGACATTTGATTTTCTGTTGGTTGGTTTGATGGAGAAAATTGGCTGAATGGTTGGTGAACCCCAGAATTCATAATTTGGATATTCATCTGTTGACCAGTAACATCCAGATTCTCCAAGCCAAACTCTGAACGGTAATGACTAATCGAAGATCTCGGGTTCATTTGCGTATTGAGCGGCGAATCAACATGTGACCACGAAATTGGAGATTGCGGACTCGTGATTCCTTCCCCAGTTCGACCATTTTCAACCCAAATCCTTTCATTTGAAACTTTCTCGTATAGCCCATTGGATTCTCGACGTTTTTCGTTGGCCATAGCACCAGACGACGAGGGAAAAGTACACTCAATTGACCTTTTCGCGCATGCTTCGCATGGATTTCCACCACTGCATCTTCTTCTCGCCATTGCACAAGCCGAACAAGCTCTAGCTCCTCTTCCCAGCAGACTTCGTTTTGCTTTCTTGTGAACCAATTCATGTCGACGCAAAGCATCACTTTGATCATCAGCAACTATCTCCGGTCATCCATTGATACACGATCTGTGGATAGAACCTTCCAAACTCACATCCGATAAAAACTCTTTCTACACCCTCTAGCTTCACATCTCAGCCATCCCTCCTTTGTATGACTCTTCTCATGTCTCGTCAAATGTTCCACTCTCCCAAACGTTTGTTCGCAACTCGTGCAACTGAACCTTGCGGTCCTCGCAAATTCTCCTTGCCGCGTATCTTCACTGCCATCTATTGTACCATTAGTCCAATTCTACACATTGACGTACGTACAACATATGTAAATACAAAGCGTTTAATGAATCACACACTCAATTCGACATCCAAGGATCCGATACGACTGCGGTTTCCTCGAGAATCGCCTGTAGCCTGGCTATCTTCCCTCAATTGAGAACCCATAGCATTTCAATGTTTTTTTGGGTGTCGATATTTATCCTCCGTCTCCTAGGTACCTCGTTTTAGCTCGACTAAAAAAACATGACTATATCAACATAAATACCTAATAAGAAGAAATATCGAACATCTCAAACCAAATATCCAACCTTCACCAGCTCGCACCATCCACGTGTGCTGGCCCGTACAACCCAACAAGCGCTATTTCCCCGCATCTCCGCATATCAGATTTCATACGATGGAAATGTAAATGCAAGGGCTTTCAACCTTGTCATGTTGATGATTGGTCGCGCATATAACGGGTGACAAAATTCGGCCAGTAAAAAGACCGAGGTGAAGCTAAGATCTATGGGGTACGAGATCAGTTCACGTGATACTGAATTCTCCGTTTGTCTCTTTTATGTTGCCACTTATTAACAATGCAATCTGTTATATTTCCTTCCATCATTCATTCATTCATTCATTCATTCATTCATTCATTCAAATAAATAAATTGTGTGACTTTATAAGCATCACATTGGAGTTTGATGTATACTCGAGTATCACCACCCTACTAATCTAGCTTTATCTATTATCCTCCTCATTCATTTCTTAAGTCCATTTCCATCCATCTTGTGATACATGTATGCAAGACCAGCTTTGCAATATTTTCCGTCCCTTTCATCCTTCCACATGTCCTTCCTTTATAAATGTCCATATCTTGTGCATATGCCCAGGCCATTTCCCAAAACTCCCCGCTAAACTGCAAAATGTAGCACCGCCCAAAATGCCAAGATATCATCCGATCGTCCCCATCATCATATATATACATACAACCTAATACTCATACACATTATCTCCCATACCTCATCTTCCATCTCTTTCTCGCACCCTTCATTTATCACGGATTGTTTCACCCAAATAGCCCATATCCTCCAAGAAATCCGCTAACGCACTCCCTCCTATTTTCGCGCTGCTTTCTTGAATTCCGTTTGCGAACCCCGAATCACGAGGATAAGAATCATTACTATTTGTTTTTGATATTGGATTTGAAGCCTTGCGAATAGTCTGTTCCGAAGCAATATCTTCATCTGGTAAGCTATATCCTATAAATTTTCTTTTTTCCACCTCGGAGATCATTGGATTATATGTAAAAGTATCGCCCGTTTCTTCATTCAAATCGCTTTCATCATATGAATCGAAAATTGATGATGTATCGCTGAAGCCGAAATGGGAATCCGTTGGTGAATTAAGAGCCGTTGATGCGGTGGAGACAGAGAAGTGGGACATTGGTAGATTCAAAGTAAGGTTTGGAGGAGGAGGTAATGAAATAGGAGATGTAAACGCATCATCTTGAAGTCGTGGCAGTGGCTTGTAAGTATTGGAAGTTGGTGATGGTTGCCGACGAAATGGCGCTGGAGATAATCCGGTGATACTGTCGTTATCTTCAAAGACAAGTTCTTTGAACTGTGTGGCAAAGTTGTCATCATCTTCGCAGTCTTCGGAAATGTCCTCAGGTATACCAAGAGACATAAGACTGTTGTGCACAGAATCATGCGCTCTGGTAAAAGATGATTTTCTAGAAATTGGTTCGAATCGAGTCGGGCTAGTTTGATGAATAGTGTTTGAGTTTGATGAAGAACTACTTCGTGTAGTAGCCTGACTGATATCGGGCTCAGATGATCGCCTTGAAGCGAGTGGGGGAATAGGCGATGAAGGTTGTGATCGGCGGCCGGAAAAAAGTTTTGTTGCCCAACCAAGCTTTCTATCTTTTGCCCAAGGACATGGCTTTTCCGTGACCTCCGCGCCCGAAGACGATAATGAAGCAGGTCGTGCAACATTTGGCTTCGTTGGAGGAGCACGAGGGGTCATAAATTTATCCGCAGGATTCATTGTTTTGGCTTCTGTAATATTTATAGAGTCCATGGAACCACTTCGAAGTCGTGGTGGAGAGACTTCCACTGGGACCCAGAGGATATTAACTGGTTGGCCTGGCATATAAGGACAAGTAGTAGTGGAAGGTATAGCCGTGTCATGAACTTCGATGCCGTCATCAAGCTCATACTAAAATTGTAAGTATTTTTCCTTCAGTGTTTGGGATACTAACATACATAGTAATAGTATGTTGATGCCATTTTCAAACCACCGGTCCTTTTCGAGGAACCGTTTCCATCGCCATCACAGATGATATCGTCAAATGTGTGGCAACCTCGCCATTGCTCACGAGAGCGTCTTGAGTCTCGCTCCATTGGGTATCGTTTGGTGAAATTATCCCAAGATCCGATGAGATGGACTGATTGTGTTCTAGGTGTTGCTTGACTAAATAGAGCGTCCAATTAGTTATTATTATGAGTTAGGTATGGGGGCAGGATGGTCTCTTATGTTCATATTCGGACACGGTCTATTAGACATTTCGATGGGCTTTGCAAAAATCCATCCCATATCTTGGCAAAGCAAGAGCAACAAACTTCCACTAAAGGTGCAGCTCGCATGCCGAAGTTTCGAAGACAACGTATGTCACTAGCAATGCCCAAGCATCTGCACAACAGACGTCATACCAAGCTTGTGACGAGAGTTCATCTAGTGATAGATGATTCTATAATAGAAAGTTCTTCAATGCTCGCGAGAGAAAGATGTCCGCCATGCCTAAGTCGAAACAGGCTATCTTCCGTTGGGCATGAAGCCCAGACCTGGCCGGTAAACTTTACCAAATATATTCCACGCAATGCATGGACCCAAGGCAATGAACGGCTTCCAACAAACAAACTTTCCCTCACTCCCATGATGTTCACTCCCATGATGTATCAAGGGATGATCAATGCGTACACAAAACACGTGATACAATACTGAATTTGAGTTCAAGGAGGAAACAAAAGCGACTACACTTACAACATGAAAGTAATTAGAGTAGTGTCCATGATTTCGGGAGGGTTGGAGAAGAAACAAAGCGAGTTAGATAAATTAGAGTTTTGTAGGAACTTCAACGGCTTCTGGAGCGGTGCATCGCTTGGAATCTTTGAATTTGCGTGGAGATCGTAAAAAAGGCCGGATCTGAAAGATTTTCTGATACTACAATACGTCCGAAGTGTTTACTTGGACCTGGGATCCGGGCGTTCGTCCAATCCGAATCCTTTGATGTTTATTATGGCGTTATGAGAGCCAAACTTTCTCCTTCAATGTATTTCGAGGCGAGCTTTTTGAAACTGTGGAGCCGCGGTGACAGGAATTGGCGAGGTCAAGAGGTATGTCCGTGGTTAATGATAAAGAGGGTTTGCGCAGATGAGAATCCAGATTTTATTGTTGATGGAAAGAATTGATTTGAAAAAAGATTGAAATGTTGTATCATACTGGGAGTTTGTTGAGAGAGAAGTTGTGTATAGGTAGGATAAAAAGTCAAAAAACTAAAATGGGAAAGACCAGGTGATGAAACCTCCAATTCGGAAATTGCTTCAAGTAAAGTAGGAATCTAATAAGATGGATGGCGGAGAGCCTTCGACATAAAAATCGAAGAGATACTACTCCGTACATTAAACAGGATACCCATAGACCACCTGGGCAAAGGGTAGAGTATGTTAAGTATGGAGCTTCAATTGTGTAGTTTTGAGCTATGAATTACTAGTTGACGAGTGGATGCGCCGAGCTGGGTTTATGGGACATCTGGTATTTCAGGTAGATTGTGTATCTTCTTGATTTAAACCATTTAGGAATAGTTTGACGTTACTATTAAACGATATAAAAAAGTCTTCAGCTGAAAGAGAAAAGAGAAGTGAAGGGGGTTGATATGATTTGATATGATTTGATATGGTTGGTGAGATTTATTGAACATTACCTCGCATACATGTATGTATGGTTAAGCGGTCGAAAATATGAGGAAATATGAAGGAAGTCCTTGTACTCTGTACCTACATATGATAGTAAGAGGGTGTGCCAGCCATGCATGGTGGCGTAGATATACTCTTTCTAGAATTGAGGCTTACCGAGGCTTACTGAGGCTTACTGAGGCTTGAAAGTTGGATAGCTGATGAGGATATTGATAGATATTGAGAGGTATTGATAGATCTTGAACAATAATCAATTTCCACTGGAATACTCACCGGGGCAGGTAAGGTTTGTCTTGAAACCGGGAGTGGAGGCTTATTATTATCCAGTATTACCTATTTACATATATACACATACGAACCTAGGTATATATAATATTGGAAGTTTATTGCATAAATTGAACCTTAATGAAACCTGAATGAAGAGGCCTTCCTCTCTCTTCAATGCCTTGCTCTGAACTTCTTGATTCTTTGGTACACCAGCGAGACCAGGTACTCACCACTCACCACCACTCACCACTCACCACTCACCACTCACCACTCACCACTCACCACTCACCACTCACCACTCACCACCACTCACCACCTACCACCTGCACATTCTTTCCCTGGCTTACCAACATTTTTTGCATGAATTTTTTCTATCCCGTATCCATCTTTCCCGTAGATCTTACCTGTCTGATTTTCAATGGAATTTTCTTACAGGCCGAAGATTCCGATTCTCTTGACATCGTTGGTTTCACTATCGACTATTGTCGGCGATCATCTTTGATTGAAAGGATTCAACATCTCTCTTTGGGCCTCTTTGGGTCTCTTTCGGAGCCTTTCTTCCTTACCTTAGGGGTTGATACCGGAGTAGAAGGTGGGCCATTTCCGGTGAAGTAGGGTTTATCCTTCCTTCGTCTTATTTTTTTTTGGTCCGAGTACGTACAGCTAGAGAATACAGAATACAGTAGGGTGGTGTTTAGTCCTCGAGAGTTCATTTGTACCACTGCAGGGGAATCGAATGTGATTGACTACATGGATATGGCCCATGAGCCGTGCGAGAATGATTGGAGGAGATGAGAGGAGATTCCTACCACTAGAAGTGACAGAACCCCTTTTTGCAAGCCTCTGCAGCAAGATTCAAGACGTCCATGTCAAAGTTTGGTAAATGCCTTTCTATGGCTTCCTCAACCTCTCTCGGCGGCGTCAAAATGTACCTTTACCCCTCATATCCAACGACCAGATTCAGAATATTGCAGATTCTACCAACGGTACAGCAGTGTACAGGACAAGCCATTGACCATAGCTTTGTTGGTCTTTGCGTGCAAAGCTTACAAATGCATATTGATATTGGTATGTACTGTAACCACAAAGTAAGAATACACAATACGAGATAGCATGGGAATTGGAATTGGAATTGAAATTGAAATGAGATTGAGATTTTTTGTTAAAATCATTATTGAGGTCTCTGGGTAGATCGGTTCAGGAATCTTTGGGATCGATAACCGATATTGGAATGGAAGCAAGTCGAACGGTCGGACGGTCGGAATCCCAATGAGTTTGTTTAATTCTTGATAATACCTTTATCCCATGCCGAATTGGAATTACATTATACTCCGTAATAATAAGATTTACAAATTTATTATACGTTTATTAAGTTTTATCACACGTTTATTATAAGTTTTATCACACGTTTATTATAAGATTAGATTGCACATATACGTACTAGGTAAGCGAATCAAAAAAGTCCGAAACAAATGACATATGCCTTACCTAGGAAGGTGTCGTACTTCGTACAAAGTATGTGTTAGTGGAGCTGATTTGCCAAAGTGACGGGAATTCCACAGCTGCAGCCTTACCTCTCAAAATAAACCAAATCGGGCCAGCGTATTCTTACTTTGCGTAGTACCTACCTGCTTCCACTAAGATTCACGAAACACCCTCATCAACGAGATATATGCTCATCGACGATTACTACAAACATGCATCTTCGATCGATCAAGAGACCGCCTACACTCTCAGCACACATAAACTGGACAACATATACGGAATGAGTAAGACGATCCTGATGGCTGAAACTTTCATGCCGTCCAACCACCATGATACCGTATGCTCAGCCATATTCTTCACGAAAACAATTGATTGCGCATCGTAAGCTTACAGTGTTGCTGACGAACCTACCAACCTTCATCAAATGATAAACATCGTGCATCGTACCACCAATCACCAAATGTCCCAAGACTCGGTATTCGTCAAGCCTGCAGACTATCGTCCTCGGGATATCCTTCTAGGGTGAAGCATGATGTACCCCAGAAACACGGGAAGCGCATCACAGATCATCGCTGGGGCGTACGAGAGGAAGCAAAATCTCAAAGTTTATTTGGATATCGAAGCCGGAGCTATGGATTTTTGAGTTCTCTCCTGGGAACCATTTTAAACTTTGTCCATTCAAGTTTTGAAACGTGCATCAACCTCAATGGTTCTACTACCACGTTGTCTGTGCCTTACGAGCATGTGCGTACGAGCAGGATGAATTGACAGCGCTTAATGTCACCATACCCTTCTACCATATCATTGACAGTTTTCTTCATTTATTCATGTTCTACAAACAAAATTATTTATGATGATTGTTACGGCAAAGTGTCCTGACAATATTCCTTCCTCGTGTCTTTGTTTCCATTTCATTTCCATGATTTCGAACCACGCGTTTTCTTTCTGGCCACCTTCTTTCTTACCCGTACTTCTGGTTTCAAATTGATCTGATGTATAGTATGATGACGTTGGAAATCGAGAGCATGTTAATCAGATGGCAAATAGTTTCATGTTGGGTGCTTCTAAATGTCCGAGACTGTTGTGCTCCCGCGCCAGGTTTCTGGTTGAACTTAAAACGTACTTTTCAAATACAGAGGTCCTAAAAGAGGGCCATAATGCGCGATTCTTTTTTTGTACTTTCCAAATACCAAGTTCTTGAAAGAGGGCTATGATGCGTGATCCTTTTTTTAGAGACAAAGTCTATTTCAATCGGCTTATATTCTCAAACAATTTGAATTTAGCCCTAAATCATTCGTTTTGACCTTCAATTTATCGGTCTGGACCGTCATACAGCTATGGCGGGCCGGCTTAGACCTCAAGCCCATTTGCTTGAATGCTTGGAACTTTTATATTCTCTAACGGGGACAGAATGAAATGGGCATAGACTTGTTCTCTAGGCTAATAATATTCCCCGGACAATACTCCCCGGACAGTATGACTTCAGTTATCGAGTTTGACTGTGATCTTATCTAATCGCCGATTAACATAACAGTCTCCATCAATCCGTGGGACAATGAAGGTAGGGGACTCTACTGTATTTCTAGTATGCAAGCAAGGTTACGCGAAAGAAAACATACTGAGGTTTGGTGTCAATTTTCGATGGAGAAGCTAGAGTTGACGTAGCATTTCAGGTCTTGTTAGCATCAATTCAGTGCAGCTGAAGAGCTATTAATTTTCCCTTTGCGATATTTCCTGTCCGGCGTCTTTCAACAGATTTGTATTTCATCAATCGCAAACATCTGGCTTCCACTACTCAGTCTTTTACTCTGTTCCGTTAATCATATGAGACATCTCGTATCTTACTCCACGTCACCTGTTTCTAATGATGTTCTTTCTCCCCTGAACGGACTAAAAATATCTTCGTTCAATGCTTTCCATTTCAAGTGATACACCGGTGAGTTGGTGACATCACAAGAAAGGAGGCTGTTGGGGGTTTTGCCATGTGCTTTAAACTACTATTCAACTGACAAGAATTCATTTTCATTTTCATTTTCATATACAAAGGAATACTCACACCCCTTATCTCCGTACCGTATTTTTCAGCATTTTCGAGACTCGTTCTAGTCTCAGGTTGATGAGCCAACATGATAAAAGCTCAATATCAACCCACCAATCAATCAATAGTCATTTTCTAAAAGAAAGTTTTGTTGCATATCTGAAAAAAAAATTGCTTGTTAACCATGGTTGATAATCAAAAAAAAATGTGTTTGAAAAAGAAAATTGAGCTTGTTAACCATGGTTGGATTATAGATGTGCAACAAAAGAATCTGGTTTGACCTCCTGTGTAAGAATCACCTGACGTTTAATTCAAGACGTTCAAACTTTACTAGTAGTAAAATTCTTCCATCGATTCAGTCTATCTATACCTACCTACCTAATACTACGCTGACTAGGTATGTATTCAAACTTTACAAGTCCGATTTCTAAACCACAAGTCACAGTTCAGTATTCAAGGGGATGGACTCAATTTCTCAAATTGAACCTTTCAGCACAATTCAAGTTCCCTAAGAGATCAGATTGAATCCCAACAAGAAAGAGCTTTCATTTTCGAGATTGAATCTCAACATTCGAGTCATCTCGAAGATCAAATTAATTTCCAATATGGAACTGTACTCGGAGATTGATTTCCCGGCTCTATATAAATGATTATCGTATTTGGCTACCTAGTATGTCACCGAAAGAAATTTTCATCTCTGGGGTCTCGCAACTAAGTGAATTGTTCGGTGATGTAGAAGTCAATAATAACATACAAATCGATTTACATATTACAGTGCTTGTAAGAAGTCAGGAACCCACATTTATACATCCCCCATCAATCAATACTTTATACAAAGAGAACGAGCTCCATCTCTCCAACCACCTTTCACCCAAAGAGAAATCTCAAATCTCAAATCTCAAATCCCTCTCCGCAGGGGATACCCGTCGATAGAAAATATAAACTCCTCAGCTCATGGTTGTTTGAACTCTTTCATGATAATATCCTCCCTTCCCTTCCAGAAACTCGCAGTCTGATTTATATCTTGCGAGCGAAGGAATGTCTCGTTTACTATGTACATTTTTCTATTAGGTAAAATCGAGGATGTCGTTTCGACTTTCTAGATTGGGTTTCGCGAGGGGGTTGATCTTCTTGCTGGCGCTTTAGTTGGTGTGTAGGTACTAGGTAGGTAGGGGTAGGGGTATCTCCTGATGATTGTTGAGATGTTTTGGGGGTTTGCTTTTGATGTGTGTGTATGTATGTATGTATGTATATGTATATAGATTTCACTACTCGGTATGATTTTTTCTTTTCTGTGGGCTGTGGATTTGGATTGTTGGGATTGGAATTGTTCTTGTGATAGGTGTGATTACGATTGTGATTAAGAGGCTTCGGTGAGAAGTTAGAAGTGAATGGGTTGTTATATACGTATATACGGTACAACTAACGTTCATGAAATACCTTACCGCTTGTGTGATTCTTTAGGGTAGTTTTGTTTCGGCTCTGTTTTTTGATATATTGATATATAGATGTGAGGTTTTCTGGAGATTTTTCTCGGTATGTGTGGGCTTTTCGTTTCGGGTTGTGGATTGATTGATGTTTGTTTGTTTGTTTGCTTCTCTTTTGTAGGATTACATTTTTTATACTCTTTTTGGGGGGGGGGGAGGGGGGGGAGTAAGAGCTCCTGAGTAAATCTTTGCGCTGAATCTATCTTCTATGGGATTGTTTATGTGCTTTATTCAGTTATATTCTATTCTCTTTCGTAGTTTCCTGCGAATTGCAATCACAATTATACAATCGATATCTGATTTTCCTCGACCACACATAGCCCATGACCAAAATATCTAATTATACAAACGACAGTCTAATAATCAGAAACTTTGAAATATTCACATCTTTCTACATATTGAAACAATCGATTCTCTCAAAGAATGAAAGTGTTTTTTTTGTTTAATTAATTAGTCACTTGGTTCGAACAAAGATTCTATATGAATGAAATGGATAATAGTCCCTATTTAAACCTTAGAATCTCAGAATCTTAGAATCTTAAAATAGGAATTCGGGAATAGATTTAGATTTAGATTTAGATTTAGATTAGATTTAGATTTAGATTTAGATTTAGATTTACTAATAGATTATGTTTTGAGTGATTTATTCGATTTGCTGGATTGTACTGTACTAACTACACTATACTGCACAAAGCTAGATAAGCTAGGTAAAGTCAAGCTTTCTTTTTGAAACTTTGAAACTTTGAAACTCAGGGAGATTTTCTTCTTGTTGTTGTTGATGTTGGATTTGTGTAGATTGAATGAATGAATACTGTGTATAGTGAATATGAGGTCTGGGGGTGGGTAGTTTTGAGTGGTGGGATGGGTGGGTTTATTAGTAGGAGGATGGGATCTGAGAGTCTGAGAGGGGAGGGGAGGGGGTGGGAGGGGAGTTTGATGATTTGAGCTTTTGGGGGTATGTTTTAAGTGTTGTGCTGAGGTTTTGTTGTTATTATTATTATTATTGTTGTTGTTATAGATTCAGTTCTTGAAGAGTTTCGTCGATGCTACACAACACGATTTCGATTATTGATTCTTGGCTTTTGCTGATTTGTTACATTTGTGCTCTTTCACTTTTGTCCAAACCTTTATCGAAGATTTTGTTGTTGTCGATTATCTATATCCTCAAAGAATTCGACTTCTCCTCCTCCACACCACTCAACAACGAGCTGAAATCTCGGTGTTGCGTTGAAGTTGTCAGTCTGGGTGGTGCGACAGCCGTGTTCCATTTATGTATGTTGTATCCTCACTCCTTGGGTTGAATCTGTCAGTAAAGATTAGAGTTTATATAGATAGTTAAGTAAGCAAGTAAGTAGATATCCAAAAGATAGCTGAATAATTCACTAGTTGATGAGTTGGCTTAGCTTCTTTCTTTACTCCTTCAGATGGGAAGAAAACTTTCTTCCGTCAAACGTGTGGATATATAAACCTCTGTTCTGATGCTGAAGATGAGACAAGTAAACTTCCTGACCAGGGAGAGGAAACCCTGAATGTCGTGCTGTGAGTTCTGTGCATCATGAGTGGTTACAAGAGGATGTAGGCAAAAGGTTGGAGCGTGGTTGTGTGAGAAGATGTCAGAAACGGTCAAAAGAAAAATTCGTGGTTTATGGCGACAATAAGGTTCTGAGCGGCGGTAAGAAATTGTGTCTTTTGATTAATGACAATGATAATATACATATGCGTTAGAGTAAATACTATCTAATTTCAGTTCTCAGTTCAGTTTTGAAGTTCGATGTCTTGGAATTTTGGCCTTTCCAATGGCAAAGACGAGTTGAATTTCGGACAGAACACAACATGAGGATTTTTTTGCGGTCTGCCTGGTTTTTCTGAATGTCTAGATTGGTTGGAGAATGGGAAGTTTATTTACCTAGAGTTGAAAGAAATGTAAGGGTACTAGAGTGAGAACTTGAGTGAGTGTTATAGAGTGATACCTATGGTGGAAGTGTTAATGAGGGGTAGGAGTGAGTCAACTACCTTGATAGTTATAATCTCCCCGTCCGATATCAATCTCCATGTATTCAGTGAATAGATTCTCCTACCCGACTGGAAATGAAAGGACAAGTGAGGGGCTCACGAGTGGGAAATCAAATGCATGTCAGTAGATATGAGTATATAACCCCACTCCAAACGGTTGAAGTTCTATCATCCGCCAAATATCCTAGGTGAGGATATTGTCGATGGGAGTTCCAATCAGCTGAAGATGCAGAATGTGGATATATGAGGGATTTTGAAAGGAACCGATTTCTGGATTGAGATTTGAGAAAAGAGTTGAGAGAATTGGAAAGATAATGATGTAGATCTTTGGTCGAGTGACAACAGTACGATTATTCAAATGATAACGTTAAGATATTCACCTATCGTCTGATATTTATTAACAGGCGATAGTACGTTTATACACGCTCATCTTCAACTCTATCCTAAATCATCATCTAAACTCAAAATCTCGAGAATAGTCTCTACCCAATAGTCGTCTAAAAGATAACGAGGAGAAAGTAGGTACTCTCCAAAACATTCGCCTGACTCCACTTTAGTAGAATACTATCATCTTTCAAGGAGTATCAAAGGAGTTTAAGAGTGAGAAATGGGTGTTTATATAGTACGTACTCACGAGACACTACGATTACAATTCTAGATTTTCGGGAAGTAATATATATATCTGTGTATTTCTCAGATGATTAATCTCTGAAGTACCTGAAGCTCAAAATCTCACACATTCCTACGCGATGGTGGGTAGGGGTAGTGTTTGTTGTGAGGTATGGAGGCTAAGCTGGATCGGATTGGATTTATGAGTTTGGGCGTGGAAATAAAAAATACGGATTGGGGATTGGGGAGGAAAGGGGTAGGGAGAGATTGATATGAGTGGGGAAATACTACTTGTGTATCGTTGGTCGTAGGATTGGGAATGATAGTGAATGGGGATCTCATTGTCATTTGCTCGACAACAGGTTGTTTAGTTATGTTCTTGCTATCCCATGATTTGGGTCGGCTTAGATATACTCACAGCTTCAGTCTAGTCCTCGAAGTCGGAATTCTGATGATGTTGATCAGAGTATCTTAGCGAAACCCTTCTCCGAGGCTTGAATTGTTTTGACGGTCAAAAAAAGATTAGAGGCGAAGTTTAGATAGAGACTAAATTGATCGTCATTCCACCTCCTATGTAAAGAATTTCCTTACCAGAGAAGCGAGAATCGGGCACTAGACAGTGCATTTGCAAAAAGTGAGGGTTTTCCGTTTTCTCCCCTGATGAATTAACGAGCAAATCGAGATTTTCAGTTCGATATTTTCGTCAACTCAATCATGTATTATTCTCTAACCTTTTGGTTTTTTAAAAAACCATCCGGCGTGCGCTTGAAGAAAGTAGACTAATTTGTGTGTTCTTTGAGTAGACTGAATAAGGCCCTTTTTGTATGACTGTACAATTCTATCCTTCCATGAGCAGTTCAGCTAGAGAGATGGAGTAATTGTTATGTGAATAATATCGTTTTTATCGTCGAAGATACCTCTATTACTGTCGAATATCTTTATTACTGGTAAGTTTCTTTACTATTATCGGATATTTCCATCACTGTCAAGTATTTCCATCACCGTCAATCATCTCTATCACTACCAACCAGCCCATCACATCACATCAACAACAAATCCCAATCCCAATCGCGATCCTCATACCTCATCCCTCATCACTCCTTATTCGTCCAACTAACCCCCCTCCCCTCCCCCCTTCTTCCCCCTCCCCCTTCCCCAACCCTACTCCAACCCAATAAATACCATAAACATCTCCATTCCCTCTCCAAAACAAGAAACTATCCCGCGTCTTATCTCCAGCAATTCAAGTCCACCCTTACAGCTTCTCCCATAATTCTATCTATATACAGAGGTACACTAGGGTATCAAGGTTGTCTTTGTAAAAGGTTGTCTTTATAGATTTGTCTGAGTGGTTTTTAGAATATTATTGAATTCTAGGTATTGCATTCGCTGTCTTCTTTCGCTTTATATGTACTTCGGTCCACTCGTTGACCCCCTCACTTGACCTTCACAGACTTACCTCACTTATCCCTCTATTCTTAATATTACTTAACCCCCCCGCACTTACCCCTCACATTCACTACTTCTTTCACTCCCCTGTTCACCCTCCTTACCCCTCCCTATTCACTCCCCCAAAACATACCCCGCACCACCCCTCTTTCCTCATTTTACTCCCCTCTCCCTATCCTATATAAAACCCCCTCCTCCTTCCCCATCCATCTCCCTCTCAAAACAAACAAACTCGAAATACTTGCCACTATGCCTTCAAAAGTCCTCTCAGGCGCGTTAATAATCCACATATCACACCTTCTCATCTCTAATATTGACAGCTCCCGAACCAGACCCAAAAGAACGAAAGAAAGAACGAACGAAACAGATAAATCAAAAACAATCATACACACCAGAGACAACACTAAATCCTAAATCCTATGCTGTCCCATGGATATAACCAAACCTCATACTAACTAGCAAGGTACATCTAGTATCAGCCTCACTCACCTCTAAATCCTATTATCAATCTATAAAACTTTAATTAGTCCATCTACTCTATCTCAAATCATCTCTTCCCTCACTATTATCACTCGAATACGAATTGTTTTATTTTTATTTTTATTTTTATTTTTTTTTTTTTTTATTTATTTTATTTTTTTTTTTATTTTATTTTATATTATAATTATATGATCTTAATGTTATAATATATAGATATATATTTAAGTAGATAGCGATACAGCTAATTTAATTACACTCTTCAATCTCGAATCTCGAAGTCTCAAAACCCAAATTATAATATATAATATAATTACGCATAACATTCTTATTCTTATTCTTATCAAAATTCAAATCCTAGACATACATTCCCTTTTTCCCCTCTTATTAAATTTAATCATATATAGCTTATTGGATCTTAAGTTCCTCTCTCTCTCTCTCTCACTCTATATTCTTTCGCTCGCTAGCTAGCTCCCCGCACATCTCCTCCTCCTCCTCCCCTCCTCCTCCTGCTCCTCCACCTCCTCCACCTCTCCACCTCCTCCCCCTCCTTCACCTCCTCCCCCCCTCCACCCTCCCCACCTCCTCCACCTCCACCCTTTCTTCTCCTCCATCCCATCACCCTCCCATACTCGCATCCTCCCTATCCCTCTAAGCTAATCCCATCTCAAACTTACTACTTACCTCTCGCTATCTCCTTGCTCTCTTATTCTTTGCTCTTCCTCCTTCCTCTCTCTCTCACTCTACTTTCACCCTATACATATTCTTATCCTTACCTTGTACTTATACTTATACTTATACTCCCCTCACCCATCAAAACCCCCATCACACTCCACTCCACTCCTCCTCCCCTCCCTCCCCCTCCCCTCCCCTCAAGTCCCCTCTCCCTCCTATCTATAGCCTCCCCTCCCCCCCCCTCCCCTCCTCACCCAGACAAACAATAAACAATAAACAATAAACAATAAATCCCAATATTCAAATCCGCATTCAAATCCAATCCGCAATCCGCATCCAAGTCCGATTCCAAGTTCAAATATCCCTTATATACCCTACTACCTACCTACCTAGGTACTTACCTATCTATCTATCTATCTATATTTTAAAGCTCTTTACCTCCTATTTACATCTGCATCTGCATCTGCATCTATACCTAGATATGAGTATTTCAAATCCCAAATCCCAATCCCAAATCCAGATGAAGCCATACATACATACATATGGATACCTATACATACATACATATCCGAGTACGAATACGATGAATACGTGAAAACGCGGAATACGAAGAATACGAAAAACCAAACCAATCATTAAATCAATGCCAAAAAAGGGGGAAGTATTAATAAGTATTATTATAACAACTCATGTAATGACTGTAAAAGTAATACCACATGAAATATAATGAATTGAATAGAATAGAAGTATTATAATATTACTATTAATCGTATCATACGTAACCTTTTATCTTCATCCGCACCCCATCCCATTCCGATCCCAAACATACGCCATCTGCATCCTGCTGATTCTCTATCCATCCCTTCTTCATTTCTTCTCTTTGGAAGTAAGTAAGCTTGGGTTGAAGTTGTGTCCGTGCCTTTCCTCCTCGTTGTCCATAAAAACCTGATACTCTTCTCTGCTCTCTTTGGATAGAATAGACACTTCCATTTGAACCGAGTGTAATCCTTATTTTCGTCCTCATTCTCTTGACTCTGTCAAGCCACTCCATCAGCCTATTATCAAGATCTCATAATATACACTTCACCCTTCTCTCATCAATCTTCAACATAAAAAACGCCAGCTCCTTTCCCTATAAAAATTGGTCCCCCAAAAGTATGATTCCCAAATTTCCAATCAATACATGAAAAGTGTTGCTGTTGAAAAAGAAGTGGAATCCCAAGTGCCCATCGCAGATCGGTGTGGTGGTGGTGGTCGTAATATACATTCTTCATTCGTGCATCTAACCATGCCCCGAAAATCACAACTCCTTCTCCCCAACCTTAACCTTATCTGCCTCAACTAATACCTCTGCCGCCTTTCTAGCTCTTTCATATCTTCCTGTAGTATCACCAACCCAGACCGTTCCTAATAATCTATCCCAAAATGTGAAGAAGGGTTGACTGAAATTGGTTTTGATTCCCCAACTTTGATGATGAATATCATGGTATCCTGCATTATTACTTGTGATATGTTGAAGGGGATCCCATGGGAGTGCATATCCACAATGATCATCCACAGTTTTAATAGTTGAGGCAACGAAAAATGCCATTCCTTGACGAGATGTCATGCCAGCAATTTTGTAGCCCATTGATGCGCCAAGGGTATCGAGAAGAAAGCCTTCAACGGGATGATTGTATAAGGCACCATAGGCATATGGAACGTAAAGACGATGGTGGCGTGAGTGGAAAGTTGCTGTAAAAATCATACATTAGATTATCGTTGCACATGCAAGGCTCAAGAAAGGTCAACTCACTATACAACCACTTATTCATATGCATAGCTCTGTGCAAAAAGTATTGCCAGGTATCCACGATGGCAATTGCCAATCCAAATTGTAATGCAGGTACAATATACCAATATATCATCTTCGCAGCGATCATTTCCCATTCCGCAAAGGCAGGAATTTGTTGACCACTAACCACATCTAAACCATCCATTAAACTTGGATATTTACCACCAGCCAATACTCCCGCCACAATTGGCCAATTCCCGGCGACGTTTTTCGATAACGCGGATGCATTCAGTCCAATCAAACTTAAGATGGATGGTAAAGCTCTTTGTGCTATGCGTATCCTTTGCGCCCAATTCGCAATATCGAATTCCGTCTTCCCGGCCATCTCTTCGGGTTCGGTGAGGCCTAGCAGAGCCCCAACGATGGTTTGAATGACTTGTTGAATGATTACATCGCGAGCAACTTCGTAACGTGAGACGCGATTCCTTTTGAGGATTTCTGCAGGAGTATGCAAACGATATTGCGGCCAAAGATCTAGAGTATCGATTACATGGAAGACAAGGGAAGTGATCCAGTATGCGGCGATTGGAAGAATGAGCGAGAGGTAGAAATCGGATATGTATGGAATGAGTGGTTGGAGGGGCGTCAGAGTATATAGAGGAAGTGGCGGAAGGTCGGACATTGTTGTCGTTGAGTTAATTGAGAGGTTGGTTAGATTCGCCATTGTGTAGAGTATTGTGCTGTATTGAACTGAAGCGTATTGTGTTGTATTGTATTTATTAAAGAGTTATTGGAGATTGAGCAGAGCAGCTGAACTGATCGCTGCAGCAGTTATCGTGTTGCTCACGAAAGGAATGTGTTGATATGGGTTTTGTTGATTGACTTTGATTAAGTGATATGATGGTAGAGGTATAACAGGAAGAAAGGGAGAATAAAGAAAGTGAAGTTTGCGAGAGATGAGATGATTGAAATAGGAAAAGAGTCGAAATATAGTTTGATAATGACTCTATTTTTCAACTTCTTGACTATTTATCATGAAATTCCGCCAGTCATTCAAAATCTTCCACTTTTTCTCTCTCTCGTTGTCTTGTCTACAGAGCAAAATGAAAAGGGATACCACGGGTATTAGTACTACGGAGGTATCGCATTTATTTTCTACTCCTTTCAATCAATAAGCGGAAAGTTTTGTTACTTGATGGGAAAGCTTTTAAGAGTAAATGACGGACACAGGATCCACGCCACCGGGAAAGTCAGATGAGGTTTGTTTTGAGTGAACGAATTAAAAGATAATGCCGATACTTCCGGAAGAATAATTATGTAATCAGCTCCGTACCTTTAATTTTACATTATTTAAGCCATAAAAATGCTTGTGAAAGAGGGTTCCAAGGTTGCGAGTATAACGGTGGGTGGTAGGGGACCTAGTAGGTAGTATGAATGAAA
The DNA here is from genome assembly GCF_014898435.1 of Botrytis sinoallii. Classification (NCBI taxonomy): domain Eukaryota; kingdom Fungi; phylum Ascomycota; class Leotiomycetes; order Helotiales; family Sclerotiniaceae; genus Botrytis; species Botrytis sinoallii. Next base: position 44,463 of record NW_024066059.1, read on the forward strand.
ACGGCGGGAATCGGGAATCGGGAATCGAGAGATAAGATTGAATTACCAGGATTATCAGATGAGATGAATTAGATTAGGAAAAAAGGCATGATGTTCATGTGAAGTGAAGGACCATGGGATGAATCATGAATGGATGAATGGCATACACCTGATTTATTTTAGTAACAATTTTGGTATGGGATCTGCCTGTATGCATGTGAATCAAGAGTTCTTATCAACTACTAAGTCACATTTAATGCCTTAATTCGATTTCTTCAGGCGAAAGTAAAATGATGGGCATCAATGTACGTGAACTAAGGCTGACGGGCGGTTAGAGAATAATAAAATGCAATGCAGAGAGTATTTTCAAGTATGCACTCGTAGTATATACCTATATAGTCTGCCTCCACGGCAGTGGTCCCCGAAGGGCCAGCGGAGCGTCATTTGGATTCATCATTCATCATTCATTAATTATCAATCATTATTTGTTATTTATTGTTTATTGATGGGGCAAGCCCCAAACCCCCATTGCCTCGCTGCGCTCGAAAGTTTGGTTTTATATCAATGATAGAAATCACATCTGGACTCTCCAGCTGTATCAATGCACTCGGCATACGGAGTATTTGCTTCCGTAGCTCGAGCGTTGGTATAAATCGATCAGTCCATGATATCCATCAAATCAAATCAGCCCATGAGGCCATGCAGTAGGTATCTACGTACTGGTTCGCACGTCTTGGCACTTATGTAAGTGAAAGCAGAATGTCGGATGGAATGAAAATGTGTGAATGAGAGTGAAGAAAGAAATAATACGGAGTACTCCACGGTAACAACCTTTAACTACCTAGTACCTACCTACTACAGTACTCCAGCTGGGTATAACCTAGGTAGCCCTGGGACAAAACACGTCTGAATTAAAGCCACAGCTCGGTTCTTTTCAAGTGTGGCTTTAATTCTATGGCTGCCCGCCGGGGGCCATTCTATATTTTTTCTATCGAATTTTGCCTACAAGTCGTCCAAATCAGTAAGGTCTCCAAAAACCCCTAACACACTAAGCCGAATCCCGTTAAACTTCCCCTCCAAAGAATTTTCCCACTATCTTCCTTCATCAGAAACCACATCCCACAAATTTATCTTACCTATACACACACATCTCAACATCTCTTTCATTTCAACTCAAACCAAACCGTCAATATGATTATCTATAAAGTGAGTTATAATCTATTTTTATACTTTTACTGCTCTGGCAGATGATTCTGAAGACTCAAGATCTATGATTTTCCGAGGGGTGGGGATTTACGAGAAAGGAATTAAAAGGAGAATCATGAGTGAATGAAAACTAACTTTGGAATTTTCATAGGATGTTATCACTGGTGATGAGATCATCTCCGACTCTTACGACTTGAAGGAGGTTGATGGTGTTGTCTATGAGGTCAACTGCAGCATGATCACTATTGGCGCTGTCAACGTCGGTACGTTCAAAAATTACCCCGCCCGAATCGATCGAGTCTACGAAGACCGGCAAAACCATACGAGGATAATAATCTAACAAATTCGAATTATAGATACTGGTGCCAACGCCTCTGCTGAAGAAGTTGAGGAGGGTACTGAAGATGGAGAGCAAAAGGTCAACGATATCGTTAACTCTTTCCGTCTCAACTCTACCTCTTTCGACAAGAAATCCTACCTTTCCCATCTCAAAGGTATGCTTTTCTCCTTCATTCATACAAAAGTATAGAAGGACTTGGACTAATGCTTTTGAAAAGGTTACATGAAGGCTGTTAAGGCGCATTTGACCAAGAGTGGTGCTTCTGAAGAGGAGGTTACCAAATTCGAGAAGGGTGCCGCTGCATACGCAAAGAAGATTGTTGGAGGTTTCAAGGATTATGACTTCTATGTTGGTGAATCTATGGACCCCGATGGAATGTAAGCTTCACTCTCTCTTTTTATTACTCCAGTTCATCAAGACACACACTTACATATTTTATAGGGTCGTTCTCATGAACTACCGTGAGGACGGTGTTACTCCATTCATCACTGTCTGGAAGCACGGTCTCACTGAAATGAAGGTTTAAGGGAACAAACAGTTGTTGAGGATGTTGGTTATGGGATAGGAGTTTTACTCTCTGGTGTAATTCACCATATGGACTCGCATCGTCCGACTCGATTTTCGAGATCTGAATGCTATCTACGATATTAAAATACAATGCAACTAAATGAATGAATGAATGGGAAGAGCTATATTTGTGCTCCATTATTGTGATATTCTATTCCTCCGGTACTCGACCTTTCAATATCTTCAATCTTTACACTATGACAATTTTTCTTTCAATTTATCCACATGCAATCATTCTCAGCATTTTCTTTTTAATCTCCAGTTCTGCACCTCTCGCTATGTATCTCTAGAGCTGTCGAGAGAGAACAACACCTACATAACCACGTAGATTAGATCATCCCATTCCTTCCATTACCCTCCGATTCTCTCCTATTCTCCTCTACAATTGAATAGCCCACTGTTCTGATACATCATACCGTTCGCCCCCACCTACTCCCATCTACTCCTCATATACCCCTCTCATAATTCAGTAGTAGTATGATAATTCTCATAGTCAAGATTGATGTAGGGATGCTGAACTTGTTTATGGGTTCTTCAATTACATTTAGTTTGGTTGGTATTGGCACTTTGGAGTTGCTTTTGGGTTTCTGGATTTGGCGCCGTGGTTGTGAGTTGATTTGATTTGATCTAATCTGCTGATTGGGTGTTTCTTGTGTCGAGATTCGGAGGATGGAGAGAGGATTATTTGGTTTTGATGGGGCTTGAAGTAAAATGAGCAAGATGTTATTAATATGGAATTGAACGGAATCTTGAATAGTGGGATGTCTATTTTGTATTTGCGAGGATGAAGGGATTGCTCAGATTACAGGTTGTCGTTTTTGAGTGAGATGTTCTCCGGAGAACGCGTTACTTGAATCGATGAGCTTGATAATGGATGTAGAGGGCTTGGTGGTATGACTGTGGGCATGGGAAGTGTTCTCTGAGACTGATGGACGGCTGTCTTTCAGAATGAGGCAATCGCAGCAAAACTTGGCGCTCGATGAGATACTAACGTAGTCGCCATGTTCTAGTATCTTGATGGCTGTGTTCGAAATTGAACGATTCAATATTCTGAGTAAGCGGAGATTAACATTAATCCTGATGGGAGAAAGATGTATCTGGTTGGGTATATTACTCTTGTTGCGTTGGAAAAAGCTCTGGCAGGAAATCACTTTCTGGTGATTGAAGACATAAACAGTTTATTGATGACTGGAAACTTACTGAGAGAAAAAGTATTTATATGACTGCATTTCTGGCTCTCTAGGAATAACGATCGCAAGAGTTGTATCTCGACTTTATTTTAAAAGTCACTTGTTGCTTGATTCTTGTGATGCCTCACTAAGTCCTCAATCGACACTCACTGTCTTCAGGAATTCCTAAGATGGTTGACTTCAACTGCCTAGGTAGGTACCAAAACCGGTCATCTGACAAGTCTACAAAGAGAAAGAGCAACCCAATCTGAAGTTTCAATCGGAACTTGTCTTCCAGCACCTCATGTCATACAAACAAGCAAATAAAAAAGGCCCAAAAGAAAAAGTAAAAATGACCAAAAAATATATCGACCCAGGGAAGATTCGAACTCCCAATCTCCAGAGATTCTTGTACCGAAATCTGGCGCCTTAACCATTAGGCCACTAGGCCGAACTTGTGCTAGTTATTTGATGACACTGGGTGTTTGAATTGATGATATATCCTCATGTTTTGGTGAATGATATGTGAGGGAAGGAGAATGTTGTGCCGCCGCCACAATCTCCTGCGCCATGTGGTATTCGGCATTTTGGGGAATGGATATATAAGCGACCGTTAGAACTGTGATATACCTAGTAATAAGTCTAATACAGTCATGTTCTACTTGTATACTTATTACTATATATCGGTAGAGATCTGAGTGTTCAACTTTCATCTAATTGTTACCCGAATAGCTTCAATGTAGGAGTATGTATCAAAATTTGATGTTCGGAGAATTTTCTTTCGTCTGTCTCAACATGTATCGGACGGAACGGGTGTTACGCATGCATAATGACTATGACAATTTGGAACTAGCAAAACCAAGCTATTGCATGGTAGTTAAAGCGAGCATGGGGACTAAATAACTCCCCGCAAAATCACCCCTAGATTATCATCGTATATTCTTCTATACATCAACATGTCGGGATTTAAGGATACTTTGAAAGGTGGATGGCATCCAAAAGGTAAAGATGGGAAATCCAAGGAAAGTTGGAAGGGTGATTTCAAGGGACTTAATCAAGTAGCTGGATGGTATGTTTTATCTCCTTTTCCGAACAAGATGAAGGAGCTTTTGATTTCAGATATTGTATTTACCTAGGTATTGAGCTAACATTCTATTCAATAGGATGGGAAAAGGTAAAGATCCAAGAGAAGAAGCTTTAGAACATAACTCCACGCCTCTATCTTCATTGAGAGATCCTGCATCATTTGGCCCGCCGCCAAAAAGTGTTAAATATCATGGAGCAGCCGCTTTACCACCTCCGACCAGTCTATCGAGTTCAGCAAGATCGGACACAGGAGGATTGGGTGCTCCAATACCACAAAGTGAAATAAGAGCAAAAGAAGAGGCAGAGGAGGAAGAAAGAAGAAGACAAGAAGAAGAAGCTGCGAAACCTAAACCCCCGCCAATGCCATACCGTGCGAATACTACAGGATTATCTGTATCACATTTACCACCTCCTCCTGGAAGAAAAGATGGCGCGGATGGACGAACACCGCCTATGCCTCCTACAGCTGGCAAACCTAAGCCTCCTGGCTTACCACCAAGATTGCCACCGCGACAAAATTCTAATCCGGGATCATCGGCTCCTTCACCTCCTCCTACATATGGCGCGGCTACATCTGAAGCGGATCCACATAAAGGTATATTGAATCAAGGGGCATTGAGTAGGTTGGGAGCAGCAGGAGTATCAGTGCCTGGATTTGGAATTGGGTCTACAAAGGCAAAACCAGCACTACCACCACCCCCTCCATCCAGAACATCTACAAATAATTCATCACCTCCACCTCCGCCTTCAAGGACATCTTCACCACAATTGCCTGCACGAACATCCTCGCCTCAAATACCCTCCAGATCATCTTCACCACAGGTGAATGAACTTCAATCTCGATTCTCCCGGCTTACATCCTTGCCATCATTATCTTCGTCATCCCCCAAACCCCCACCCCCATCCGAAGGAACAACCTTTGCCCAAAAACAAGCGGCTCTGAAAACCGCATCCGCATTTCATAAAGATCCCTCATCTATCTCTCTATCCGACGCCCGAACTGCCGCAAGCACCGCAAACAATTTCAGAGAAAGACATGGCGAACAAGTAAAATCCGGATGGGCATCTGCGAACAAATTAAACACAAAATACGGAATCGCAGATAAGGTTGGATCATATGGAGGATTATCACAAGGAAGAGATGCTTCGACTAATGGAAACGACGGGAATATGGAGAATTCATCTAGCCCGGTTGGAAATGGATTAAATGGACAATCGGGTTTAGGGAAAAAGAAACCGGCTCCTCCGCCTCCCCCTAAGAAGAGATCGGAATTAGGTGCTCCTGGGAATGGGGCACCGCCGCCTATACCAATGGCGACTAAGCCTAAGCCTATGGTAAGTGGTCAATATTCATAGTTTTACAATCAATACTTTTACCCTTGGTCTCGAGAACAATCGGGGTTTCTATGGTCTTTTTGGACTTTGAAGTTTCTTCTTACTATTTTGGAATATCTTCATACAGTGGTCCGATATTTCAAAGCATGATGTTGTCTCCGTTACTTGAATATCCTTTTTTCAGGCCGTGATAGCATGTATATATTCTACAGAAATAATCCCCCTAAATCTTTCCCTCCCTTCAAAACATGTTTCAAAGTCTCATCATGATCACCCTTGCCATCCCATAAACGAAAAGCTAACTCCCTATTCAGACCTCTCGTCCCCACCCCGTCCCATCTCCCTCACCATCACAATCACAATATACCCCCACCGACCTCCCTCTCTCGCTTCAAACCCTCTGGTTCGCCCAATCCCCCCCTGCCTTCCCACCTCCTTCCATCACTTCTCTCCCAGGCACTCGCTCTCACGCCTCGTGTAGCAGTTGGACTTCCAATGGACCTCGTAAAACACACACTTTTATCGGTGTTTTACGTGATAATACTAGCCTTTCTACCACTAAAATTAAATTGGTATGGGATGCTAGTGATCCGGGAAGAACAGTGAGAGCGGAGCAAAGACATATTGCACCACCAGGAAAGCTAGGGCAAAGGGAGCTAGAACTTCATGGAGATAGGTATGGAGAGAGCGTGGCGCGATGGTGTGAAGCGCAGATGGGCACACAGGTAGGGAATGGTGAGTGTTGGACTTTGGCTAATGAGGGACTGAAAGCTGTTGCGCGGGATTGTAAAGAGAGGGGCGAGGAGGGGTGTATGAGTAGTCAGGGATATATTCATGGGTATAAGATTTTCGAATTTAAAAATGGCAGGGTGGAGGTTGGAGGGGGGGTTAAAGAAGCGGGGGTTAGGAGAGGTGATGTGGTGCAGTTCTTGGAAGCGCATTTTATGGATAATAGAGGAGGTCAGAAGTGGGCGGGGGCGCCGGATCATACTAGTGTTGTTGTTGGGGGTGAGTTTCTTTTTCTTTACTTTTTTTTTCTTCCCTTGCGCTGTCTCTCCTCCCTTTTAGTTTTGGGTTTTCTCTTTATTCGCTCTTTTTTACACTTTCTTCGTCCTTGTATTTATGCGTAATTTCCCATGAACAACCCCCTATTAACGTAGAAATTAATAGTCAAACCAAACGGAGTCCTAGAAGTCGTAGAACAAAATGTGGGTGGGGTGAAGAAGGTTATGAGGGGGGAATATAATATGGCGGAGTTGGTTAAGGGGGAAGTGAGGATTTATAGAGCGGTGGGGGAGAGTTGGGTGGGGCCGTTGGATGTGGATTGGTGATTGGAAGGGGGAATGGGAGGGGGAGGGGGAGGGGGAGGGAGGGGTGGAGGTACGGAGGTAGAGAGGGAGAAGAGAGAGAGATTAGGATAAAGGGATGGATTGGGATTTGGAGATTGTAGGTATATGGATATTGGACATGTAGATTTTTGTATTAATAGGTTGTATAGATTGTATAGATTGTATAGATTGTATAGATTGTATAGATTGTATAGATTGTATAGATTGTATATCAAGGCTGGAGTGATTAGACAAGACAATCGACATCATCTAATGGTCCTGGATGTGTTGTCAGACTCGAGCTACTTCCAGAGAATCGTTTAGCTTATAGACGGTAATTGAGACTGGCAGTAGTAACTTAACTAGTAACTAATACCCAGTGGTCAAGTCGTGTATCGAGTACATCTTGTGTGGAAAGATGGGGACAGGACTTTGTTGTTATATAGTGAATCCGATACTCACAAAATCACTTTTGAACATCGAAAGAATTGCGAGTACTTTTGAATAGAGATTACCTAGGTACCTATATACAACCTGTCGAAAAGAGATGGACAAGAAGCATAATTTCAACCGGTAATGCGGGTGCGTAAAGAGTATTCTAGCGAATACGGGGGCATAACTAGGTAGAGGGGGGACAGTATCAAGTATCTTCCTACCTGGCGTTCCAGGTCCGCAGCTCGATTTTTGTCCCTGGACGTGCAGCAAGAATTCTTGCTTTGGGGTCGTATTCTTGAAATCTGCAGTTTCAAAAGGTGACGATAGGGCTTGGTAGGAATGGTCGTTTCATACCTACAGAGAGTTTGATGCCTGGTTACTGTATCTGAACAGATCAACAGTCTCGCTGAAAGTCTCTAGACAGCCTAGGAATGATATACGATTCGTTGCGAGCGACGATTGATTGTAAAGCGTACCTCTGTATACTCACTTGAAACTTGGGGAAAGTTTTGTTGCATATCTGCAAAAGATTTCATCTTTGAAGGGGCTTTCGAGGATTCTTTCTACCTACCTGCTTAGGTACCTATCGATCGCCACACAACTTTGCGAGTTGAGATGTGCAACAGACAGCCACTCAACCCACGCCCCAAAGATGCTCAAGTCAAAAAGTAGGTACTTTTTGATACCCCCGCAGCTGGATGGCATGCCGATACTCAAACGAATTGTAAATAGTATCAATCCAGCCTACGGTCCTAGTACGTTCTACATGGCGCGCCACTTGCAGTTCAGATGTGCAACGAGACCTCAACAGAGCGCTGCGGGAAGGAGGACGCCTTTTAACGGGTTATCACTTGCAGCCTGTAAGTCATCTTGTTACTGGCTAAAACAGTTTCAAGGGGAAGACTTCGGGGAAATAGCATTCGAAGACAGCCAAATAGGGTAGTAAATAGACTCGGCAGATTTAGGAGCCTCGCTGGTAATAGAGTATACTGTCGAACTTCCGCGGAAAGCACCTTTGAAATAACAGTGAATGTTCGACCACAATCCTTCGAAGAGGTTTTTTGTACATCTCCAAAAGATTTCATCTTTGAACCTACTTCCAAAGATGATTTTTGCTCTAGATCCATGTGCAAGACATTTTTTTCCAGCCTTTTTTGAAGAAGTTTTGTTGCACGTCTGAAAAGTTGGAATCTAGACTACGGATCGGGACCATGGTTTCCTCGTATATACGTTACTTTTCGGTCTATATGTACATCTCAGCTATGATATCGTCTCAAAAGGTACTTTTTGGCCTCTGCTACTTTGAGATACAGAGTGCGAAGGAAACAAGCTATTAGTTGGGAGTGATATTTGGTTTGATTTCTCCATGGAAGCACTCGAAGTAGTGACTCCTGAATCTAAGTAGGAATTACATCTGCTGTGTGAGCTCAAATGGTCTGGGTGAATATTAGCTGATGTTTGATGATGTTTTAGATGGTGACGTGCGCCTCTAGACAGTAGTCTAACAACAGGTGAACTCTAACAATCTAGAGACTTCGTTGAGCATGGATTAGGAAAACGCATAACATACAATATATGTTCTATTTGGGGTGGTTTGTAGTCTATAGTATCGGATATCCAGTGGTAGTATATACCTAAAAAGCAATGGTGAATATCAAACTCATGACAATCCGCCATCTAGAAGTTTTGTTGCATATCTACAAAAGAACTCATCTTTGAAAGTACCTTCAAAAGGCACGGAGAAAGCTACCCAAGTTACAGACACGCAATAAAAGCAAAGCTGGTTTCTTTCTACTTACATAATATAAGTAGTCTAGCCAGCGAAACACCTCCAGTCAAAATTACTTTTTAGTACTTTCTTCCTACCAGCCACTTACTGCCAAAGGCAGTAAGATTAAGATGTGCAACAAAACAAACGAAAAATCACATGCATTATTTCTTAATGGTCAAATATTAGCAAACAGGTGATCTGTAAACATCATCATACTGTTAGCGTATAGGAAATCGAAGCTAATCTTCGCCATAGATATTACCATACGCAGACCCTCATACCGTCCCAAAAACAAGAGGTTTTAGGGGTGGCAAGTAAGGTTAGACAGATCTTTGTGATAGCAGGCGGAACAACTACTGAGGCTTGTAAAGAAATTTACCCTGGATCAAAAATACTCCTGAGACTTGCAGCAGAATTTCTTAAGAACATGCCCTATTGATATATACCGAGAAGTATGGGACTGTAGCAAGCTAATAAGTTTTTTGTGACCACATCCGGGCGGAACCAAAACAAGTATGGAGTCCCCTAGTTTTCTAAACCCGTATGGGAGTAGCTTAAGCAAGACTACTTATCCATGTCCTCATGTCAGTGACTACATGTTCAAAAGTACTCTTACGGATATAAACCAAAATCTAACAGGCTCACCCAACTTGACTTTAAAATTCAAATGCTATAGCTAGTGAGACTGTAATATATAACAGACAGTAACATTATGAGCTAGTTCAAATTCCTTAGGTTAATTTTTAGAGTCAAATCTTTTATAGCTGTATATAAGTATAAATACTTAATTATATTAATCGTTGGGGAAAAAGAGTTAAAGTCTACGAAGTCGAAGGATTTTAAAATTATTATAATACTTAACAAGAAAAAGAAGTTTTATAAATATATAGTCTGAAATTTCTTTTTTTCTCCGGCGGTGTCACGGGGTGACACTAAGCCCTTTCTGTCCTGTCCTGTCCTGTCCTGCTATATATGTGAGAGTAAGGTAGAACTTCCAGTTTCTACCTCCTAGTCTTTTGGGCGTTTAGCTCAGCGGTAAAGCTTCTGAATACTCCCAGAGGTGATCCCGTGACAGGCGGCTATTATTATAAATTAATTAATTATATATATATTCGCTCAATAAACATTAGTTTAAGAAGAATATAAATGATATAGTATCTATAATAATAGATTCTAAATATCAATATTCTATTCTATTTAATAAACTAGCTATCTTTAAAAAGAAGAGTAATTCTAATATAAGTACTTTAAGACGAGTCCTCTCGCTTGTGACGATCTGGCCTCAGGCCTAGATTAGTCATCCATTTGCCCCACCTGGCAGGTCAAATCTCGCTTTGCTTTTGGTCCCCTCTTGGTCCCCTCCTGGTCCCCTTTGGACCTATAAAAGGCCTCTTATAGATTTACTTTTGTATAATAGTTTGTTATTCTCGAATATCGATAATTGATTCATTTATTATTATATCATAAACCTGTTATTGTTATATTATAATAAACTCTTAGTATCTCTGTGAAGGACAGAATATCTTTCTGAAAAGATCAAAATATCTATCTATAGTTATACTCTTTAAGTACTAAACTATCTATAAAGAATAAAATATCCGTTTACGTTATATTTTTTAAATCCCTAAACGAAAATAGATATCATATTCAAGTTATACTTTTAAAATCACTAAACGAAAAAGCAAAAGATCCTATTATCCTATCGTTATCAAACTCATAATATCTTCTTGCCATATACCAATATATCAATAACTTGAGGAAAATCAAGATTCAAATCAACAACTCTATCAAGAATAGAAAATTAATACAGGAAATGTATTATATAAGGATAATAAAGGGATAGAATCCAATCACCCCAATCCTTCTTTTCCAAACCTATTAAGACAGAACCTCTTAAATCTCTTTAGTGCTAATATAATAGTAATGGCTAGGCTTTAAGAGCTACTTTCGGAATAACTATTAGAATAAGAAACACGCAGTAGAAGCCGCCATTGTTTAAGAGCAATTAAACGGGCTACAGTATCAAACTCATTAGATTCCTATTTACAGTACAGAAATGCCTTCGAAAATCCTATAGGAATTTTTCCTTCAGTTGAGATACATAATAGCTTTGTAGCCTTCCTTACTCCCAAAACAAGATTGAATACTAGGGTAAAAGACCTGGAACTTTTGAATAATAGGGTTAATCCTATATTCAAAGCATAGAGATTACTTGTTGAAAATAAATTCTTAAATAATATTAATTATTATTTAAACGAAGACTTGTAAATAAGAGTAATCTTTAAATAAACTATTAGCAAGGCACAAAGATATCTAAAGCCCAAAATGCTATGCAAAGATTTCCGAATCTTCGAAAATACTTTAAATTATCTTGAAGGCATATATCTAGTATTCAACCGCTTGGAATTAGTAATTGAGGAATTTAGAAACTTGAGAATGGAACCCTCTATATTTCATCAATTCTATATTCAGTTCCTAAAACTGGCTACAGAATTAGATTAGCCTAAAAAGAATCTTCATAGAGAACTAGCTGCGAAGATATCCCTATTATTAAAAAATGCAATTGTTACTATTATAGATAGTTATTCTGAATTTCAAAGATATATTTTTTATTTAATTAATATAAATACAAGAATACGAGCTAGCTACCTAAAGAGCTTGATAATATTAAAATAAATATTTTGATATTCAAAGAAATTATTTTTAAATTTTTTACAATCTAATAGAACACTAAATCGAAAGAAAACCACTCTTATCAAACCTATTAGAAGAATTCTACAATTCCCAAAGTTTTATCCAATCAGAAATCTCACCCCCCTGAAGCCCAAGGAAAATACTTTATATACAGCGCTTCTAATTAGAATAAAGATCACAAGTACCTAATGAAGATTAATAAGATTAACAAAATAAAAGAAAGCCTTCTTATCCAGAATAACTAATCAGATTCAGAATAAATCTTTGATTCTGATTCATACGAATCAGGAAAAGATTAGTTTTTGGAAAAGTCTCTATTTAAGGATTTCAATATATAAAGAATATTGATCTTAGAAGTCTTATAGGAGGTAACAGCTTTATTATTACCTGCTATCTACAAATTTATAGCTTCCAAATCTACTACTACACTCTAATGGATACCAATGCTAGTGCTTACCTTCTTATCAACATTCGGTTTGTATAACAAATTTCCAAATATACAAGTACCCCTATACTTACCTTGGACTGCTATATTGATGTTCAAGGTTATAACAAACAGCCAGGGGCCTTTATTACTCAAGCTATACATCTAACTCTATAACTAAATAATAGAACCTTTCTCCAAGCACCATTCTTACTGATTAATATGAAAAGAAATATAATCTTAGGTAATGGATAGCTTTGATTTTATAATATTATCTCTCGATTCTACAACCATACTTTTATATAACCTACTAACCTGCTAGCTATACCTAGTTTCTCTAATGAAATCAATATCCCCCGCAATTCTCTAAAAACCCTTGAAACCTATAGCTATAAAGAGCATCAAGTGGACACCGATTGAAGAGATCAATTCGTTGATATCAATTCTATTAACCTTTTTTTTATATTTTAAGCTAAGTTTATTAATCGATATAATTAGGATATTAGAGATAACCTTAAAAGATGGAAAGATTGATTGAACAATATAAGAATGAAGAAATTTCGGTTCCCTCCGAGGGCACCAAAAACTAACACTTTGATCCCCTCCACAAACACCAAGACTGCTATTCTCAACCATATTCTTACCAATTCCAATCCTTTTGAATCTCCTCTATATAACTCAATGAATATTACTACTATCATTACCAAAGCCTTTAAAATATATACTCATTACCATAACAATACAGTTTTTGAAACCAGTATATATGAAGTCGATGATATTCTTAAAGATCGTATAGGAAATATGGAATCTGCTGAAATCGAAGAACTCCATTCTCGGATTCCCGCTATCTATTATAATTGGATTGATATCTTCTTCAAAACTATATCTAATAAGCTGTTTAAATATACTTCTTATAATCACTATATTAAAATACTAAAAGATACAATCTTAAAAACAAGCTTAATCTACAATATATCAATTGAAGAACTCTTAGTTGTTAAAGAATATATTATGAATAACTTAAAAAAAGATTTTATAGAAATCAGTTCCTTCCTATTCACAATGCCAGTCCTATTCGTGACTAAGCCTAATGGAGGACTACGATTTTGTATAAATTACCGACATCTCAATGCTATCACTAAAAGAAACGAATACCCTTTACCACTTATTGACGAGATATTAGCTTGTATCTCTAAAGCTAAGATCTTCACCAAACTCGATATCCGCTAAGCCTTTTATCAAATCCGAATACATTCTGATTCAGAAGATCTTACTATATTTTGTATACAGTATAGTATATATAAGTATAAGGTCTTATCTTTCGGTTTGATTAATGGTCCGGCTACTTATTAAAGATATATGAATAACATCTTATTCGATCTCCTCGATATTATTTGTACCGCCTACTTAAACAACATCCTCATTTACTCAGAGAACAAAGAGAAGTATAAACGATATATCATCTAAGTCCTAAATCGCTTACGAAAAGCTGGCCTTCAAGTTGATATAAATAAGTGTGAATTTGGAATTATCAGGACCAAATACCTAGGTTTCATTATTAGTATTAACAGTATAGAAATCGACCCTGAAAAGGTTAAGGTCATTAAGGAATGGAAGCCACCAACCAATATTCGAGGAGTATAGTTCTTTTTCGGATTCTGTAATTTCTATTATCGGTTTATTTAAGACTTCGGTAGGATTACTAAACCTCTTGTCCAGTTGATTAAGAAAGACATCAAGTTTTTATAAAATACTAGTTGCAATATTAGCTTTGAGGAATTGAAAAGACACCTAGTGAATACCCCTGTTCTAAGATACTATTATATAGAGAAGCAGACTATAATCGAAACTGATGTCTCTAATAAAGTGATCGGTGGAGTCTTCTTCCAGCTTTAAGAAGATAACTAATGGCACCTGGTAGCCTTCTTCACTAAAACTATGCTTTTAGCAGAAATGAATTATATTATCTTTGATAAAGAGATGCTTGTTATTATAAAAGTATTCAAGATATGGCGTATTGAGTATACTGCTTCGCTTTATTGTATCAAAGTCTACACCGATTACAAAATATTAGAATACTTTATAACAAAAAGAACCTTGAATCAAAGACAAGCTAGATAGACTGAAACTCTATCGAATTTCTAATTTGAGATTGTATATCAGTTAGGAATTAATAATGCTACTGCGGATGCCTTAAATCACAAAAAACAGAATACTGCAAATCAAAAATTTAAACGCTTGGAACAATATATTCAAATTCTCCTATCAAATATAGTTCTCGATAAAAGGATTGTTGATAAATTTAGCATAAAAAGGGAGAAGGTAATAGAATTATTAGCTCTCAATGCCGAGGATATGGATTTGATAAACAGAATTCTGATAGTCAACCGAAACCATTCTTCTTTATAGATAAAATATAATTTGGCAATATGCTTGAAGAAAGGATACTCTATAAGAAATGATCTCGTTTTACACAAAGACCATCTTGTTGTCCCTAATGTAGACCATCTATGTACCAGCCTCATAGAAAAAGCTCACACTCAAATCTCTTCAGTACACCCTAGAAAAACTAAGATCAAGCTGATCTTACGAAAAAGATATTTCTGGAAAGGCATATCGAAATTCATTGATCAATATATCGACAACTGCATCACTTATCACAACTTCCATACTCCCAGAGATAAGATACCAGGATTCCTATAGTCATTACCTATACCCTCAAGACCCTGAGCAGATATATCTATGGATTTCAAAACATTTTCTGTTAACAAGTTTGGTTATGATAATGTCTTCGTAGTAGTAGATAGACTATTAAAACAATCCATTTCTATATTATACTATAAGACTATTAACGCTAGAGATATAGCAATAATATATCTAAACAATATCTATCAATGAAAGAATGCTCCAAAGACTATAACCTCTGATAAAGGCCCCTAATTCATATCTCTCTTTTGAAAAGAATTCACTTGAATCTTAAGTGTCAAACTGAAACTTTCTATGGCATACTATTCTCAAACAAATAGCCAAATAGAGATCATAAACCAGTATTTAGATTAATACTTATATCCTTACATCAATTACTATCAGAACAATTGATCTGAGCTCTTATGTATTATAGATTACGCACAATTCACTCTTCTGCACGAAACCTGGGAATATCCCCATTTAAGCTTCAAAACGGGTACGGACCTATCACCTTTTTCGATTAGGATAGATTCCCTATTGCTTTTACTGTTCAAGAGAAACTTTCTTAAGAGGAAGTGTAGAACTTTGCTTTCAGGATATACAAAGCCTGGGAAATCGCTAAAGAAATCATTTTCAAATCTCAGAATAAGAAAAGAAGAGATATTGATAAGTATAGATGGGTTATCAATTTCGAGGTTGGTGATAAAATCTTTATCACTACAAAAAACTTTGTTATTAAAAGATTTAGTCGAAAGTTTGACCTGCAGATGGCTGATTTTTACACCATTCTTTTTAAGGAGGGTTACTTTTATTGTTTTGATCTGTCAGACAATATAAAAGTATACAAAGTCTTCTCTTTAGATAAACTTCGAAAAGTATTAGATGATCCTGTGCCTGGTCAAAAAGTCGACCCGCCACCCCCAATCGTAGTCGCTGCAGATGCCGAATTCGAGGTTCAAGATATATTAGTCTCGAAGATTGTTCGAAAAGAGGTTTGTTATAAGGTAAGGTGGGTAGGCTATAACGACGATCCTGTATGATACTACTGTAGAAATGTGATATATATATTTCACAAAGTTAGAAGATTCTATATACAATACCCATATATCGCAGATCCTTCTAAAAACTTATTAAAGTGGATAAAGAACTGGGAAAATGATATCGACGACTATGATAACCTGTCAAATGGAAACCCTATGGATATAGGTAAGAAATAGTTTTATCTAGCTAATTTACCTCGAGAAGAGTAACCTGGTGCACGGGTCTTTTCTATCACCACAAGAATTTGTTTGCTTTATATTTACTTTTTGTTGAATTTTCTATGCTTTTATCTTATTTTTCATTTTACTTCTATAAATCAACTTTATTTAAATCAAATCAACTCTTCAATTTAATTCAGAAATAAAAATATTAGCAATATTTCAAGCTCTGTGAAATGTTTTTAGTTCTCCAATGCATTCCCTCAAGCAACAAGCTCAAGCAACACTATCACAATCCCCCTTGCCCTTTAGCTCATATTCAATATCAGATTACGAAGAGCAAAATCTACTAAACCAGCAGTTATAAGCTGTAATATCTATTCCACTATCTACAAACTCATCTATCCTTACTCTCGCTTTTAGCGATTCTATTCATTTTACTAACATTCTTATATACATTGACTTACATCCAAACCTCCTAAAGCTCTAGCAAGCCGAAATAATTGAATTCGGTAAAACACAAACTGCAAAGCTTAGTATCAGCTTAAATAGCTTCGCTGCTAGATTATGGGCCTATGAGTTGAAGAAGGAACTTTATAAATATCTGAATATAACAAAGAAGGATTTACAAACCAAGTATATGGTTTTTATGGCTATAACCACCCATAGTAAATATTTACAGAAAGATATTGAGCTTGCTATCAAACGACTAAATAGCCTTATAAACGAAAAAAGCAAATGCCTGGGTCAGCTTGTTTAAAGCAGTGCCAGATGGAAGAACAATATAACCGGAACTACAGCCTTCACCCGATTTCTAAAAGCTGCCCCAGATGGTCTTATTGCTTACTGTGTATTAAACACAGTAGTCATCAAACGATTTGAAAAAATCGAAAATCACCAGCAAGGTGATGTTCGCTTTTCAGGACTCATCATTACCGATATCAAGAGAGTACAAGCCCTTTTGAAAAAAGTTCCTCACTGTGCCTCTCTCTGCCCCTCTTATAAACTCTCCTTGTTATGAAAGTATAATATATATATACTGCTCGAGGGCATCTGTAACGAATGGCAAGACAACGAACTACACCGAATAACCAGCTCCTAGTTCAACAAAGAAAAAGAAAGGGAAAATAAGCAATACACCTTAAAGATAATAAACGACATCCTGCACCACAACCGAACGACTCGTGCAATTGTAGTAAACCCCCTGTGACAAGTATACAACACCCCAATCAATATCTCTGATAACGAGGAGGACGACGATAACGAGAAAGAGGAGAATGAATTGCCGACTACACCTTCAAGAAAGCGAAAGGCAATAAGGAAGGCGGAGGAAACAGTAGTGATGAAAAAGGAGCCTAGGTCTTCAAAAATAAAGAAGCAAAAGAAAGGATAAGAATGGACTTAAGAACAAGCCGTTTCTCAAAGGGGGGGTGATATAACAATCTAGCCTCAGGTCTAGATTAATCATCCATTTGCTTCACCTGGCAGGTCAAATCTCGCTTTGCTTTTGGTCCCCTCTTAGTCCCCTCCTGGTCCCCTTCGGATTTATAAAAGCCTCTTACAGATTCACCCTTTATACAATAATTTGTTATTCTCGAGTATCGATAATTGATTCATTTACTATCATGTCGTGAACCTGTTGTCGTCACATCGCTTAGTATACTTTAATAGTCTAATAACTCAAGATTATTTATCTACGTTTATAGAATAAAGAATTATAAATATATCTTATTCTTCGATTCAAATGTCATCTATCGAATAATCATCTAATACTTTTCTATTAATAATATTATCTCAATTATTCTTTAGCTCTACAATCGTAACAAAAAGTATAATATAGTTACAAAATCAATGTCTCGGATCTATTCGACTCTTTAGTAGATTCCCCGAACTACAAATTTAAATTTCTCTATTTAGATACTAATCTGCTATTTGTTTAAGTTTGTTATTAAAAGGAGAATGTTAGCCTGATAAGTGAAGTATATGATAATATTGAATGTCGTATCGGGTTCGGGATTGGTATTCAATTTGGCAATTGCTCTTTTTTTAGATTCATCTATGTTGGATAGATGGATTCAAATGGTGGTGGACGGAGATCCACAAGTTGGAATGTCACTGGAATGCTTGCCCTCGAAAGGCGGTCCCTGAGGGACAGTAGTTCGGTCCAAATAGTCGGTACTGAAATAAAGAGGGAAGTGGAAGTACTATGCACGTACCACATGATTGAAATAGATTGGCGAGGAACTTTGGAGGTGTTGCATGAACATTTGCAGATACGAACCATACACATTAGATGCATGGGACAAGCGGAAGACCGGCGTTTTTGTCCTTTTGGTAGGTGTATATCCGGGAAGGAACTACATATGAACAAAAGATATATTTTTATCGTGGTTTGTGATCCACCGCGCGTAAACCGCACAATTGGTGGAATCCAAATTGCGAGGCTCGCCGTCCAGAAGGAGGTGCACCCGAAATTACTAGACCTGGATACAGTAGGTGCTACCGTATTAGCTACAAAATTCTGCAGTATATGGGGGTGTATCTCTGCCTGTGTTACAGTGGGCTCATTACCGTGAAGGAATGCACCCCGCAATCATTGTGACGCTCTGGGGTGCATTAGACAGATAACTTACTTTGGCTTGTTGCGCACAAATTGCAAATAGTTTTCCCGATAATAACATGCTATTTTTGACCGATGTCAGAAGATGATGCCAAGTATTCAGACCGAGTGGTGGGTTAACTTATCACCTCACCGACGCGGGCGGACAACTTCTCGGAATTTGATTATCGAAGCGTCGCGGAGGAACTGAATGTTTACAGCTACCTGGCAATTGTTTCTCGCGAAATTGTGGAGGTTGCATCGGTGGAGCCACTCCTTAATCTCGAAAGCGATCGATCTGTACGAAAGTATTTGCGGTGGTAATAAGGTGGGAGGAGGAGTCTAACGACGCTTAGACGTTTGATATATAGTACATATAAGCAACGTACTGGGGAGAACTAGAGGCTCATCTGAACTTTTGGGTGTCTAGAAAGATATTAAGCTTAAGTGTGGGTGTGAGTGGGTATCTTGTTTGGAGTATATTAACTGTTTAAACTAATTACCCGTTTTAGGGGTGAGGTGGACGTGCCCCTCCCTCATTTGGCTGATGTTTGTTAATTTGCCGAAGTGCACGTGCCCATCGTGGTCTTGTTCTGGCCGATGTGTGCTAGTTTGAGGGAGCTGCGGGATGTTGACCCTTGATGACTGAATGCAAATTGAAAAAGTACAAAGTCGCGGCGGTTGGCGTTAGATGGTACAACTTTTTCGAAACCACCAACCTACTCACACTCTTTTTCCTTCTCTTCAACAAACACAATGACGAACTTAAGATTCATTTCGGCTGTGATGCTAGCGGCCTTCAGTACTTTGATAGTGGCCGCACCAGTCGAAAGCACTGAGAAGCGGGCTATCTCTTCCATAGTCAAAGGCACACCAATGGGCATGGCTTCTGCCGTCACGGGTGGCGGTAGTGCAGCAGTTGTGTATCCGACCACCATCGCGCAGTTGAAGGCCTACCTCACCTCAGACGAGCCCCAGAATATCGTCATATCCGGAACTTTCGATTTTCTCGGATCAGAGGGGACAACTTCATTGAAAGCTTGTAATAACTATGCATGCACGCCCTCGAATGGAGGACAGGCGCTACTTAACACCCTCGGTGGATGCGGCTCAACCCCAACATACAGCGTGTCTCTCGATACTGCTAGTTATCAAGGCATTAACGTCAAGTCACAGAAGACACTTGTCGGTAAGAACGGCGCGACGCTGAACGGCAAAGGCTTGCGTTTTGTTGGCGTCTCGAACATCATCATCCAGAACATCGCCATCACCAATCTTAACCCCAAGTACGTCTGGGGTGGCGATGCGCTAACTTTCAGTGATACTAACAATATATGGATTGATCATGTCACTGTGAGTTTTCTCTGGCACGCTGACAGTGAAGGGAAAACCAACTAATCTTTGCTTAACGTAGACATCCAGTCTCGGCCGTCAGCACTACAGCTTCGGCACCGGTGCCAACAACGCAGTTACAATCTCTAACAGCTTTATCAATGGCAAGACGGCATACTCCGCTACGTGCGATGGACACACATACTGGGGTATGGAGTTGGTAGGATCAGGGGATCAAATTACATTCTACAGTATGCCTCTCCCAAATTCACCCCCCCCCCCCCCCCCCTGAAAACATAGCTGACCACTACACTCATCAGAAAATTACGTCTATAACACTTCTGGTCGCACCCCTGCACTTTCTGGGAACACACTTTTCCACGCCGTGAACAATGTCTGGTCCTCAAACTCCGGTCACTTGCTCGAAGGAGACAAGAATGGCATGGGTCTGTACGAAGGTAACTACTTCACGAGCGCCCCGACGGTCGTGCAACCAGGCTCTTCGATTCGTCTATTCAGCTCGAACTCTGCCGATGTGTCCAAATGCGCGAAGTACCTTGGTCGTAACTGTGTCTCAAATGGTCTGTCTAGCTCGGGTGCCTTCAGCTACTCAGACACGAGCTTCCTTTATCTCTTCCAAGGAAAGACCAGCATTCCCTCGGCAGCTGCAGTTTCATCGATACAGAACACTGTTCCTACCTCGGCAGGAAACACATTGTGATCAGCCCGGATGGCATATTTTTGATGGTGCATCGTACTTTGACAACTCGTTCGCATATAGAAGTGGCCGTTAGGAGACTCGGTCTGTTTGGCTTGGACTGGGCTCGCAGTGATTTGAACGTTGGAGAATTTATAGGTGTCTGAAGCATGATCACGATCAATCATCTTCGAGTATCCAGAATTATATATTTTAATCTTTGTATTTAGTTAATAAACATTCTTGTGGGCAATTGCTCTGCAGTACATCATTGTAGCCTAATACACACATCTGTGCTCTAGAGTCATTATCTTCTCATCACAAAGCCGATCATCTCTGGCAGGAGTTGCCACTGCTGTGTTCCTAGCCAAGCAGTATAGAAGTGCCGGTACCTCCAACTTACTAGATGAATATTTCTATGTTCACTGTATATCCCAGTCATCGGTCCCAGCTTCTCTTATAGCATCAGCAATATCCTGGGTTCCTAAAAGAATCTGCCAGCCTTCTTTCTTGTATATTAAATGGTTGCGTATGTGGCGTTTAGGTAAGAGGTAGGCAGATGTTGTCGAAGCCATTGCAATACCGTAAAGTTTTCGTCAAGCCAATCTCTAACGCGTTGCTTCTTTGGAACGTAGTAATCCAAATAATCACCCTCTCTACATGCAACGTAGTTCAACAAGATCCTAAGACTTCGTTGTCACTGTAGAATCCTACAGCCTGGCGTGAACCATTTCGGAGTATCCTAATTCGCGATACCCAGAATGTGGAAGAAATGAAACTCTATATTCAATGGATCTTATACGCAAAGCGACCATTAAAGCGAGAGGAATGACAGTTTCCAATCCTGTCAGAATTGAAACCCCACGACCTTTTTCAAATATGGGATGCAAAGGTTGTAGACGTCGACGTGAACGATATGAGTCTATTCATTCTCAGTTCTTCGAAAGGCTTAGCAGAGTCACGAAGTCAAAATTAAAAACTCACACTGTGCAGTTCATCCACGAATCAGCGAGAGACTTCTCGTCAAGAGAAAATGGATTTAGTCAGGTATTGGCGGATATTGAAACGAACGCTGCTGGTTCAAGTCACAACCGACTGGGGGGGGGGGGGGGTGCTCCACCTATTACATAAGACAGATTAGGAACTTGTTACGATACAAGCCCAACCTTCTTTCAGCGAACATCCAACAAGCTGCAGAACTGCGTTTGGATGTATCTCGTCGATTTCCGTTTCTAGAATATGCAAATCACAACAATTTATCACACGCAGACAGTACACAGGCTGGAGGCGTTGATCAACGGCAATTTATCGTCAAGTTTAGAATAGGCGATTGGGTGAATCTCAACTACCTACTGGAGAGGAATATAATCAACCGCCTTGATAAAGTAGCTGGCCTTTTGCATATTCTTGCCGAACGAGATTGTCCTAACCTCATCGATTTTTGTCGAGATGGAACATGGCAAAAGAGAACCAGTTACCGTGGAAGATATCGGAATACCATGTTTGCTGCTATTGTCAAAAACAGCCGTCATGGATGCACTTGTTAGGAATGATGTTTCTATTGATCCTCATGGTGTAGCGCTTTCATATACGGGAAGGAAGCGTCTTCTTTATTAATTAAGAACGAGTCTGCCCCGCTCGTACCTCTATTTTTGCAGATTTACAATTTTGATGTCGTTTCATGGGGAAAGGTGCTGAGTTATGCACTAGAAAATAAGATGAGGATGTTAGCAGAGCTACCTCTTTAGCAAGCAGTGAGGGACAATATGGCTGCCGATGAGTATGGTTTTCCTTTGACGAAAGCCGTAAATTACAAGGAATTTCATCCAGATCTTCTCCGTTTCATTATATCATTACCAGAAGGAGACAATAAAATACTTCTATGGGCATCAGTCCCAAGAACCCACCGTCTAGTCAAACATCTTCTCGACGAGTTTGAAATGAATGTAAATATCAGAATCGAAGACTATAGCAGTTTACTGTTAACGGCGTTGGTACATGGATGCCGAAAATTAAATATATTGAACGCACAATAGAAATTACTTTTGCAGATATGCAACCAAAGCCTAACAGGCTCGTCCAAATTCGACTTCAAAAATTCAAATGCTATAAGTGCTAAGACTCGTACCTATATATCAGATAGCAGTAGCGCCGACCAAGTCGCTTTTCTCGGCTTCTTAAAAGTACTTTTTAGGACCGAATCTTTTTGTAGATGTGCAACAAAACTTTCGCTTCTATACACCTAGGTGGGCATGTATGGCTATCGTCAAAGAGATAATCTCGGATAGAAACGATATGGGAAGCTCGCGTCAAGCCGGAAGACAAATAGTCTATATTTGTAGTCAGTCGTAATAGAGATCAAAAACGGGATTTTGTCGATTTTGTCGATTTTCTCGCCGTCTTGAAAAGTACTTTTTGAACTTCAGATATGCAACAAAACTATTTGGCTTGATATTTTTTTGTCAATTCCGAATTCGTTGGCGTAGATCACAATGGACTGGTGTTTGTTCCGCACGAAAGATAGAATCCGTCTCTGCGTCTCTCAGTACAAACACTTTTACTCAATTTCCTCAACGTTGTCAAAAAGTACTTTTCAACACCAAGCACTTTAGATCAGATATGCAGCAAAACTTTCTGAATTCCGTTACTTTGTAAAACTTTGGATTCGCTATTTCAGAGAGTGTATATAAAGTCCAGAGGAGGCTAACCCAGTATCTTATTCCGAAGTGGAAAAGCTGCTCAAAGTTGAAAGGAGTTAAAAAGTACTTTTTAACTCCAGAAAATTTTGGTATCAGATGTGCAACAAAACTTTGAATAGCTAGTTGCTTGCTTGGAGCTGTGTGTATATCTGCGGATCAGTTGAGCCGAGCCTATATTCCACCAGGAAGTATATAGTTAATTTTAGTAGCCAGAAAGCTACACCAATAGCCTTGACGTATGTATATATACCCTGGACATAAATCGAGAACCGACGTAAAACATCTTTCCTTGCAACTTTGTCAGACGTGCTTGATTGTACCCAGTTAGAATGAAGCTTGTATGCGAGAAGATTGTATCCGGCCAAAAGGTATATACACATTCTCTATAGCCGCCTCCTGTTAACCTACCTTCCCCTATAAAGACATTTTGGAGCAAAAACTAGCCTCCTAAAAAGTACTTTTTGACCAAACACAGATATGCAACAAAACTCGACTATCTAACTGACCTAGTATATAAGGTGCTTAATCAACATTGAAATAGAATAACTCTTCATGTGAGGGATTCAACAAGCTCAAGAGTAGCCAGGTAGTAGAAAACCTGCCTCTGCAACATACCATCTACTTAGCACAAAAGCAATTTTGGGCAAAAACCTAACCTCCCAAATAGTACTTTTTCGTAATTCAGATATGCAACAAAACTTTTTTACTTTCGACTTTCTGTCGGATGATAGTCAGATAAATTGGAGAGGGTAATAGGCCACATTGAAATAAATGTGCAACTCTTGAAAGGATAGTCAACTAGGTATGATATATTCTGTAGATTAGGTAGGTTGTTTTCGCTCGAGACATCAACTATGAGGGTGAATATATTTGAAGATAGTGCTTGATAGTACAAGTACGCCTAAGTATGGTATGAGCTCCTATTGGTCACTTCTCATTCGAGAATTTTTTCCCCGGAACGCGACTGACCGTTTGGTTGTGAGAGGCTAATGCCAGATTGTAGGTCTGTTAGGAGCATAGAGAGATGTTCCTACTGACAGCATATATTTCACAGCTATATAGCAATTCTCAAAGAATTCTCTTCAAGTACAATAGTAACATTCCAGGTTGACCCATAATACTGACACAACCATAGGCATAAATTGTGTTGACTACTTCTCGCTTGAGAGCGACAAATACTTGAGGGGTGAGATGAGTGCATCTCTTTCATAATTGCGTAATTTCCACTGGCATACAAGGGAAGTATGTTGTTCGCCGATATGACAAAGTAATATTTTGGCCAATTTGGGGTTCGGCAGGTAAATGTAACACTGAACGGCACATACTGCCAAGAGGGGTAGTATCGAACGGAATATCGAAGGTAAGATCACGAATAAATCAGTTCTTTTGATCAGCCAAATACATCATCATATACTTATATTCCGATGTTAATTCGGACACCGCGGACAAGTTGAGAAACATCGAGTGAGATATCTTTTGATTTCCGCGGAAGAGTCCAGGCTTCGGTATCACAAATAATTCTCGGCGACGGCAAAAGAAAGAAGGTAACAATTTTCCTGACCACTTTCTTGCATCAAAAAGGTACTAATGGTCAGGTGTCAAGTATTGACAGGCTCGCTTTGAGATTCCGTGGCGGTTGCTTGTACAAGTGCTGGTTATTCTGTCTTTTGTTGCATATCTGAAAGTTGGCCGGAATTATTGCAACGGAGATGAGTTGCTGAGTTAAGCTTGGTACAGTGTTTAAAGTATGACATTCATACGAAAGTGGTGGTTGAGGACGGTTAGTGTGATTCTAGATCGCTGGTGTGCTGGCTGCCGGAGAATGCTGAACGTTGTGGTTGTTCCGCCATCCATGTTGGTTACAACATGAGATCAAGTCGTACGGCGGTACACAATACAGTACATTATTGACATATCATGTTCACGATGAGAAGTCGTGACATGAGTTAAAGGCTGGTAAAAGCTGCAGATGCCGCACTTTGGATGTTCGCTGAAAGTTCAAACTTATGCCTGGGTACATCTTTAGATATTTGAGGGGGAATGACCAGAAAACTGACACCAATCCATTAGAGGAGCTCTTTGTACACAGTATTGTGCTTTGGTAAATGCCAAGTCTTTTTTGTGGTAAAGCCGTGAATGAACTGTTACATTTGGATTGAGTTCTTTGGTGATCGATGCATCAGTTCTCTGACTTGTCGACACTTGCGTTGATCAGCTTTTGATAGCTACACAAATGCATATTGAACGCGTGTTAATTGATGTACGGAGGTCTTTAAACAAACCTAGACCTGTAGGTAGCCCAGTGCATTATTCGTACCGGTATTTCGAGATTCGCATCGCAACACGCGCTCTCTGTACCATGCATCTGTACTTCGGCATAATATGTACTTTACTTGTGCATTCATGCCATTCATGTACTCATATCCTCTTCAAATCTCCCCCCGCTATTGGCAAGATCGTCATGACTGGCCATTCAAGTGTTCAGCAGATTCGGATCGAGGAGCTTTGAATATCATTATCAAGACGTCAATCAGACCCAGGTCACTTTCTCGCCCACAACTGGTATCTACTGGACCCCTTCAATCAATAAACCTCTAGATAGGTACTTTTTTGTATGTCAAGACTTCTTGAGAACGTAAGGGCCTATTCATTGCTAATGGATTAAAACAGAATATAATGACTAAGCCGCCAACAACTTTAAGATAGACAGATTTCATTATCAATATTTAATATTTATTGTTTCAGAAGTAATAAATCCTTTGTGTGATATGCTTTTGTTTTGTGGTGAGACTTATCTTCGCTCCTTGAGAAGAAATCCCTCCCGATAAACAGGTGAAGCGAAAGCGGAGTCAGAGCGCCAAAAATAAATAATTTGGGGTCTCCCGCAGAGACAACTCGAAAGACTCAATCCACCAATTCCGCGGCCTTTGTGTATTCTATGAATCTGCGAGCGGCTTACTATTGATAATTCGGATCCGAAATCATTTTGCCCCCGGTACTATCTACATTGAAGTCTTATATCAACCTCATTCGAGGTTTCTATCAGACCAGAACAGGTAGACTCACGGAACCCGAACAATGTCTGCCTCTCTCCCAGGCAATCGAGAATTGCCCGCTTCTCAGTATGATCTCAGTACATACTGGGGACGGGTGATGCATTCTTGCGGCCATTTTAGACCCTAGGTGAGGAGGAATTTTTTGTGTTTTTATTCACAACCAAAAAGGTGGCTCACACTTTCTTTTAGACACTTCATCATGTCCGTTGTGAAGTAATAACAAACATCAATATGCTGACGATTGAATAGAACATTGTTGGTCAACAAGCGCCGGATTTGAGCATGCGAAAAGTCTCATTTCGAGTTTATAACAGGGGAGATTCCATGAAATGACTCCGGAGTTATGGAATGCGAAAAAGATTGTCGATTCAACATTACATCCAGGTTTGTGAGATCTGCGAAAGTACTGGATGGAAGCTCATATTACTAGATACTGGCACTCCAGTTTTCCTTCCATTTCGAATGTCATGCTTCGTTTTATCGAACTTGGTAGTCACAGCAGGAATGCTTACACCAGGATTGGGAGTAAGCTTTCTCAGAAGTTCTAAAGAAATATGCCATTGCTGACAGCTGGCAGACGACAGGAACATTGTTATGGCAAATTACAAATCAATCTCTTAATGTGGCTATCAACAATGCCAATGCCAACAAATCCACACCTCTCTCGACCTCAAAAATTGCACAATCTTACTTTCTCGCAGTTGGAGCTTCTTGCTCAGTTGCACTTGGTCTCAATGCTCTTGTTCCAAGATTAAAGAAAGTCAGCCCAGGCACCAAGATGATTCTTGGAAGATTGGTACCATTCGCTGCCGTTGCAAGTGCTGGAGCATTGAATGTTTTCTTGATGCGAGGAGAAGAAATTAGAAAAGGCATTGATGTCTATCCAGTTCTCTCAGAATCGGATAAGGTAAAGCTTGCAGCAGAGGGCAAATCTGAGTCCGAGGTTGCTTCATTGGGCAAGAGCAAGAAAGCAGCCACTATTGCCGTCTCGGAGACAGCTATCAGTCGAGTTTTGAACAGTTCTCCAATTATGGTTATTCCAGCTTTAATTTTGGTGAGATTACAGAAGAAGCAGTTTCTCATTAGAAACCCTAGACTCACATTACCAATCAATCTGGGTCTCATTCTTGGTACTAGTCTGTTCGCCTTACCTCTAGCTCTAGCGGCCTTCCCTCAACGCCAAAGCGTAGATGCATCAACGTTAGAGGAGGAATTCTGGGGCAAGGGCGGAGAGGGTGGAAAGGTGGTTTTCAACAGAGGAATATGAAGACATCATTGAATGACTTGAATTTTATATTTCCAAGACACAATTCGGCCTTATTCAACCACTATTTTCAAAGGTCCATCATGCGGCTCGAGTTCTATTTTAACCCCACCCACCGAGAGATCTACTGGCGGGATATTGATTAAAGAAAATATAGAGCATGGCGTTCATGGCTACACTGCACAGATTCTGATACCATTAGAAGAAAATACAAATAACACATAGATAGAAATTCAGCTGAGGCTGTATACTAATTTTCGCTTCTCACCCCTTCTTGAAATAAGAGTCTCCTGGCACGTGATTACCGACTCAAAGACCAACGGGATCCCTTGTTCGTCGATCACACAACCCGCACGACCATTAAATTGGTTCATGAGCACGGATTTTTATATCTGTATCGCAGCAGTTCTTTCTGGAATTGTTTAGGACATTTGTTCGAAAGTCAAACTCATGTGAGTACAGTAAGTAATCTTTTCTGTTCGCGTCTACATCGAGAAACAAGTTGCAATGATGATCCCTCCATACCTCGCCTATGACAATTGCCACTTTAGATAAAGAAGATCGAGGGGGTTTTTACATCAAGCGGATGATTTTCGACGTAGAACAATGGTTGGAAATTTCAGTGGCAACTGTACGGAAAAGTAAAAGATTGAGCAAGTGTGGAATTTGGATAGATTAAGAAATACTACTGCAAATATAACTTCTGTTACTATTATGGGCTTAAGGATTTTCCCGATCTAATCTATATATCTTAAAATGTTACAGTGTTGGCTTTCCTTGGCTGAGTTTCTCTGGGCAGTGAGTGGGTTTGTGAGGTTGTTGTTTTTTTTTCTTTGTGAAGCATGATGACAGGACTTAGACTTGGATCATGCATTCATCAACTCAGTCAGTGTATAGAATAACGGGGGGTTGGTTACAATGATAAAGGATTGGCCCCAATGAATGAATCGGAAGGCTTTTGGATGAATTCAAGGGAGGGCCACCGGCTTTTCTCAGAAGTGTTTTAAGTGATTGTGATGTGACTGACGGGATGTGTGAATGGAAGGACTTTTTTCAAAGAAACTGGCCTCGGGGTAGGATGGGAGGATGGCTAGATGGGTAAGATTACTCGTGGCATGCAGAAAGGGCTTGTAAGTTGCAGTCCATCCCTAGCATCTTCCTAGGTATATTTGAGAATGGAGGGAGATCGCTAGCTATCCTACATACTGACAGAACGTATGATACAGGGGAAATGGAGGATGGCGAATCAAACATCTTCGTCTTGACATGAGAGCAGGTTGGCATGAAAGTGTAACTCTCTTGGGACAAGGGACAAAAGGTTTTTGACTTTGGAGAATGAGAATGAGGGGAATGAATGATACCTAGTACTTTGTCAGTCGGTATGTGAGAAAGGTAAAGAAAGGTACAAAGAGTGAATGAATGATGAGGGAAAACATCACCTGCTTACATGGTGAGTACGTAGATAGGTACTGGGTAGATAGGTAGATAGATATATTACCATACCTAGGTAGTTATTAATATATGAGAGATTAATAGATTTCAACAAGTCAAATCAAATCAATTCAATGATGTGAATAAATAGATTCCCAAGACAATATCATCGTTCGACCCGTTTTTCTCTGTACCTAGGTGTTATTCCTAAATTGAGATCCCCTCAATCATGAGTGAGTGAATGAGATATCATACCTCCCTAGTCCGGAGCAGGTAAAATTTATTATTTGATATAGACTGCCCATAAACAGACACTTTTCTTTGATCATTCATTGGCCATGGGTAATGCATTGGGTAGATAGATAACTCGATATATTATCATTTTTGACGATGAAAAAATGAGGGAAGAAATGATGAAGGAGGAGAGGAAGAAGGAGAGGAAGAAGGAGAGGAAGAAATACCTACCTACCTACCTAGGTACGTAGATTGAAGAAAAATGAGAAAGAAATTGAAGCAATCCAATGGTCAAACTGGCTCCAATCGTACCTCATTCATGAATCCAGTGAATCCCATCATTATAGTTTTCCGAGTACAGTTGTTCCACTACTCCTACCACCCAATTCAATTACTTCCATTTTACTTGAAAATCATACTTGCTAGTCATAAGCGATCTTGAACCAAACCCGCAAGAAACCCCAGTTCCATCAAGTTCAGAAAACTACGGGAAGTTCTTATTTCTAATTCTCCAAGAGCAACCAACGTTATCGAAGACATTCAACAATATTTTCTTGCCCTTGGAAAATTAACCCTTCCAATTTACCTATCAAGTCAATATAATCAACTCTCTTTCGAGAAATGTCGCGTATTTGACATTTCGAACCCAGCGCGATACGGTCGGAAAGATAGAAAGAATTACCTTTGACCATCATCCATCATCCACTTCCAACGTCAACCGTCAACTCCTTCATACATCATCGCGCATTTATTCTACATTACAACAATCAACTCATACTCTACCGTACTGGACTCGATGATCTGATCCTTTGGATCTCGAGAATTCATCTTACTCATCCAAAGACTTCAAATAGTTGGACGTGATAACGTCTGAGCCCACCCCAGGGTCGAAACGATTACTTCTTGCCATTGTGCCATGTCGACTCCATCGACTTTACCTCCCCATCATCCCAATTACGGATACTCACATCATCAGAATTATCAATCAAACCACCAATATCGAGCGAGCAACGGTCTGTTGAACGGAAATAGCCGTCTGGGCACCTCTTACACCCTTCCGACCAACTCGTCGAGTAATAGCACATCGTCGAGTGTAGCTCCTCTTCCAAAGTCGACTCAAATACCCTCACACCCTGCGAAAGCCGAGTCTAAAAAGTCTCCGAAAAAGCCCGCAGCCATGGTTTCTACCTCGTCGCAAGCGCCTCCCCCGCACAAGAGACAAAGGTCCAAGGAGAGACAACCAGACTGGGACAAATTCTACGAGAATGGTTTACCAAAAGAGGTAATTGTTATCGATAGTTCTGAATCCCCAGAACCATCGTTGGACGTTTCTTCGCATCAACAAGCCAACAATTCTGCCGTGGCAGCGAATAATGGCCATGCGGCGAAGAAGAGAAAACGCAATGATGCATATGATCCCGTATACCAACTTGACCCCTCGATCGATCCGAGTCCACACTACAAATCAGAATCGGGTTCTGGTTCCACGATATCCACCGATCGCACAACATCAGCAATTCATACAACAGCCGCTACATCCCTTGGTTCACATTCATCCAATGGGCAAAATGGGTACGAGACTGCGGAAGTTATAGGGCAGAAGAGGAAAAGGACCAATACTCGGTTGCAAATTGCGAATGAAGCGAAGAGGAAAGAACTGGAAATCAATGGGGATGCTTTCACCAACTACATACCACCTCCCAAGCCACCCATAAAATCTCGCGATGTCCCAGTACGACCGATTGCGGATGTAAGTCTTGATGCTTTCCATAGTACGATTGAGAGCTAACATATGTGAAGAATTCTTACACTAAAAATACCAAAATCGACGATGACGATGGACATTATATCGTTGTTCCAGAAACGAACCTAACAACACAATGTAAGTTTCCATGGGTCCATTCAATCCCTTCAATAGACTAATAAGGAATTAGACCAGGTTCAGAAATTACTTGGCCAAGGAACCTTTGGAAAGGTTGTACAAGCTAAAGATCTTCACAATGATAAGTGTGTTGCTATCAAGATCATTCGCTCTGTGCAGAAGTATCGGGATGCTTCGAAAATCGAGTTGCGAGTCCTCTCAACACTCAAAGCAAATGATCGTGAGAACCGGAACAGATGTATACATCTACGGGATTGTTTCGATTACAGAGGGCACATATGTATAGTCATGGATCTTTTGGGACAGAGCGTTTTCGATTTCTTGAAGGGCAATTCCTTCGTACCCTTTCCCAACTCCCAGATCCAACATTTTGCGCGACAGTTATTTACGAGTGTTGCTTGTAAGTATCTTGCCATTTATAAGAAGCCACGAGCTAACACTGGACCAGTTCTCCACGACTTAAACTTAATTCACACAGATCTCAAGCCAGAGAATATCTTATTATGCAACAGTGCATATCAAGCTTTTACATACAGCCGCAAAATTCCTTCTTCTTCAACCACAGTTACCCGACAAGCGGCACAGCGTAAAGTTCTTCTGGATACAGAAATTCGACTCATTGATTTTGGTTCCGCAACCTTTCAGGATGAATATCACTCATCTGTCGTATCTACACGTCATTACCGAGCTCCTGAAATTATTCTTGGTCTTGGTTGGTCTTTCCCTTGCGATATCTGGAGTATTGGATGCATACTTGTCGAATTCTTTACGGGTGACGCCCTCTTCCAAACACATGACAACCTGGAGCATCTGGCCATGATGGAAGCGGTAGTCGATAAAAAAATAGATAGCCATCTCGTTCAACAAGTCAACACTATGGCAAAGCGAAACGGAGGAAATCCAGCTCAAAAGTTAGTACCCTAGAATCTTCCTTAGAGAGTGTATACTGATGTAATTCCTCAGATATTTCAAGCGCTTGAGACTTGAGTACCCATCTGCTGACACCACAAGGGCTTCACGGCGATTTGTGAAGGCGATGAAACCCTTACATGTAAGTTGTTCCAAATGTTATTTAGCAAACCTTACTCATGAAATTATAGGAAATAATTAAGGACCAGTCGAAATTTAGCAAGAATTTCCTGGATCTATTGAGAAAGATATTTGTCTATGATCCAAACGAACGTATTACAGCCAAGGAGGCGCTTCAACATCCGTGGTTTAAGGAAGCCGCAACTGCAGATGACGGTACGGAAGCGGCGAAAATTAGATTACAGAGGCAAAGCGGAACATTTGTGGCACCACAGAGGCATCATTGAGCGATTAATGAACTATGACGGCGTAAATGGCATGGGGCATGGGGATATCTTTTTACTCTGCACTATTTGTTTAGTTTAGCAGCGGATCGCGGTGGTAATGACTTTTGTATTATTTTACATAAATATTCTGCTCCCGGAAACAATCTGGGCGTCTTGATTACTTTCAGAAAATAGACACAGGATGGAGTTCCAGCAAGTTAACGCTCAGCTTATTATAATGTTGAGAGCATCGTTGGTTTCAAAATGAATTTTATCACATAGGATTTTAATAAATACCTAGTACATAACACTATTTGAAGGTTCAATTTTGTCAAACATTTTTGAGTGATGATTATTATTAGAGTGCATGCTAGATTTAGTCTGGCTACCTAGGTCGGTAGTGAGGGTTCACAACCATGTTTTTGATATTGAATGCTATATGATGCTGTCTCGGCTACCGTATAATTTTATGAAATCCGTCATAATTTTTCAAAAGTATATTTATCTGATCGTGAATTCTGTAACGGCAACAAAAATATGAAGTGAACATTTGCTTTCAGCTTAATGCAGAAATTCCCATCGATTACAAGATTGAATCTCAAATCTAGATTTCGAGGTCTTAGAAAATCACTTCACGAAGCACTGAAAACTTTCCCCAAAAAAGAGGGGTATAGTTTTCCTCCACATCCAGCAAGATTATCTCCCTTGCCTACTCAATATATTTTAGAGAATAACGACAATCTAAGAATTTCTCCCGAATTATCTCGCACGTTTCCGAATGCTGTGAATGTAAAGCGTTTTCTTATTCTCAAAGAAAATCCGGGGAATGTATATTGCAGCGCAAAATACAGGAAACCATTTATCAATAGTAGAAATCTCCTTCATCGACCAGGAGATTTAACCAAAATGCGCAATTATATCCAATTCCTCACAACTCCCACAGTGGATACGCCTGGGACTTCGTTACTTTTACATTTCGATAATAAGAGGTACTTGATTGGAAATATTGCAGAGGGAACTCAAAGAGCATGTGTGCAAGGCAAGATCGGATTGATGAAAGTTGGGGAGGTTTTCATGACCGGAAAGGTGGATTGGGCATCGACTGGAGGAATGCTGGGCATGATTTTGACGTTGGCAGATGCGACAAGTACTTCAAGAGAGGCACAGTTCCAGGTTGCAAATGCGAAATCGCAAAAGAAAGGAGGACGCGCTGAGAAACCCGACAAGGCCTTTTTAAATATACATGGAGGAGAAAATTTGACTCATCTACTTGCGACGGCGAGGAGATTTGTTTTCAGAAATGGGATGCCGTTATATACAAACGAGTATCGGCCGGATAGAGAACACAGAACGAATTGGGACCCTTCATGGAGTGATGAAAATATCAAGGTCTGGGCCATGGCTATCAAATCGGAGGGCACTGCGAAGCGTCGTGGGAAGAGGAGTCACGATGAGTTTTCGGACGATTCTCTGGATGGTTCTCTTGCTGAAAAGAGCAAGGAGCTTGAGCTTAAGGAAGCCCAAGAACTCAGAGATAAAGAGGATAATGAACATCAAATACGAAAGTCTGTCGTATCTTCTATGTTCGATTCTGATTGGAAGTTAGATACTCTGTACTCCATGAAGCTCAAGGATGTCAGAATGCCTGCCGCCATCTTTGTTAGAAACTCAGATGGTAAGATACAAAGATATCAAGGACCTAAACCCGGAGGAAATCAGGAAGTTCCCGATATTGAAGTCCTCACTCGGAAACCTTGGCCAGGAGCGCTAGTCGAATCTTTACCTCCAACTAAACCTTCTACCAGTTCAGTCTCATATATCATCAAAAACCATACTCAGCGTGGAAAGTTCAATCCCAAGGAAGCCGAGAGATTGAATGTCCAGAAAGGTGCTGATTATCGAACTTTGGCAGCGGGAAGAAATGTGATTGCGACCGACGGTACCACTGTCACTCCAGAACAAGTCTTGGGAGTGAGCAAAGAGGGTACCGGAGTTGCAGTTCTTGAAATACCTGATGCCTCGTATATTAAAGGTCTATTTGCACGTGAAGAATGGAAAGCAAAAGAGGTCATGGCAGGAGTTGAATCAATAATATGGATTTTGGGTCCTGGCGTTTTAGCTGACCCCAGGATACAAGAGTTCATGGAAGAGCGTAAAGAACTTGCTCACATCGTCTCCTCCCAAGATAATTGCCCAAATTATCTTGCATTCAGCTCGGCCGCAGCGCAAGCTGTTCGTCTACATCTCCTCGATTCCGAACGTTTCCCAATTCCCGCATTCAGTAATGCATCCGAGCCACCATCCCAGCCTGTACCATATTTCAAGGCAAAATTAGGAAAAACAATGCTACTCGAACCAAAATTCGAGATTCAAGATGACAAGTGCATTCCTTATCTTGATACAGAGCAGGTGGTGAAGGAAGCAGATCCTGAAGTTCTTGCTTTAGCAAACGAAGCTAGAAAGGAGATTATGAGTCCAGAGTATCAAGCAAAGCTTGATGAAGTTCAAAAAGATATACCATGCAAGGATGCAGAAGTAATTACTCTCGGAACTGGTTCGGCTTTACCTTCAAAATATCGAAATGTTTCAGCTACTCTACTTCGAATTCCAGAATATGGTAATTACCTATTTGACGCTGGTGAGAATACACTTGGGCAATTGAAGAGAGTATTCGGCAAAGACCTACCAGATGTACTTTCGAATCTCAAGGCAATTTGGATCAGTCATCTTCACGCTGATCATCACCTCGGTACTACTTCAGTCATCAAAGCATGGCATGAAGAAACATCCAAGAATGAAGCAACAAGAAATAACAAACTTGCTGTAGCATCAGATCATGGTATGATTCATTGGTTAACGGAGTATTCCGAGGTCGAGAATTATGGATTCGAGAGACTTGAGCTCGTTGAAATGACACCGGCAGTCAATAACCTTTACGAAGAATTCACACCAGAAAAAACGGAAGAATTTGGGCTTTCGTCTATTGAAGCTTGCCAAGTGAGCCATTGCCATGGTGCTTTGGCTGTTGCATTGAATTTTCCCAATGGATTCAAGGTTGCTTACTCGGGTGATTGTCGACCCTCACAAGACTTTGTTAGGATCGGTAAAGGTGCAACGTTGTTGATTCACGAGGCTACATTTGATGACGAACTTCAAGGTGATGCTATTGCCAAGAAACATTCCACAACTTCAGAAGCAATGAATATTGGCAAGGGTATGGGAGCAAGACGTATTCTACTTACTCACTTTTCTCAGAGGTATCAAAAGATACCAGTCATGGACAGTGAAGTTACAGATCAAGTCGCCATTGTTGCATTTGATTATATGAGGGTTAGGATATCTGATTTTTCGAAAATAGCGGCATTTAGACCGGCGTTACTAAAGCTGTATGAAGAGAAAGAATAGATTAAGGGATTGAAATGATTACAATTTCACAGTTGCGAAGGACGCCAGTAGAAGCATGGTTTAGGATCGGCTATCACTTAAATAAGGTCTTAGGCAGGGCATATAAGGAAATATGTTTATATTGTATAGTATTGACAAAGGAAATTCTCGCGAGTGGATTTTTAACAAAAGAAATTTTTACAAAAGAAATTCTATGCTGTGAGAAGGATATCACTCCTCTCTTGTTTCATCCCCCAAAATCTCTCTACTCTCTACTCTCTTCGCTCTAAATCATGAAATCACTAACTCGAGTTTCTCGATCACCGCGCTTACCCTCAGGGCGAGCAACATGTGATTTTCGTGTGAAAGGATTTACTTGAGGGTCAGGACGTCGATGATGTGGTGCGTGCTTTTGTTTGGGTCTATTCTCGTTTTCATGTCTCGTAGTACGAGGAGAAGGTGGCGAAGGTGATGCTCGTGGATTCTCATAATGGCTTCCGCGATAAGCAGGTTGATTATGTCTTGCTGGTGGATCTGCAAATGGATTTGTGAAACGAGGTTGGTCTTCTTCTTCGGATTCGGATTCGGCGGCGGCATTCTCTGGGGTTCCGACGAGTTGTCGATAGGCGCTGGCGCGCTCTTCGGCTTCGACTCCGGAATGGGAAAGTTGAGAAGTGTTGTATTCGCTGCGGGAGTAGAGCGTTGGACTTCTTGCCTTGATAGGTCTGGAAGCGTTGTGAAAAAAGCCGTCGGTGAAGACTACGGTGTCGCGGAAAGCGGCATGGACTCCTTCTGCCGGATGTGAATCATGACTTGATGTGTTTGCG
Organism: Botrytis sinoallii; assembly: GCF_014898435.1. Taxonomy (NCBI): domain Eukaryota; kingdom Fungi; phylum Ascomycota; class Leotiomycetes; order Helotiales; family Sclerotiniaceae; genus Botrytis; species Botrytis sinoallii. The sequence goes on from NW_024066059.1 coordinate 81,384, forward strand.
AGAGATGTTCTCGACATCATATTTGCATAGAAATCTATAATTTTATTCTCAATATCTCCGTCTTCGTCTTTATCCTCTCCGGGGTAGTCGTGTCCAAGAAGTGCTTGGGCCTCGCTATCTCTATCGAAAGGATTGCGATTTCCAGCCAAGCGTTCTCGTCGAGCATCTCGTCGAAGTATCTGAAGATGTTTGCGACATCGAGAGATCTCTCTCCCCAGACCTTGAGATTCACGCGTTAAGCCTTCGGAGTCTCCTTGCCATGATGCCCATGCGCGGACTACATCGATCCAGCCATTCATTTGCTTATTCTTCTTTCTGCGGCCCCAGATCGAGGCAAAGAGATCGCGGATGATGGATCGATCGCCTCCGATGGTGGCGAGAATACAGGCTTCACAACCCGATGCTACGCGTTCGTAGCGCGGGTCGCACGGCTGCACTTGATATGCTTGACGATAAAATTCGGGCTGCATCCAGATACTATTGAGCATTTTCATTCGGAGAACGAATTCTCGAACATTGACCGGCAAGTGTTCGAGAGGGACTTCGGCAGTCAGGCGTCGGAGACGAGTGGTGCATTCTGCGGTTAGTTCGAGAGATATCTTGCGGATGAGATACGGGTTGAGAGGTTTGTGGACGTCGCATAGCACGGCTTTGGTTTCGCCTAGACGAAGCGAAGATAGGGATGCGGCGACGCGGGAGATAAGGCCGCTGGATTTGGGGTGCAGGAGAGAAGGGGGGAAGGTTTGCATGAGGACTGCTTGATCGCGGAGCCAGGAGTCGGTGGGGAGAGTACCGGGGAGTCGGGTCAAGAGTTGCGTGAGTAGATCGAGGGAGGGGGCGGGAAACTCGTGGAGAGAGTCGCTTGGGGAGGGGATGTTGATTTTTCCCCGCATGGTGGTGCGCGGTTGCGGGAGAAGGGGGTCGAGAAACTTTTGCATGATTGCGAGGGTTTCGGGATGGGTTGTTTGGGGTTTGGTGATCTGTATTTGAAGGCAGATGGTAATGGTAAGCTGGGTGTGGATGTGGGATGGTTCGGTCTGTTGAATCTCCTATTCGATTCTGGAATTGGAATCGTCTTTGTACTTTGATAATAGCATTGTTTTGCATTTCTTCTAGAAGATGCGTCGCCTTTTTCATGGTTGTTTGGTACATGTTATTCTTTTTCCTTTGTTGGGGAAGTGTGTTTGGAGGGGGAGATTCTCTGCGTGCTGAGCATTGTTTCCTCCTGGGTTCTTTGTCTGTTTCAAGATTCTTTGTGGTGAGAATATAAGAGACTATTGTTTAAAAGTGCTTCTTTGAATTCTTGCTGAAGAAATAATCCCATTGTATCTTTCCTTTCACAAAACAGATAGTAAACAATCCCTACAAAGAACCTTGATTTCCTTGTTCTCAAGATATAAAACCCTCCCACCCCCATCTCAATCTTCCTTCCCCCTCAACACCCACTCCCCTCCCACAGCAAAAGAAAAGAAAAATGCCCTTTCACATCCCCCCCTTCCGCTCCCTCTCCCTCTCCTCCGCAAAATCCAAAAAATCCAAATCCACCCCCATCTCCAGAAACCAACCCCCCATCCCCATCCCCAGCACCCGCACAATCGGCACCCAAACCACCAACACCCGCACGCACAGCTCGCGCTGGACGCAAACGCCTCGGTCGACATACATTTCGTTTCACGAGCAGCATGGGGTGCGACCGCCGAGGAAGAGTGGACTCGAGTGGCCGGCTTGGTATGCGCTGCTTGGGGGGGCGGTGCTCGGGTGGCTTGGTACGAGGAGGTGGGTGTGGAGTTGGTGAGGTGGTGGGGTGGTGAGAGGGAGGTGAGTTCTTTTCTTTTCTTTTTGAGAGAGAGGGTTGAGGGTTGAGGGTTGATTTGATTTGATTTGATTTGATTTGATTTTTGGGGGTGGTGCAATTTTATTGTTGATCTATGATCGATCACATTTAATGGCATCACCTCTCTCTTTTTCTTTCTATTTCTTTTCGATTTTCTTTCTCTAGTACATCGATTTCTTATTTCTCATAACAATCGCGACCTCGTTAGGTTATAGACTACCAAATTTGGATTGCTAGAAAATCAATGACAGAAACCCCCCCCCCCCCCCCCCCAAAAAAAGATTCGTTTCTCCAAATGTATACATTTAATAAGTTTGTAAGTTTTATTCCCGTCCCCCGTCTTTGCTAATTGTTTTGTAGGTATGTTTTTTCTTTCGTTTTGTTTTGTTTTGATTTTTGGTTTTGCGTTTTGAGGATTTATATATAGGTAAGTGGGATTCTCCCTCCTTTCCCCTTTTTGCTAATCGTGTGTATAGTAGGTATTATTCTTTAGGTTCGTTTTTTATTATTCTTTCGAAGGATGGCTAGGTAAGGTAAGTCAATCTCTTCTCCTCATCTTCGCTGGTTTTATATAGGTAGTAGGTAGGTATTGTTATTTATTATTCATCTCATACTGAGATGATAATCTCAGGTAAGTTATTCCACCCTTGCTGTTTGCTAATTGAATATAGGTATTTTTACTCTCATATTCTAGGATGCAAAGATCTAGGTGAGTCCCCCCCCCCCCCCCGTTTGCTAATTGTATATATATAGCTATCGTTAATATCCTATCCATCAGATACTGATACACATCAAAAACAACAACTCAGGTAAGCCATCTCTCTCCCACTGTTCACTAATCGAGTATAGGTATTTTTACTCTCTTCGAATTCACACATCCCTAAGACTTAAAGATATAGGTAAGTCACTCTCTTCCCCCTCTTGCTAATCGAGTATAAGTTTCCTTTTTATTTTACTTTTCTCCTCTGTTAAAAATTCAGGTAAGTCACTCCCATCCCCATTTTCGCTAATTCTGTATAGGTAGTACTATGAAAATCTCATTCCTTCAATCCTAAAACAGACTAAAATGCAGGTCAGTCACTCCTTTTCCCCGTCTTGCTAATCGAACTTACAGGTATAGCATTACTATCTTCAGGTATTCGATTCAGTTATACACTGCCATCTAGTTTTAAGAGATGAAATCTAGGTAAGTCGTTCTTCCTTTCCCGTTTTCGCTAATCAAGTACATAGGTATTATTATTATTATTATTATTCTTCTTCTTCTTCTTCTTCTTCTTCTTCTTCTTTTAGTTGATTCGACCTTAATACACAAGACACTGCACAGTTATGAGATAATACTTCAGGTACGTCACTCCCTACTCCCTTTGTCGCTAATTAAGTTTATAGTACTAGTTGTATCACCTTTCTAGTCTACGAGCAATCTGAATAGCAACTTTGTCTCCGATCCAGATTAAATCCTTTAGCTAATTATTTAGGCACATTCATGCTTCCCTCTTGAAATACAAAGACCCGTTATGTAAGAGATATTCAGCTAGGCCACTTCTCTTATATCCTTGAGTTTTAGTACTTACGCATGTTAGGCTATTTGTTCAAATGTTGCATACACCAGTGGGTGATTGTATCGTTCCCTCCCCTCCTCCGTCTCACTTTGCTAATCGACGCTACAGGCAAATTCAATTCCATCTGCTTCAAACTCCCTCATATTCTATTACTCGTATCCCACACAGCCAGATCTAGTGATCAAGATACTATACAGGTAAGTAAGTCCCTTCCTTTTCCCCCCTCTTTTCGCTAACATATCCTTCTAGATAAGCAATGTACTCTTCTACGCCGTCCCTCATACCTGAGAGCTCATGATCATAATCATGAGGTACTAGCGTAAGTGTATATACAGGTAAGTCATTCCCTCCCTTTTCACTAGCTAACTATACAGATAGCTTCTTTTTCTTTTTCTTTCACTTCTTACTTCTCATGAAAATGAGAATTAGAATGTTAATAATAAAATACATTTCATAACTAAAAACAAGCCCTTGTATGCGTGTTAGGTGAACTAGATGTACCCGTGAAGTCATCATTAACACGATAATAATATCACTATAACTTGGAAGTTTCGTGATTCCTCGAGATGCCAGAAGGAATACCATCAACCAAGTAAAGCGTAATGATAACAGTCAACTATACACCACTTATATCTCAATCTCCTCCATCTATACCCCCCAGATCTCAAACCACAATCTCCAAAATACTTATCTCTTATCCAGGGATGCAACAAATCCTCGATGATCCCCCCTAACCCACACTAAAACCATACTAAACAAGCAAGCGAGCTTAGGAAGCATAACCTAAGCTTCTAGATCCTTTCTCAGTCCACTTGCTAGATATCTCGTGTCTTCTTATACATCCTTCTTTCTTATCCAGATATGCAACAAACACTACAATAATCCATAAAGTCCTGAAAAATTGTTTTAAATACCTAGGTAAGTAATCTCTAACGAGACTGGCTCAGACGATGAATCTCATTAGATTTTTCGACTACTTGATAAGTCTTTCCAATTTTTCGATAGCGATACATCTCCCCATCATCTTCCTTATGCTTAGTAATTAACTACTATACTTAAATTCTCATATATAAAGCCCAAAGATGTATCTCTAGATTTGATGCAGCAGACCAAGTCGATCTTCTATATCTTCTCTCTAAATCACCGGATTATGCAAGTGTAGCTTTAGCGTATCCATAATATAACAGAAAAAAAATCCAGCATCTATATATGACTTAATATCCAATCTAACCTCTCTAATGTCTCATAAAACCTCACCTATCGAGACGAATATTAATGGGATATGTGGTATATTTTTCCTCGTCCTAAAATCTCTGAGCATACATTCAACAACCTTAAGTTCTATTTGACCTGCCCCTCTCCCCCCCCCACCCTCTTCCCATTTACAAATCATCATCGTCATCATCATCCAGCTCGAATCCCTCTCAATTCCACTCTCAGAATTCTCATTCAGATATATAATTTAAAAAGTAAACCATGATCTCATCTATCCATCCATCCCACCCACTCCAACAACCACAACCAGTGTATCCAATAGTCCGTACTGCAGTGCAACAACACAAGGCTTTGAATATATCAAAAGCAATTAGAAATCCGCGAATAGTTCAACATTCCAATCAAATTCAATATCTCATCTGATTTGAATATTCCAATTTATTTAGGGATTTGATAGTTTTCATTGCTGAACTGTAGTCCGGAATTTCGAACACTCTGACCACAACCATCTCTTCTCATAAAACACAAAACTCGTCAAACACCATAATTGGAAGGAACGAGGGAAAGCACGCTAGGCGTCAAGTATTTCCTACAGCACTAGCTAAGTCTCACGATCCTCACCTTCCACCTTCAGTTTTTCCTTTTCACTAAGTACGTTATTAGAAATATTTCATCGAGTTTACACATACACAAAACAAAGATCGTATAGTAATCTACCTATAACGAATCCAGTGGTAGCCATATGGCCTATTTTTCAAAAGAAGGGAACGATAAAGAAAAAGGGGATTCAAGCACCGTTGAGAATGAAGATGAAGGAGACTCAAGAACAGCAAGAACTTCTTCAAAATGACTGTGAGTTGACTTTCATCTCTTCTAATCCCACTAATTGAATAAAACTCACTAGCTCCTAGACAAAGAACTCTCACTCGGATAATTTCAAAAAAGAAAATACAACCTGTTGAGGACTCTGAGAAGAAGGATTCAAAAGACACTCTACGCAATAATGGTAAATGTGGTATTGTTAAAAATAAAGGTACTTCCTGTTACCAACGATATTCAATCAAGTTGGCTAATCGCTGGGTGTAGAAACTAGAATTCGAAGAAGACAATATAAGGCCATCATATCGGTGACCGAAAGCGAGAAGATTGCACACAGAGCTAAACGTGTTATTGTGCAACAAAAAGCCTAGCAAAATGAAGTGAAGAAAAGAAAGAAGCGGGCTTGCAACATCGAAGAGAAATGAATCGCGAGAAGGCAAAGATTAGAACAGAGGAGGAATGGCAAGAACGAAGAGATTATGCAGATGGCTGTAAAGCGGCCGAGAGAGACAGACAAAGTAATCTGGTTGATAAACTCCGTGGTGATTACGAGCAGAGAATGGTTAAAATTTGGGGTTAGAATGCAGTTATTGTGGGGAAGTTTGGAAGTTATGGTGTTTTAGATGATGGAAATATATACATCCTAAGAAACTATAATACACAGGAGATATTCACACAACCACCAAGCCCTGGCAAGAAGAAAGAAAGAAAGAAAGAAGAAAGAGAATAAAAGCAGACATACTACCAGGAATAGCCCACTCAGTACAAATATTCCCCTCATCTCCCTTCTCCTTCTCCTCACCACCTCATACCCCGGCGCCAAAAAAGCATGAGCTGGAATTTCAAGAATTTCATTTCGAATAAACGCTAAGGAAAGGGTGATAAAGGTAAAGGTATATAAATATAATAGAGAAGACAAGGAATCGAGATGAGTCATTCTGCGAGAGGATAGGATAGCAAAACAGAAGATAAATGATAAATATAAAGAGAGAAGAGAGAAGAGAAATGAGAGATCGTGCAATGTCCAGAAACGGAAAGTGATATCAGGAGATGAGATGAGATAGGCAAGTAATCATTTGAAGAGAATTTGTAAAGCTAGAGGCTCCTTTCTTGTATTGACTTCAATAGAGAGAGAGAGAGAGAGAGAGAGACATACATACATCCTAGCTCCCCGCCTCAAAAAAACCATCATACAAGCGGATCACCCACCCGATCAAAAGAAGCGATTACCTACCTAGCCTAGTACCTACCAACCTAGTACCTCTGGTTGTCTTGGCTCGACCTCCCTTTGAATCGAGTCTAGATCTATTATTCGATATTATAGCCTCACCAAATAACAAAAATGCATCTGATTCATTCAAGCAAAGTAAAACTTTGAATTTCGGATATTCATTATTCTCTCCCCGCTTATAAATCATAATTCTTAATGTATTTCTTACCCGCTTTCCGACTACCATTCCGTCATATCTATTCTCTTCGCTCCTCTTAAAGTGTATTCGCCATTCCACGCATACATACGTACAATCATCCATCCACCCATCCATCCCAAACCCCCCAAAAGATAATAAAAATATAATTCAACGCTCTACTCCCCAACCAACAAACCAACTCGCCCATTCATTTTCTTATTCCCACAAAACCCTACCTCTTCAAATCCTTCACCTTAATCTCTCCACCTCCTCTCCCCGTCTTCCCCTTCCCATTCCCATACCCTTCAACCCCCATTTCCCGCATAGCTTGTTCAACCATATGTACAGCCTCTATACATACATCACCACCATTTCTCCAAGCTCTGAGTGTGACACCTTGTCCATCAAGAATATCTTTTGCGCGCTTCCAACGACGTCTCCAGAGATCCAATTTTTTGTTTGCTGGTGCTCCACCGGATGTTCGGTAGAATTCATCATCTGATGAGTCAGGGGAGCTGGAGATTGAAGAATTAATGGTAGATTTTCGACGTGGGAGAGGTGGTGGTCCTTTGTTTGATGATGGACTATATGATGGATCGAATGCAGGTTGGGGCCTTGGATTCGATTCACCCATGCCTGGTATATAAGATCTCATTTCTGGAAGATTATTGTAGGTCTCTGTAACTTTATGACGAGCACTAGATATGTAACCTTCACTAGATGATTCTGATAACTCCGCACTACTTTGTGCCTGCTTCAATGGATGATTATTTACACTTCCATGTATAGCACCTGAACGACGAGGTTTTGGTGGTGGTGGTGGAGTGTTTTGCTTTGGGGGTTCGGATGATTCAGGTGGAACCATTGTGATTGTACTTGCTCCACGAAGGGATAATGGCTTAGAAGGTCGAGGTGGGGCTTTCCCATCATTGGCGGATTTTCGTCGTGGAACATTTGGTACTTCCATCTCCGACATAGATCGAGGTACCACTTGCCTATGAGATTTATGTATTGGCTCATTCTCAGGCTCATCTCCGAAATCAATTAGTGTTCCCATGGTTGGACCATTACTAGTCTGGAGTTTAGTTTCCGAGGGAACTCTGGGAGGCAAAGATGGTCGTTTCTCTGATAGCTCAGATTTACTAAATGTAGATGATCTCCTGCTATCAACGGATTGAGTCCGAGATTGCGTTCGAGATTGAGGTTCAAACCTTCGACGGTCTCCGCTGAGTGGACCCAATGCAGGATCAAAGAAACCTATATCTTCAGGTGTCGTGACATCTCTGATAAAGATACCCAGGATTTTTCCCGGATTTGCTAAAACGACATCGGTATAGACTTCTAAATCTGCTTCACCACTATCTCCAATTAAAATGAATTTCCTTTCTGAAAAATCCCGCATGATCTTCTCAAGGGTACCCTTCTTTCTTTCCGCAACAGGTTCAAAAATACCCTGAAGCATTCCGCTATATTGTTTTAGGTGATAAGATCCAGGTGGTAGCCCTGCTTTTCTGAAGAAGCTCACTAAGACTGGAAATAATTGCCAAGGTGAATTGGATACATAGTGTACCCCAACACCCATATCATACATTGTATTATACCATTCCCTGACACCTTCGATTGTGAGATCAGCAAATTCACGAATGAAGACATTTCTGAAAATTTCTCTTGATCCTGCACCAATCGAAGAGTGCTTGATTGTATCGTCAACATCAGTAATGAGGCTCACTCCTTTTGGTTCAGTAATTTTGACTTCTTCAATCGCTGAAAGGTTTTCTGAAGCCAACACTCTAACATGTGTGGGAACAAACTCCAAAGCGGCTCGCATAATGAAATGACCTGCTTCGTTTGTTTCTATTGTTCGCGATGAAGAATTCTTCTCATCGTAAAAGAAAACTGTAATCGCTGTTTCAACCTTTGGATTCGTAAGGAATGGTCTTAATCGTGCCATCAAATGAGCATTTGCTGTTAATAGTTCCGCTTGGGTCATCTCGGATGGTTGATTCCATGATGTACGTTTTGTTAGACGACTTGGAGCAGGTGATGACTCTGGCGATACCCGTGAACTGGAACCCCGCTGCCTACCACGTTCACTATAGATACTATCACCATCTGATTCCCGTTTTGGCTTTTCACTATAGTCACCCCGTAGTGCTGCCTCCTCTTCCCCTCGACCCTTTTTCAGTATTTGTTCTGCTTCTCGGGCAATCTTCTCCTCATCACGCCTCTGTTCGAGTTCTCTATGCTTTGCTCTTAATGAATTTGAATCCGGACTAGTCTCTCGAGAACCAGATTTTGGTGCAGGGATCCCACTCAACTGGCGTGCAAGACCAATGAGTAACCTATTCTTTCTTGTCATAGGTCCTCTATGAGGAGAGTAAAGCCATCCTCTAACATCCACATCAACTATAGCCCTATCATCCTCATATTTTTGCCATTCCCTCGCCCAATATTCCGCATCTCCGGGTTCGTTCAATTTAGGATTCATGTTGGCATTTTCAAAAAAAGGTTTCTCCTTGGTATGTCTCCGCGCATATGATGGAAATAATATCATTTGCTCATCACCGTGAGAAACAATAGATACATCCGGAAATGAACCTGGTATTCCATGTTCATCATCATCCAATCCACTACCCCCACCCCATTTCTCAGAGTATGATTGTTGATACGATTGACGAAGTTCGTTTGCAGCTTTCAAATACCCAGCCAATTTCCCCCTCTTTCCCCCTCGTTTTTTATCCTCCCCATATCCATCTGCGACATAGCCAGACATCGAATGAGATGATGGGTTCAGCTTTCTAGAAGCCGTCGCATTGTCTTTGGAACCGCCACCGAAGAATCTTCTCACTGGTCTTCCAAGGATTTGAAAGGCAGTTTTCCCAGCAGCTCTCTTCCTCTTTCGGTTCAACTGAGTCTTAACTATGTAATTATAGATTCGTGATTGTGCGCCAAGTTTGTAGGATGGGAATGTTTCGAATCTGAAATTTGCAAAGCGCTGGCGGATAGTCAGCCGAGAATGTGGGAATAGGTATCGGAAAAGTGATGTCCTACCATGAGAATTACCTGGTCGACGAAATGAAGGAGGAGCCACGATAAATGTGCGAGGCTGTCAGCTTGAATGATGTTGAGTGCTGTGGAGACGTTCCTGTCCTTTTATCTAGTTGGGTGGGTGTTAAAAGGAACAAGCTAATAATAAATAGCAAACCCAAGCCAGCCTGCTGATTATTTATGTTATGATCTGACAATACTTACTGGGGTTATGATGAAAAACAAGGGCTGAGATTTTGATCAATTGTTTTTCATTGTTTTTCATTGTAGGAGTGAATAATTAAACATTGATGATGATGAACTCGGAATTATAAAGTTTAGGAAGCAAAGGTACCAGTCAAGCCAGTGTCAAATGATGTGCCAAGAGCCATCCAGATGAATCAAGATGGGAATTTGGGAATTCCTCAATATTTTCCTACTTGGTCATCTACCTCGAGGGTACGAGGGTACTTACTATCATTGTCCTAGCTTTATTACTTGCTTACCTATGATATGAAGGTAGGTACCCAGCAGAGCAGATACTTGGCTTTTTGGGTATCCATGGATTTCATAGGAATTACATCCTACGTCACTTTGGGGAAAGGCGGTGCACCCTGTCCAGCCCAGCCCTACAATAAAAATAAGGTTAATAGATTTATGGTATGAGTGAGGTAAATTTACTACCAAGATACAAAGGTATGTATAAAGGTATGTAACAATGACAATAAAGTGATAAATGTGATATATATAATATATAGGTAAATACATCTACATGAATACCACATATCATCTACTACCGTATCATGTGCATATCGAGTATAGACAGAATAAACAAATAAATGTGAAACTTTCTCACTTGCAACCTTCACAGAGAAACAAATACACCATCAAATCTAGAATCGATCGTCTGCGTGTGTGAGACACGTAGTCTCGGAATCTGAATTGTATTGATTTCTTAAAATACATAGTCATCTATGTAGTCATGTCATTGGAAAATGACCCAGACTAATTCCCGCTGCATCTTTCAACCAATGCTTGCTGTCGTGTCATTTTCACTTGACAAACTCCCCCTTTCCCTCAACCCTCAATAACAAAGTGAAGCAATAGCCTCTAAGAACGCCGGTGCCGGATTATTTTCAGGAGGATCTGCCCTTTCAATTTGCCTCAACACTGTACCCAGGCCTGAATGTGAATTTTCATTATTACGGCTTTACCCCGAAGGAATATCAAGGAAGTAGGTGATACTTAAAGATTTATTTAATGAAATGATTGAATGAATGAATGAATGAATGTGTTGATGTGAACTGCCTAAGGTCAGTAAGTTATTAAGTTGGTCGTTTTTCCGGTTTTTTTTCTTCTTTTCAAATCTGATTATATGATCGCAATGATCAAAAGCTAATGTAGAGCAAGCCTGTCGTTAGATACCATCAATGATAGTAGAGTAAGAGAGGATATGGTTCCGCACTGAATCATTATCCAGCAGCAACTACCTGCCGTCTCTTTGTGGATGCATTTTCAACGTCCTAAATAAAGTGTTAGCAATGCTTGGAATTCATCCGAGAAAAATCCCAATCAAAAAACGAGATCTTCCGCCTTTAACCTTAGGCCATATCCCGAACGAGGGATTGGCTTTAACATACATCTGCTGAAGAACGCTTCTTTTTCTTTTGAGAACGAGTTGGCTTGACCTCGCCTTCAGTAAAGACATCGTCTGGAAGGTCGCAGCTAGGGATTATGAATCAGCATTTCACATCATCTAATGCAACAAAGGGGCACAAACTTTCGAGTGTTAACGACAGATAAAGTATTAAGCTCTTCGTTATACTTCTCCCACCCTCTACACACTCGCTTGAACTCATCAACACACCATGCAAGGTCGAGCGATTTAGCGCCTAAGATTGTTAGTAGCTGGGCCTCGGAATATATCATAGAAGCTTGTAATTAGAATGCATATTCCAAATACCATAATCGTGATAACAGTAAGATCGCTCATAAAATGTGAGGTGATGGTGGTGCACTTACCTTCGCGAAGCTCGAGGCCGATGTAAAATGTTGTTGTGTAAACGAATGATTCCTTTTTCTCGGGTTCGGATTTTGGTGCATCTCCATTCTCATCCTTGACTTCCCCAGTCTGGTCCTTTACCGCAATTCCTAAATCTGTATCATGAGATGGGTCCGTAGTCACTGCCGGGGTTTCTTTGATCTGGTATTGTAGATTGCCTTCTTTTACCGCTTCGATTTCGTCCTCGGAACTGCATTTGTGAACTCGTTCGAATCCCTTGTTGAATGGATGTGCCAGCGCAATTGATTCGTGGTTTTCTACATTAGCAACTAAAAGTCTAACTTTTGATTCAACCAAACCAGACCATATAAGTTGAGCGTCCTTTGTAGTACTGGCGGAAATGACGGAGAGGTAGTATTTGTAGTTTTTGGTGAAAAATGTGTGCTTGACGAATAAGTCTTTCCAAGATGCCTTGCCCATCATAATTCTATCCGTGATATTTCCTCCACGAGCAAGTTCCCGACAGATGATCTCTTTGTTTGATTTTGTTATGTTATGAGTAGCGCACATGGAGGGGTATGAAGGAGTAATAATTGGCATGAGATGGTACCCGTCGCCTTTATAAACCTATCAAAGTCAATTAAACCCGAGTATGTTGCACAAGAAAAACTTACCCTTGGATTCCAGACACGAACATTAAGCTTACCACCTTTAATTGCCTGTAGTAAGACTGGTTGCGGCCACTGCCACTGAGACATGATACGGAAAAACTTCAGGATGACTGTAGAAGCGGTTGCTTGTGGATATAATTGACATACTCTAGCCACCAGCATAGCCCAGGCGACACCTCCAGGAAAACCCATAATGTTGGCATAGATAGCTCTTCTCTGCGCCCAAAGTTTAACTCCCCTCAGAGCAGTTCTGAATACTGCCTTTTCCGGTACCAGATTCAAAATATCATCGGTAACTCGCGTTCCATTTAAAGAGCGTAAACCGGCTTCATCCAAGCCCGCTAATAAGTTGTCGTCGTTCAAGCTTAGGGACCTTGAAATTTGAGAAAGTACTTCGATACGCGCAAAGATCAAATCGATGCTGATGCCTGAATATTCAAACTTAATAATTGGGACGAAGGCTTCTGGAACAGGCGCTAGGTCTGTAATAGCTCCCTCTGGCGCCATTTCAACGAGAAGATCTGGAAAAAGTTCGAAATATTCTTCACGGGAAACGTTTTTGGGTACGACAACCAGAGTATCGATATCAGAGCCAGGTCCATATACACCGAGTCGAAAACTGCCATATGTAAAGATCCTACCGCCGGCACTATTGACGATATTCTCCGGTAGGTTTTGCTTTCTGCAAACTCGTTTCACAAACTCTTCGGTGATGGATTGTAAAGAAGCAAGGACGGCGGATCTGCGCAAAAAGGATGTCAGTAATGAAATAGATAAGAATGAAGCAAGATGTTCCGAGATATGATTCATCTGCAGATTCTGTAAGAAACAGAATAATAATCGCAATCACGTACCGTTTTTCGGTATCAGCGCGGCTCTCAAAGAGATTCTCTTTTGTCATTTCTTCAATCAGCGCATCAGTTGCTTGCTTCTCAGCATCTGTTGGAAGCGCGGTAGATAAAGGCGGAGTGATGCCCAATTGTCTGGGGGCTGCAGTTGCCATTTTGATGAAGATACCGAGACTGAAAGCTTTGAGCTGGCTTCCAAGGCTGTCGAGATGAACAGCTTAAAATTAATGTTGGTATCAATGTTTGGTTGTTTGCTTGTCTGGTTAGAGAAGATAAATAGAAAGTCAAACACCGGCGCGACCATAAATTGGTCTACCATCGTGCATAAGCGAACTATTTATTTTAGGTTCACTTTGAAAGCTTCACCCCCACTTGTACCATGAGCAACGGGAACTTGAATAGTTTCCATGTGCCTAACTAAGCAGTGAATAATACTGTACGCCGTACCTTCCTTTCATTCACTTGATGAAGATCTTAATTCTCTAATATCTCTAAACTTTATCCTCTTTAATATAAACAATTATCTAAGGTTTATGAAGAGATTGAATATACGCGATGGCCGATTCTAATAATGCTTGGGAGGGCAACGAGGAAACTCAAAATGATCCTGATGAGAAGAGAGTTCTTCATCAAGCCTTGGATTCTTTCTAGTAAGGATAGTTTTATTTGGTGACGGCATCTTCGAGTCCGATAAGAAGAGGAGATCCGGCTAGAATCGTAACACCACCTGATTCATGAGACTATCAAGCGAGTTCTATCTGTGTCATGTTAGGGGGGACCTGTACGTGTTCGGTGAGCACGGGAGGCGAAGGAATATAACATATGCATGCTCATTGATATAGACATATGTCTCTTCTCATTACCACATAAATACATGTACTCTTATTGACATACACACTAGCCACTACCAACAGACCGCTCACTACAACACCACTCATCTACGAAGACAAGCCTTCTACGCCTTACCTCGAGCTCACTGGGAACTTCTCGCATCACCACCCATTAACTATCTAGACACCTTAATAGCCGTCGACGACGCTATAGATCAAAATGCCGAACTCTCAGAAGCGATCTTATCAGCGGCCCTTCCATCCTTCAACCTTCCCTATCCCTCTTCAAACTTCAACCCTTCCACTAAATCTCCCGATGATTTCCGAGGTACAGCAACCTCGGGTGATCTCGAAAAAGCCCGAAGTACCCTCCGACAAATGTATCGAGACTGGTCCTCCGAAGGAGCAGTCGAACGCGAAGCATCCTACCGCCCTGTAATCCGCGCCCTCCAAGACGAAAAAGCTAGATCCTCTCCCCTTAAACGCAATATGCGCGTCCTAGTTCCAGGCGCAGGTCTTGGGCGTCTAGTATTTGATCTTTGTATGCAAGGCTTCGACGTAGAAGGCAATGAAATTAGTTATCATCAACTTCTTGCCAGCGCCTACATTCTCAATTTCTGTCCCCAAAAGGAAAATCATACTATTTTCCCTTGGGTTCATTCCTTCTCCAATCATAAAACTCGAAGCAATCATCTCCGATCCGTCAAAATCCCAGATGTTCACCCAGGAGATGCGTTAAATTCCAATCCACAAGCAGGAGAAATGACCATGAGTGCCTCCGATTTCCTCCTCTTATATGGCGACGAAGAACGTGCCGAATCTTTCGACGCAGTAGCTTCTGTTTTCTTCCTCGATACAGCTCCAAATATCATCCGCTATCTCGAAGCTATTCGCAACTGCCTCAAACCTGGTGGCATATTCATAAATATGGGACCACTCCTCTGGCATTTCGAAAACAATCCTCCTGGTTCCTCTACCCCTCCATCATCAAAACAACCTAGCGATCAGATTCAAGATCATGGTATTGCCGATCCTGGAAGCATCGAACTTACAAACTCAGAAGTACTGCTTCTGCTTCCTAAATTGGGTTTTGAGGTCCTTACTTCCTCGACTGATTTAAGAGCGCCCTATATTCAAGACCCAGATTCCATGCTACAAAATACATATTCGGCTAGTTTTTGGGTGGCGAGGAAGAGCGAGGATGGAGGAAATGTGAATCATGGACATGCACATTCACGTGAAAATGGTATGCAAGAAGGAAAACATGAACATGGTATCCCACCCATAATCCGGGAAGAGGATGAAGAAGGAATTGAACAAGCACCGGGAGGCTGGGTATAGATTTTTCTGCTTGCGTTGTAGAATAAAGATATTGTGAATAGATGAGCGAGAGTTAAGAAAGAGCTAGGTAGACAGATGATAAAATATATAGAAACCCTTCTGTAGATTGAATACCACATGAGTATACAAAATTGATAGTACCAAACCACCAGAACCCTCATATCTGATTTATGACTTTGTTATCTAGCTTACCTTGGAAAATAGAATCCAAGTACATCCATATGATCTCCTGATACTTGAAATAAAGTAAAATAGCCAATATGAAGTAGACCAGGTTATTATCTAAGGAACCTTCCCTTTTCTTTTCTTTTCCTTTCCTTCACGAGATCAGCAAGACATCACTCACAATTTTATTCATTCATATAAATCGAGTGATCAAATCCCATACAGACACCCAACCTAACATGAAGCACATAAATCGAACCCGCCATCTCCTTTAACCAAATATTTGATTTCCAGCTATCATATAAAATGTGCCGCACACATAGTTTTGAGCTTTTCTTCAAAGTACTCTCCCCTTCCCTTCTTTCATCATGTCTCTCCATCTACCAAGGAAGGGCGTGAAACGCCCCCCTCTCCCCTATCTATCCTCCAGCATTAACAGGTCTTGTCGATTGCACAACACTAATACGACAAATTGAACTAGATACTAGGTATAAATGTGTAAAGAACTCCATAAAATGTAAATTAGAAATCATGTAATCTTTATAGTACAGAATGACCTTTCGCAAAACAAAAAGCTTAGCACGGTAATTTTCTCGCAGTCTGGAAAACACCTCACATTCCCCTCCCTCTCCTGCTCCATTTCCTGCTACCCTCATCCCATCTCACCGCGTCTCGCAGCCACCGATAAACCTTCAAAAAAACCCCCCATTCAATCACAGACAACTAATCAATCACAAAGAGTAAAGATTCATCTAATCTACTAATCCCATTGCATACGTATATCCATATTCAAACACTCATCCAATCAACTATCTCATGCATCATTCCATCATGTATCATATATCATCCATCATATTTAACTCCTCGTATCTTCATATATGAATTATTTTTTTCTTTTCCATATCTTGATTTTCCTATTCATCCATATGCAGTATCGTAAACCATTAATCTTCAACTCATTTCTGCGTGGGGAATATAATAGCAAAAGTCAAAACTCCTAAAATCCAAACGAAAACAAAAAACAAATACGTATCCAATCTAGTACCACCCAATCGTTAAATCATATCTTTTCTGATCTTCTGAATTTTTTTCATCGCTTCATTTTCCCTCTCTTTCGTCTCATATATGGTGCTTCCGGTTCTTTTCTCAACTCATTCACACCCCTTGACTCTTGGCCCCAGTACTCATCCCACTCCCCCTTTCACTCCACCTCTGCCGATCCCTCCTACTCTCCCAAGTCTACTGGTACGGGACTATGTCCGCGTTTTCTCTCATCATAATTGTATCCCCTCCCATGCCATCTCTCACCCTCCCCTTCATACCCACTATCCCTCTCCCTCTCTCTTTCTTTCTCAACCCTTTCTCTTTCCCTCTCCCTCTCTCTATCCACTCTACTCCTCTCTCTAGCCCTCGCACTAACCCCACTTCTTGTCCCTGGTGTCCTCCCCCCACTCATAACCGTACTCGCTCCCACCTCACTCCTCTCCCACGTGTCAATCGTCCTAGCTGTACTTCTCGCCCTCGCCCCCCTCGATTTTGGCGTCCTACTTTTTTCCCTCTCTCTTTGAGTCAAAACCGTACTTTCAATATCGCTTCGCTCCCAACTATCCACACTTCTAGGAACACTCAACTCCCTTTCCCTAACACTTACACCCGGACTCTTCAATTCTCTTTCTCCGAGTCCGCTTCGCCCTCGAGATCTGTTTCTAGGTGTGGGTGTAAAAATCGTGCTTTCACCCACTTCACTTCTCTCCCATGTATCGATCGTTCTCGTCGTACTTCTAGCACGATCACGAGCGCCGACTCTAGATCTACGATTTGTGCGTTCGTCTGGACTATCGTGTTCTTCAAATACGACAATTTCATCCTGCTCCTGAGGTTGTATTTCGACTCGAGATCGTCTAGGCTTATCTTTCTTATCGTTTTCCTCTTCTCCAACGGGCACAATTCTAATTCTCGAATTCGTCGCATTTGTCGTATTTCCGCTGATCCCCGCTCTTCTCTCCTCCATCTCCCTCATATCTTTCTCTAATTCCGAATCCCTCGGATCAGCCGTAACCCTCGTGCGACTTCTAACCGGTAATTCTCCCAATCTCTCCCCAAATCCCTGGCCATAAACCCCCGGCTGTCGAGACTTCCTTCTTTCTCCATTATAACTCGAGAACCCATGTAATTTATCCAGTTTTTCATCCGGTTCCAATTCCTCCCCAATAATCACTGGCCCACTTCCATAACTAACCACCTCATCTCTTCCCGCTCTATTTCTTCTTCTTCCAAAGTCTCCATTCACAGCTGTATCTCCTAATAATAAATCATCGGCTGTCATATGATTCTTTTCCGTCCCTGCTCTGGATGTTCGATGAGATCTTCTCTTTTTCTTTTTGCGTCGTCGATGCATAAGTGATTCTTGATATTTAACCCGGTCTATGTTCAAGGGAAATTAGATAATCAGCAAATTGATCTACTAAGTTTGGAGTTTAGAGATGATATCTCCTCATTACATCATCATTTCATCTAAAGATGGTTCTGATATGTGACGTGATGTGATAAAACTATTAAAACTTCGGATAATAAAAAATACTCTTCTTGAGTGTTCAGCCATTAATGCTTTGGAATCCATCCCCCCTTTTTTTAAAAAGAAAAAGAAAAAAAGAAAAAAGAAATAGCGTAAAATGAACGGTTGTTAATGTTTGAAAAAAAGCAACCTCTGAAAATGAGAAGTAAACTTCAACGCATCCCCTCAATAGGCACAAACATCAAATTAGATCATCAGACGGAAACTAGCCCCCAATAAATCAAACGCTTATAAAGAGTACTTTACGCATCACTTTCACGTCTTGCATCAATTTCTGCTGAGATTATAGCCCTACGATCATCTGCATTCGCCTCATCAATAACCTTGTGAAACATTCCCTTACCTTTATTCAATAGGAGTAATTTTCTCTCATATGGGCCGAGATTTTCTTCAATAATAGTTTGAATGACGGGTGCGTTCTTTTCTGGTCCATCATATTCCCATACCCATCTCAGGTCGCTGGTTCGTTCATCATCTAATGCTGCTGGAGCTGTTGGACCCCATGTGGCTGTTGGTGGAATAGGATCGGTGACTTTGATTCGAATTTGATCTAGGCGCCATGGTCCTTTCTTCAAAAGTGCTGGACACTTATACTTCGTCATATCCTCTTCACCAAGACCCCCGAGATCAAGTCGAATTCTTACACTTGAATGGATACGTTCATTAGTATGTGTCATTGGTATTCCAGTTGAAGCACCAGTATCTGGATCTAAACGATGGTAAAGACCAGGAGTTCTAGTCTCTTTACCTGCGAGGGTCCACTAGTGAATGTTAGTTTACCTGCTCTCCGACGAGAAGCTAATGATGTTACAACTTGATCAGTAACATGTACTTACAATTCCAGTATCCGAGTTATAAATCTTCCCAAGAGCCCATGGACGAACTGGATGATGTTTCTCATAAACGGCAGGCGTTGCCCATTCGTTGATTGGCTTCGAAAACCTAAAGATAGATGTGGAAGGAGGTGGTAGAGTTTCATAATAGTGGACGCTCTTTTGAAATATTATGTCAATGGCATCTTCATGAAAAGAAACTCCAATAGAAGCAAGCTGATCCATCATCCAGGCCAGGGTAATGTTTGCAATTTCCTGATCATCGTAACCTCCTCCAACATTGGCATGGCTTCCTGGGAACCAGACTTGTCGCAAGTCAGTGGGTTCATCTTCGAAATCTCTTATCTCCCAAACGGCGGGACTAAAAGGTCTTCGATGTTCGTCGAGTGCCAAAGCTTGGAAAGCATGTCTAATGTAGCCGGAAAGATTCGTATCGTGAAACTTGTACTCCTTAGTAGAATGTGGAAGTCCAAGTTTTGCAAGAAGAGCGATATTTGGAATACCCAAAGATCCTACAGTATCCCACACAGCAACCGCATGAACTCTGATTCTAGATCCATTCGGATCATAAACCCGGGTTAAATTTTGTTCTACCAATCTCTTCTTGTACTCGTCACCATCCTTTGGTTTGTTTGGAAAAGGGATATCCGGAAAGATATCTTTGTAATTGGCATTTCTGAAGTTTTCCTGGTCTTTGAATATAGCATAGAAGTTTGACATGCCATAACGAGTGAGTAGTCCGATGTCGGAGATCATTCCTGCAACACTTCTGGCAGTGAAGGCTCCACGAGAGAACCCAACAAGAATTATTTCATCCCCGGGAGTATAATTCGCGGCAATGAAACTATAAACTTCACGAATGTTCTGGTCGTATGTCAGCATGCAATTCAAAATCATGCAGAATAATTCCTACCTCAGAAATTCCAGTGCCAAGCATACCTCCACTGAGGGTATCCAACATACTACTACCCGTGCCAACACCGGAATGATAGTAAATGATCTGATGAGTTCCATCTGGACCATATCTTCTCAGACATCTTGATAGGCGGGTCACGTTACTTGGAGTCTATGAAGGGGGTAAAATTAGTGGATGAGCTTTGCTTGATTGGCTGGAAAGTGGAGATGGCGGTGAAGGGGGCATGATACGATAACGTTCCAACCAAATAAACGCCAACCTCGAATTTGATGAAGGAGGGATGTATTCTATATAATGAGAGTAAGACGTGTGTAACTCACCTGTAATGTACCAGTTGGTTTGTAGGGAATCAGTGTCGGTTTAGTGAATCCATCATCACTGATATTGATAGTCAGCAATTTTGATCATATGACTTGACTGAAGGGAAATCATAAGAACTTACCTATCCATCCATGTTCCATCACAACATAGAACTATACGTTTAGGATGAATATGCTTTTGACCTTCAAGATCATCCATGTTGTTTCGTGTAACGTGAAAACGGTGAAGAGACTGTAATGTTCTCGGAAGGACTGAAGGACTGTTTAGTGATATGAAACCAGGAGGACGTATGATAGAAAAGAATGAATTCATACCGATATTCTCAAAGGGTATATATATCAATAGTAGAGAATGGGTGATCTGATGCTCTTTCCCGAATTGAATCTCAGATGCGTAATGAAGAATCACTTCGTACCAAACTCTTGAGTTCCTAGAAACTAGATGTGAGGAGTGAAAAACAAATAATTTATACAAAAGTAGAAGGAGCAAGCCTCTTTTCTCCTCTTTCCTTTTTCCCCCTCGCCCGTGTATGTATTGATTTCTCGATCAGTATTCGCTTGATGCAACAGAATGTATCACAACTTATTTTCAGCCATCTCTCAAGAACGTTGCAGTGACACTCATCACAGATGTGGCTCTCTTTTCAGCACCGATTTGCCGTTATTCTCAAGCCTCCGACATCATTTTGATGGAGGGTGTAGCTTGTAACAGATGGAGTATTGAAGAAATACAATTTTTGCTGTTCTGGATAAATGTTAGGTCGATCAAGACGGTGTTGAGGTTGATTACCTAGTAGGTGGTTGATCAAATTTCCTATGTGCTGGTCTCTTTCTTCCGCCTCTTTCTATGGATGAAATAACAGCTGCCAATCTCACCGTGCCAGCCCAGCCAGCCTTACAAATGATTTCATTCAAGGATTATGGAGAATTTTGAGAAATTTTGAGGAATTTGATTCGTCAAGCCAGCTTAATGAATTTTGCCATGTCAGAGCATATTTCATTGGATGAATGGTATAAAACAACTCCATTTTGTATGTTGTGGACCCGAGGTGGCTTTACATGAACAGTGCGTTGAGACTCTTTTCTTCACCGTTGTGCCTTGACATGATCAAGAGTTATTTCTCAACCACTTGGCGTTGATGCGATAAATATCATTAGGTAGATGTTTTGACTCGAGAGATGCATTTTTCACACGAGACGAATCTATCGAGAGAGTGTGGTCACTGGCGTGCTCGAGGTGTGTGTGTGTGTGTGTATGTATGTATGTGTATGTGGTAAGATTATGGTATGATGTGGATTACTTCGTACTAGTAGTCATCATTAGTTCCCGTTTGTAACTTCTGCAGATTATCTGTACAAGTATCTCTAGTGCATGTATCAATGTTAATCATTTCTCAGCTCCTTACCTCGAATTCTGTATATATCGGAAATGATTTACGGACTCGACTCAAGGGATCGATCAAATTTGTGTTACTTTATGAAGAATATGTTACCACACTCTTTCAAGTGGTTGGAGAAATGTGAGTTTCGTAGCACAGAAATGTCTCATGTCTCATCTCACTGCAAGTCACCAGATAAAGTGACGCAGGCGGGGGTTCATGTCCTTAGCCGTGCCGCTTTCTTGGAGTTTGACAGAACTCTGGTGTTACAATTTGATAAGACAAACGATCGTGGATACATATATGAAGTATCATCATGCACAATCAATATGTCTGTCAAGCAGACGGCGGATCTTTTGACTCTGGTTGATAATTTCTACCTTCGCAATGGACTTGATCAAGGAGACCAACTTACTTGTTATGAATTCGTTAAGAATGCTTTCCCAGGGAAGAATATCGAGGAGCCTGCATGTCAAGGATATTGCTCGCTGACTTTTTTGGTGGGAGACGATATCGTTATTCAATTTCGACCTGATAAATATCGATTGAATCTCATGACAACTCATGCTGCACGAGAGATACACGGGAAGTTTTGCCCTCGAATCACTTATGTTACCAGTCTCCCGAAATCCGGATTGTTAGTATATTCGATGAACCGATTACCTGGTGTCTCATTTAAAGATTTCCGAGCAAGCAACACATCTCTAGCTATCAATACCGATACTCGAGCAATTCTATGTAGAGATTTCGCCGCATTTCTAGCAGTAGGATGGCATCGAAAAGATTGCGTATCTCTTCCGCGTGGTATTGTAGGGTCATCATTACTATCTCGCCTTGAATTACTATGCAAGGATCTACCAGTCCGATTCCAGCCATTAGCTAAAAGAATTCGCAAAGATATGCGATTCGTTGAATCTATGCCATGGGTACTAACTCACGGCGACATAATTCCAAGCAATATCATGATCAACCCCCTTACGCACCACCTTACTGGACTTGTTGATTGGGCAGAAGCCGAACCTCTACCATTTGGAACCTGTTTCTATGGACTCGAGGAGATTCTCGGTGAAATTACGCCCATCGGCTTTCGTTACCATGCCGATGCGACATATCTGCGAAATATTTTCTGGATCGAACTCGTTACTTTGATCCCTGAGTTGAAACAAGATGAAGTGATGAGAACAGTTCAACTTGCGAGAGATTTGGGGGTATTACTTTGGCACGGTATTGCATGGGACGATGGTGCCATTAATCGAGTTGTAATGGAGGAGAGAGACGAGGATGCAGATGAGATAAGGAGATTAGATGCTTTCTTGGATACTGATGTTAGAGCCCAGATTACTTCTGAATCAGAGCATTCGTCAAAGCTTTAAAGAACGCCATATATTCAAGTAGGGGCATGGAAAGACCGACCTAAACTCCGATGACCAATTTACATAACGATTTACAGCCTCCATCCATGCGATACGCTGCGAGAACACGACCTACCTCGTTGAGAGCAAGCTGATAGCTCTATCTCATACTACCATCCAGTTCTGTTCTCCGAACTGATTGAGAGTGTCACGCAAGAATTATCTATTTCAACAATATTCCATTCTTGGCAACATCAACACCTCTCATGCCTCCGCTCTAAAGAGAGACACCAGCAACTTGTCTTTCTTGTATTACCTCGTCTTTTCTGATGCATGGCATCGATTTAATACGAATCTACTTTCACTATTTGAAGATGTCAACTTTCTGTTAACATTTTTACATGTTGGAAGATTGGGCCTCGCTATCTCACATATGTAAATCCATACATACATGTTTCACTTTTCTTTTCAACACTGGGTCACGACTTTCCTTATTTCTTTTTGGCAGAGATTTTTCTTTGGCATAATTTTCATGAATCGGATACCCATTATGAGCAAGACATGACAGGTGGTAGCTTTTTTATGTCGGGTTTTGTTTGCTATCTGGTGTTACTACTCGTAATTTATTTCTTTATCCAAATTTATATTCTACTTGAGATGAAATGCCTACTTTTTTTTTCAAACTTATAGATATACTACATCTACCCAACACTTCAAGGTATGTCCCAGTGCTCTAAATGCGAGCTCTAATATTCAAATTGCAAACCACAAATCTGAAGCTCCCAACCTAAAGTTTCGCTTTCTCCCCACCCTCGTCAATTGCTTCACCTCTACTTAACACTTCCCCCCCATCAACCACCAAGTTAGCCCCGTTAACATGGCTTCCTGCCCTACTAGCCAAGAAAACCACCGCGCCAGCAATATCCTCCGGTTTCCCCAATCTCCTATCCGGCACTGCTTTAGCCAGCTTCGCAACTCCCCCTTTAGACTCCATATGCGCATTGGCCATTTTCGATGGAAAGAATCCGGGAGAAATGGCATTGCAAAGAATATGACGGGGACCGAGTTCGACAGCGAGATTCTTGGTGAGATGGATTGCCGCAGCTTTAGAAGCAGAATACCCGATTGCGGAGTTGGGACCTGGGAGAGCGACGGCGAGACCGGCGACGGAGGCCGTTACAATTACACGGGAGGGTTCTGAAGCGCTGGCGCGCGCTTGAAGGAGAGGTGCGAATCTGGGGGTTCGTTAGCGGATTGATTGAATTTGTATTGAGGAGGGCTTGGGAGAAAGAAGGGAAGATGGGGTACGTACAATCTCACCGTTCCAAAAACACTCTTGACGTTTAGATTCATCACTTTCGCAAACGCATCATCGGGATGAGTATCGAATTTCTCTCCCCACGTGGCTCCCGCATTTGCAAATAAGATATCGATATGATCTGTGGTTTTTGATACTTCGGATACCAGATGCTGGATACCTTCAATAGTTGATATGTCTGCGGGGACGGAAATGGCTTTTGCGCCCGGAGAGAGATTGGGAAGGGAATTGAGAGTTGAGACAGCGGCTTCGCAGGCGGAAGCTTTTCGGGATGTGATGTAAACGAGGGAGCAGCCGGCTTGGAGGAAACTAAGAGTAGAGCGGGAGTTAGTGGCTGGAAGGGGGTGGAATGATTGATAGATGACGAGTGACAATGAATCCCCCAGATCGAAAACTGTTCTCCCGCCATCAAAGAAACGGAATGACTCACGCAGAAGCAGCATGTAATCCCAATCCTCTCGATCCCCCAGTAACCACCGCGATCTTCCCCTTTAGCGAAAAAAGAGACCCAAAGTCATGGAGTTGCGTGTCGTAACTAGACATCTTTTTTTTGCGTATTCCAATCTTCGCTCTATTACTCAAACGATTGCATACACCTATACTCTACAACCCAAAGCGCGAGAAATATATCAAAAGCAATATGGATTGAGGTGATACAATGAATGTTATCCGATATATCAGTCCAGACCAATATACATATTGTACTCTCGGATAAGCATAAGCGGAGAACCCGGGGAACCGAGGTTGCGCTAGTGAGCCGATAAGAATCGATAAGACATTTCGATTTTTGATAGTTGTAGCAGCTAAGCTTTTTTGCACGGGATATCTACCTAGTAGGCAGATAGATCAAATTCCCAGCATTTTTTCTCTCGTACTCGTGCGGGATAGTTCCGCGATTAAAAGTTGAAGCGTCATGAGCTTTCACAAGATAGAAGTTGGTTTCATGAGGAATGTACAGCAAAACCTCTCCATAAGGATCCACTCTGTAAGGATAATCTCTCTATAAGGATAATCTCTCTATAAGGATAATCTCTCTATAAGGATAATCTCTCTATAAGGATATGTTTTTCGATCCCAAAAATTTTCAGGGCTAAAAATGATCTATATCCTTAAAACCCTTTCATTAGGATATCCTTATAATTTCCGGTCCCAAGATTACGTGTATTCTTATGGAACCAATAAAATTATTAGGATTTAGTTATCATATGATAAATATATCGATATTTTAGTTAGATTTAATTGAAATGAAAAAAATGTTACGGAATTGGTCCAATCGGGACTAATCGGAAGGAAACTACTACTATATCGGGATTAAATGGAGTTTCTATACAAGGATACCTCTATATATCCTTAAAAAAGACTACAAAAACCGGTATCCTTATGGAGAGGTTTTGCTGTAGCAGTGACGCTGGAGCTGGGGGTTTTAACAAGCTACGGATATCGCGATAGAGGGATTTTTCTACGAATGTGATATTTGGGTTTTGCTGGGGATAGTGATGTTGGGCAAGGAAGAAATTTGATCTGCAGATGTGCGTGAGGCGAAAGTATTCGAGTCCCTGTTTTATCTCCATAGTTGTTGCGACTCTGTTTTGTCTCCAGCAGCACGAAAAAGCTGGGGTATCGAGGATGTATACCGGTACTGCTTTCAATATACGATGTCATATCGGATAATTGTTATTTGAAATTGTAAAAGTAACACAATTGTGTTAATCAAGTTGAATTTAGTGTATATAACTTATACTTTATGTTTTAAAAAGAATTAGCATTATTATAAAGTATTGACATTCAACTGTTATCAATATATGATTTGAGATATTCGTTTCTCCGTTCTCTCAGGCGCCGGTACCTGCGAAGCCGGCCGTAGTTGGCACATAAGGGGATAGTTTTCAATGCAGTCATCTAGCATCTTGGCATCACATCCGTCCCATCAGCCTTGATTTTGATGTCGGGTGTGTTTCGGTATTTGTCTGACTCGTGAGTCGTGAGTCTCGACTCTCAAATAGCAAATGTTGTGTTGCTCAAATGATTATCCTGGTTTGATACCTGTACCTGTTTGAGATGAGCGGTTGTGCGGCTGATTCCCCGTGGGTTTTGATGGAGATTGGTGACAAATGCTTATGAATTTCAAAGTTTTAATATTTCTGCATCAAATTGATGGCTGCAAAACGTTCCCAGGCTTGCAGATATGGGGTTTAGCTCCGGCACTGGTTGCCGATCTCAAAAGAGTTCCAAGTTATTTATGCAAGAACCTTTACTTTTGGGTTGTGCTCAACATCATCTGACTTGTTTCTCGTCGCTGCTTATCGAGTAGAGTCGAGTTGTGATTGATGATAACATTAACAGTTTTCAGAGTTCTAGATTCGAGAGTTGTGAGAATATCCGATGTGAACTCGCCCAATGACTTTGGTGATATTACTATTTGGAAAACAGAAGCTACAGGAACAGCCAATCATATCAACAGTGTCGTATTCTTGGCCGTTAGCATCGCCGCATGAACACTTGAGCTCGACTAACCTTACTTGGACCGTCTAGACCATACCCCACCACAATACTTTGTATGTAAATTTTAGACATTTTGATTGATAAAATGTCAAACCTTGGAAATCGATGATGAAAACTTGAGCCTTCATCAAATACCTTGAATATCACCGCTACGAAGTGACATCAAAAAAAGCTATCAGTTTTGACATGACACGAACAGAACCTGTCTCCCAATTTAAAGTGGCAGGAAATGCTCCCTGCGTATAATACTCCGATATAGATTAATTCTCACCAAGGATTTCCGGAAGTCAGGGTATGCATATTCCGCTTGATGGGATAATTTGGATGAATTTAGGCGTCGACCCCGCGATTTTCTTCTGAGATAGGGTTGTGAATCCGACCACAGTATTATTTTGTAGCACACTTTCGGGATTATACTTGTGAATCGCCGTTAACTACAAGCCATTGGACCCCAACTTGTTACCTCCCCGACTTTGGAGTTCCCACCTTGTACAACAGTCAAATGTATCGAGCTGTGCCCGACGCTCGTATCTGGAGTATGGCCAAAGACAATCTGAGAGACTTTCGCTCGTGGGGTATGTTACCATACTCCGAGAAAAACAGCTGAACTTGGAGGCTACTTTTTGAAGATCATCGAAATTCAAACTTGTGGGTATTCCAGGATCTTAAGTTCCAACATAGTGTTGATTCCTTTCGTGGTCAAACGTACAGATAATCATAGTGCGCCGAGTATAAAGACTGAGCATGCCATTGCAGATAGTTTGGGGGGGGGGGGGGGGGGGGTGAACATGATTGTTACTGGAGAGCAATGGCTAAAGTCCCTGCAAAACGACATCCCACGAGATATCTCCTTCCTGCAAACTGAGTCAATAACCTAGTTATCACTTCATACATGCTGCATCTTTGCTTCATGATTGGGGTAAAGGAACTGGTGACACTGTAAAACCAAGAAATCTATTGAAGCATTTCAGCCAAGATAAATATACGGACTGCATCCTTTCTAAAGAACTTTCTTTGGACATCAAACCTATCAGGTAGATCAAGCTTCATGGTCGGTGTATATCACATATGTCTTCTTTCCCCGCAAGTACTTGAACAAGCTTTGGAATAGAGTATATAGAATATATATGATATAGATTTCAGTTTGTAGATGAATGTATCACCATATGTATGAATATATATATATATATCTCAATAAATAGACCAAACATAAAAGCAGCATCTGATTCTCACGCTCAAAGAAGGGGAAATGTTTTTGTGCACGGTCTGGATACTAAAATACCCGGACCAAAATCATTCTCAAAGCGGCACGTCTGTCATCCCAGTAGTTGTACTTTTGGCTTACTCTCTTCCATTTACCTACTGGGTAGTAGTTTCCGTACTAGGAGGGACATAGATTTCTACACCTTTGTCATTATACCTACCTAGGTAGTTCCTCCCTACCTGTTAAATTTCGTGATTGCTGTGCGACTGCAACCCCTACCTTGCAAGTACCTTATCCGCATGCTTCAAGATCAACTCCTCAATTTTTGAAATGAGAGCCGTAGCTCAACTCAGTTCTACATACCAAATTCACCAAATCTCACTCAGTCGCGAAGTTCGAACTGTTTCACAGCTGCAAACTTGGCTGCTCATCAAAGCACTCACACTCACATCGACGTCATCCGAACCTACCGATCATCCGAATTTTAAAGTGCGATTTATTGCGATTGAAACACACATGAGTACATGATAAATTCGCGGACTGCTCAAAGACTTAGGGTTCACAGAACTATTAGAAGTGGTGGTGTTTAGGCGGATTAGGGGTCTGGAACAATAAATGTATATGGTTCTGTGAGACAGGCATTACACAGCAAGTAATAGGATCTCAGAAGGCGCCCACAGAAATGATGCCCTCGGGTCAACATCAAAACTTTCAGGCGCAGAATGCCTCTGATTTTCAGAATGCAAATCACTCTCATCAACTGTTAGCACAGGATACCCCGCCCCTTGATGTATTAGGAACGCCTAATCTTGAAGGATACGAGTTTCCCTATGTATTCGGGGAGAATACCGTAACTCCAGGTGAGCTGAAGCTGGATGGCACTTCAGATCCATTTAATCTCGCGAATTCTACCGAACATCGAGATTCCATATCATCTATACCTCCCATGCGTCGAAATGGTTATGGCAGCATATCTGGACCAACGGCTCGGCATCCTAGCTTTAGTGGGGGGTCAGATGAAGCAAGTCCCACAAGCAGTCGAATGGTAGGAAATCTTCACCAAGGCGATACCCCTATGGTGGATGATCTCAAAATGAATACAGGAGGTTCTGGGGATGGCAGTGAAGAGAAAGGAAAGGACAAATCTGAATTAGCACCTGCGTGGACCGAACTCAAAACCAAAGCAGGTAAAGAGCGAAAAAGATTGCCACTGGCTTGTACAGCATGCCGAAGAAAAAAGATTCGTTGTTCAGGAGAGAAGCCCGCATGTGTCAATTGCACCAGGTCGAAAATTCCTTGTGTGTATAAGGTCACGACAAAAAAAGCGACGCCAAGGACGGATTACATGGCAATGCTTGACAAGAGGATAAAGCGAATGGAAACGCGCATCATGAATACTATGCCAAAGGAAGAACAAAAAGAACAAAGTGGCACGCTTACAGTAGCAAGAGCTAATGTTAAGCCTCCAATTCCGGGAACGTTACCATCTAAAACTTCTGCTGCAAAAAAGCGACCGGCAGAAGAAGCATTCGGGCCAGATTTGAATGATTGGTCGAAGTCGGCAATAAAGCCTTCAAAGGAGAATGGGAAAGCGGTTTTGAAATCCAAGGTTGTATCAGCACAGGAGGACGCAGAAAGCAAACTCCTGAAAGATGGCAAAGAAAAGCTACCTTCGCGAGAGCTTCAAGAGCACCTGGCCGAGGTATTCTTCGAAAAGATTTATGGCCAGACGTATCACTTACTACACAAGCCAAGCTTCATGATGAAATTAAAGTTAGTTTTGACACAAACAATCTAATTTTGAATACTAACAAAATTTGTAGGTCCGAAGCACTTCCTCCTGTCCTAGTGTTAGCCGTCTGTGCTTGCGCAGCTCGATTTTCCGATCATGTTGAATTGACTTCAGCGCCGCCCTTTTTAAAAGGGGAAGAGTGGGCCTCTGAAGCTCGTGATATTGTTTTGAAACGATACGACTTTCCAAATATCACAATTTTGACGTGCTTGCTTATATTGGGGTTTCATGAGTTTGGAACTTGTCACGGCGGTAGAAGCTGGGCATTGGCAGGGCAAGCTTTCCGGATGGCATATGCTTTACAACTACACAAAGATCTTGACTACGACCCTCAAAAACCGAAGCTTGATGAGAAAGGCCATGCGGTGAAACTCAGCTTCATCGATAGGGAAATCCGAAGACGAACAATGTGGGCATGCTTTCTCATGGATAGGTTTGAATCTTCTGGAACTGGTCGACCAACTTTTATCAAAGAAGAAACTCTTGAGATTCAGTTGCCTGTGAAGGAGAACATGTTTCTGCTCGACATTCCAGGACTAACAGAAAGTCTCCACGGGGAGGTTGCACATCAGAGCACGCCTAGTGGTTCAAAATTGGCCAGCCCAAAACAAAATTTAGGTGTAGCAGCATATGTGATTCGATCAATTGCACTGTATTCTAATATTGTCACTCATTTCAATCAAGGTGGTTTCGACAAAGATCCATATCATATATGGTCACCGGAATCGAAGTACCCTAGCCTAGTCAAGGGATTGAAGGATTTTAAAGACGCTATGCCGAAAGAGATGGTATATAATGCTGAAAATCTTAGTTCACATCGATCCGAGGGACTAGCAAATCAGTTCATATTGCTCTACATTGTCATTGAACAATCTAATTTATTTCTCAATCACTATCCGGTACTTTTAGAACGGAGTGGACCTCGATCCGATGCCCCCAAAGAATTTCTAACTAAAATAGAGTCCAAATCGATAGAAGCAGCAGGTCGCATTGCTGAACTTATCGATGACGGAAAATCTTTGTCTCTCACTGCGCCTTTCGTTGGGTATTGTGCATTCTCGGCCAGTATGCTTTTAGTCCTTGGTATCTTTTCGGGGAATCCTAGTTTGGAAGAGTCTTCTAGGAAGCATCTTACAATAACTCTGAGATACATAACAATGATGAAGAAGCACTGGGGCATGTTTCACTCGTTATCTGAAACTCTCAGAAGTCATTATAAAACATGTGCAGACAAAGCTATTGCTGGTTCAAGTAACGACTCGAGATCAAGCATTCCCCAATACGGTGATTGGTTTGATAAATTCCCACATGGTGTATCGCAGTCTGACTTTGAAGATCCTGCTGCAGCTGTCAAGAAAGAGAAGGGGGATGATGCTGTTCTCGAACAAAAGTCGGACTTGAAGACTGTGGCGAATTACGTCAAGGATTTACCCACCCCCTCCCCCAAACAACAACCAAATTCCAAGCCGACAAAGCAAAAGATCAAAAGAACCCAATCTATATCACAGCCTTCACGTCCCCCACAGCTGGATACCATGCAAGCCATGCCTTCTGATATGCAAGCTTCACATCAAGGAATGCAGTTATCGACCCCATCATCATCACATCCACAGATGACATCTCAGCAAGCACCTCAAAATTCATATAACCAAAGTATTATGTCGCCAGCTGCTCTCTATCCGCCACCGCAGTATGTTAATCATCACGACCTTCTCATGCGGTCGCAACGATCGCAACAACCACACAATATAGGCCCGCGGCAACTTAATGACGTTTTAGGATTCGATTACGCGACAATGGATCACTCGGCTATGAATGGCAATGGTTTGCATGGTGGTGTCATGAACGGCAATAGTATGAATAGTAGTATGAGCAATAGTGGTACACCAGGCACGAATCATAATGGCGATGGATCAATGCTGAATTGGGGAGATATTGGGTTGGGCGGAATGGGAAATGGGTACGATATGCTGGGTCTTGAGAATGGAATGCCTAACGCATGGTTTCCGCCTTTTAATTTGAGTCCGCCTCCTGTAAATGTGGACGGAATGAACGATGATGCATTTGGAGGCAATTCTGTTGGAGGAGATTTCGAAATGAGAATGGGTGGTCAGGGTATGATGGGTATGAATATGGGTGGAGTAAATGGAGGTAGTATGAGTGGGCATTGATCAAGTATCGACCTTGTCATTCTTACTTGAGGTGGTTGTGAATAGACACATGGAGAAAATTACATAATTCTGCATTTGGGGTTTGGATTGGATTTGGATTTCTACGTGGTATAGTGCCAGTCTGTTTTGTATTTAGGTATGGATGGGTATTGGAACAAACATATTCTTGGCTGGGTGGTATGGGAGATCGGTCGGTCGGTTGCTTAAGGGATGGGTTCTTTCTAGGGCAAACGGAAAACGGAGAAAACTTCTCACGAGGGCTGTACGGAAGGACTGGGAAGGACTGGGTACTTCTGGTTTCTATTTTTCTTAAAAAATAAGGAGTTGGTGGAGTGGGAATGAGTCGTATATGTTAGACACCAGACAAGATGTTGGGATTGGGTAGCGAGGAAATTTGAGACTGGAGACTCGAGACTTGGGTATCTAAAGGGATATGCGGAATACGAAATGCCGAAATGCGTCATGATTATATATGGAATTGCGATGTGTAACTTAGGGGGGTTATATATATTGGTATGGGGGATGTGGATATGAGGAGATGAGATAGAAATATGAAAATTAATATGCTCATTGATAATGGTAATATCCATTATGTATATCATATTGCATTGAGTATGATCATCGTTTTGATTGAGGGTGTCTGCTTGAACAGACAGGGCGATTTTGAGTGTAAGACTATGCATGGAAATTCCAGGCCTGTGACCAACGCGGTCGATGTGATAGATTCTGTTTCACAGCGTGCCGAACAACATTAGATTAGTTGTAAAAAAGCATTAATCAAGAATTCACAATTGATACACATCTCATACACACATAACAAAACAATGGATTGGTATCTCAACTTTTCTCCACCACCAGTATTAATCTACACATCTATTTCCTCTTTGCTCCTCCCGTTCTCATAGGCCTCATAGGTTTCTTTCCACCCGGTCCCGGAGGTTTTCCACCCTTAACCTTCTTCTTCCCCTTCTCCTTAGCCAAAACGCCCTTCCCATCTCTCTCCTGTCTACCCTTCTTCCAGACTCTCCCCTCTAATCTCTCTCCCTTATCATCCAACTTCTTCTTATCTTTATTACTCAACTTCCCCTTCTTCTTTCCCCCCACCACGCCATTCAATTCCTCAACACCCAATTTCTTCGCCGCCAACTTCTCCTTCTCAGTCTCGAACCATGTTCTCTTAGGTCTTCCCTTAATTTCCGCTTCATGATCAATGAAATTTTGTCCCTTGCGAACCTCCATTTCTGCTTGCGCAAGAATCTTATCTTCTTTTTCTTCTTTCAAAATTTCTTCAATCTCATCTGCCATCTCATCAACCTTCTCACTCCAACTATCTGCCTCGCTAGCCTCGATCACTCGACTGACAACCTTGGCTCCTTGTGTACGACTAGACTTTACAGCTGCTTTGACAACTTTACGATCAGGTTCTGCGGCAATAGTACAAGCGCGTCCTGAACGGCCAGCACGAGCTGTACGTCCGACACGATGAAGATAAATGTCGTGAGATTGGGGGGCTTCGTAGTTGATTACTGTGTCAACACCCTTGATATCAAGACCACGGGAGGCAAGATCAGTAGCGAGAAGGAATGAAGCTTTTCCATCACGGAATGCTTCTACACTTTTGATACGCTGAATTTATTAGTTAGTGTAATATTAGTGATGGAGAAAGAAGTAGAAGCATACCTGTTCTTGACTCATGCTACCGTGCAATTCAGTAGCTTTGAGACCAGACAATCCGAAGATGATACGTGCTCTATGAGCTTCCTTCTTCTGTCTAAAGAAGACAATGACTCGATCAGTGTAGACATTTGCGCAGAGATACAAAAGATAACCCATGCGTTTACCCTCTCTTCCTGGACGAAGACGAATGAATTCTTGTGTCAAAGTACCCGCAGTTGACTTCTGGGAATCCACAAGTAATCGAACAGGTCGGTTGAGACCAACACGAATAAGATTGTCTACAGATGAAGACATTGTTGCAGAGAACAACATAGTCTGTCTTGACTTAGGAATGGTCGTTAAGATTTCATTCAACTCATCAGCGAAACCAGCTTCAAGCATTCTATCGGCTTCATCGAGAACAAGAATCTCCAGGGTATCGACAGTAAAACTTGGGGAATTGCGCATGTGATCGATGAAACGACCTGGAGTAGCAATAATGACATCTGGACGAAGACGTAATTCAGCTTCTTGAACTTTCAAACTAAGACCTCCAACTGCCAAACAAAATTTGATATCTGTGTGACTTGCGAGTTTCGTAGCGACTGCATGACATTGAATTGCCAATTCACGAGTTGGCATAAGAATAGCCACTCTACTGGTTGGCACTTTCTTTGGTCTGTATAGAAGACGTTCAAGAACCGGAACAATAAATGCTGCTGTCTTTCCAGAACCAGTAACAGCACCACCAACAACATCCTTTCCAAGTAAAGCAACAGGTATAGTTTTCGATTGAATTGGCGTAGGTTGCGTGAAACCGACAGTGGCAAGACCTCGAAGAATTGGTCGAGATAATGACATGCTTTGGAATGTTGTATTGAGTTCTTGTTTTGCACCCTTGACTGGCTTTTCTTCAGGAGCGAAAAATGCTTCTCTCTTGGCAGCTTCTTCTGGGTCATCGTCCATATCCTCATCTTCGTCAGAAGCCTCAGAAGCAGCATCGTCTGGGTGAGGTGCCGGAGATGCAACTGAATCGTTATCTGAATCGTCATCTTCTCCCTCTTCGTTATCTTCTGCATCAGAATCCTCCTCTGCTCCAGACTCTTCCGCAGATCCAGCACCCATTCCAAATCCATCTTCAGCCATGAATTCATCATCTTCATCCTCAAAATCCATACCCTCGGGCGCATCTTGTTCTTCGTTTGAAGCTACAGCGTCTTCTTGGTCCGCCATTACTTCATCATCTGCTTCTCCTTTCTTTCCAGAGGCCTTCCTCTTTTCTCTTCTTCGTGCAATGATCTCATCAATATCCACTGCCTTTTTATCACCTCCATTGAGTCCCTTCTTTGCTCCATCAAATCCCCAACCCTCAAACTCCTCTAAATCCGCGCCACCTTTTCCGTCTGCTTCCAATGCAAATTCAAAATCGGAATCCATTGCCCCATCATCTGCATCTTTTATTCCCCATACTCCCTCTTCTTCCACATCTTCTTCCTCGGACTTCTTCTTTGATTTCTTGGACTTTTTTGTCGAAGCACTATCATCGTTGCGTTTGCGTTTTTTGTTCGAGGAAGGATCTAGAGGCAATTCCTCTTCGACAACGTTGGTTAAGTCTTCGCCTTCATTGTCTGATAGTGTGAGCACAAAGTCATCGTCGCGATTGCGTTTGGGTGCCATGTTTGGTTTATACTGTCTTAAGATTTTCGATCACTGGAGAAAAAAAGTTAGAGAGTGGTTTTACCGCCTGGCAGAATCTGTTTTTGTTGACAAAATTGGTTAGCTTTAAAAAACTGCATAAATCTCGAGCACGAAAAATGATGTGCATAAATTATGCTTCATAATTATGAGGAAAATCACCATAGAGCTACAACAGAGGAACACATATTGATTTCTTGTATTATTTCCTCTGTATTTCTCAATTTAAGTACGTTCAGTTCAATAAAAGCTCCGTCAGATCTCGTTTATTAACTGCAGATCTTTGAGTATTTTAGTGCCAAAGGGTAGAAACTCCTCGCAAATCGTATTCCATCGTTCAATGCTTCCATTCTTTCTTTCATTTTGTCAACTCCAAATTCTTCACATTCAACCCAGAGCTTTTCTCTGATTATCCCCCTCGAAAAGACAAGTAATTAAAGTCAATATGATCTCAAACACAGCCGCTTCCAGAGTGATGGAATCTGCCATGGTAACACATTGAAAAGAAAATAAGAAAAGCGGAAATAAAGGGCATTGGATATTCGAAAGTCGAGATTGTGTCAATCAATCACGTTCTTGATTAAGACAGCTATACCATATGTGTGAATTCGCCTGAATGCTCAAGTTCCTTTTGGAAGTGCACGACGTCGAGCCACTCTACTGGACTCTTCAATACAGAAGTTCGACCAACAGAGATGAGTCGAATTTCATCCAGGAACCAGAAGTTGCGCAAGAACTTTTCATCCACTCGTAATCGAGGTTATCCTTTTTGACAGGAACCTCGATGATCATTTGGTGACAGCGGGCGCCACAACCGTGGCCGTAAGAACGATCATTATCAGGGTTGAGCCAGTTGTATCCACCATGACTAGACCAAGCACGACTTGAAACCACGAGGAGACGATCTAGAACACAGCCACCAATTCCCTTGCGTGTATATTCAGGGTGAACATAAAAGTGTAGATTGTGTGTAAATCTGGATCGACCGTTAGATTTTCCAGTAAGTCCACAGCCACGAATCTCAGTGTAACCAAAGCCAACGATATTCTCATACTGCGGTAACTTGGTCTTAACCTTTGGATTGGTGGATTTCGCTGGAATACAACCTTTGACGGCAACCACGAAAGGTAACTTCTCTTTTTTGGTGACCTGTATGAGGTAGAGAATGTCATTATCAGTGACTGGCACTTGATCATCTGGAATATAAGACTCGCAAATGTAATGGTTGTAAATCTCCAAAATTTGCTTTGTATCAGCTTCAGTGGCGGGTCGTAGATAAATCTCAATTTTAGGAGCAGATGTATTTGGCTCGGGGTCTTCTGCCATTTGCCGCTCATAGTGAGCATTACTTGCTATGACAGATTGTTCTTGTGCTTTTCGAGCCCGCTCTACTTTCTGGAAGTAAGCTGCTGCGTTTTTGGCTGCAGTCTGATGGAGTCTCTTTTGTTCATCGGAGGCATTCAAAATATCTAGCAGCGAAGTTAGTTCATGAGACTAAAACTAAGTACATGAGTTTTTCGAGGAAACAAACTTACCAGGAATTGTTGGCTCATGATGGGGTGCTTTGGAAAGGACGACGTTATTGACAACATATTCGCCAGATCTAAATCCTTCGGCAGAGGTGTCGATGGTAATTGTGACTGGCTGCACAGGGCTGACATTGTTAGACCACTCACGAATGTAAGATGGAATGTAAGCAGAATCGAAAGCTCCACGCTCCTCCCAAATTGGTGGTGCACACCAGGTACCATCCCAATCGCACAAGGTCAAGATTGCATCTTTTGTTTCAGATAGACGAACGCCTTCCTTGGATTCTGTACCAATGTCGGCTTTTTTCAACTTATCGCCAACGTCAGAAAAGCTAGAGATTGACCAGAATGGAGGCGAGGAGACTAAGCTAACAGCTTGGTTTAAGTTATCCACAAGCTTTCCATTCAATGTATCGTTGACTTGTGTGTTGGTAAGAATGGCAGCCTGTTTCTCCTTTGGTGCGAAACTGTGAACAGCAACGTGGGAAATTTTGTCCTGAGAGGATTCGACCTTCAAAGCAGCCAAACTGATAGCAGTATTTGTATGATTATCATCAATCGTGCTCATTACACTAACAACTTTCTCGGCGAAAGGATTTGCAATCAAGATGTTTTCCTTTTTGATGATGGGGGGATCTGCAAAGCAGCGAGCAAGAAACGTACTGAAATCGGCTGTTCCAGCAGCTAGCTTGCGCTTTTCTGCATTTGCTTCGGCCTGTGTTGGCTCTCTTGGGGCAGGCTTTGGTGATATAGGCTGTGACACAGTTTGTTGCTGTGCTCGTACCTCCGCATCTGCAGCCGCTTTTTTCGTAATGAATGTTTGGAAGTCTTCATCTGCTTTGCTTAGAGTCTTGCCTTGAGTCAACTTTGCAGTGGTCCACTGTAAGGATATGCGTTAGCAAGATTCGTCCTCTTCAAAGTCACGACAGGTATAGGGATGAAAGAGAGGTGAATCGAAGAATGAAATATTAGACAAGGGGGCAAAGATCGTGTAAAAGCAAGAGAAAATGAACAGATCAAGTGTGCAAATGCTTACCGAGTTGACTGGTGCAGGTATTAGAGGCTTATTCGACATTTTGGTGTGTGAGTTCTGTCTTTGTGGAAAGGTCGGCTTTTCAGTACTGGGGGATTCTGGATAAAGTTATCAGTTATTATTGAATCACATGAAGCCAGCGCCAGTATGACCTACCTAACTTGTGCTCAAAAGTATTGTTGTTGTTCGAGTTGACTTCCTCATCTGTAGAGGTTTGGAGCTGCAGGGAAAGCGGAGACTCATTCGGGGAAGAAGGGGGTGAATCAGATTTCAATTGCTGTATATTCACTAGTGCACAATTTTGTTAGCCCTAACCTATTCTAGTTTTGAAGAATTTTTCAGTTTTGAAAGTGAAAATGTACCCTTGAGATTTTCGCTGTGGGTTATTGATTTTGAAGTAACGACAGACTGTCTCTTCAAATCCCTCTCTTGTTTATCCTTAAGTAGCATTCTCATAAACTCATCTTCCCTCATCAGGGAACGGCCAGAGATGACTGTCTGGGTAGGAGCAGTCAGTGGGAACGACTCACTACTTACACCACCAGTAACTGAAGCTTGCGCCGCAGAGCTGGTGATGTGTGTAGCTGGGATAGAAGATGGTGCAACAGAACCAATAGCAACAAAGAGCTCTTGGCTTGCGACTGAAATGATTTCATTAACTGTAGTGT
Organism: Botrytis sinoallii; assembly: GCF_014898435.1. Lineage (NCBI taxonomy): Eukaryota > Fungi > Ascomycota > Leotiomycetes > Helotiales > Sclerotiniaceae > Botrytis > Botrytis sinoallii. The sequence goes on from NW_024066059.1 coordinate 120,047, forward strand.
TTGCTTTGGCATCTGGGACAATAGCAGCAGGAGACTGAGTTAAAGTTAGTGATGTGGGTCGATGATAGAATCAAAAGCCATACCAAGACTGGGACCATGATGACCTCATTGGCGCTATCGACTCTGGGTGAATTGGCATTTTGAGATTTACCCATGCGCTTGTGAAAGTCCGCCATGAGCCTCTGCTCCATCAACTTCTCAGGAGTTGGCTTCTTGAATGCACCACCTTTGACAGCGGTGGTTGAGCACTTGAGTACATAGTCAGTAATAGCAACCAGAAACTAAAAGTAGACTAACTGGAGCCAATGAAACACCACCGCCGCCACTAGAAGGTGATCCTTCGAGAGTCCGAGGTGTGAAAGACTTGGCTGAACCACTCAAAGAAGGAGATCTACTCTTCGGCTTGGTTGGGGTAGAGATTGTCGCCTTTGCCTTGAATGCACTCTCCCCGGAACTATTTTGAAAGTTGAATTTATTGATGGTATTGTCGTGAACCTTAGGAGAAACTGACACAATCAGCGAGCGAAAGAAGGGATATGGAAAAAGATACTTACAGCGAGAATTCTCTAAGCCTCCCAACTTTGACAACTGGGATGCCAGGTCCTTATTTCCTGTTAACACGCTCATTTTCGCCATATTTGGTGGCGGTGAAGGTTTATGTCTACACAGAGAGTTGTCATCCAAATCGAGATTTCTCGGACCGCCTGGTGTGACTTGATAGAGCTTCTGGCGACCAACTGCGAATCGTGATGAACCAAGACCGTTTACCTTCCCGGCGATCTCAAGCACCTCATCTTTGAATGCTAGATAATCTTGTTCGAAATCTCCTCGGAGGCGTTTGATGCGGGCCTTCTCGAATTCCTCGTCTCTCTCTGTTGAAACTATTATTTTAGAGGGATGTTCCATTTCCGCGAGACTATTACAAAGGCGAAAGTAATTGCACAAAGATGCCTGGTGACGAAGAGTATAAATTGTAATCGACAAAGCAGGAGAGAGTCGCGAAAGGAGTGGAACTGCAAAGTGATTCGTTATCTGTGTGTGGAATATTAAACAAGGCGGATAAGAGGAACGGTGAGTAAAGTAGATAGTAATTCTGTCTGTCTGTATAGCCTATTGAGGAAATAGGAAGAAATTGATACCAGCTTTATAGAAGAAAGAAATACCTTCAATGGGAAGCGACAGCAAGGTACCCAGGCAATCTTTTATTGTCGTGGCTGAGTTATTGTTCTGTGTTATTGAGACGAGCTTGAAGGTGAGAACCTAGTAGGCATGCTACTGGTTAACTAAAACGAGGTGTGTTGCGGAGAAGTGAATTGAGTGAAGTAAGATAATCGAGAGGATCAGAAATTGAAATTCTTCATGAATGTTGGGACTTCTTCTTCTTCTTCTTCGAATAAGATCAAACTTTCGAACCGAGAAGAGTATGAGGAGTGTCCAATCTATTAATGACAAATCATACCATCCGTCTATCATTAATCCCATCATGAAATAGTAACTACAAGAGAGATTGTGGTTTGAATCGGGAAGCTACAACTTGCAGTATCGAAACATTGACGTCTCGTTGCGTTGACTGACAAGCACACGAGAACATCTCCAGCAGCCACGGATGAAAACCTGATCTTTTACCTACCTACTAGGTAGGTAGTGAGAAATTATTCATTGAAATAATTTACTTTTCCAAACAGAAATTGAAACGCCAGGACATTAGAATTTATCACGTGATTTATTTGTCTCTCTATCGAATGTGAGCAGAACGGTACATTTCTTTCCCCTGACGAACTTTTGAGGAGAGCAATGCCAACGACGACATAGAAAGAATTTGGTAAAGATGTTATCCATATTACGCAAGGCGAGACTCAAGGACAAGGAGATGAGAATTTTGATGCTGTATGAGACTGCTATTCCCCTTGACAATCTTTCCATGCTGATCGTCTTTTTCTAATTTTTCGCACAGCGGACTGGATAATGCTGGCAAGACTACGATAGTCAAAAGAATCATGGGCGAAGATGTCAATACTGTGAGCCCAACACTGGGTTTCATCATCAAAACTATTGAGCATTCTGGGTACATCTTATGCCACCTATGAAGAAGTTACAGCACGCTGACCATTTAAAGTTACAAGCTGAACATTTGTATTACCTCTTTACTTTCCGCTATTTCTAGTGAAATATATACTGAACCTTACAATTGTAGGGGATGTTGGTGGTCAAAAGACTCTCCGATCATACTGGAGAAACTATTTTGAGAAGACTGATGCTTTGATATGGGTGGTTGATGCCACTGACCGTCTACGAATTGAAGATTGTAAGGAAGAGTTGCATGCTTTACTGCAGGAAGAGGTTTGTCAATAGTAAAGTATTGAGTTTTTACAATGCCAATAACTGACACTCTATAGAGACTTTCTGGGGCGAGTCTTCTTGTATTTGCCAACAAGACAGATGTTAATGGCTGCATGACCAAGACCGAAATCAAAGATGTGAGTGAAGACTGAAAAACATGCAGGCGTAAAGGGCGTCGTCAAGAGAAGTGGACATACTAACCGGAAACAGATGTTGGTGCTAGATGAGATTCGGACGCACAAATGGCACATCATCAATTGCAGCGCGATCACAGGCGATAATTTGGACGAAGGACTGACTTGGGTTGTCGAAGACTCCAAGGAACGATTATTTCTATATTGATGTCGGTGAAGGAGTCGAAAAAGTCGACTACTACCGAAATAGAGTACCTAGTACTTATTACTAGCTAGGAACCTCACTACCTAGGTATACGGAGTACTAGACCAACTAGACCACTGGTGGATCTCCGAAATTCGTTCAATCCAATACTAGGAATATCCCATTCAACTCATTTAAGTGACATAGTTACGAAAAGAAGAGATTTGTTTGTTTATTTTAATTTGGGACTTCTCTAGTGTCGTTTTGTCATTTAATTCTGTGCCCAGCTTACCTAGATGGGTGTACGGGTACCGGTACCTTAACAATCTTACCCCTTCGTAAAAAAAAAAATTGATAATACAGCCAGGATCTTCTTTGTTTTGAGTTATAGGAGCTTCTATTGTTTATTGTTTGTATACGACCTAAGCGCGTAATTGTGTGACAGCCGCCGCTCAAGGAAGGGTACGAAGTATACCCAGTACATATTGATCAATCATGAATAGGTTAACAGTTAACAGATAGTTAGGGAGGTGTAGAATGTTTGAAACTCATCGTAAGAAGTGTGCGTCAATCAATACATCTGTCATGACTTCTTGAAGCACGCAAGTATACGACGATAGAATATGTGCCACGTTTTTATGTATGTACAGTTGTAAAAAGAAAAATGGCAACAACCCAAGGTTGTATCCATATCTACGCACTCGTAACCTTACTCAAATGAAAGCTTGCAGCTTAAGTTATGAACTTTATGAAACCTTGACCAAGCGAACCTTGGAAGCTTCAACCTTCCTTACTAGAACAATCCTTTGAGGTACTCAACAACCTCGACCCCTCGTGCAAACGCGTTTACCCCGCCGAGTTGTAACTTGGATTGTCCTGTTTTCTGGAATACACCATTTAAATTTCTTCTCCCGTGTTGTTGTGCCGCCGCCTCTTATAAACATGTCGAATACCGAAGGAGAGCCCGATGTCAATGATTTCTTGCAGCGTATCAAAGAATTGGGCAATAAACGGGACCAAGAAGACGAAGACCGCACAAGAAAGTTAGAGGAAGAGATATTGCAAGGCAGAAAAGAAAGACAAGCTCGCAGAGCTGGTAATTGATTTCTATTTAAACTTTCTTTTCAGAGACATTGTTCCGCCCGTCGCCATGCTATAATATGATAGGTCAGAAATGTACTTCTTGCTAATGTTTACTTCAGAAAGGGCATTATCCATCTCACCTACGAAGTCTTCTCCTATGAGTACACCTAGAAGACCTATATCAGGCATTCTTTCAACTTCAGACGATCAATCTTCTGAGTCTCGGCGCGGGAGTGTTGTTGACAACGACGTAGACGAAATGGCCTTAAATTCAGTGCCGGATTTGAAGCGGACCTCTCAGTTTAGAGATTCACCGTCAAATGCTATGCCTTCAAGAAATTCACCTTTATCATGGGCTCGCAGACCAGAACCTTCCGATAAACCGCGGAGTCGACCTTTATCCATGGTTGCTACAGATAGGGTAATGCTATCGAGAACAACTACACCGACACCTGAGAACACCACGTCTGTCGATGATAATACCCCTTCTCGAGAACAAATTGCGCAATCACTAGCATCCAAGGATCCAGCTTGGTTTAGGCAAACCGCTGATCGAGGCGTCAATTCACCAGCCTACAGAAAGAATCAGGTAGAAGACGAAGAAAGAGCAACACACGGGTCAATTCAGATGCCAGGAATGGCTCGTAATAATTCTACGCCAGACAAGACACCGAACGAGGTCAAGGATTATTCTTCAACTCCTACAAGATCGCCCACAAGGCCTCCGGCAAGGAATAGCATTTCATATGGAAGCGGCTCTAGAATGTCATTTCAGAGCAACCCGGGTGTTGGCATGGGATCACCAATTCCAGTGACTGACGCTCAGAGATTGGATCCACCTGCTGCTGATAGTGTGTCGGACACTCGAGGCCTAGCAATGTCACCTTCGCAAGGTCGCATATCGCCCGATAGACTAGACCGGCCCAATTCTCCAACCAAAGGAATGGGCGGATTTGTCCAAAGTGCGATGATGAAAAGATCGGAGAGTATGAATAAGCGGTGGTCTGTTGCTTCACCATCATTAGATCGGAAGAATTCGTCTTTTGATCCTGCTGCGGATAATCAATCAACTTCTCCCTCAAGGCCTGCATCAAGACCTACCTCAAGTCATGGTGAACTCCACCGCCCGGGCACAGCAAGCTCTATGAAAAGCAATGTAACAAATTCTACGATGAATGATAATTCCAACTTCATGAGACCATCTTTGGCAACAGCTAGATCTTACACCCCGGCCGAAGCTAAAGAGGTAGATAGTGGGAATCAATCGCCTCCAGCAGATGATAGTTTGCCTGTCAGCCCTACGAAAACTGCAGACTCAAGACGATGGAGTCCTACCAAATCTAGTTGGCTCGAGAGCGCGTTAAACAAACCTGAATCACCGAAACCTAAAGCCACACCGCCGCCTCAACAACCATCGTGGATGTCAGAAATCAACAGAGCAAAACAGAAAGGCAGTGTCGACTTGGGTAGAAGCCAGACCGTGAAGCACGAAGTAAACATTGGTGGGCTAATGAGATCCCCTCCTCCTGGCGCATTGACAACGCCTTCAAGCATTCGAGGCTTCCCAACAGCGTTTTCTCCTGGCATTACACCACAGCGAAACATCGAGAGCATGATTAATCAGGATAGTAAGAGCGCCGCTGGGAATACAAAATCTGAAAGGCCATCGACACCCTCCACTTCCACTCCTATTTCTGACACCATACAAAAATTCAATCCAAATTTTACATCCACCCCGTCTGGAACACCCAAAGCCAGTTTGAATTCACCTGCTAGTTCAGTGAAGGCCAAGCCCACAACTCCTCCGAAGAATGATTTCCGCTCTGTTTTGAAATCACGCCAGGTATCTGCTGATGAAAAGCCCAAAGAAGAGCCAGAATTTAAGAATGTCTTTGGTCAACTACGGAGGACGAAGACTCAAAGTTACATTGCTCCGGATATGCTCAAGGACAATATCACACGTGGAAAGGCAGGTCTCAACCTTACTGGAGGTCCCGTAAAGACTGAACGCAAAGATGAATTCAAAGATGCGATATTGAAAAAGAAAGAGGATTTCAAGAAAGTACAAGCTGAGGGAAATGGAGTTTCGAGATCTGCCAGTAGCGAAAGCCGGGAGAATGTGGTACCTGAAGCGTTGCGGAGAAGAAACACCCTTGGAAGAAACGGTTCCGTTTCTAATATTGCATCGACCTGGGAATCTAGTTCACCACAGCGGAATGCTTCTGCCAATCCCGCTCCAAACTTAGTCAAGGAAACCAGTGCCCCAGAACGCATGCAAGAAAAGAATGCAATTGGAGGTAAGCTTGCTGGACGTTTTAATCCTGGTCTCGCAGATTTACTTGCCAGGGGCCCTCCTTCACTTGCTAGTGAAACCTCAAGATCTTCAAGTGCCTCGTTATCTCAGCGTACAATCAGTATGAGCACTTCAACAACTAATCCCGAATCGAGCGAGAATGGACCACAACTCACACATATGACTAAGGGGCGTGCCCGTGGACCAAGACGAAAGGCGCCATCTACAGCCGCACCAACCCAAACTATATCAGCGCCAGAACCCGAAGAAAGAGCCGAAGAAAATGTTCCCGCTACATCCCCTACCAAGTCTTTCGCTGCGTCTGAGCAACTTTCATCGCCTGCTACAAGCCCAATAAAGCAGACAATTTCAGCCTTGAACACAGAACAGGTGCCAGAAACCACTCCAGTTTCTCAGCCTTCATCACCACGGAAGCTGGATATGAGAAGACGATCTCTTTTTCTACAAGAAGCACCAAAGAATAAGGATACACCATCGTTGGAAGCCCCTAAACCACTTTCTTCCGTCAAAATTGCTAATTTCCCCGAGAACACGGTAAAGGCAAACCACAACAAGCTCGAGGCAATAGTTTCGCCAGATCCACCAAAGCCAGAGCCCCTAGCGCCTGCCAAATCTCCATCACCAACGAAAGTTTATGAAGATCGTACATTCAATGAACCTGTGTCGCCAGAGACTGCAAAGCTTCGTCCTGCTCCGTTATCCCCAAGAAAAGCAAATTCGTTAAAATCTCCACCGCAATTCTCACCTCATTTTGATCAGCCACCACCACTCAGTCCATCGAGATCAGTCAAGCATACTGCAGCATTGTGGGGTCGATCCACTGCAGAACCACCTGCTCGTATACCTTCTCCAATACAATTACCAACCTACGAAGATGAGAAGGCCGCTTTAGTAGGCGCAGGTTTGCGACCTACAAGTCCATTGAAACGGAACAAGTCTCATGAAGACGATAAGATAAAACTAGCAGGTGTAGGTTTACCGCCCTATTAGTCCGTTGAAGCGAATAAGTCTATTGATCTAGGACTACGAATGGGACCAAAATCTACAAAAGAGTCGACACCTGCGCGCGCTCTTCCCATCCCTCCAACAAAAACACTAACGTCACCAGTAATGAGCCCAGGTCTTCGCTCGCCCAGCATGGCTTACTCCCCAGTACCTCAGGCATCTGAAGCGTCCCAACTTCTCGCTGATTTTTTCGGTGAGGAACCCAAACCAACCCCAACTTACTCAGTCGATACAGCAAGCATTTTAATGGCCCGACAAGATACTATCTCAACGATACGGACATTGCAGTCCAGTCTATTTTATTTATTTGGGGATGGAAAGAGGCAGTCTGTTCCTACTCATCAAGAGCGTGTTCTTTTTGAGCGTGAGATGTACTTATGCCCCCATACATTTACCAATGCGACTGGTAGAAAAGTGACTGAAGTTTACTGGTGGATTGGGGATGAAGTTCCTGAACATGTTGTTACCGGCGCCGAGATATTTGCTCAGAGAGAAGCCAAAGGTTTTGGTGGAAAGTTTGTAACATTGAGACAAGGCAAAGAAACTCCAGAGTTTTACCAAGCTTTAGGTGGTATCATCATTATCAGGAGAGGATCTTCTAAACAGTATGATTCTCTCGCTCCTCATATTCTCTGCGCAAGACAACAGTATGGAATGTTGGTATTTGACGAGGTTGATTACTCTCCTTCAGTCTTATGCTCCGGGTTTCCATATCTTATATCCTCACCATCAGGCAAGACATATCTATGGAAGGGTCGAGGTAGTACCGCTGAAGAGCATGGCTGTGCTAGACTCCTCGGAATGGAAATATCAATGACTGGTGATATCGAAGAAATTGAGGATGGCGATGAACCTTCGTCATTCTTGAGAGTGTTCGAGAATTGCAAACAGATTCCACAATCAGCTGATCACTGGAAACTTAAGCCAGCCTATAACAAATATTCCGCTCGTTTGTTCTGTGCTACCGATACAGGAAAGAACAAGTATGTCTCGGTTTCTTCCATGCATAACCTCCTACTGACATATCCTAGATCATCGAAATAAACCCCTTCTCCCAAGCCGACCTCTCTTCAACTGGTATTTACATTCTTGATGCCTTTTTCGAAATCTACATTGTCATCGGGGCCAAAGCCCAGTCCCAATATGGCCCCTTCCACACCGCACTTCAATTCGTACAGAAATATGGGATTCTTTCAGCGGGCATGGAAGATCGCCCTTTTGTACCTGTTTCAACAGTGGTCATTGAAGGGATCCCGAAGGATTTGAAAAGTGTGTTTAGGAAGTGGAGCGAGGGAAGCGCCCCAACTATTACTGTACAGCCGAGCGTAAAACAAGGGGGAACTGATTTGAAGAGAGTGAGAAGTTTGAGGGTCGTGCCGTTGACGGCGGCGTTGGAGGCTACGAGGGGGTAGACGAGTATGGGAATAGTCGTGTATTATCTGCTGCTTTCTAAGGGGTGACTCGCTTGGGGTGAGTGAATTGCTTGGTGCTTGTATTTTTTAATTTGCTGGACTTCAACTTTGTCGTTACTTTGGTAGTGGACGGAAACACGCATGCATGGAGGAATGGATTGGGGGAGTATGTTTCTTGCGGGCTTTTGTTTCCTTTCTTCGTAAGATACATTGTTTGATATGTGCGTATACTCCATGGAGTACACTTTTTGGAGGAGAGGGTGATTTTTGAGGCTTTACATACAGATAGTGTAATTGTAAGAATTCAATATATTTTCTATTTTTCGCTCTACGTTTGTTTTCTGTATGGGTGAGAGGTTAGTAGTGCGTGGTTTGGGTTTGTGTCGGTGTTTTACGCATATTCATTTTCGTGAAGAGATATGAGGAGGATTACTGGGCATGTTGTGGTGTATCAATACTATATGAGATGATTCAGGAAGAACGAAAAGGAATATTTGGGCAGCTGAATAGTGTGATTTGATTATAAATTATAAATTAAAGATTAAAGAATATAAACTACGATTTCTATCAACGAGATGATAGTCAAATAAATTAAATACATAACATCGAGATCGCTTATAAATTAAAATGTTTTGTGCACGTCGAGGTCTATCTCGATAACGGGAATGAATACTTAGTAGATACGATATCGGTATTGGTATTAGTAATGCTATGCGATGCGATGTGGTATAGTGGAAAGAGTGGTATGGTATCTGCTGGGTAGGTAGATCCTGTTTTATCGTTCGTAGATTCCAAGGCGGAGGATTCTTTTGGATAGGGTGGATGGTTCCGCAGGCTCTGGTTTCGAAAGGGGGTGGAGGATGGTGTGAAGATCGCGAGGATTGTGCTAGAGTTGGGGGTTGTTTCGAACGGTTGGGTTAAGTGCGAAGGAGAATTTGGTGTTGATGGATGCTGATGGTTGAGGTGCCTGGCTTGAGGTAGAGGATGAGGAAGAGCTAGAGTAGAGAATCTTATCCGCGACTTCAAAACAAATCTGGACTCCGCTTCATCAACCTCTATGAGATTGTGTGCCCAAACACGGTTTCCATCCATTTATAATGAATGATAAGCTGTATTTAAAGATCTACCGGCTTCCAATGGATATAGAATCTCGTATGTGCACTGTGGCTAGTATCTCGAATTGTTGGTAATAAGGATGGCAACCAGGTCGTGGATAAGAGTGACGATTGACAAAATGACGCGGCGTTTCGAACATTGGAAAGGCGGAAGCTAGTCGCTTAACCAAAAAGAAACGTCCAGTTGTGGTGTGGGAGAGTCTCGGGCGTAGTCATATAGCACGATTAAGCTTCAAGGAGCTTTTGCAAGTGCTTTGCATGTGCCTCTTTACGCTCATCACTTAAAACCCCTATGTACACCCCATTACACATTTCCGCAGGATTATGTAATGTTGAGCATGTAATCACATCATCCACTTTACGGAGTGTTATCTCGTTCACCACCGGAAGTATACACCGATCCATCGTTTTTCAGTAAGGTGTTTGTATTCATCGCCGCCAAAGCGAAACATTTTCCTTGCGACAATCCATCGAGCTTCGGAGCTGGTATGAGCATGCCTCAACATCAACTTGCAGCTCCAGACAACTTCCTCCTGTGGATATATATATTGAGTCAAGTGACGGCTATCTTCGTGGACTTCGGTGAGTGTGGCGTTTATTGCAAGCTTCCATATAGCTTCTCTGATCTCTGGAGGTAACTTGTGGAATTTAGTGAACTCGTGTAACTGAGAAGAGGCCTTCACATTCAAAACCTCGCGACGAATTTCCTCTTCATCGTTGATGTTATCATAGATATCACCGTGAATCTTGCAGTGCTTGTAATTGTGCTCCATATCTCTTTGTTCGCATTTGCTTCGCTTCCACGGTTTCCCTGAGCTCTTGCTCGCCTAGGTGCTTATTGTGAGTGACCTTCATATCCGATTGTTTGTAATAGGGGGATGGGACGTAATTAAAGTCTTTTGATTGTGTTTTATTATAATATATGAAATGGGACAATTAGAATAAGCTTCCTCTAAATAGATGGCGTATATCCCTGGAGAATTATAACTAAGAACGGTAATCAATATGATCTTGTCGCAACTAATCTTTAGAGGTTTTCGTCATGGAATTGAGAATCGAGTTGTCGTAGGCGTAACGTACATTATATTTTTATACATTGACCTGAATTGAGAAGATATATGATCAATAATTGTGGATACACGTTAGAAATGAGGAGTATCAGAAAATAATTCTTAATTGTCATAAAAAAAAGTACAGATGAGAATCCCATGATCTGTAGGGAATCTGGGGATTTAAAAGGTTGAAGGAAAAGATGGCTGCGCAAGCTAGTCGTTAGAGTGAAGCTAGACACGCTCGAGACACGGTAAGTGGGAAAAGCTAATCTTTGGACTAACATCAATTTCTGTGGGTACGAAAGAATAGAGAGAATCATAATAATTGGGACACTGATTCACGACTAGTAAATAAAAGCATCTGCAGTGTATGGCATAAGAAATGGAAATCGACAGTAGGTAAATATCAAAATGCTGCCCAAAAGAACCAAAACAAGGGAATACCACCCTCAGTATGAAATGGGAAAATGAATTCTGGAAGCAGAGAAGAGTTTTGTATATATACAAAATAAATCGCTGCACAAAAACTTCTTGGCCATAAACCTGGATATCTAAACGGAAAACAAATCTATAAGGCGTCTTCTATTTCTATAATATAAGAATTGCGTCTCTTGTAGACTCTCATCGTATTTTCGGATGTAGTTAGGGCCAAGAACCCCCCAGAATGGGACTTCCGCCGGCCATTTCAAAGAATTTTATATCTTCCATTTCATTTGGTAGCCAACTGAACTCCTCCAGATTCGAGAAATCATTTCCACGAGTGCATCGAGGAGGTTTCTATTCTCTGAGTTTCAGAGAGTTTCCATTCCCATTGCATATTCTCGTTCAGGACAAGGTTTACCACCTCACTCATTTGCATGAGTTTTTCTGAAACCGGGTATACTTCTCTAGGTCGATAAATCAGTTTCTGTTCGAGGTTCCAGAAACCTCGTACGAGATTGATCGTTGATGAGCTGTCCCACATCCCCTCCTTTCTTGGACACCGCAGTAGAAGTTCTAATGCTTTATGACGAGTTGTTTCATTGGGCGACTTTACGCAAGTGACTAATCAGGATGGAATCAGTATTAAGTTATAACATTGTAGACTAAACGACTTACAATATAAAGGAGCAATCAAACCCAAATCGGCTGAGAATGTGAATGCAGGTCTCCCAGCTTTAGCATCTTCCTCAGCAGCATTAATCAAAGATCTCGCAAGACTGACGATGACTTGGAATTCCGAATCGAACACGGCGAACTTTTTGGGATCATTAACGGAGTCCTTGATGATTCGAGGATCGTTTAGGTCTAGTTCGGTAACCCTAGCCATAATATGCACAGTTGCATAATGTACTTTGCACAGTGCAGCGCCTCTCAATTGTTTACTGTCAAAAGTATGACTCTGGCTTTTTATGAAGTTCTCAAACGAGACTCTCCAAGCGTCCAATTGCGTACGAGATTTTACATATAAATCCATCGCTGATTTTGGTTGACAGGCGGAAGGAAGGTTACCATCCCATAAGTAACCCCCCCGGAAAAGGCTATCGGATGCGTGAAGGAGACTTCTTCTTGCTGCATCCAGGTTTTTGAATTCTCTCGGTATGATATTTTCTCGAGTACTGATAGTTGATATTACTTTTGCGAAAGCCATGCGTTCTGGAACTTCTCTGGTATCGATGTACAGAATAGCTTGTATGCAAAGTCTCATGAACATAGGTACAATGTTTTCTTCTATCAGATCCTCGTCTTGAGAATTGTTTCGTAATCGCGAATTCTGCAATATCTTTAGGCCGCTCTGCAAATGCATCACTGCGCTTGAAAAATGACCCCGTAGAGAATCAAAGCAAACGAAAAGAATACAAGACATTAAAGCTGTGAGAGGTTTCTGTTTGCCTGCCGCTAAAGACCGTCTAAGGTGTGAAATGGCCTTTGTATATTGACTTGTAGCGAACCCAAATCCTGATCTTGCAGCATCGCATTTTGTCGCAAGATCCAATCTTCGGTTCGAGAAATCTTCGTGGAGGGTCCCAAGTCCTATGATAGCATGCCGAAGAGATGGGTCCACAGAGCCTGCTTGCAATATGAGATGATTCCAGAAAGAGGGATCAAAATATCCACTGAGCTCTGTTGCTGTATTGGAAACAAAGTATTGAAAACCTCGCCGTTCATTTACAGTACCAGGTAAAAATGTAGGGACTCGTTGAATGTCTGACAATGTTTGTAGTTCCGGGCTCAACCTCTTCAGGTCTGTGGAATACCCATCACATTTTCGTCCAGTGGAAATACATCTTTCACATGAAGGCTTGGCTTCATCGCACTTGACTCGACGTATCCTGGATTATGTCAATGAGGATCATTCCTTGACCGGAACAACATTCCAAATTCATACTTGCAAGTTTGGCAGCCTGTCTTCACTTTGGGTCCACATCTCCTAGATCGGGGTATAATTTGATTGGGGGTTTCAATAGGCATTGTCTCTTCCAAACTTTCGAAAAATCTCCGGGGGATCCAATCGAATTGTCAATGATGGCGGGAATGAATAAGCAAGTAGATACGATGCAACCTCTTACACGGAAGTAGAAAAGGCTTGGAATGGAAAGCTAAGTCCCTACCTATGTCAATATATACATATGTAGCACTGCCCATTACATGACAATCTTACATGCTCCCCTTTCTTGATACTCAGCCTTATGTGATGTGGAGGGTCCATGAGATACTGCATATAGAATTCCACCAATCTGTAGGCATTCTTTCCTTGCCTGAGATATTTTAAATCAAGAAACCCCTTGACACTGTGAGATTAAGTTAACTCGTAAATCCTCTTTGCTTGGCCCTCGGCAGTAGCCTCGCCTAAGCCACAAGGCTGATATCGTAAAAGGTGCGAGTGAACCAATGAAACATGATTATATAATGTATTACTAAATAAAGCTCCATTCTTCACCGCCTCAATTAAGCTATCTTAAGTATTTTGATTCCACATTAGGCGTCGACTTTTATGTCAAAGAATGGGATTCATTCTACAAATTCATACTTCAATTTGATGCTCCACGCGCTCCTCTTCTAACACAGTCAGATCCTACAGATCAAGAGTAGTTCAAGTCCTTGGCTGAACAGCGCAGAACCCAGAATTGATGTCATTTAATGGTGTCCATGAAAGGTATAGATAATCCAGATGATTGATTAATAAATGAAGAAGGCTCAGTTCTAATCTTAAAGTCGTGCACTTGCAGATCTCTCTCTACTCCGTACGGGCCACAAGATTGATTGCTTTCATTTCTGTAAGAATGAGAACCAAGAAGAGAAAACCAACCAGGATGAAAATCATAGATCAAAAGTGCAAAACTTAAGTTTCTGCTCCGACACCTGAGTGATTCGAACACTCGCTCCCGAAGGAAATGCCTGACTCTGTTCTTACAGTAGCAGGGCATCGCGTTAACCACTCCGCCAAAGTGCCTATTTCATATTCTTTCACCTGTTCAAATGCATATAAGTTGTATGCAAAAGATAGTGGGGATTTGAGGGTATCAGGTTTGGTTGAGCGGGTGTGGTGGAGCTGGCAATATTCAAAAACCCGCATGGGTCCACATAGCGCGGCTATATGCACATAGGATTTCCATCCTCCGATATCATTGGCAAGCGTTATGATAGCTTCAAGGTTAGGGCCCAACAGGTCCAAAAACGTTCAGAGGATCTGGTTTATCTCATCTCGTATATGAGCCTCAACCTGCGACTTGCAACAAATCGTTGAGGGCATGTAGCTTTGATCAAGTGATGATCAGCCTCCCCCGATCCTTCACTATACAAGAACCCACGGCGACCTTATCGATCTAGCATATAGCATTGAATGGATTCTGTTCAAGATCATCGGCAAGATGCACTGAGTGGCAGCTGGACGCACATTTACCACATCGCCATAAACACAACTCTCGATTATTTGGTTGGAGGACATCTTGATAACAGACAGGTACCATAGCGATTGAACATGGCATGAATTTGATCATTGCTTTCTGCACTAGCAATAACCAAGTTGGCATAAAGCACAAATATGATGTATTTGATTTCATACATGTTACGACTTGTTCAGAGATCTTACTCTATGCTGCTTGCTATCATTGAAACCTTATCCCCTACTATTTCCCCCTTCTCTCCTGGGCCCTGCAAGAAACTACTAAATTATGTCAATTATTCATTCCTCATCATCTTTCCTTGGTGGAAGAAGAAGCAAATCGATTATGTGATTGACTTTTAGTGCAAAACAGTACGATCTGATGTCAATTTGATACTATCACGGGAATTTCTAATTTACCTTCTGTCTTCCCTGCCCTCCTCTGCAACTTCTCATGATCAGCTTGATACCTACCAAATCCTGCCGATTTTCTTTTTTTCTCTCCTCACTACGGAGGAGAGAACTCCTTCCTTTCCCTAATCAAGGAGAGGAGAGGAGTTTGAATACTCTACACCTTGCTTGCAGATACATCATGAGTGGGTAGGTAGCTCTCAAATGTCAAAGACAAAAGTCTGGCATGGAAAGCTTCTGGCGAAGAGATCTCTTCATCGTCAATAGACGTTCAATTCGTTATTCTGGAAAGCCAACTGTCTTCCGATGGTCATTC
The DNA here is from genome assembly GCF_014898435.1 of Botrytis sinoallii. NCBI lineage: Eukaryota > Fungi > Ascomycota > Leotiomycetes > Helotiales > Sclerotiniaceae > Botrytis > Botrytis sinoallii. The sequence continues at coordinate 135,278 of NW_024066059.1, forward strand.
GAGTTTCATGAAGGTAAATGAAAGTTTCTGCTCTTTAGGCATAGTTCATTTCGGTAAGTCCTTCTTCATGCAAAAATACTAGTGACTACAGTCCATCCATCGATCACCCAAGTCACGAGAAGAAACGGGAATTGCGGCACCTAGTCCTACATATTCAGTTCCATTTGGACTCTCGAGAGACGTAGAAAAAGATGTATGTATGTCTCAATCAAGCGAACAGGAAGTTTGACCACCAGTAAAACACTTCAAGGACCTAATTATTCCCTTAGGTGCATATGAGAGCATACTTGAATATCCTTGGGGGGGGAGAAAAGGCTGACCTTCTATCTGACATTACCAAATACAATTATTTATTCGTGGTTAATTTCTATAGAAAATTATGTGTCAGTATTGAGGTGATCAATCAAAACCCGGCTTAATTTCTCCCCCGAATATCGGTCCGGATTAATATATCAATCACGTGTCAATTGCCTCGGCTAGCAAAAAGACTGCCACAACAACAAAAAAAGATCACAGAGATCCCAAGAAAATGTCAAAAAAGAATTTGAACATGAGATTCAAGGAATTCTGTGCTGAACTCTCTGACGGGGAGTCGAACCCCGGTCTCCCGCGACTTGCAATGTTATTGACAAGCGGAAATCATGACCGTTAGACCATCAAAGATGTTGTGCTATTGTTGTTGAGGACTCCGACATTTAAATATATATTATAATATGTGCTTAGTACAGACAGGGGTGGAGAGTGGTAGGTGGGGCGGGATGTGATACATGTAGCGAGCGGAACTTGGGCTGGCTCGGCTGGGTAGAAGAGAGCTACGGGGAGGGGGCGAGGGGCGATTAGATTTAGGTATATCATCAAAGATAACGTTTCCGGCAAGGAGCGAAAGGGTTAGAAATGATCAGTGTTGTCTTGAATGTCGCCAAAGAAATTCATTTGTGAAAAGTGGATTATGATATTATTGTTGTAACACTAATGGAGATTAAGTTGAGATTGTTATGAGAAAGACATGTTGGCGATAGCGATGTTGAAAAAGATAATTGTGAAACACTTAAGCGTGCTAAATCGTGGAGATAATGATAAAAGCTCAAGGGCGAGTTATATATATGACTTCAAGTATTTAGGTACTGGGGATCTCGGGAACCTCATCGCTCACGGATTGGCATTGAGAATAGCGGAAAGTCTATGTATTCTCGTGGGATTTATTTATCTTGCGGGTTTGCAAGAAGTGAATTGGGGAAATCATACATAAATATGAACCATCAATCCTTGATTCCAGACGAAATAATACTGAAGTTCCACATATTTCTTACTATCCTCCTCATAATCTCATCTATAAATCTCTTTATTAAAATCACCGGATTCTATGTACAGTATTCAATCCTCTTTTAAAACACTATTCGACAACAGCTTTATCAAACAATCAAATCATGTCAGGCAATGATTGTCGATTCCAGAAGTACTATTAACACATTTGAAACCGGTACAAATCAGATACCTCCCTATCATACCCCTCCAGCTCTCCAGAAGGAGCCTGCCTCAATCTACCTAAGCTATATAATCTTGCCAATCCTTTCTTTATCTTCGATATCTTCAAGTGTGTACTCTACGAGCTTGAGGGATAAATATAAGCCAGCCCATGAGGTCACACCAAACTGTACGACAATGAAGCTTCAAGCTAGTGACTTTACTTGAATAATGCACAGTAGATAACGATCGCTCTATTCTTGTCTCGAAAGATAATCTTGCTCGGAAAGTAGTTATGGGTAAGTTTCTGGGAATGATATCTATCTATCTATCACGGTTATTGCCATTACGTATACTATTCATCGACCGGCTCTTGGGGTGCGGATATTACTATTTCCAAATCAAGTTCTATCATTCTCGTCTCATTGATTACCGGGTGGTAAAAGACTTAAGCGCTCTATCTTTGAAGAACTGCGCTCTGAGATATGGGAAAGCAACAAAGGCTGTCTGGAAAGTAAAAGGACTCCCTCTGTGTGCACCATAGAATGAGCAAGCAAATCCAACAAAGCCATTCTAAATTTTTCCAAGCGCTGATGAGATGAAAGATAAGTCATCTAAGACACTATCATTCAGTATTCACTAAAAAACTCTTCCTTCATCCCATAATATCAAGATGATCAAAACATAAATCACCATCTCTCATATCACCGTACCAAATGACACTCATAACAAAACAAATGCCAAACATCAGCAACACACCAGCATACAAAAAGTAAGTAATGAAACCCAATGCATTCTTCTATGGAAAGAGCTATGTACACCAAGAATATGAATTCCCTCACTATCTTGCTGCAAGCAGCAGAATTAACCATTACATTTTCTCTGTATCCTATGAACCTCTCTCTCTGTCTCTAGGTAAGATACATCTTGTATATCCTCCTGGAACCTGCAGAATTTCCTGCACTATCGTGATTTGTAATTCCGTAGTAAGTGTAGGGGTGAAAGCGCAAATCGTTCCATCTATACATATGTAACATGTGTAATATGTATAAACAGTTGAAGTATCCTCGCTCCAACGCCTATGTTTTCGTAAAGTCGTAAATCGTACGGAGAATCAATTCATGAGTCTCTCTCTCTCTCTCTCTCTCTCTCTCTCTATCGATCCGTCTATCAAATCCTTTGTCAATGAAACTTTTGTGCAACAAGTGAAAATCCGCAAAAGACAATATAATCTTACAAACCGTCGAAGTCCTTGTATCCCTAATATCAGTCCACAGCCATCGTCCCAAGTCCCAATCCTCGTCCTCAAAGCCACCCCCCCTTGCTCTCTCTCAAATCCTAAAACAGAATCAACATTAACATCAACCCCACGAATAATACTCCATATCTCTCTCCGTCTCCCTCTCATACACAACTCCATCAAACTCTGGTTTTTTCCAACCCACAACATCGCGTTCCATCATATTCATATACGCTCTATACGCGCCCAAACTCATGTATTCATGACAACCCGGACAGTCGAAATACTTCTCTCCCATTCCTTCCCCATCATTATCGCAAACATGAACTCTGCTCAAGAAGTCCGGGTCCTGGTGCACAAAGACTCCTTGTCTATAATTGAAGACTCGAGGAGAAAAGGAAGGTTCTGTCATCCATCCTCCGTAATTAATAGAATAATGACGACGCTCCCATCTGTCTTCTCTTGATAAGATGGTGAAACTCTCAACACCATTATTCTCCCAATCGCAACTAATCTGCGGATGTCCTCGAATCCTTCTCAACTCAGGTCTTTTAGAAATGGGCGCATAAACAATTTTAAGGGTTTCTAGCTCCCTTAGTTTTAAATCCGAGGGCTTAGAACGATGATTCCAATCACCCCAGAGAAGACGAAGTTCGATTGGTGAATCAATAAGTGAAGAATCGATTGCAAGATGCTTAACATCACTCAATGGATGACGAGCCGCCGAATCATTGGCCCCAAAGATCGCCTTGGTAGTCGTGAAATTACTAGTATAAGGACTCACGTCTTCAATCGAAGTTCCAGCTCGTCGAATATAAACAGTATCGACATCGAGATCTACGTAAATTTTAGCTCCACATGCTGAGGGAGGGAGAGCCAACTGTTTGAAGAGAGGGAGGAGTTCATCGCGCGCTTCGCCGCAGGTAGAGAGAAGTACAGGAATGGGGCTAAGCGAAACGAGTGACTCTGTTGGGTGGTCATAGGTGAGGTGTACAATGCGGGGGTGGCAGGCCGCAAATTTCCAGATTTTGACGCGCAATTCTTTAGGGAGAAAGGGGAAAAGGCTGAAGGTTGTCAGGGTTGAGGAGCGGAGGAACATTCTTGGGAGGGTTTCTGGTAAGGGCCAAGATAATTGCTGAAGTTCTAGGACTGGAGTTCCGGGAAGTGGTGAATCAGAAATTGGCGATTCAGAAATTGGAGGTGTTAAAGGTGGAGTGTCAATGGTGTCGACTGTTGAAGCATAGATTGATTTATTGCCCATAATATTAGCTGCCGAAGCATAGATTGATTCTCTACCCATGGTGAAGCTTAAGTAATCATGATAATCATCAGTGAGCGGGAATGTTGCTGGTGCTATGATGAAGTTCGAGCCATCATTTGGTAGTGGCGAATTTGTTGTTTGCTTTCGCTAGAATAATAATTAGAAATGTTTGTGGTTTGTGGGATACAGGAATTGATGGTAGTAATACAGTTTTGGACCACAACATCGACAATCTTGATATCATTTCTGGTTTGATTTGCAATCACTGCTGTAATTTTGGAAGACCTGGCCGAGATTCGCAAGGATATGAAGCATCCGAGCATTTTCTGGTGGTACCTTTGAAGGGGAAGAAGGGGGGAGGGGGAAGGGGGTGGAAAAAACTCACAACAGACAACTTTTGGAGGTTCTGTAAGATTCCTCTTTTGATCGACTTTGGACTAAGTGAATGAAGCATTTCACCTGCCATTGTAGGAGTTATAGCGTTAAAACCTTTGCAGCTTTCTGTTGTAGATATTCGAATTCTTGTTGTTGAAATATGCGTAAAGAAGACAGATCGGAAGAAGATTGTTGCAAAAGGAAGATAACAGAGACCTGATATGTGAAATTATTTGCAGACTTCAATTCACTCTCGAGGCGCGCTTGATTTGAAAGAGATCAGATCGCAGGTGTTACCCACATGCTCTCGAATTTGGTACGTGGTGATCTTGATGTGGAAAGTGAATCTGGATGTTGTTGATAATTGGGATGAGAACTATCAAGGTGTGTATCTTCTACTGTCCTTGTGCTATGCCATGTTATGAAGGTGCTTTAATTTACCGAGAAGGGTACTAACTTGAAGATGGCGACAACAGAACGTTCTGGCGTGATTGTTCTAAACAAAAGGACAAACAAGAAACGGCACAGCCCCCGCGTCTTTTTGACCTTCGAGCAGATTCGAGATCACAACTCCCATGGATGGGGGCATGATTTAAAAGATTGCTATGGCAACAATGAAGACGGTACATGATGTATACATAATGAAACATAACATTCATACATGGTCTTCATCTGCACATGCCAAAGCATGTAATTGAGCTGCCAAAGATGAAGTTGATATACAATACTGTAACTTGTTTTTTAAACCGTGTTGTAGCTTTGGAAAAACGTGATCTCAGCTATATTCAGAGGTGATCTCAAAGAAAAGAACAGTCGATTGATTAAACAATGTCATTCAACACGACGAGGACAAGAAAGGAAGATAGCTGAACATCATGAATCTATCAAGGACATGTAGCTCTGCTCCAATACAACCGCGAAGCAGTATAAAGTATAAACTTGAGGAAACTTGCAACTAATAATGGCCTTGATCTCCAAGTGCTTCTATGTTCACCTACGTAGGTAGCTGGAGGTACATGATATTGGAAAGGCTACCTATGTAGGGTAAGATCTTCTCATACTACTGCACTTCAGATGATAGTCGTCTGTATATGAGTCAGGTTCATGAGTAGAGAGAGGGGTAGAGATTCGACCAGGGAGTTATTCACCAATAGTGATCGACGCCGTTGACCTGTGATATTGCAATATATCCTCATATGATAAAGATATACATGGACATCCCTCAGATGCTTGAATACACCTAAGCCCGCATTACTAGAAAGATGAATATCGTTGTAGATAAGAAAATGTGGCCATACAAAGTGCGGATATTTACGTGACTCTATTTTCGATCTATGTTTGAGATTTCTCCACGATTACCTCGATGTAATGTGATGAATGTGATGAATGTGATGTTCCCTTTCATTCTGGAGTCCTACGTGTAACATGCAAGCTCAAACTTAAAATGAACAAGGACAAGGGTTTATTCATCACCCACAATTAAACCCCAAACATCCCAAACATCGTCATTCTACCTAAGAGTTACTGTCGAATAATGCACAGCACAACATCCATATTTCTCAAGATATCTTTACCCTCAATCGAGGGCATATCTATATTCATTCCTCACACATAAATCCCATTTCTTTGGATATGCGATGGCAGCCCAACGTCGAGGAGAAGATCCATTGAACATCGAAATTAGTAACATCACTGCCGATCTCCCACCCCTCTCGGCACTATTCATGATATATTTCGATATCAAGGCTGGCTATACAATTGGATGGAAACGTTCATTACCAGGCATTGAATTAGATGGAGTGGTTGAATATAGGAGTCTGCCGTCGGGCTTACATACAGTGGAAGAGGATCTTATATACTTCACCCATGATAATTATGCAGGACTCAGCGCATTCGTCAACGCGCCTGCGGATAAAAGTTCGAGGAATGCGAGGATGATTGCTGTAGGTATCATGGTGCCTTTGAGTTATGGAAGGTTGGGCAGGAGCTGGAAGCATGCTGAGAGCTTGAAGGATCTCGCAAGGTATGACTCCGCGACCAATTGATGTGATACCTGCTGACGCTCTTTTCAGCGAGCTTATACTTGACGAGAGCAAGACGGAGCGACTTGAGGGATTTTGGGAGAGTCACAAAGGCGATGATCTGGGGAAAAGTAAAGACACCGACTCACCACTAGATTCTCCGTCAAGTGCTAGATCCAAAGCTCGGAATACACCACCGAAAGCAAAAGGTCACAATAGAGATCGTTCAGCTTCCGATGGCACAGCTTTAATACCCCCTGGACACACATTGTCGGTATATCACCCTGCTTGGAGCTTACCAAGACTCTTGGACACATTTGGCCCTATGATATTCCCAATACATAGAGCTGCACTTTTACGGAGGAGGATTTTGATCAGTGCGCATGCGCCTGTACATGAGACATGCGATTTTGGTTAGAAAGCCTTTCTATGCAGTTCTTACGTCAACTAATGTCAAACAGTGTATGACATATCCATTCTATCAAATATCCCACTTGCAGTCAGCGATCTACTAGAACCAACTGCACCACCACAAAGACTTCGACCCCTTTTCTCAATCGGTGTTCACGATATACCCCTCCTCGAAGATGACCTCAAAGCCTCGAAACGAAGAGCCGCCTCCGAAGATACCGTTCAGACTGAAGGGCGCGATGAGCCTGGCTGTGGTTGGATAGCGTGTACAACCGACAGTATTCTTGCTACCAAAACCCATCTCTACGATATCCTCATAACCATGCCACCACCCCACGCCTCCACATCCACCGCAAAAGTCTGGCCCAAAATCGAATTATCGCCTGGCGGCATCGAACTAAAAGCCACCCAACGTGATCTACGCCGTTACAAAGCCCTCCGGTGGGGTCTATCCCGAACCCCCCAGCCCGCCTCTCCAGACATAAGCACCTCGCGCCGCGCATCCACCACCTCCTATTTCGAGCAATTTCCCTCCCCTACCACCCTTGACACCTCTACTGCTACTCTTCCTCCCCGAGACGATCCCAATCTCGATATCTCCGATACAGACTCTATCATTGAGCCCGTCTCTTGGGCTGCGCTCGCATATTCCGGATTCATATGGTGGGCTTCAGCGGGCGAACAGCGCCTCCATTCTCAAGAAGAATGGGAAGCTGATTCGGCACTTCTATCCTCTCCTCACACGCCAAATCCGTTCCCTACCCCGTTAGGTTTCAATGCGAGTGGGATGATGACGGCGGAAACGGAGATGGGTATCATTGCCTATTTCCATCGTTTTACTACGCAGATCCTTACGTGCTTGAGTGATATTATTGATGCGAGTGATTCGGACGATGAAAGAGAAGATGATCAAATACATTCACACAGTTCTTCTTCGCCATTAATCAATAGAGGAAATCGCAACAATTCTGGTGGTGGCGGTAGAGGAGGAGACGCAACCGACAATTCCTCTTTAGAAGAGGAGGAAGAAGAAGGAGATGGACTGAGCTGTGTATACATCAGTAGTGCAGATATGGAACGCATGGGTCTCGATGTATGGAGCGCAGGCGACTATACGTTTGTAGAGGAAATCGTAAGAGAATATTTTGGGAGGAAGGCAAAGATTGAAGGGAGGGGAGTGGATATTTGTGGTGTGAGGATTTGTTAGGGGGATTATGAGCTGGGGGTAGTTTGGATTGGAACTGGGATGGTGAGAGATGGATTGGTAGAGTTGTGATAGCTGTACTTCATTTAAACCCCCTTTCTTTTCGTCTTTATATAGGAAGAAGAAAAGGAGCGCCAAGATGGGAGTTCTAGATCGGCGTGTAGGAGTTTGGAGTCTTGAATCCTCATCTGGATCTGCATTTGATGCTGGTATTGGTGCCAGAAAGCAAGGAAAGAAGGAAAAGGAAAGGATTGAATCACGCGTCGAAATATTCATGTAGACTAATTTCAATTGTGTCACTTTCATCTTATGCTTCACATCATTTGCACTATGAAAACACTAGAGACAAATGGGTTTACATATATTTTAAGGATGTAAATGGATGATGTGCTTGGAATGAACATAAGAAGGTTAAATGTATTCATTCTTTCATAATCGGAATTTCCAATTCAATTCATTGCATTTCTGTTCTGCTCTACTCCAAGCAAAGCTACAGTCGCACACAACAAGCTATGTGTATAACATACAACGCCAACCCAAAATGCTCATCACGCCTATTTTGTACAAGTACACAAGATAAAGTTTCCCCCAATAAAGAAATAATCCCGAACACCCAAGAGAATCAGTCAGATAAGCGTAAAAGAGTAAGTGTTGGAAATCCGCTTCAGAATGAATTCATGATATAGATTTAGAAGCGTGACTCATTATTCCCCATCAGTATCTGTATCTGTATCCGTTTCACTCTGTTCATCAACTTCTTCTTCGGTGTTGCTATCCTCATCACTCGAGTCTCGAGCTACCTGCTTCTTCTTTTTGGGTGGCGGGACACCAGTTTTCATGGCTTGCATCTGTCCTGCTAGGGAATCTATTATAGATTTTGTTAGTACGAACTCAATTAAAAAATGATAATACTGAGATTTTAACATACCTTCATCCGGTTCACTGATATCGTCCTCTGCATCGATTTCCATAGCCTTGCTTGCATCTTCCACGACAAGTGTAGCTTCAAGCTTGGTATCAAATCCAACATATGAATCACAGATGAGATGCATGACGAAGGTGTAGCTTCCGGGTTGTGGGGGAGCCTGGAACTGTGCCTTAAGCGTTTGCATATTGAAAGTAGGTTTTCCACTTTCATCAAATATGGGTTTGTCGAAGGCAAAGAATGTGAAAGGTGGTACCGCAATCTTGCCTTGCTTGCTATCGGTGAGGAAAACATGCCATTTTGGCGAATGGTCACGTGTAAAGTAGGGGGCGAATGCAAGAGGTGGGAAGATCTGCTTATTTTCGGCCTTTTCGCCCTTGGCAGACTTCTTCGCGCGGCCAAGGATGGCATCAAGATCATCCTCGTCTGGGTCAATATCTTCCAAATCGAGTTCGTTAACCTTAGGAACGTTCTCGCTTCCAGGAGGGATAAATCGCCCTTTGACAACAAAGGATACCAATGAGCTAGGGGTGATAAACTTTTCGCCTGTAACCTTGAAGAATGCCTTCTCAACCTGTAAACGAGGAAGTTGCTTTGCAGTAGACATGGCCGTTTTATATTGAGCTTCTGTGAGAAGCCCATTTCCAACACTCAACTTCTTTCGGTATGCGTTTGGTAGTGCCATATATTGCTGAAGGGTCAAATGAGTTTTGGAGTCGCCTTCAATTGCCTTTGCGATAGCTGGGGTAATATATGGTAATTGAAGAAGGGGCGAGGCATTCGGTGGTAAAGCTTGAACGATGTTTTGAGCAGTCGCGTATGATGCAAGAATAGGGCCAGTAGTTGTGAAAGCGAGAGTGATAGCTGTGAATGCATTGTTGAGGTCATGAGCGATAGGAGCAACTTCGTATTTTGCCTTGTTGAGTTCAGAGTCTTCAAGTTCAGTTCGGCCCAAGTATGCCCATAGTAATGCAAGAGCCTTTCGTCGGGCACCGCCATCTAAATCCTCTAGCTTTGTTTTGTCCTTGGCTGACAAGCCCGCTGCAGCAGTGATTCCATCTCCTTCTGCAAGAACCCTTGATTCCAATTTGCCAAGTCCCGAATCAGCTTTGTGGCCTTTCAAAATTTTCTTGTATTCAACACCACTGCTTAAAGCACCAACAATTCCACCCTCGGTAATGCTCTCTTGATATTCTTGGAACAAGTTGTTGGCACTTTCAATCAAGACCTTCTCTTTTGACATGCGCTGAGTGCCATACCACCAGGTTCCGACAAGGTAAGGAAGTAAAACTCCCAAAAGAAGCGCATAGACAAGTACGACGTATTTTCCGTTTCCTTCAGAGACGATCCAGGTGGGCAAAGCAATTCCGATGCTAAAGCTCTGTTTGCCATCAGGATGTCCAAATTGTATATAGTTGTTTCGGATCTCCTCATCAGTAAGTGCCTTGTATGCCTTTGTAAGCTCTACGAAGTAGTCGTTCAATGATTCGATTGTTTGGTTTTTAGCTGGGTCAGGTCTGATCTTATCAGGGTGGAATTTCAACGAAAGTCTTTTGTAGTGTGATTTGATTTCCTTTTCAGTAGCGGACTGTTGCGAAATTAGCCAATATCAAAAAGACATGTTTAGAGCCACATTACCTCTTTGATATCTAAGATATCATATGGATTCCAGATTTTTGCTACAGTTCTGGCTGTAACTTGAAATTGGTATGCCATAAGAGCTACTATCGCCCACCCCACAACCATGGCAATCATGCGTTTTATCTTTCTCTGTTTTCTTCTCTGTGCCCTCCTTTGACTATCGATGAGATCCGCATGTTCTGGCTTGTAATCCGTCTTTATTCGGGGCGCTGTGGCGCCTGGATCTGATCTGGGTCTTAAAACGTCCCAAGTCAAAGCTGTAGATACGATTCCAACGAGTGTACCGACGAAGATAGGGAAAAATTGTCCCTGCAAAATGTTAGCTGACCTCCTTGTGCTATATGCGCAAAAGTTCCATACCTGTTCATCGTAGGAATAATCCGTTCCACTCATCTTGAAATTATTTTTTGGCCTTCAAGACCTTTCTTTTAAAGTGAAATTGCACGCAAATTAGAATTTCAATTCAACTCTCCCCTCCAAATGTTGTTTGCGACAATGTATCTAGCGAAGGAAGGACATGAAAGAAATTTATAAGTTGATTGTTCTTCGAAAGAAGATGTGTTATCATACGTTTCGACTTTTTGGCTCTCGAGCTTTTGAGATGTGGCTCGAACTTCAGTCATCACTGGAGAAAGAGAGGCTAGCTACGATTGGTATAGTTTGAAGCTCCCCACCAATCGAAACTCTTAAAACGAACTTTAAATTCAGGTGAAATCTGGACAGAGAAAGATATCGAAGAAAGGATTTATAAAGGATTTATTTATACATTCCAGATGTGGCCCTCAATGAAATAATAGTATGAGCTGCATGAAGTGTAAATCGGGGTTATTTATCATATATTAAGCTATTTATATTGATGAATATTTACACCAAGCCAATTCCGTTCTTAATCACCTTGACTTCATTCTACAGTCTTCCCAGAAGTTCGACACCGACAGCACCATCAGCATCATCACGTATCTAAGATTCCCAGCGCAAACTCCCGTATGCCAGATCTGAAACCAATCCTATGGCGCCTAGCAATGCAAATCAATGTTTATCCCCACCCAAATACTTATCTTGATATCATTTCTATCCTTCCTTAGCAAAAACATAGCAAACTTTACATCTTTCATCCTCTAGAACCGAAAGTAAGACGTCGTCATCTAGGGACTGTTTTACGTCGTTTACCTCTGTTGCAATCGAATCCGCCGATTTAACGTGGAACATCGAAGTATCAATGTGTCTATACTCCATTAACGCTTGCATCTTCTTTCCTTTCTTGGATCGTTTTCCTTTAATGGCTTCAAGAGCAATTTTTTGCTGGGCCTCCACATTTGCTTTAGTTGCTGGCACCAGTGAACAAGCTGGATTGATAGGGAATTCATCATCATCGTCTTCTTCATCCTCTTCGCCCGCGCTGATCTCTTTATTGGGTTCCGGGATCTCAGATGATGATAAAACTGGCTCCTCGCGACCAACTCCTCCGCATTCACAACCCAGGAGCTCGTGAGTTTGGCATTGCGCATTTACATCTAATCTAAAGAGATCTCGTAACTCATCGGCTGAAAAACTTGCTTCGTTCTTCTTGCCATCCATGACACTGTCGGCGAGCCCCATCTTAGTAACTTGTCGCTGATATATCTTTTCATCCATACCTCCCGACATTAGAAACCTGTATATCTTGACTGGACGCTTTTGCCCGTCGCGGTGGATACGTGCCATGGCTTGAAGGTCAGTAGCAGGATTCCAGTCAACGTCAAACAATACGAGGCGTGATGCTCCAATTAGGTTTATACCAGCACCGCCGGATTTAGCTGAAAGGAGAAAGGCAAAATATTTTGATGCAGGTGTCTTGTTGAACGTATTTACCAGATCCTGTCGCTTTGCCTGAGGAGTGCTACCATCAAGGCGCAGAAAAGGTAAATTCAATGACGAAAGGTGCGACATTAGCAGGTCCAGAGTAGAAGTATAGTTGGAGACAAGAACTATCTTTTCGGTAGTTGACTTCGAAAGCCGCAGAAGCATACGATTTAGAACTCTGAATTTACTGCTGGCCACAACTGGATTTTTCTTGAGAATCTCGGGAGGTATGCTTTCTAAAAGCTGAGCAACGTTTGAATTGCTAGGCGTATCTGTATCGTTCTTTTTGACAAGGAGGCTCGGAGCGTTGCAAACCTTCTTAAGCATAGTGATAAGCTGTAGAGAGGCCTCTGAGCTGCCAAGGACTCTGCCAAATACCGGAGAGGCTAGAACATGCTGATATACCTCAGCCTGAGCTTGAGTGGGCTTGCAGAACAGTACATATTCTATCTTTGGCTTCAAATATTTTGCAAGTATGCTGGCGTTTCGACGTAATATGAATAACTTTGTCAACTCCGCCAACTCCTCTTCTCGGGCCGTTCCCTTCTCCATGTCGCTCTCTGTAGCCCCTGGTTGTCTGCTTTTCAAGATTGGGGCCTCGAAACATTTTTTGAAAGTATTGTAGCCATTGAGAAGACCGGGGTTCACAAAGTCCACCATTGTAAAGAACTCTGATAAATCATTTTGTATGGGTGTTCCAGATAAAATGACTCGTCTCTCAGTATTCAAATTCTTGATTGCCTGCGCCGATTTGTTCGCAGCAGTCTTCAAGCGATGCCCTTCATCAGCTACGACTATATCTATTCCACCTCCTTTCTTTAACTCTTCCTGCACTGTGCGTAGCTTTTCGTATCCGATGATCATGACGCTATAGCTCTTGCCGTGAGTGAAATCAGTAAGTCGAATGTTTTTGGATCCATCTGCAACGAAAACGCCTATTCTTTCATTACCGAGCCACTTGTTGAATTCTGCTTTCCAATTAGAGATAAGAGTCACAGGACAGACGATCAAGGCCTTCTTTATGACGCCCCCCTCGTGTGGGTGCTCCGGATTTTGCTTCAATAACGTCCATAACAGCGCAATTGTCTGTAGTGTCTTTCCAAGGCCCATCTCATCAGCTAAGATTGCACCCTGGCCATTGAAGGAACGGTAGCCCATAACGCACTCATACAAAAACTTAACTCCCTCCTTTTGATGATCACGTAGATGGCGACCCAAGAAGGGATCGACAACAACATCCACAACTTGCTTGCCTTTCGCAACAAACTTTGGATTGGGCCGCTGCATTACAATCGCCCCTGGTGCAGAGGGATCATGCCGGGGAGTTGGCGCACCGCTTTTGTTCTGTGGCATGATTGTCGTTGTTAGAAGAGGATTCTTGAAATGGGATTTGACTGCATCACTTTTCGGAGCAGAGGCATAAAAACTTTTGGCAGGAATTGCCGAGCCTAAGCCACTATCCTTTCTCTTCCCAAGTGTGCTCGTAGAATTGTTTTTCGATATATTTGATAGGGTTGAATTAGGCGGAGGTCGTGCGGCTGGACTGCTGTGACTGTCTGCTGTAGTAGATTTACCACCATTATTTAAAAAGTGTCGGCCAGAAAGGAAATCTGCCTTTGTAATGGCTGCATCAATCTCAACATCCTTCCCTCCAATGCTCAATGTACTGCCGGGTAACAAAGGCTCATTATACATGCAGCGACCCATGTCTCTGCCATCAATATTTTGAAGTCGAGCGTACCCTCCGGTGACTGCGAGTACTCCATCCCCATTCCAGGTCTTATGTTTCTTCATTGTGAATTTGCGCCTGTGGAACTCATTAATATGATTTCGGAGCAGAAGGGGGGAGGGGAGGGCAAACACTCACCATAATACCAAATAGTATCCGTCAATGCTGGTTGGATTTTCTGATGAAGTAGAGGCTTGAGTTGCTTCGACAGGATTCTTTACAACCATCAAAGGTTTTCGAGGCGCATTGGCAGCCGAAGATGCAATCGGAGCTTTAATTTTGGAGCCTCTTCAACATTGTGAATCAGAAGCCGCCCTCTTCTTTGCCACCGGTTTAGTCAGAATTTCTTCCTCAGAATCTGATATGACCTGGATATCTGAGAACTCATCGACCGGCTTAGAAGGTTTTGGCGCACTTTTTAAGAGTGGAGGCCGGAATGGTTTGAACATTTATTTTGACATTCGTTGAAAGCAGGGTAAATGCTGAGACGCGATGGTTATAAGATTCGTGTTTTGTCGCGTAATTTTTGATACGCGCCTACACGTGACATCGACTAAACCAATCACTTCATCATCCAGCAATGGTGAAAAGGCATCCACTTCATCAATGGTAACAATGTAAGATTAAAATGTTGTCATCAGGTATGATTATCCATTCATTAAAACTCAACTAAATAAACTATTTGAGCTCCAAGATAACTCCGTTATTTTTGTTCAGGTATATCTACATTTATTGAAGCATGGAGTCCAGACTCTCTCCCAACACCCCCTCGATCTTAACAATCCAGCGATTCGTCTCCTTCTCTACTATCTCATCATCATCCTCTTGGAGCTCACTAATGAATGGCAACATTTCTGGTAACATAGCCAACCATTCCTCTCCCAATCTATCCGTCAACGCTTGCTCGCACTTGACTGCTGCGAGTCTAACACTAGATACTTCTGAGCGGAAATGCTTTAAGATCATCCCGTTGAGTTCCTTATGATGATCCGACGAATCAGCGGCAGCAGCAAGTTCAACGATAGCGGGAACAAGTTCATCGATCAAAGGTAATCCGGAGGCGTTCCCAAATTGATCACACAAGACATGAGCGATTGCCTTGAAATGAGCTGGAGATTGCCAAAAGTCATCAAGGTCGTGCTCGAAACATGGTATCAAAGCTCGAAGAACTCTTGTCCATAATTCTCTCGAAGCGTCATTCTTAATATCGGTCTCTTTCAAGACCAATACGGCATTATCAAGCAAGTACGTGGCATAGCTTGTGACGATTGACTTGAGGTTGCCAAAGAAAACGGCCATAAACCCGTAAACACTCTGCAAACGCAGGTTTCTGCCAGACTTATCTTTCTTGGGCAATGATGTTGACGCCCATTCAACCAGGTTGGAGAATATAGGTCTAAATGTCGAATCGTTGAACTTGTAGATCATCTCTAAAGCGACTTCGTTCACCTGTCCTTCTATTTCTGAAATAGTCTCGTCGCCTTGGTCATAATCATCCGCGTTAGACAAGTGTCTTCGAAGATCGAACGCGTTTTGGAATATCTTTGCAAGTACAGTGGAATGTTTGGAGACAACACTCTTTGGATGAGCTTTGATTGACATGCTAAGCATCTCAAGTTGCTCACGGATAGCCTATTTAAATTAGTAAGTATTCATAAAACTTCTAAGAACAGTAATGGAAGATTTACCCAAGTTCCTGCCGTTACTGCTTGCGCCCAGTTCTTCTCCAAGGCAACGAACATACTCTTAGCATCCACACGCTTTGCAGCCAAGTGAAGACAATTTTCTCTGATTTCATCTGCCTCGTCTTCGAGCTCAGCCTCTGCTGAGTTGTTCGAGATTGAAAAAAGGGTATCGAGATATCCGCCTGTAATCATGTATGGAAGGTGTTGTACGAGAGCGCTTATAAAAGTGTATCCAGCGTTGTGGAGTTTCTGAGCCTCAACAGTGTCTTCGATGCTTGATTTGATGTACTCCAAAGCCTTTGGAATGGCAACAGGCAACACAGAAACTATACCTTCTCGCAAAATCTTTACCAAAGAAGCTAAGGACAGAAGAGCCATAATTTGCAAGCCAGCATCACTCTGGCCCAAGCAATGATTACTTGCAATGGTTTCTGCTGCTGCAGACACAGCTTCGAGATCCTTTTTTCCATATTTCTCTGAGATTTTCTCAACACAAGCCACAGCAGTACGCTTATAAGGCATGTCAGTAGACTCTCGAATGATTGAGGTAAGCTGGGGTAAGAACCCAAGCATTGCAACTCTTGAAACGGCATCTGATGCGCTTTCCTGGTCGATGCGAACCTGTAAAGAGCGCAAAATCTTTCGTCGCAAGTCCTCATTAGGTCTATCCAAGAGTCCTTCGACTGATTTGACAAATTCGCTTGTGGAAAGGAGACCCAAAATACTTTCTAGAATGTCTCCACAAGTATTGTGCATTGCCTTCTTGTCTTTTAGGGATTCTGTCAAGACCAACAAGTTTTCCAGTAAAGTGGAGTAGAGCTCGCGAATTCTAGCAGCGTCCATATCGTCTCGATCAAGAAGTTTTGCAGTTTGTGTAATCAATCGTCGTTGCGAGAGTATGTGCGGAAGAAGCGTGAGTTCATGGAGAGCTGCACGTTGTGGGTCAATCTTCTCGTGAGCTCCCAGTAGAATCAGCGAAAATGTTGGCTGGGGAGCCAAGAGATCATCAATCAGCTCGAGGTATTTAATTGCAGACTGAAGTTGAACCTCCACGCTGAATGCATTGGTCAGCTCCGCAGAGAAGGATTTAATATCATCGCTGACACCATATTTATCCACCAACATGATTAATAACGCGAATAGGAAATCTTCTGCTCCGAGAGTTTGGACCAAAGAAATAAACAATCCCTTTCTACGGTGCACAGGAATATGCTCATACGCCGCAACAAAGCTCAAGAGCAACTCAGCAGCCCCTGTAACGGGGTTGCCTTTGTCTTTTCGAAGCGAGGTGATAAGAGGTGGAATGACCTCACGAATGGTTTGACTAATGACATGTGCAGAATAATCATCATTCTGTCTTAGTACTGAGCTTCCCATAAAGGTAAAGATGGGCATAACACTGTGGAGCACAACTTCTGGTGCGATGTCTGCAAGTGCAGCAATCATCAATAAAGCACCGTTCTGTACCTGTGGACTGGCTGTTTTCTGGACGCAATCGACAAGTAAATCGGCTCGGATATCAGAATGGTCTAACTCCATGTCTGGGTTGGCCTTGTGTGCTTTCAGAATTGATAGTAGGCTATTCAAAACTAAATCTTGGAGATATGCAAGTTCGGATGAAACTTGAACCTTGAAGTGCTGAAGTTCTGCCAAGGTGTTAAAAAGACCCTTGAGAAGTTCTGGATGGTTTCCTGGATCAGAAGTATCGATGAGTTGCAAAACAAATGTAACTTGGCGTATAGCAGCCGCAAGTTGTTTGGGGTCCTGTAAAGAAGTTCTAGCAACTTCGCCGTGGCTAGTACGCCGTTTTTTACTTGCAGGTGGAGCATCTGTAAGTTTCGCCGTCGTGGGCAATTGATCGAGGAAAGAAAGAAGAATTTCTGTTGAAAGAGGAGCGTTTCGCAGGAGTTCTAAAGCTTCTTCCGCTGATTTGATAGATCCCTCAGATGAAGATTGGGAAGCGTCCATCAACATTTGAGCTGTCTGCAGCTGCACATCACCCTTCAAAGACGTCCACATCTCACGCAGTCTTGCAAATACGGCCTCAAGAAGGGTAGGGCGGCCCGAAGCAATTTCGCCGTGAACAATTTGAGTGAAGAATTGCAAGCCTTCTTTGTCATTAGCCACAACGGTCGCAGCTGCTTGTTTATCGAAGTCTGCCATGGCAAATTGTTCATCTTTCGAGTGTTGCAATGCTACTTCTGGACTGAGGGATGCCCATTGTTCAAGTACTGGAAGTAGAACTTTGGTTCTAGTAGTGCTAGCAATGCTACGAACGTGATTGAGAATGACAAGAAGTCTGAGTTTGACCGGATATACAGGTGTGTGAATGACGTGACTGGATAGGAATGACAAAATCGAGGCGCGCGTAGTTTGAGTCAAGCGTACTTCATTCTTCTTGTTGGACTCTGCAGAAGCACGAGGACTATTCAAAGACTGTTCCACTACAGACTCAATGTGGGTTTTATCGAGAACACATTCTTCTAAAGCTGGAACTAAAACCTCTCTCAAAAGACGAGTAGCGTTATCAATTGACAACCATTTCGTCTCTCGAGTTTCTTCACCTGGGCCATAGATATCGTCGAATGCCCATTGTTGTCGGGAGCTAGAAGCTTTCTTTGTGATTGCGCCAGCCGGGTAAAACGTCTCAATTTTGAGGATTAGCTCTGCTGCGGCACGACGAACCTTAGGCGCAGGATCCGCCAGCGCTGAAATCACATATGGTATGATTCCTTGGATATCCACGCTTGCATTGTCATGTCCTGATAAGTATCGAGCAACCAAGTGAAGTGCAGAAACTCGGGCCATGACCGGATAAGGGCCGCACCAAATCCTAATATAAAATGTGAGATATAGAGTTTTTTCCAGGGCACTTGCGCGATTCATGATAGGTAGCTCATCAAATACATCCAAGTCGCCGGCATTAACTGCGGCGACCAAAAATGCTTGACACAAATCTTGGTAGATGCGGGAAGCACCATGCGCTAAGAACGAGGTCTCCTTATCACTGCTTTGTGGAAGCTTTTCAATTAGTTGTCGGAAATCGGGTCGAGATTCTGTTTTCGTATCATCATCTCCCATTACCACATCTTCATCTGCCTCTTTTGCTGCTTCTATTCGCCTAATTGTGGTGGAGAGCTTCAGCTCTAATTCATCCATATCAACATCCGTCTCTTTTAATGCACCTTGAATAACAGTCCCTACGTGACCAGAAAGTTGTGTTAGCGCAACAAGAGATGATGCGAGATGCGCTCGAGTGTTCTTCTCGGAATCTGTAGCATCATCAACACGATGCGCCACCAGCAGTAGATGCTTCACAACCACAGAAGTTTGCGCATCGCTAAGAAGACCATGTTCCACAATCTTTTCGATGGTTGGAAGACCTTGAACCTCTCCGCTTTTACTTATTCTGTCAACAAGGGAAAGACATAGTCCATTGGAAAGTCGGTCGATTCGTCGCTCTTTTCCTAATTCGATCAATTGAGTTGCAAGATCCGGAACCTTGAGCAGCTCTTTGGTTACACGTCTTGTGATTTGCTTTGCGCCCCTGTGTTGTGCCAAAATTGAAAGACAGACCAGTCCAGGACGAACGGTTTCGCTAGTCCAACCAAGAACCAATGCTTCCATCATTGCTGTCAGGAGTTTGTCGTCCAATCCTCCTTTGGAAGCTAAGATTGACAAGATCATGTAACATCCAATTCGCAAGTCCGGGACCTTTTGCATCGAAAGACCTTCGTTGAGAGTTGGTAGCAATCTCATTATCACATCCTGCTCGTTTTGTTGTTGAACTCCTCTTCTCCCAGAGCGAGCCTTGTCCAGCATGTTACTCGTAGCCTCAGTCATGATACCAGCCCAAAAAGCTAGAAGAGCAGGATAATGCTGCCTAGCTTTACATATACGCAAAACATATGCATTGAGTGTCGAGGCGAAAATAGTGCTATCAGTCGCAGCTGTGACAATTGGCCTTCTTTGTGGTTGGGTCAAGGATCGAATATATGGTGCTAAAAATTGATATTCTGCCGGAATCTTCGATGGTATTAAGGAAAGGAGTGTGGTAAATATAGGTAGGGTATGGTATGGTAAGAAAGTTGTCAAGAAAAAAGATGTATTGTACTCGTGAATTCTACATGAATTAGTTCCGAGAACAAAAAGGTTGGAATTCGAGAGGCATACCTGAATCTTCTCACCAACCATTCAACTGCTTTGATTGCTGGATTCAGACGTAGACGGCCACCGACCAATCCCAAGAATGCTTCCAGCCGTTTGTCTAATTCGGAAATCTCTGCCACTGGCAGCTGTGTACGATCCACCGTCTGACTTTGTTCGCTGAAGATTGTCTTCTGGAACTCGAGGAACCGACCGTCGAGTAGACATAGTTCTTGAAATCCTTCGTGACATAATGGGTAGAGTGTGTCGAAACTTTGTGATGCCGCTACTCTAGGTTCAAAAATCAGAGACTTTGAATGCGCAGCCTTTTGCGCCTTGAGATTTAATGAATTGGTTGAGTTGGTCGCAATCTGCGCCAATTGTGCTTTAAGTGAAGAAGCCATTGTGTGATTATCGATACCACAATGTTACAAGATTATGGCATGTCGAAGTTCAAGAATATTATTTCTCGACGCTTACTTCATTCAAACTTCTCAATAAAAATTTCCAGCTCTATCGTTATCGAAAAATTTGGTCGGATAAATATTCGGCCCGGTAATACTGCCGCTTTAAGAGTAAAGTTCCAAGTTTACAGTAACATTGTAAACAAATAACCTTTTATTACCATTAGTAAAATCATAATAAATCAACCGGTCCTCATCGAATATATTCTTTGAAGTTATTGGTAGCCATCCTATTGATTAAATTCGTGCTAGTAATCATGACGGAAGCAAATCCTCCCGTTCCCAAATTCGCATCTTTCCGGTCAAAACCTTCTAGCACTGTCGCAGTTATTGACTCCGAAAAGGAGGATAAACACAAATTAGCGACAAGACAACATACCCAGGAAGAAGAACGTCCAAGAAATTATCGTCGGCACCACAGATCTAGAAGTAGAGAGAACCATAGATCTAGGAGCAAGGAGAAGTCACATACACGTGACTCCCGCCACAGATCACGGAGTCGAGAGAAGCACAGGAATAGGGAGAGGGAAAACAATGAAAGATATAGCACACGCCGTAGATCTCGGAGTAGAGATGGCCGTTCGTCTAATAATCATCGGCCACTGAATCGGGAACAAATTCAAAGAAGCTCTACCGAAGTGTCCACCAAACATGAACCAGATGTCTCGGGGTCCGAAACTGCCTCTGACATTTATGTTGTTGACAGAAAAGGAGATGTGAAGAACCTGATATATGGAAGCAATCACCGCTACAGTGTGCCACCATTCCATCGAATTGGGGCCGGTCGCGTTCTTGGTGCACCTCGAGACACAAAAATTGACAGAGATCATTCAGATGATAAGGGTATTGTGCTTACAAATTTGAGAGACTTCAGATTCAACAATCGAGAGAAATACATTTTTTCTAAGGTGGAGAGAGACAGACCTCGCCTTTTGAAAATCCGTTCAGAAGTTTTGGCCGAGGAACCTTTCTTGCACGATGACGATTTCGTTCCACTGCAGATTAGTAGAGGTAAAAAGCGAAAGAGAGTGGATCTGGAACTTGGCTCGAATTCCGAATCTGATCATGATGATACTCATTATCGTTCAATACAAGGGAAAGCTAAAACGTCTAATCAACCCAGGATAACGCTTTCCAATATGCTTCAGATAGTGATTCCTCAGGGTCAGATGCTGGCCGAACTATGAGACTTGAGTCTTCAATCAAACAGAAAAACATAGAGCTATCCAGACGAATAGAGCATGCCCCAAATGATGTAGATGCGTGGCTTGCATTGATTGAGCATCAAGATATGCTTCTGAAAGGAGGGGATGAAAGTCGTCGCATCACTAATGCAGAGATCAGAAGTACGGCGGACATCAAAATCCACATGTACGAAAAGGCTTTGGACAAGATTCACTACCTACAGGACCGCGAGCGACTACTTCTTGGCCTGATGGCGGAGGGTGCAAAGATTTGGGAAATAAAGGTTCAAGCTGAGCGATGGGCACAGATTGCAAGTGACAACATCAATAGTCTCGTCTTATGGAAAAAGTACTTAAATTTCAGACAAAGTAACTTTTCAACATTTAGATATGAGGATGTGCGTGAAGTATTCCTCGGTAGGATTCGTTCTTTGAAGAATAGCATCAGTGCCGCGCCAGAATGGAGCTCTGTGGAATTACTTTACGAGCAGCTCCTATATGTTGTGCTCAGGGCCACTCTTTTCATCCGTGAATCAGGCTTCACAGAACTCGCAGTGGCAATCTGGCAAGGTATCTTGGAGATAAATTTTCAAGGGCCGATGTCTATACGCACTGAGCATGAGGCGCCAGGGCTAGTGGAAAACAGAACAATTGAGCTATTCGGTGAGTTTTGGGAGGCAGAAGTTCCACGAATTGGGGAATCAGGCTCTCTAGGCTGGAAAAGATTTGCAGAAGCAGGAGATGATTCAACAGTTCCAGATGTCCAGACCGATGAACCAGAGATGTCACTTAATGGCCAAGACCTCTTTGAAAGCTGGGTCATCGCAGAATCTCTTCGTAGCAAAGCTTCTAGAGTACCTGCAAGAACCATGGATGATACTGTGGAAGACGATCCTTATAGAGTCATTCTGTTCACGGATATCGAGAATTTTCTTTTGCTATTGCCAAAATCTGCCGAGTACCTACGAAGATCTCTCTTGAATGCGTTTTTGATGTTTTGTCATTTGCCTTCTATGTCTACTCAAGATCATGAGTCAAGGTTGGATTGGAGCCATGATTCTTGCTTATATAATGAGATGCTCGACTATGATTCTGGATGGGTCAAAGAAAAGTACACGAAAAATCTACTGAGGAATCGATTGAGAGCGAAGAAACGAAAGCTTCGTCAGTCTTCGCAACTCCTACAACGACTCTTGCAATGGCCCCAGAATCTATGTTTAGCAACGGCTGGTTCAGTAGCTTCAAGCCATGGCGAGAAGTATACGGTAATGAGGATGATGGACCCATTTCTTATTCGTGGGTTCGCAACACTTTGAAACAACTCACACAGTCATATCCAATAGAAGATTTCGCAGAATACTACTTAGCATTTGAATGGATAAACGAGCCCGCAACCATCAAGAAGGTCGCTAAAACTCTCATCAAACAACATTCCTCCAGTCTCAAGCTCTACAATGCGTACGCTATGATCGAATGGTCAAAAGGCAACCAGGAAATGTCAAATGGAATCTACACTGCAGCTCTAGGGATGAATCAATCTATGCTCTCTTCGCCAGATCTCAACGACAACAAAGATTCAGTCCACCTCTGGAAGAGTCTGATATGGGCAAACATCTCGATCGGATGTAGAGAAACTGCATTGTCGCACCTCCTCTCCATTCCTCACGGTATTCCCAAACCAACCATCCCCACCGAAATAACTCCAACTGCCCTCCTCAAAACCCAACAATATCTCTCCTCCGCTCGCGACCATTTCCTCACAACCCAAAATCCTACACACGCAGTCCTGTACACCGAACTCCTTGCCCTCCTCAAGTACCTAACCACCACCTCCACAAGCGCGCCCCAGTCTCCTCAACAAGGAAACATCACCTCCGCTCTCGAAATTCTCACCGCCTTCTCCGTCCAGCTTTCTTCCCGCTTGACCTCACCACAATTAGCCTACCCCCTATCTCTCCTCCACCAATCCACAGCCCGTCTACTACACCACCACGCAAAATCTGGCCCCTATCGTCCTCAAACCCTTCATTCACAACTCACCACCTCGCTACGCTTATTCCCAAACAATACGATTTTCTTTTCCCTCCTCACATCTCCGGGACTCGGAATTACGAAACTTATGAGCCCGATTACTCTGAGCACTTTGTTCTCTGATCTTTTGCATAGCTCGACTTCTTCAACTCATAACATCCTACCCCTCTACCTCAACATTATCCACCACTATCTTCAGAACACTCAATCTGCATCACCAAATCTCAATACGATAAATTCAACATTCGTTTCGGCATTAAATCTTAAAGGTTCAAAATCAAACTTGGATTCTGGACTTGCGAGTTCGAGTGCGCTTTGGAGATTGTATCTACTATTCTGTGATGTATACCCTCAGTTTTTACCTTCCTCATCCTCATCTTCATCCATATCATCCTCAAAAGCTTTGATACTTGGACCAGGGTCCGCCAGCAGGGAAAATAGCAGAGAAGAAATGAATCGCAAAGCAAATGGTATAGTAGAGCTTTGGAAACAAGCGATAGCGAGGACGCCGTGGTGTAAGGGGGTCTATATGGTTGGGTTTTGAGAATATATGTGGGATGGGCGGTAACGATGGCAATGGTGAAAGAAAGAACGGGATTAGCAGAGATGAAGAGGTTAAAAAACAGTTGAAGAATATATGGAGGGTAATGGGGAGAAGGAGATAAGGGTACATGTGGATTTGGAAGGGGTTTGGGATGAGGAGGAATAGGGATAGGAGCATGGAGCGAGAACGAGAGAATGAGGTGTGAAACATGGTATATGTATTATTTTGGTGGTTACATAGGAGCCCTATATTCCACAAATATCTGATCTCTAAGCTCCAGAGAAGAAAATGGACAGATCTACCTACATCAGATCAATCAGTAAAGTCCACTTTTGAATACCATAAACCCATTGCTCACAACATCAACTCACATCTTATATCTATATCTATATCTATATCCATACAACACCATACCATACTCTAATATCTAAACTTATCAACCTCCCTCTCCCCCCTTCTTTCCTTCTCATCTCCTCATCTCCTCCCCGCCATTCATCCACCTTAACCCTCCATCAGAATCCAAATCCACGTCCCACCTACCCCTACTTTCTTCCACACCATCACCTACCTTCTTCCATTCCATTCCATTCCATTACCTTCCCTTCCCTCCCCTTCGCAGAGCCCAACCCTCTTATCCATCCATCCATTCATCAATATATCCAAATGCACAGACTCAACTCGCAACACTCCCTTCCTACTACCCAACTACCCAACTCCAAGCAATCAACAATCAAAAGATTAAAGCCCCCATGAAAAAATCATCACAAACCTCATTTCATTTCATTTCATTCCATTTCAATTCAATTCAATTGACTTTCTCTATAAAACAACCAATTAATCCAACCCAAAACCACCTACACCCCAAACAATCAAATTAAACAACCTAAACAACCCAAACAACCCAATCCAACCCAATCCAACGAGCCAACCCATCCAAACTTAACCCCCGATCTACATCACCCATCTCATCTTCATACAAAGTTTCAGACACTCTTACCATAGTAGCAATAGTACTAAAGCATACAGACATATATCGTACACCACAATATACAATCCAATCCAATCCAAATTAAAAAAAAAATCCCCATCAATTGCAACTAATAACTCATCAAGAATGATAATGATAATGATAATTCTAATCACAATTACAATACAAACACAAACACAAATCAAAGTTTTCTTTCCCTCTCTTTCTTTTTTTCTTCCCTTCCCACAATAATAGTCTGTGCACCACCCATGGACGATCCTCCTATCCTATCCTATCTTACTGTTCACCTCCCTCCTCCCCCATCCCACCTGCCCCCCATCTCCCACCTTTTGCCATTTTATCTCTCTCCGCTGTGCTTGTCCTCCCTCGAGAGAGATATCTATCTACCTAGTATCCATCTACCTCAATACCTCAATACCTACCCAAACTTACCCAAATCACAGCACCTCTGCAATCATCAGGTCTAACCACAATAATAATAATAACATAGTGTGCCCCCACGCAGAGAAGACAAACCAAGACTAAAATAAAGATAGGCAGCAACCTAAGAAAGTAAGAAAATATACAATAGTCGATGGCCAGCCTAAGCCAAAGCTAAAGCTACGAAAAGCTTCAACCTAGAATGAACATCAAAAGAAAAGATGCAAGAGGTTTTGACTAACCTACCATGCAATTGCCCATACGGCACATACAAACCATTCCCTTCACCATCATCAGCTATCCCCCCAACATACACAAACTCTTAACAAGCATGATTTCACTCATCAAACAAATAAAACAAAATCAATCATCAACACGCATAGCTCGTCTCATAAAAGTGACAATGAGGTGTAGTAAAAAAAAGGTCAGTTACATAGAACAAAGGTACAATTCGCATCGTTTAGTTATTTTTTCTGCTTTCTGTGCTCAACCCATGCACATCCTTCCTTCCCTTTTCCCTTCTTTATCTCGTTGCCCGGCACAATCAATTGCCCCCCTTCTCAAACGTATGAACACAAATATTATGAGTTACCCGTCATGAGCCTTCTCTCTGAAAATTCCCCTCCCGCCTTTCTATGAAAACCAGAATCCCAAAATCCGAATGCCAATACCCGAAAACCGAAACTCGCCCGAATAACGTCCCATGTATCTATCGTCATGTCGTGAAAATGCTGGCATGTCAATTCAAAGCAAAAGGTCGTGATTCGGCCGAAAGTCGTTGGGAAAAACGTATCGAGTGGAATCCTTAGTGTTAGTGATCGAAAAGCGTAATGGAAAAGTTGATGTGTACAAAGTCGCATTTGGCAATGAGAGGAATAAGGAAACGAAAGGTAGGATGCGGAAGGTGTCGCGCAAATAGGTATATTTGGTCGAGATCGAGGTGTCTGGAGGATACTTGCAAAAGTCTGGTGAGATGACGGATCCCAAAGAGAAGCGATCGGTGAAAGGGCGCATATTGATCGAGGGTGATATTCGTTGCGTGGAAAATCGCGAATTAAGCTTATCTGCGTCCGAACCTGCTACACAAAAGGAAGTTCGTAATTGATCATTTTTATTTTTTCCTCGGAGTGACGGGCCTGCTGGAGGCACCTAGACCACCTGTTGTGACGTACTTTTGTTTTTTCTCCGCTGGTTTTAAAATCTGGAAGAGGAAAATTAATATAACACTCATGAGATTGAGGACACTGCAATTGCGACCTACCTGGAATGAACATAGCAAACTCTCATCCACACTCATCATCGCTCCGGCATTGTCAAACTCTCCACAGTAATTGGGCGCACTGAAGAGTGTTACCAATTGCCGCTTTGAGAAGAACTCGTAACCATCCTCGACGACTTGATGAGCTCTGCATATCAAATCCATATCATGCTTTTGTAAGAACCTAGAAACAACATCGGGACCGAATGTGAATGATACACCACGATCGTTTTCGCTCCAGCCGGTGATATCCTTGTCTGGATCAGACCAGAGGAGATCGCAAAGGAGACCGCAATCAGGAATCTAGTTTCATATCAGCAAGAGCTCTGGCCTCCTCCCATGGCACATTGAGAGCTGGCAAATGAAAAGCTTTATCTGGTGGACTCACATCAGTTGGTCGCATGACACGACGGATTTGCTCCATGGAGTTCAAATCTGGACTCAAACCACCGTGCATAGTGAAGATTTTTTCGTCAATGATTGCTGCAATGGGGAGGCAGTTGAAGCAATCAGTAAATGTCTTCCATAGCTTAATGTTGTATCTTCTCTTGCACTCGTCGTAGAAACCGTAGATTCTGTTGATGGAGGCACACTCGTGGTTACCGCGGAGGATGAAGAAGTTTTCTGGGTATTTGATTTTGTATGCTAAGAGCAAACAGATAGTCTCGAGAGACTGTTTGCCTCTATCAACATAATCACCAAGGAAGAGGTAGTTAGCCTCGGGAGGGAATCCACCATATTCGAACAAACGGAGGAGATCGTAGTATTGACCATGAATATCACCACAGATCTACAATCATGCCATTCAATCAGTATTGCTTTTGCGAGCCTAGCGCATTGAACAAATGAATGCTTAATATCATACCTTGATTGGTGCCTCGAGCTCTAAGAGGATGGGTTGAGAGATGAAGATTTCGCGAGCCTTGGTGCAAAGATAACGAATTTCTTGTTCCAAAAGCTGTACTTGTTTGCCTGGTCTGCTGCCTCTAACTTCTAGCAGTCTATCGATGATAGAGTCGAGATCGACTTCTGGTTCTGCCATCGCGTTTGTCCTCCTTCAGGAGAATTTGACTGTGGGTGTTGTAATGTAATCCGCAGCAGGTGGACGTCAAAAGACAGTGGATTATAAAGTCGTAGATGTGTTTACGCTAGGGCTTTTATTCACTTCACTTCTCGATCTGCTGCGCGTTATGAATTAGTCTATGCCAAGGTAACTTGATGTAAATAGAGCCTTTTGATTATGTTGGAAGCGAAGCTCAACAAGAATTAAGGAGGGTTCGAATAACTTACAATGAAGTTGAATCCGCCTCAATGGATTTCTTTGATGAAAACCACGTCAAAATTACACTTCAAGGAGTATTTTTCCTGATGTCGTGATGTTGTGGCAGTATTAACAAATTGGGCTCGAGAAGTCACCAACTGTATTAAGCTGAATAGAACTCTGAGTAAACAGGTATGTGAAAACGAGGTGATTTGTTATGATTTATTCACCGGTCCTTTTTGAATTATTGATATCGCCGCTTATGTCGCAAAGGATGCGATAATCTCGTCTTGAAAATCGTCGATGAAGTTTCGCAAAGTGATCTTTGTCGACTCGAAAATATTTCGTGGTTGTCAAGTCGAGGGATGAAGTTGTTACGGGCTTGTCGGATTTCTCTTGTATTTTCAACAAGCGCGCTCTCGTTTATCGCCTTAAAAAAAGGTCAAAGGTTCGAGAACGGCCGTACAAAGCAAGCAGTGGAGCCAGGAACAGAAGAAAAAAAATAAGATGAGCGTGAGAGCCAGACGGAGTCGAAAAAGAGTCTTTGGGTAGAAAGAGAGGAGGGGAAATTTTTAATTTTCCTATGATATATCGGTGATTCGGATTTTCCTCTCCTTTCCTTTCTTTTTTCTTGCCTTTATCTCTTTCTGGTATCAATCGGATGGTGTTAATTTTATATGGTGGGATACCTGAAACTTTTGAAGTTATTCCAAGTCACACACATACAAATCCTCGCTTTGGGGGGAATGATTTCGTTTCTGTTTCTTCACAAAGATAGTAAGACTGGCTGTACTGTGATGTGATGCAGAGTAGTATAGAGGGAAGAAAAGTTGGAAGGATGAAGGGGTTATGAAGGGGTTACGAAGGGGGAGGGGTGGTGAGATTAATCTGGGAGAGGAGAAGCACAATAGCCAAGTTGGAGGATCAGTTTAGCTTTATGCCTTACGTAGGACTGGTTGACTGTTGACTATCATGGACTGTTGACTGCATCTCGACATGTATGGAGGAAGTACACGAGTCAGCCAACGGTTTTATATCTTGTATTCCCATTGCGAACGTGATTAATACTGAAATATGATGATGGTAAACAAGAATGTTTGATAGAATGTTCATCGAATGTCCACAGAATGTCTAAAGCCATCTACTCAGTGTCTATCTATGAGTACCTAGGTATCCATGAATGAGTACATCAAGAGAACTACCAATGTCATGAATGGTTTGCGGCATTCACTTGTTTCGAAGCATACTCACCTAGGTACATAACCTCAATGAATGAGTGCATCCATCCCACCAAGTAAGAAGGCCACCGGTATGTGCTCATGCAGGTAAGTGCAAGTGAAAAAGTGTAAGTGTTTATTATCATTTATTGTATCTGAGTGCAAGTCTATTTTGGGTGATGAGGCTACTCTTTGCTGTGTTATCCTACGAACAAACATGGACTCTTCTTTTGTGAATGCAAAGTCTCACGATGTACCAAGTAGTCATTCATGTACACATTACCTAGGTAAATTTCTCTTTCGGTCAGATTCCTGTGTCACTTCTTTCGAGATTGCCAATGTTTCCATTGAGCACAACGAGCGTGTACACCCCCTCCTCTCACCCCCCTCCACGCCTACATCCTCCAATAACAGTCGTTTTCAAGCAGCGATGCATTAAAGCGCGTATGCAGTTGTTTTCCCTTAAACTCCATTGCTTCATTCTTTCTTCAAGGCTGCTTTTATGTTCCTAATTTTATAAACCCTGAAGTAGATCTGCTCTCCGTCTTTTTCAACAAAACCAACTCCTCGCCCGAATATATACTCAACATCTATCTACTCAGTATGGACGGAATATACGAGCCACGCATCTATTCCACATCTACTCGAGTACGGACTGCTCTCTCCACTCTTCCAAGATTGGGGATATCCGCAAGCATGCTTCATCTCTTCTCCAAATCCACATGTGAATACGACAGACAGCCTTTACGTGGAGGATTAGATTAGACTTGGAGATTTGCAGTTACGATACCTACCGGGATACGATATCAAGACAAGAACAATGACCGCACTGATGTTTGGTGTTGCACTATCGGTCAAGTTCTCAACTTCTCAAGATCTTTTGCAGCGGTCTAGCTCATATCATCGCCGATATTATAATACCGGTCCCGCCCGTACCTTAAAAGGTCAAGAATTAGTCCTCTTTTTCAGTCGACCATACTAGGTTCGGCCCCTTCCACTACTCCTATTTTGGGTTTTGACGAATCAAACCTTATACACAACTAATCGCCAACAACAACCTACATTCTATCTACTTATGTGCCTGTGAGAAGACTGTTTGCCTACTGATGCTTCCTCGTCGTGTATCTGATTGGTTCATCCTGTTCATTCTCACCGTTCACCGTTCACCGGTCTGCTCTCAAGCCCATTTTTACAGTTTTACGCACACTTGATACCCCACCAACAGCATTTCATCAATGGCCCAGTCGCAAAAGACTGTCTTCCTAGACTCAACATTGTCTGTGCCTAGAAACTGCACTGCCAATATCACCCTATCTTCTGCAGCGAATCATATGTCATATCTCAAGCCACCTCGAATTCGAGACACTCCATACATGGGAATCCCCTCAATTTTCATATGTTTTCTTTTCTTGTCTTCGCTTCATCCCGACAAGCCGGTACTTTGGCAGATCACATGCATTTATCAGCTCATGATTACCCCGCCATATCTAATAACAGCTGGTTAGCCACCATCCCGCACATTTCCAGAAAATTCTTGTCGGGAGACTATCGGATCGGCCGTTGTGTCATCCTTGCCGAGTCCCGAACTAACCTGTTGTCATGGTGTTCGGCTTCTGAATTGATGTCCCCTCTCATGACTTTGTTAGCACCTGGATCAAGCAACCTCGAAATGGGAATGTCTACCATTGACCGATCGCAATGCAGTCGCGGATGTTTCTTGTTGTTGGCGGTGTAGTGCCTTTCACTTCACTCCATTTGTGTTGCAACAATGATTCAATGTCCAGCTTTGCAACTGAAATGATATCAACATCTTTTGTTCTTTTAAGGGATATAAAGCTTGCGCGTTACAATGTTTGATGCTCACTCAATCAATTGCCATAAGTGTGGTGATCTTGGTTTAGTTTTGCATCTTCAATCTGGGGATTTTCATACTGCATGCATATCTTAGCTTCTTATGCTTTTCAGACTCCCCAAACAGTGATTATCACCGTATAACTCAACAGCTTTGTGTCACACTAAACCTCTTTTAAATAAGATTATACCATAATTTCCTATTCCCGGGTGAGAGCGTCGATAAAGTGGATCGGAAACTGTCTGAACTTCAATTAACTTTGATAATCCATCTGATAATGCTTATAGAGCCTTAATTTGATAGTAGGGGAATTGCAATACAATCTGGGGTGTGCTGCTGCACATGTTGTATTAAGCCTGCCTTAAAAGTTACCCAATTGGAGTATTTGCATCACTCTTTTCTTTCTCCTTTCTCCTTTCCCGTCTCTCTTCCAATCTCCCCCCTTTATTCATTAGGGCGAGGGACCGACTGCTTCCCCCTTCTCCTAGATTTCCTTTGTAGTGTCAAAGGGCTTCAAATTGTATGAGACTGTGCATTGTATATTGCTACATGATCCATATACCATGATTTCTTTTGTTGATGGCAAAAAGTTAAGACCTCCATCTTACCAAAAGTTTGGGCTGAAATCATACCATCGTTATGACAGGTGATAGGTCTGAATACTGTGATCTTGATTCTGTAAGTGAGCACTATAATCATACAATAAAACGAATAACGGCAGCGATACACAGATGTTCTCTCTGTTTGGTAGCTGAAATAGCTTATATTCCCCTTCGATGAATCAGTAGCGAACCCGGAGGATTTCGCGTTTTATATGCTAAGTATAACCTAAACACACATCTCCAAATATCTTTTACAGAAGTTGTTGTGTCTGGGCTATGGAAGTTCCCTGTCATTTCAGAATACTAATGTGAACACCATCTCTGCCGCATTTTATCAATATCGCGTATCAAAGGATTTCTTGCGTTTCCTAGATGACCCCCCAGTCAATCACAAGATACACGACGTCGATATATGTGACATGTTTCTGTCCTTCATCAAATTTTCGGATTCGCGCCTTTGACAGAAGCTTGCAACTAATGTCCTCTGTTACCAATACTACCGAGTGCGTATTGACCCAAAGACTGAATATTCAACAGCAGAACAATGTAGCACTATTTTTATTTATTTCATGGACCTTCAATGTCCTCTCATGTGGAGCTTCTCCAAGCCCGCTACTTGTGCTTTTCATATCATATTTTCATCAACCACGCTCTCCAAAAATCGGTATACCTGACTCTAAGCGTGTGAGGTATCTTTATCAATGTAAGATTGCATACATTATTGTCAGAACACCAGCAGAAATCTCTACGGTCTGCCAACCATGATTTCAGTATCGTTTTTACGTCCACAGCGCTACGTTACTATACGTTTCCCGAGAACTCGGCATATGTTTCTCTTCGTCTCCCGCCAATACATTTACACTACCACCGCTTCAACACAATAAGCAATTCTACAGTTGAACTAGAATTCCACCAAAAGAAAACTTCCCCGGACTCAGTCTTACTGTAAGAGCATTCCGACCACGAATGTTTTCCATCTCCAAGATGTATTGGGCTACTTCGAGTAGCCTATGCTGATCATTCACAAAATAGAAAATCGATGATTGAAATCTGACGGCCATCAGATTCAATGAATGATAAGACAGTGTCGGGTATCAAATAATTCTCGAAGTCATTCGCGATGCCTTTCTATCCCTTGTCTTAGACTTCAAAATATGACGTATATGTAGGTCATGATGGAAGAATTCCCCGTAGTGTATTGTATGTACCCTTAGAAAATAGAAAATAGACCCACAAATTGATACATTACTTACACACAGCACTATGCTATTCTACTTCTCGGGCTTCTCATGAAATCGATTTGAAATCCCTCTTCTTCTCCTTCCCTTTCCTTTCCTCTTCCCTTCTCTCTCCGATATCGTTCTTTGGAACACAGGCGTAGACTTTCTCATTCACTTGGATTCCTGGAAACTCATGTATTCATTCATAGATCAACATCTCCTATTCATTCACTGATTTCAAGTTGACTCCCAATCCATTTGTGCATTCAAGTTCAACCTCCACCCCCCGACGTCCCCTAACAACGCTATTTCCACATCTTCGGAATCTAGATTCCCCATTCCCTATTCACATCTGCCCCTGCTCCCTTCTCCTCTCTTCTCCACATCGAAACCAAAGTCAACCCCAAATCTGAACCCTATCACCTAAACTCTTCCTCCTCCGCTCCTCCACTCTCCTTCCCCTGGGGCAAATATCCACCAAAACATATCAATACGAATAAAATAAAATAAAATCAGTCCAAAGCACAAACCCAACAAACCCACCCAAAGAATTCTCCACGATCCAACAACCCCCATCCACATTCCCAGATCTACTGCCTTTAAGAACCTAAACAAACATCTCCCCTCCATACCCATTCCCACCTTCCCTCCCCTCCCCTCCCAACTTCACAGCTTCAAACTCTCCTCTGAAAAAACTTACGTCTCGTTTTCCCTTTTCTTTATTCCATTGCATTAAAATTCACCAATCACTACATACCATTTCCATTCCCATTCCCATTACTATCACCATTACCTCTGTATACACTCTCTCTATCTAACCCTCCATTCCTTACTTACTTGCGCCATCCTCCTTGCTCCACGAATACCCTATCAGCCTCAACACCATGCTAATTAACCTCATCTCCACCATATCAGCTTCTCCGTCAATCCTTCCAGAATTACGCTCCAGACTTCCTCATACACAGTTTCACAACATCAGACGAGTCAAATGATACAAACTAAGATTCATAAGTCATAGTATTCCTCTATGTCTAAGAATTAACAACCATCTATCTAATTTCTCATCTTTCAACCGATAGAACTGAGAACATAAAATAGCCCGTAAGTACCTATCATGCAACGCACATGAATAACCCTTCCCCGTAAATACCTACCCCGAACCATAGACGCCGCCCCAAATGAGAATCAGCCTCGGCCCCTATCAATCATAAACGCCATTTTCATCGTATCGTATCGTATCATCATGTCACCAGCCCCTCGTCGACACTTCCCTTAATTACCACTAAATAATTCGCCAGCCAATCCGCCACCCATGCCTCTTCTACCACCTTCTCTATGTGATCTGACTTCCATATCCGAAGCGACGATGTTCATACGTAGCAAATGTTGTCTAGCTTCACGTTCGACTTGCTTTGTAGTCTTGAGAACTTCTTGTTGAACTTCTTGACGGTTGGCTTTGGGCGTTGATACAAGGGTCTGATCGGAATATGTTAGCATGATAAATTGAGTAAGGGGGAAGAAGTGTAGAAGTAGGTTTTTTTTTTCAAAGAAAAAAGGAAATAAATGTACCTTAGCAACGAGATCGATTCTAGCATCCAGCTCGCCACATTTGATCATCTCTGCCAATTCCTTTTCAATGTTCTTTCCAGGTGGAGCGAAGTTCTTGTGCAATGTCTCAAACGTAACACAACTGAATGGAATGAAGTATTGAACGATGCTCTTGCTTCTAACTCGTGTGTAAAGCTCATCAACATGCTTTTGCAAATGAATATCAAGTAGATAATCAGCCTTGTAAGACTCCAGAATCTCTAAACATGCCGAATATTTGCTACCGACAAATGCCTGAATGGCACGACGAATATGTGGCTCCATTTCGAGGTAGGCGCGGAAATCGGAGTTCTCGAGAACTGTCTTTTGTAATTTGTTACGATCGATAGTGGCTAAAGCGCAAAGACCTCCATAGACAGCAATATCGTTAGGACTGATGATTGTATTGTAAGTCAAACCCATTCCTGGAGGTGTCTGCAAGAAAGTTTGTGCAGCAGCAGCATATTGCCCAGCATGCATTTGTGCGATACCTTCAGCTGCATGGCAAAATGGTTTAATAACCTTCTCATCATCTGCGCCAACAACTGTTCCTCTCATCTTTTGAACGTTGGAAAGAACTGCGATATATTCCTTTCTTTCAATAGAAACTTCAATGATATGTTTAGAAACATCGATTACGTGTCTTGACATATTGCTATCTTGTCGCATACGAGAATAAGCTTCGAATGCAAGTGCAAGTTGACCTGTAGCTTCATAATGTTTTCCTAAATCTTCATTTCCCATCTGTTCGGCGATTCATTAGCCAGTCAATCTTCGGAATCCACCTGCTGTGGAATACAAGTATGATGACTTACCCGAATGCTTTCCTTGATTAGATTATTCTTATAGCCTTTCAACTGTGCTTCCAAGCTTGCAGCCTCCGCAGCGTTGGACTTATTTGTAGCATCAATCCATTGATCATCTCTGACAGCCTCTGGTTCACTTGGCGCAATTCTGGTCATAGCAGTACATGCATCCATGTAAATCGTAACATCCTTTCCTCCCTTTGCTTCTTTAATTAGCATTTTTAGAGCTTCGACGCCGAGAAAGGTGGAGGTGATGCCGATGAGATAGAGTCGCTCAAGTCTGGTTCTGCCTGAACAAGAAGAAATGTTAGCTACAAAGCTCCATGACAGATCACATATCACAGAAGACTTGATATCTCACCTTTATAATTCGCAATGTAGCTTTCAAGATCGAACTTTGGCGGATCTACAAACAGAAGAGCCGGTTAATAGCTATTCACACATTTACTTGAGAATGTTCAATGGGCAATTTACCAGTAACAACAAGAGCTTTCTTCCTACTCATAGTAGGTGACATTGGTGGGTACAACGAAGCCATCTTAATCTAGGGTCTCTGTGCTGTAATTGCGCGCGCTGCCTGTTGCAATAGTGTAAGTCGAATAAGAATTTCCCTTATTTGTTGCGTCCAATAGTCCTTATTTCGCTCTCCAGTCAAGTATAAGTGTGTCTCGTCGCGTTCCTTAATGATTCTGCTTTTCTCACGGGAAGCTTCGAGTAAGGTAGCTATTGATAGATTCTTGAGGTTAGAAAGAGCTGTTTATCGAGATATCAGGCTATGAGGTTACATACCAAGAGGGGTGGAAGCAGTGCCACTAGTATTCATGATTATTCGGGTACAGTCCAATCGGCGAATCGACTTCGAAATTCCGTGGTGGGGTGAACAGGGCTGAGAAGAACAAATTGGAACTATACAGCTTGAGCACAGACAGATTTTGTCACGTGATATTGATCCTCTGATAAGCTTCCATGGACTCGCTAATTTCAACCATGCCAATCCAATGTCATGACAGTACAACAAACGAAAGGTGAAAGGAACACCTTATTTATTGGAGTTACATACAGTTGCTTGTTGCTTTAGATTCAGTCGTTCCCAGGACATTCTCTGACTATTCCAGATTTATAAGCTCAAATTGGTCTTTATAGTACGATAGATGGAATAAGGATACGCTCGCCTAGTCAGTTAGAATGCTCCATCTCTTCTTACATTACGAATATCACTTACGGCTCTCAATCGTGTAATATCAAGGTTCATTGAGCCTTATTTCCAAACAAACTCTGGAAGTATGGATGATCTAGCTCTCTTATTAGTGGTTCAAGAAATTTAAATTGAGCTTCCCAGTGCGAGTAATAGGTTACTCGGAGCTCGTCTAGTATATCGAGAATGCTCAAGTCCTACTATAAAATATGAAGAACGCACAGCACCCTTTGCTATCCTTCTAATCAATCTTGCTAGCATCAAGAAAGGTCACCATCAGCCATCCTCTCTTGAAAACAAGATGTGAATACTATCTCATAACAGAGCAAAGCGAATGTAATCTTCACTTATTACCGCAAATTAAGGCATCGAGTCATCGTATCCAATCGACATAATGGTTTGGTCGTCTATTTGTGTTTCTCGGCCGGGATATATCCAAACCAGCCTTGGGCTTATTCTATTGTTGCATGAAATTTGCATGCACTTGACTTATTACTTCTGACCAAACCCCTGGCATTTCTTGTATGGTAGCTCTAAAAGATCGGACAGCAATCTAAACCATCTCTACCAAAAACCTTACTAGATGGTAGTCCATTAGGAGTACAGAAGATGATATATACTCTTGGTTCACATCACTTGCAAATGCTCCCTTCACTCTATTTCAACCATTAGCATACTTATCGAGTTAGATCGGCAGAACCGAAATTGCACCACAGGACTTGCATTCTATATATGCTGAAGACTCGCCTTGGAAGAAATGATAGGAACTTATATTTACTTACATCATTGACTTCTGTCACCTCGCATCAGAACGCCAAATCTGCTTGGAGCAGGAAAAGCATACCCTTCACTCATTACCACAGGCCAAACAACCAATATCTCTGCACATACCATTGAAGTTACTCAATATATCCAAACAGCAAAGTCCCAGCACGTCAAATCTCCGCCCAAAACTTCCACCTCAATACAAAAACTCACCAGTCTTACCTCATTCTCATCATTCAATCTCAGAAACCTAAAACACTCCAAGCCATCACATACACACTCACAAGTCCTAATCAATTTCAGAACAATCCCCAGCAAAGGCAACAGCTCTGAATTTTAATGAACTTCATCCCAAGCAATTAAGCGCCCTATCATATCCAAAGTTCAGATCCGTCCACACATTTGTCCTCATCTCTCGAAATGTTAGACACCGAGATCTACCTGCTCCTCCTTGGAGAAAATCACAACAGCGCGCCGATAGTTCCAATTCCCTTGTGACTTTCTCCAAATAAATCAACAAGCCAAACAATCCAATCCAGCATAAAAACCTCCTACCTCCAACCCCCAAATTTCCAATCCATTCATCCTCATCCTCAGCATCAGCACCCCAATTCAATCATCCAACTCCCATACTTTTCCCCAATCCCTCATAGTCCTCCAACCTCACGAATCAAACCCAACAACAACATCTCTTTTAGCAAACTACACACTTAAGCCCCTCCCTCCTCCTCCTTCCCCCCAGGAGCATAAACCAAGCTGTGGTAAACAGTAAACAGATTAGGCGACTTTGTATTATGTTCACACAAATGTAACTATTCAATCTCAGTGCAGACCAGGCAATATCAATATCCGTATACGATTAATGAAAGCTCTACCAGTAGAAGAAAGGAAGATATACAAGTAAATAAAATAAATAGAAACAGAAATTGTGCACAATAGCACTGTCCTTCCTCCTCGCTATGCCTTAGACATGCAGCAACCCTTCCTTCCCCTCTAAGAAATAGTGAACAGAGTATTTGATAGCAACTCATCACCACAGTATCTTTCTTCCACCTCTATCCAACAGACTATCGTTTTCAAAAATCTTCACCATCCGCAATTAATATCCTATTTCCCTTCACATTTCCCTTCACTAGCCCCAAGATCAATCACTACTTCCAAGATCTCACACAATCACAGTAGCAAATTCAAATTCTTAAAACTTTCAGGGTATATTTGATTTCATTTGATCATCATAATCTGATTTTAGACCTAATTCCCAAACACCCAACGCCCATTTCATTCCCTAGTCATTAACCATCATCATAAATTACCCATTCATACCCTTATATCAAGTCCTTTATTGATACAAATCCATGTCTCCATCGCTATCCCCTTCATATCTATAACCTCTATTTCCTCCCCTCCTACCAAATGCTTCATTCGCATCCACTTCATCTATTTCCATATCATCCTCACTACTGACCTCCTCGCTACTACCCTGATGATTAGGTAAAACCTCAATTCTACCATCTTTCATTACAACTCTTGCGACCTCTCCATCCTTAATCGCTCCCCTCAATAATAACACCGCCATTCTATTCAACACCTCCTTCTCAATCAATCTTGCCAGAGGTCTAGCACCATACGCTGGACTATAACCTGCTGAACCAAGATAATCTCTCACCGCAGGAGAACAATCGATGCGAACAT
This sequence comes from Botrytis sinoallii, assembly GCF_014898435.1. Taxonomy (NCBI): domain Eukaryota; kingdom Fungi; phylum Ascomycota; class Leotiomycetes; order Helotiales; family Sclerotiniaceae; genus Botrytis; species Botrytis sinoallii. The sequence continues at coordinate 174,308 of NW_024066059.1, forward strand.
CTCTACTATTATTCTGCAGTCTCTTTTGAATTTCTCCAAGTCTAACATCGACAATAGAACGGATTTCCCTCTTAGTAAGACGGTTGAAGATAATCGTAGCATTGATACGATTTAAGAATTCCGGCAAGAAATAATCCTTAAGAGCTTGCTCGACCATCATACGAGTAGTAGGATCGATTTTTCCGTTAGCAGCATTAGGACGATCGAGGTATTCGGCTCCCAAATTGGATGTCATGACGACTATACAGTTTCTAGCATCAATAACACGTCCTTGGCCATCGGTGATACGACCATCATCCATGAGTTGAAGCAGAACTGTAAGAATCTCCTTTGCTGCTTTTTCGATCTCGTCAAAGAGAAGGATAGAGAAGGGTTTGCGACGAAGGGCTTCGGTAAGTTGTCCTCCGGCATCATGTCCAACATATCCAGGTGGTGCACCAATCATACGACTAAGTGCATGACGTTCTTGATATTCGGACATATCCAGTCTGATCATAGCCTTTTCGTCATCGAAGAGGAAGTCGGCAAGAGCTTTGGTAAGAAGTGTCTTACCAGTACCAGATGGACCACAGAACAGGAAACTTGGTGGCGAGTTTGGATTTGAAAGTCCTGCTCTTTGAAGTCGGATGGCATCTGAGACTGCTTTCACAGCTTCCGATTGGCCAACAACTATCTTGCCCAATGCCTTTTCCATATTCAACAACTTATCCTTCTCAGTAGCCTTGAGTCTTTGAACAGGGATACCAGTCCATCGAGCAACAATCTCGTTAATTTGGTCTGGACCAACAGTATCAGTGATGAGAGATCCGCCGGAATCAAGGTTAGAAGAAGAGCTAAGAGCCGCATCCGCAGCCTTTTTCTCTTTCTCCAAAGTCTTGATGAACGCTACTTGTTCTGGAATGGCGTAGTATTGAAGATCAGCAGCCTTGCTAGTATCACCCAAACGAGTAGCTTCGTCCATCTTAACCTTCAACTGATCAAGCTTGACTTTAGCCTCTTGAATATCCTTGCCTCTCTTTCTCTCGCTTTCATACTTCTCACGTAGAGGTCTAAGTTCTTCCTCAACGTTACTAGCGTCTTGCCTAGCCTGAGCCAAGCGAGCTTTCGAAGCTTCGTCCTTTTCTCGAGACAAAGCGTGAATTTCAATCTCGAGTTGTCGATGTCTTCGATCAAGCGAGTCGATGATTTCGGGTTGTGATTCTCGGGCAACTCGAACAGCTGCTGCTGCTTCATCAATGAGATCAACAGCAGAATCTGGGAGTCGTCTTTGTGTAAGGTATCTAGCAGCCAAAGTAGCCGCAGAAACAAGAGCACCGTCTGCAATGGTAACTCCGTGATGAACTTCGTATTTCTCCTTTAATCCACGGAGAATAGAGATGGTATCGGGAATAGATGGTTCCTTAACCAAAACTTGTTGGAAACGACGTTCGAATGCTGCATCCTTTTCGATGTACTTTCGATATTCGTTGAGGGTGGTAGCACCGATACAGTGAAGTTGTCCACGTGCCAACATAGGTTTAAGCATGTTAGCAGCATCCATTCCACCTTCACCACTGGCGCCAGCACCCATGAGAAGATGCATTTCATCGACGAAAAGAACTATCATTTCCTTGGATTCTTCAATCTCCTTCAAAACACCCTTCATTCTCTCTTCAAATTCTCCTCTGTATTTACTTCCAGCAATAATCGATCCGACATCCAGAGAGAGAAGTTTGCAAGCAGCAAGATTATCCGGCACATCAGCGTTGACAATTCGCTGAGCCAATCCCTCCACAACTGTCGTCTTTCCTACACCAGGTTCACCGATCAGTACTGGGTTATTCTTCGTACGTCTCGACAAAATTCTAACGACTCGGCGAATTTCTTCTTCTCTGCCAATAACTGGATCAATCTTTCCCTCTCTAGCCATCGCCGTCATATCGATAGTAAATTTCTTCAAGTTTTCATTATCCTCCTCCGCATCCGCCGTCTTAGAATCGACTCTTTTCGTTCCCCGAATCTGCGAAACTGCATCTTGCAGAAGCTTAGCATTCGGCATGTTGGCTTCCTTCAAACATGTTTGAACAGCCGTATCTTGAGTAACTGCGATAATCAAATGATCCACCGCAATAAAAGAATCCTTTTGTGTCTTCTGCAATTCCTTCGCCGCCCTCAAAACTTTATTGAAAGCATGCGAAACGGCAACTTGTTCTGGTGGAGGGTCTTGACTGGGTAGACGAACAACAGCGCGTTTCAGTGAACGATCGAGAGCTTGTGGATCTCCATGGGCTCGCTCAACTACTTGTCGGAATAGTGATTGAGAAGCATGACCATGAGAGGCGTTCATAGTTTGCTGTTGGTCTTTCGATAGATCGGGTAAGGGGTCGAGGAGGGCGAGTGCGAGGTGGAGGGGGAGAAGTTGAGAGGATCCATGTTGTTCTGCGTTGGACATGGCATCTTCTATGGACTTCGTCGCCCGAGTGGTAAAGGACATGTCAGATGTAGACATGATTGCGGTATTGTGTTCAGTTCGTATGTGTGTGTTTTCGTTGTTGTATGGTTTCAAACGTAAGTAATAAGTTCTGTAGGTATTATTATGCTGCGGGGTTTAGTACCGAGCTTCAGCGTAAGAGAGTATTTTTATTAAAGCAAATGAATTATTTCAATGAGTGATTCGAATTGAATACGACTTTATTTCTTGATGATGAGGAAAGAAATCTCTCGAGTACAAAGAAAACACTCATTTATATAGGAAGCTTCAAAGATGAGACCCATACGATGACCTATTTCATAGTAAATACTTGATATATCTCGAAATTACTCGCACTATCCTATGAGCTTCTAGGATCACCTCGTAGCTTCTAGAAACGTCAACATCAAACCACACGTTTTTTGACCCCACACACCAAAAAAGTTGGCTCGCTTGCATCCGCCTGGTTTCCGCCCGGGCACCAACGAAAAAGTTTCTTTATAGTGGCCTGATTTTGGAGCCCAATATTACATAATATAATCAGGCAACAACTGATCCATGGAGCCAAAGACGCTAGGACAATTTTGGTTTTCAAGATATCGAAATTATTGCTGTCGCCCGCATTTCCAGTCAATCAATTCACATTCTTGATAGTCATGAGTGTTCCATCACTTCGGAATTGCATCGGCAATTCGGTCAGTAAGACAGCGGGTGTCAGATATGCATCAACGAAGTCGGTGACGGCGAGACAACCACCCAATCGTCCGGAACATGGAGAGCAGATATATGTCTATAATCACTTACGGACGAATCAAGTCGTCTACTCACTTACTAGGGGAATGGATGTACGTATTATCTCTCTGCCTTTCAATTACTCTTTACCAATATACTCAATGCCCCAAATCCTCCCATACTTACCCCGCCCCCGCCCCCTCCACCCCAACCCTCACTCACCCCTCACTAGAACACCTCTTCCCTCCACCAACTCCCCTACAATGGCAAAAAGACCCGACCTGCCGCCCTCCGCAAAGATCACTGGTACCCCATGGCCCTAATAACCTTCCCACCCGGCTGTTCTTCCTCCGGCCTCAGCGCCTTCCAAAAACTTCGCGAATACCGCAAACGGCACGAACACTCCTGGGACCCCTCCTCCCCCCTCTTCAAACGCGAGCCCCAACCGGGCGAGTCCGACTATCAAAAATCAAAAATCCATCTCACCTCCAAACTGCGCTCCCGCAAAATAAATGACCAAAAAGCTAACACCGTCGCCGACATGGCGGCTGTTCTCAAAGATATCAGATACGGAAGCGAAAGAATAGGTCTTGAAGGAATTGGAAAGGAAGGCGTCGTAGAAGTGAAATGGAGCGATCTCGCAGACGCAAGTTACGCAGGCGAAGGATCTGATATCTGGGGTGAAGCTGTTCTCCACGATACTCTACCCTGGGATCGAAATAACCGAGACATCCTCAAAAGACAAGCACTGAGCACCGAAAAGCAAGCGGAATGGAAAGCCCAGCGCGCAGCGATAAAGGAAGCCAACGAAGAAAAGAAGAGGAAAAACAGAGAGGAGAATGAACGAATCATGAAAGCGAGAGAAGAGAGATGGGCAAAACACATAGCGCTCATGGAGAAACACCGCGCAATGGGCAAGGGTCCCAAGGTGCTCCCCCAAAGAATCAGACAATCCCCCGCCGACAATTGGGCGCAGGAAAGACAGGCACAGTTGGAAAAATTAGCATGGATGGAAAGGACGGGCGGCTCGGCGCAGGAATACGAACTTTCGCGCGAGCAAGCTGGTGCGGTGGATGCGGTTGAGACGCAGGAATTAGAACTTGAATCTGCATTGGGAGCGGGAGCTCAACCATTGGGGTTGGGAACTAAATCAAATGCAGAGACAGAGACAGAGACAGAGACTCCTGCGCCTAAAATCCTTTAAGAGGAGAATATATGTGTTTGGGATGTAGGGATAGGGACATGCTAGAGAGATGTAGATGTAGATATATATTGTAAAATCACATAGTATCACACCGTCCCGCATCGCATCGCATTGTGCTATCTATCTATCTACATATACCTAGGTATGTATCCATATATATATATATATATATATATATACATATATACAAACCCCCAAATACCTACTAAAAAGATACAAACAAGTATTCACTATGAAAAAAAGAATGCTGACATACTGCGATAACCAAATGAAACCATGAAATACAGCAAAAGATATATATATTTATATAAACACAAGCGAAATCTCTCCTTTCTCTCCTTTCTCCTCTCTCTCTCTCTCCCTTATCGTCTCATATTTCATTCTCATATATATACTCGATCCCATCCCATCCCATATCAAAGCAGACACACACACACACATACATATATACATACATACATACATACACACACACATATATATTCACATATATATTCACATATATATATTAAAAACTCTCCTAACCACTACCCATCCCAGCCCATCTCATTTCAAATTCCAACCCGCCCACTCTCATCACCCTCATGGTCTATTGTTCCGTTTTTCCATTCGCCTTTCCAGCGTCGAGAATACATCTTCCCCCCCTCCCCCTTCCCCTCCCAAAAAGAAAACGTCCTCCCTAAACCTTAACCGCAAAATTTTTCAAATATTCATAATCTTCAAGATTCGCATCCACCGTTTCCCGAATAATTTTCGCCGCATCCGCGCCGTATTTCTCGGTCCATTCTTCGTTTTCTTGGGTTACGGTCTTGGGTTTCTTTTTCTAATTGTAACGTGTTAGTATTTGCGTTTTGATTTCAATGCAGTTCAATCCCCCAAAGGAAGGGAAAAGTTGTAAAGCAGGGACAAAAAAAACTTACATGTTCCCTCGCCTTCAAACTGGAAGAGTTAATCGCATCATCATGAAAGCCCCTCCATTTCTCAAACGCCTCTCGCGCTTTCTCATGATGTTCCTCGGTATCCCAAATCAACATGTTGGCATTATATTCCAAGCCCACCTCTCGACAATACGCTTTAATGATACCCTCTGGATTATCCAACAGATCATCTGCGTCAATAACCGTGATACTCACTTCCCCATCTTTCAGATTCTCGGCCTCAGACTCGGGGGTTCTGGCGATGTGGGGACCAACTTGGTCCTTGGAACGTAGGAAATCGAAGACGCGACGGAGTTCATCGTAACCAGCTTCTTCGGGCATGAAGTTGTAGAAGCCGGTTACTTTGTCTAGGGGAGGAATGGTGCAGCGGAAGTAGGAGGGGATGCTGGAGCGGGGATGGCGGATGAGGAAGGTGAAGTGGAATTGTTTGAGGATTTCGGCGGGGACGACGGTGGGATTTCCGGGCTCGGCGACGGTGTTGTATGGATATGGAGCTTTGGCGGTGGTGCCGTTAGTGTGTCCATTGGTATGGCCATTTGTGTGGCCGTTGACCCCATTGGTTTCCCCGTTTGACACCCCATTTACCCCATTTGTTTCGCCATTAGTGCCGACGCCCTTCTTGACACTTTTACCTCCGAGCGAGGGAGCAATTGATGCTGGTTTCCCTTGAGGAGGTACAAGGTAGTGAATGATATCTTTGATGAATAGTCGTTTACCCTATTTTGGCGTAAGTTGCTGATTCATCAGAATAAAAACATATGCTGATATGGATATAAATTCGGGCGCATGAAAGGTATATCTTCCGTGAGATAGTTTAGAGCGACAATGAGGACGTGGATTACAAAACATGGGACTAGAGCTCTGGTGATTTTGGTGCAGAGAATATTTGGGTATCAAATAGTAGAAAAAGAGTCCATAGTGTCAGACACTTGTCTTGTGCCCAAACTAATTTCGAGAGCTCCGAGAAACCTGCAGGATCAATGCCATATAAAGGAAAGACCGGGATAACAGTAGAAGCGGATTCAATTCTAACCTCTTTTCCTTCCTTCTCAATTCTCTCGAAAATTGTCTTATATGTACTATCTGCGAAACCACTCTCCTGGCGCGCGGCTTCATCATCCTCATATCTCGGGCTAAGTCTCTCGGGACCAAAGTAGAATGCATCTCCAAAGGGTTCGTGAACGCAGGCAAGGACATCATCGCGAGTCATAAAGACCTAAAAATATGTTAGTCAATTGGCCAAGAGAGCTGCGGAATCAATTGGGACTCACTCTTTCGAATGCGGTAGAGCAAGCTCTGGGGTGGGTAGCACAGAAGATTGGTTTCATGGAAGTCATCTTGCTGGTTATGTTTTATGTCAAATCTATCAATTGATGTTGTAAATGATGATAACAGGATCCAAACACCCGACAAACTGATACAAGCAATCTGTATCTCAAGTAGAGCTTTGTGAAGTTGTCAAGGATTCCTTTGTTGTTCGTTTCCAGAACAATTCAAGGTAGGTAATTCAGGTACAATCTAAGATTTTACAAATCTTGCAACTCGATTGGATAAAAAAGAATAAATGCTAGATGAAAAGAGGACAGGAAAAGATTCATTTAAGTTTAAATAGTAGTAGCGATCATATGAAAGAGTAAAGTTACTACCAAGGTATATTTCTTGCTAACCCATCATACTATACTACCGGTATGTAGAGCGTGGGTAGTGAAGTAAGAATCCCAGAGAGCAAATCTGACAGACCAATTGATGAGAATGAAAATGAGCATATGTGTAAGAGATTTACACTTATTGTGGTTTTCCGACAGCCAGACCCAAATAAAAGAAGCATTGCATTGAATGGATCTTTTCTTACATACTGTATTGTATGTACAATGTACATCTTTTCTGTCTTTCTTTCTGTCTTTCTGTCTCTCTCTCTCTCTTTCTCTCTTTCTCTCTTCCTTGCCTTACCAAGACGAAAACACAAAATAATAATCCATGAACCTCATTGTCTCATATCATGGATGTGAAGGTCATGAAGCCCACGGAGCCAATGAAGGCCATCATATATGAGATTTGTGTGGTTCTGAAGTGTGGCTATTCGGAAAAGTTGATGCAATTGACAAAAGAAGGGTACCAGAGACTAGAGTACGGAGTACGTTAAGGTATGACGCACTCAAATGCAGCCATGCCCCTCCTTCCAACTTTGAAATTTTTCCATTTTCCATTTTCCAATTTTTGCCCCTCATTGGCCTTTTATGCGGGCATGGACTAAGGAGAATCTAGAAATTCTGGGCTCATGATACATACTTCGTACATCGTACATACCTACCTAGTACTTGCGTTGTGGCTTGTGGCTTGATTTGTCGTGGGGGGATCCATTGGCGTTGGATGGCGTTGGATGGCGTTGACTGATGCGGATTCGATGGTGGGAAAGCAAAGCAAATCTATTTGTATCTTGGAACATGATGAATGATGTGAGCATATCTACCCCCTCCCTACCCAATGCTTACTACCTGGCTGTACCGAGTGAATAAGTATTCATTTATGAGATTGATAAGGATTTGGAGTTGGGCGAAAAGAGTGAAATGATCATGAGAAATGACCCCTTGATGCAAGTCATCTGAAAGCGCCGTATTATCTTGACAAGGATACCTGGGTCGAGTCGGCCTTCCAAGAGCAAAACAGGACACCACGGATGTGATGAACGGCATGTGAGAGGTAGGTCCGGAGAGAGGACAGACATAAAAAAATGAAAGGACCATGAGTCTCCAGCCTTACCCGGGTACATCTCCAAGTAGATCCGAGGAGAGATATGTACAGATGGATACAAGAATGATCTTAAGTGCTACCGTGGAGCTACTAATAAGGTGGCGCGGGTGGAATTGGTAAATGTCAGAAAAAGGAAGAAAAAAGAAAATGATAAATGTCTTGATCTGAATGGTTACCTACCTACTCACCTAGTAAGTAGCATTTCGAAAAGTCCTACCTACCTAGGTATCTGGGATAAAGGAAAGTCATCTGCCAAATGTAAGTGTACAGAATAGGTAGTAAGCTCCACATTCACAAAGTAGCCCACGCACCAAAATGGATTTTCCAGTGGCTAGTATAGTAGTATGTCCATGGATCCATGGATATTGGGATGTCTACATTGGAGTGGAATACCTAGTATGAGTATGCAAAGGATTGATGGTTACATTCAAACTATACCTAATGTTCAAACGAGGTGAGTATTATTGTATTATTATCTTCGACTGAAAACATGGACTACCTAGTATCTACCTCGCGCTTGTATAAAATCCTCATTCCTTATTGTGCAACTTATCTCGTCCATCCATATCGTCCCTGGCGTGCGAATAAGGACAATTAACCGGATTGAATAATTTGAGTCATTCAAGATGTGCATCCTCGCTAGCTTCCGCCTTGCCAAGACTTTGTAATTGATATCACTGTCATTTCTCCTCGGACCCCTCATCAGATAGTACGGAGTAAATGGAACATCCTTGAACTCACAAGGCTGGAAAAGCTAGGGAGGGAGATACGGAGTAGACACAGGACAGGACACGCCCACACGTACAAAGGGCAAACGTTATAAATACCTCAGACCGCAAAGGATTCACGGTCTCTCTCTCTCTCTCTTCCTCCCGTCCATTTTACATGATGCTCTACTCTCCTCACGCCTCGCATCTACCGGTCCCGACTATCCGACATTCATAATTTGACTCCTAACAAGTATGCGGTATAGTCCGGTGACGGTGTGACCCAACTTGGGTTGATCGAGCGAATACGGAATTCATCCCTTCACGATCCCTGCCCCTGATTACTTAATGGATAGTGATCCCGCTCGGCGGCGGACCTCTTATCGAATGATTCCAAGTGGCTTGGCAATGATGTTCTGGCGTTTTCTTAAATCTTTCTATTTCGTCCCACTATTCTGCACCTTTAAGCTTTTCGCACCTTCACCCATTGAGAAAGAGTGCGTGCCGATCATGAACTCTTACTGCATTGGCTTCGTACTTACCGTACAGAATAGATTATTTTATTGAAATATTATCACATCAATCAAGCAGGCAAGCAAGCGAGCGAGCGAGCACTCAATCAATCAATCGATCAATCCATCCATCCATCAATCCATGAATACCTAGGTAGGGAGGTGAATGAATCAAGTTCTTTCAATGAATGAACTTCAATTGGAGAGAAGACAACATACATTGTTACCCAAGAGGGACTCGAAGAGCAAAGGGGGGAAATGTCTACCTACTACATACTACTTACACCTACTACCTACTACTACCTACCCACCTACCCACCACTCACCTACCGTGGTCAAGTTGTAACCTACAAAGGTAATACCTCACTTTAATAACTTCTTCTTTCTTTTCCTTCTTTCTTTTTCCTTCTTCACTTCTTCATCCTACCAACCTTTCTTTCCCTTCACTCACTTCACGGGTCCCTACCACTCGAGTACCATTTGAAGGGACCCAATTATTTCAATATTTCCAATCCATTTCAAAGCCAAAAAAAAAAGACCCAAAAGAGAGAGGAGCTCGGGATACCCCATTAATCAATTAATTCGATCCAATCCCATGCCATCTTTTTTATGTCCGCAAGATCCGCCTTGCTTGCTTGCTTGCATATTTGGGTGAAATCATCCTTTCTTTATTAGTCGTTATCTCATTACAGTAACGGTTTAACCATGGCACAATGCCAATTACTCCATCGATTATTTTCTTTACGTCCGCATACCTTTTCCCTATATGTATGTAATAATAACAGGAAGAGGAAGAAGAAAGGTCCCTTTTTTCCCCCAATGGTATGCTATTATTCAGCAGACTGGGTACTTCATGCAATTTATGCATAATAGAATTCCATCGAGTCACTAGAAGAAACGATCGACCTCTCGCGCTCTCTCTTAATTACTTTCTTACTTTCATACCATACCATACCATACCTACCTACATACATACTTACATACCTACATACCTACCTACCTACATACATACATATACACATACATCCATCCGCACTACTCGCATCCATACATCCATACACACATCCATACGTTGTCATACCTCCCAAGACCTCAATATCTGCATCTTTTGCGCTGCCAAGCGGAACATTTCTTGTCAATTGCTACTACCTTGCCTTACCCTTTTCCTATTGACTCTTCTGCTTCAGCCCAGTTTTTCCTTATATCCGAGGGCGTCAACGTCAAGACTATTCCATCAGAATAAGAGGGGTCAATTGCCCGAGCACTACCTTCCTTACCAATACCTCATTCGGCCAGTCCGATTTGTGATTCCATTAATCGTAGCAGAATAATAGAAAGTTACAATTGATTCATCTTTTCCTTTCTCTCATTGAGATAGCGACTCAAGAAGTCTTTTTCAATTTTCTTACTTATAATTTTTTTCAAAGATGTCAGGCACATCAACCGACAAACAGCCGCAATCGCAACCAGTTCCAGCTCAACCCAGTCAAGAAACTCCTCTCAGTCCGAATCAATCATCTCCCGACCTGGAGCCAGCAGAGGAATGGCCTGCGCCTTCATCGCAACCACGTCCGGCGCCCTTGCAAAAGAGGAGACGAGTTACAAGGGCTTGTGATGAATGTAGGAGGAAGAAAATAAAGTGTGATGGAAAGCAACCTTGTACTCATTGCACTGTATATAGTTATGGTATGATACTGTTTGTGATTTACGTATTTTGACATCCATCGTTGACCAATGTGCCATGACAGATTGTACATATGATCAGCCCTCAAATAGAAGAAGGAACCCAGCGCCGCAGTATGTCGAATCGTTGGAGCTTCGTCTACAACGAGCAGAAAGCATTATTAAAGCTTATCTCCCAAACATAAATCTGAACGATCCAAACATAGATGCTGCATCATTACTGCACCGACAGGTTGCGCCAACAACCCCTTCGACTACGAGCTCCATGCCAAGCGCGACCCCACAACAGCCACCGTTGTCAGAAGAAGACGCGCAGTTGCGATCAATGATAGAATCCACCGGGCAACTCGATCTTGACGAACGTGGAAACTGGGACTTTCATGGTGGTTCCTCAGGAACTGTCTTCATTAGACGTCTGCGTGAACAATTTGGTAGTTTACTCGGATCTCCCAACTTGCTTCCCAAACCACCACGTGCGCAAATACCACCCACTTTCGATTCCCCAAGATCATCTACTGATTCCCCTTATGATTCTGGTCTTCCTAACACAATGGACCTACCTCCGCGAGAAGTGGCCATGTCTTTATGTGAAGATTCATTGCATTGCGCTTGTTGTCTCTTGCGTTTCGTTCATGAACCCAGTTTTTATAAAATGTTGAATAGGATATACGATCTACCACCTGACAGTTTTGGTGATGAAGAGCATAAATTTCTGCCGTTATTATACATGGCTTTAGCTTTGGGTTGCATGTTCTCGTCACAGCCCTCTAATTCCACGGACCCGGATGGGAAGAAGTATAAAAGTAGTATGGATCAAGGGTGAGTGCAGTCTTTAGCGACAGTTTGCACATACTTCCGTAGCTTCGTCTTACCCGAACTTCATGGATGAGTACAAGCTTAGATCTTGGTGCTACTTCGTCTCCAATCTATTGCAAGACTAACATCTCATTAGATTCAAATTTTACAAAGCTGCTCGGCAAATGATGGATCTGACTGATTGTCGTGACATGACGTCTTTGCAAACAATTATATTCATGATCCAGTTCTTACAAGCCACATCAAACTTGAGCATATGCTATTCTTACATAGGTCTTGCCCTGAGATCTGCGTTGCGCATAGGCTTACACCGTAGCCTCAGTGGCAACTTTAATCCTATTGAGCGGGAAACTAGAAAGCGAGTATTCTGGATAATACGAAAGCTTGATACCTATGTTTCTGCTATTCTAGGATTTCCTATAATGTTAAGTAGCGACGACATTGACCAAGATATGCCACTTGAGGTAGATGATGAATACATAACCAAGGACGCGATTCTTCCTATGCCTCCTGGCAAGATGTCATTGTTTGTGGCTTCAAATGCTCATACTCGACTCATGGGTATTACAACGAAGGTTATCAAGCACATCTATCCGATTAAGGGTTTAGAGCAATCTATCTCAGGAAACAGCAAGGCATCATATACTATTAGTCACTCAAAAATTCGAGAGATTGAAAAGGATCTAGCAGATTGGCTGGACATGTTACCTATGGGACTACGTCCTGGAGGTGACGGTCCACCCGAATTAATACGGTGAGTCAAGGATACCATACTCTGATATAGGATACGAAATTTGCCCCAATGGTCTAGATCTTGGAGTGATCATGAATATTTACTAATGGCAATATAGTATACAACAACTTCTACGACTAGCATACGCGCACGTTCAAATGATGCTATATCGACCGTTTCTTCATTATGTCTCTGGAAAAGGTTGCGCTGGGAAAACCATTGATGAGCGATCATATGCATGTGCAGCTGCTTGTGTCAGTGTAGCCCGCAATATCATTCATATTACTGCAGAGATGAAGAAGCAAGGTCTGTTGGTAGGGGCGTATTGGTTTACCATGTACACAACCTTCTTCGCTGTCATATCCTTGGTATACTACGTTCTTGAGAATCCCGATAAGAGTGGAGCCGCAGAAATTTTGGCAGACGCAAATGATGGAAAGGATGCTCTAACCGGTCTCGCTCAAAGAAGTATGGCCGCTGATAGATGTTCTGAAACTCTCAAGGTTAGTGCCCCATTCCACAATGTAATATTTATCTAACCCAAATTAGCCACTGTTTGAACAATTACCAGAGAAGTTAAAAAATCGTTCCGTTTCGGCTCCATCGAAGAAGAAGAGATCCGCGCCATCATCCACCCAACCGACGCACCACAGTAGTCCCGAGATTCCAAGACCAAATTCTAGTCACTTCACTCCAATACCTCGCGCGACGACATTCCCCCAGACCCCTACCTCTCTCCAAACCAGCGGCCTTCCAATGCAAAATTTAAGCAACCGCTTCCACATGAACACAGCATCCAATCCAAATCTTCGACAAGGGTTTCAAGATCTCGTATCACCGAGTGATTTGTCCACTGCTGGCACTCCTGAAAGCACCGCTTCGACTAGTCATAGCATTCCACAATATGGTGTACAAAATCAATTCAATGCCAATAACAGTATACCATATCTCACAGGATTGATGTTCCCATCTACAGATCCTTTTGCATATCCAAATCAACCGATGATGGAATTCGATGCACAAATTATGAAGCAGGAAAATGATATAGATAACACCAGAGCGCAGCAGATGTATATGGGTGGTGGTGGATCGGGGACTGGAAATGGAATGTTTGATGAGTTGGAGGGACAACTTTTCGGTCCGTTACCACCTTATATGATGCAGGCCCAGCACGGTTTCGATATGTCTGGGGCAGCACCTGGAGGTGGAAACGGAGGAGTTGGTGGAGGGGGCATGGGTGGGATGATGCACGGGACCAACACGACTACGACCACGAGTGGAGCAGGGGGTACAGGATTTAATCCTCAGAATATGGTTTACAGTACTGGGATGAATTTGGACGGAATTTTCGATAATGTTGGGGGTGATACGCGGGGAACAGGGAGTGAGTGGGGTGGCATGGGAGGCCAAGGGTTTAGGTGAGAGAGGGGTTTGGATGAAACTCATCGAATGAGGACATTGTTACATTCTACCAAGTTGATTTAAATCAACAGACTGCTTCATCTTCAGCGAAGAGTTTCAGTATTGCACGGCATGGATCGGCACGGACGAATTAAACGCGGAATGGGACTATGTGGAGGCCAACTTTTCTTTGAAAGAAAAGGGTAGGAGAGAGAAAGTGATTATGATATGATTCAAGATTTCTTACTTTCTATGTCGCATGGTCGAAATTTATCAAGTGGTATATGTACGGTTTCAAAAAAATCCGAATTGGTAATGTGTAAATGATGCATTGTATTATACCTCGGGCGTCTGATTTTGATGGTGGTGGGTGATAGGGTAGGATAGGGGAGAGGGGTTCAACATACCGGATGGGATGGGATGGTATGGAATAAGATAGGATTAGCGTTATGGATATGGTTATGGATTTGGTTTATGGATAGAGATATTAGGTGTTGTACAGAGGATATGGAGTTTTGATTTTTTTTGTGATTGAATTTTGATTTTGATTTTGAGTTTGAGTTTATTAGGTGGTGGATGAATTGAATTGAATTGAAATGGAAGGATTAGAATTGTATGAAATTATCAAAATTTGAAATGTCTGGTATGGATTTTATTTGGATGAAGTTTTTGAGTTCTTTCTCTCTTCTCTTTTCTTCTCTCTTCTCCCTTTCTCGTGTTGGGTTCCCCCTCTTCCCTTTCCCTTTCCCTTCCCTTTCCCTTTTTCCCTTTCCCTTTCCCTTTCCCTTTCCCTTTCCCTTTCCCTTTCCCTTTCCCTTTCCCTTTCCTTCCTTTCCCTTTCCCTTTCCCTTTCCCATTTCCCTTTCCTTCCTTTACTTTTCCTTTCCCTTTCCCTTTCCCCTTCCTTGTTTTCCTTTTCTTTTTCCTTTTCTTTCCCCTTCTCATCTTTCTTCTCTTTTCTACTCTTCTCTTCTCTGGATTTCCCTTCACCCTCGTTCTCGTTCTCGATAGGTGTCTACATCTAATTTCAATTCCAACTTCAAATTGAGGTCTAAACCGAGATTGAGATTGAGATTTCTATATATCTTCTCTCTTCTTTTTTCTTTTTAAATCTTTAAAATATATTAATACTACAAGTAACTAGATATTAGCGATTTATATTCTGTTTTCAATAATTTCCTCCCGCTATTTTACGCGCCATTTCATTCGCTTGATATCTTATCCTCAGACTATCAAAAATTAATAAACATTAATTCTTATGCTTTATAGATATTTTATAATGATATACTTATTCAATTTCAAACTCCCAATTTCAAATTTCAAATTTTACACTCTTAGCTTTTGATTAATATATATAATAAATATGAATGGAGTATAATTAGCTTCTAATTATTTGTTATAAAGAGATGAAAAAGATTTCTTTTATATAAGTAGATGATTTACATTATTCTTTAATTTAAAGTATTTATTTGATTAGTAAAGTTTTTTTATTCAATATTTAAACAAATTAATCTTTTTCTTATAAATATTAATTATAATATTCTTGTAGGTTATATTCTTTATATAAAATTATAAGATTAATAATTATAATCGTTTTTCAAAAAGAATAATAAAAAGGATTATAGTTTTGTTTTGTATTTATTTTTGCTTTAATTGATAATTCTCAATTTGTAGAAATTTTATAAGTTAGCTTTATAAAGTATCAAAATAAGAATAATATATCTTGATATCAAAAGTATTACTAATTAGAAAAGGAAATAATTACTTCGATTTAATATTTTCGTTTTTAAAATATAATTTAATCTTAGGAAATGATATTTTTTCTATAAAGATTAAAAGAGTAAGTTACATAAAATATAAATTTGACTCACACCCCCCTGTCTAGTTGAAATCAGAGGTTTTGATTATTCGAATTACCTTATTTTTATACTGCTTTAAGAAATTTACTTAGAATCAGCAATTCAAAGTATTTCGAAGAAAACCTTAAGATCCTTTTAATACTATATACGAAAACCCTCAAAATTCATATATCGATATTATCAAAATGATTGATTATTATTATTATTATTATTAGTAATTTTCAACCGGGCCGTATAGGCGAGCCTCCCAGGGGGCATTACGGTTGGGCTAACTGCGGGATGATCTTCTAATTTACATGATCCCCCTTTCCTAGGGATGGGGTCTCAATACCCTCAGTAGCCTCCCAAGCGATGGCTAACGCACTTGCGCCTTTGTCTCCGATCCTCTGAGCGCCTCCGTGCGCGCTTTCCGATCTCCTATATAGTATTTGTTTGAAAGCTGCTTTATCCTGTAAGGGTAGCTTTTGTATACATTCTATTGCAACATGGTATGCCGCGTGCTTCAATTTTCTTCCACGTAGCTTTTCTAGATCTATCCCCTCCTACTCCCTGCTTATGTTCGCCTGGATCATCCGATCCCTTTCCTTCTCTCCAAAATGATTGATTACATATCATCAATATTACCTTCGATATTAACATCTTTACTTACTAGATCTACTATATCTTCTCCTACGTCGCCGGCGACTCCGATTCGATACGAGATGACTCGAGATCAGCGTATTGAAGCACGCGTTTTATTTAGAATAGAATAAAAAGTCAGAAAGCATAAGAAGCTATATCAGAGGATTATTTAACAGGATTGCTTAGAAGTATAAAAGACAGATGTCAGATAGTCATTAATACTAATGGTATATATACTAAATATTAATAAAATCGATTTTTTTTTCGTTCTTAAGAGATTCTCTACAATACTTTCTCTAGCTAGAGTTTATTATATAAATTTAAAAGAAGCGTAATATTTTAATTAGCTAAAACCCCTATATGTAGAAAAAAGCTCGAGCTCGCTTTAGTATATTTTATAATACTTATGCCTTTAATCTTCGTAATTATATAATCTTTCGTATCTGTTTAGATATTTCATTAGCTACTAATAATAATCTGACTAGTAGGGTTCTCTATTTTTGTAAATATATATGCATCGATCAGACATGTCAGCACTTCTAGATTGAATTCTTACAGACTTTCGGCAAATTTCTCTTCTTCAGAAATCCGATTCGATCTTGTGGGATAATTCCCTTAATGTCTTACTTTCTATAAATCAATACTCCACTCGCTTACGTACGGTGCTTCGAACTTGTATGCGTTGTTAGTGCGTCGGCCTTGTGACAGAAAAAATATGTGCCTGATTATTGCCTGCACTACTGCATAAGCATTTTCGTAATTGCCGCATCTAATCTCGGTTATTAGTATGCTTACTAAAGTGACATTAAAGTTCGTTGACCTATGCTCTTTCTCTTTATCGTAGCCATCTCTGCATTCTTCTACACTCTATTTCCATCTCCATCTCCATCACACAACAATACCTTTCGCCATCTTTCGATCCCTCCATCTCCATCACACAACAATACCTTTCGCCATCTTTCGATCCCTCAATCCCTCCATCTCCATCACACAACATCTATTACAGATGAGAATCTGTCTGCTGCTTAAAACAACCCCGCCCGTGGTAGTCCTTTAGCAATTGCTGCTTAGAACAATCCCGCTTGTGGTAGTCCTTTAGTAGCAATTGCTGCTTAGAACAACCCCGCCTGTGATAGTCCTTCAGCATTGCTTAGAACAACCTGCGGCCGCAAGTGGTAGTCCTTTAGCAATTGCTGCTTAGAACAATCCCGCTTGTGGTAGTCCTTTAGTAGCAATTGCTGCTTAGAACAACCCCGCCTGTGATAGTCCTTCAGCATTGCTTAGAACAACCTGCGGCCGCAAGTGGTAGTCCTTTAGCAATTGCTGCTTAGAACAATCCCGCTTGTGGTAGTCCTTTAGTAGCAATTGCTGCTTAGAACAACCCCGCCTGTGATAGTCCTTCAGCATTGCTTAGAACAACCTGCGGCCGCAAGTGGTAGTCCTTTAGCAATTGCTGCTTAGAACAATCCCGCTTGTGGTAGTCCTTTAGTAGCAATTGCTGCTTAGAACAACCCCGCCTGTGATAGTCCTTCAGCATTGCTTAGAACAACCTGCGGCTACAAGTGGTAGTCTCTCAGCACCTACTGTTCAAAACAACTCCAATCCCAACACAATCTATATATCAGATTTTGTGGGACTATTTCTACACCTCGTTTCTTCCAAGAGTCAAGGCTGCTCTATAGCCTGGGTGGGTTGGGAAGCACACATAAAGTGTGGGCTAATATTGCTCTCAATATAATTGTTGTTTTACTATATTCATTGCTAATTATGGTCACAGGAATAAATTATGCCAAATCCAACTGAGATCCTGATTGAGAAACTTGAGCTCAAACTTCTCTTTCGCGAAAGAGTATTTATAAAATGGGAAGATGAATCGGGTACACCTTGGACACTAGGCTCTCGTCCGAATCGCAACAAGCAAAACCTCAACTTTTTTATGGGTGTATATTATGATATAAAAGGAAACATCCATATCCACTTTTCTATTACAATATCTGTCACAATTGCAGGCAGAAAGCGGAAAATGGAGATGTTATTCATTGTTCCTCCAGATGCCGACTTTGCAAATACTTCTAAGCCTCATCTAATATCGGATATCGATGATTTATCTCGACTCGATGCTTCTGCTATTCACGAAGCCGAAATCAGTCATTCAGTACATATCATCTGCATACAATTCAATTTAACTACGAAAGGGTTTGTCGTCATAAAGAAGAAGGACACTAACACACCTCTTAAGCCTCGGGGTATCATTTCAACGAAATTGATTTGTGGTCTTGAATCTCTATCTAATACGAAGACATTCACTGTATATATCAAGCCAAATGATTATGCATTGATGGGCCTGGAAGATCTTCGTAATCGCCTGAGCAACACTAGTATTCCCATCGATATACCCAAAATCAATATGAAGGAAATATACATTCAACACACACCTGAGTTGATGGAATGGAAGGGACGTGACCCAATATCACTACCACCACCATATACTGAGAATCCTCGGCTATCTTCGAAAGTACAGGTTCCCCTACCACCAATCATTTCCGAGGAAGTGCGGGTTCCTGTATCGCCGCCAATCATTTCCGAGGAAGTGCAGGTTCCCGTATCTCCGCCAATCATTTTCGAAGAGGCAACGCCATTGATTAATACTATCGAAGCAGCGATTCCAGAAACACCAGCTCGAACCCCAACTAGTCCTACCTCTACATCGTTGCATGGCATTTTCTCTCCTAGCCATGAAGAGTTGTCAGGTAGTCAAATCAGCTTGAACGATATCGAAGAGGATTCGGAACATATCGAGATGAACTTTGATGTAGATTCGGATGAGGAACAACTCGCTATCCTCAACTCTCGAGAATTAAATCAGCAATTAGATAATGATTCAAAAGTGACGCAAATACTTAATTCAAAGTTGTCGATATGGATGCGAACATTTATACGAATAAATCCAAATGTTCACGAACACAAACGCTTGACTATCAAGTTATCAGTTCTTGGTCGTTGCATTCGTATATCAAATGTTAAAGTATTTGATGCCACTTTACTCTGGTGCTCTGCGCTACTTTTCTACGATCCTTTCGATTCTGATCCTGATAATATCTTCGGATTATGGGAGAAGAGAAATTCTTGGCTTATTTCAGATATAGCTAGATTGATTCAATGGGCTAATAGAATTCATCATGGTGTGGAGCTAAGTTCGTTGTTGAAACATTTTATGAAACTGGGTGATGCTGCTCGTACTGTTGCTCTGGATACTAGATGCACCAAAGACAAGTATTATGATCAGAAAAGTGATTGTATTGTTTGTGTGTTGGCGGAGTTTAGCAAGCTGGGTAATGATAGTGGCGGTAGTTGTAATATCAGTAAAGAGAGCAAATCTCTTTCTCGAACAAGCTTGGGGGGGAGGGACAGCAGTGCGTCTAAACGAGTAAAAATGTAATTTAGTGTATGAACAAAGGTTGAATGAATGGCCTTGACTCATTCATAGCCTGTATCAAAGGATCTGTTGATCGAATTTCTCTTTAAAGGTCAGGTCGTTATGGTCGATTAGATAATCGGTGTCATGATATATATACGGGGAGATTCCTCTTTGGCTTCGGATGGATGTGGGAAGACTGCTTTTATTGTTTTTCTCCTCAAGATTGAAATATCTTGAAAGACCGATACTTTGACAAATCATGATTGTGGTAAGATTTTTGCATGTCAGGGAGAGTGTGATTGATAACCCTTCGTTATGTTTTTGTGGAGATCAATACTGTATAGTTTGTATTCATTAAGCCTCTCAATACTATTCACATCAAATTCTAACTCTCTAAAAGCTCTTGAATATATTTCCAATACTATCTTATTCGAATGGAGTCTATAGGCACATCTTACGTGCTTCCTTAGTTGGTTAATTACTTCTGATATATCGTATATCTGTATATTATTATGCGATGCCCATGATGAAGAGCGGGCGGGGGGGCCAGGGGGGGAGGGGGGCTTACTTTGACGACTCCTGAGGACTATAAAAAAAATCCCAAATGAATTCTTTCCAAACCCTGCAGGTCGTCCTTTGATTCCAAGTTTCTTGAAGAACTTATCATACATATCTTGTTACTATTGTGATTCCAATCTCTACAAGGTTAGTATGATTAGATACTTGTTTGAGCATTGCTATCTTCCAGCCTTGCCCTTGCGAAGTTTGAGTTTTTTCTGCAATTATCTGTTCAATTATCACATCAATCCTGCGTTAAATCATAGTGATTACTGCACATCTTTGAGAGGCCAGAAGGGCGTTGAAGAAGAAAAGTAAAGTGTAGATGATGTGGTGCGTGGCGAGTGATAAAAACTATTCGTGCCCTACGGAGGTACATGCCCTAATTTTTGTCTCACCGCATTTAAAGTCAAGAATTAATTTGTGAGCAAAATGATTTGATCGATAGTAAGCTCAAGGCGGTGATTTTTTTTAAGAAAAATCTTTATATTTTATATAAATAAATATATATTAACAAAAATATATTTTAAATATTATAACGTAATGTATGGGGAACTCGGACATATGGGGAACTCGGACAGGTACCTTTACACCAAATTTTGTATGTAAAGGTACTTAGAGCGAATTTTTATATCTCTAGAAATACTATTATTATTATTATTATTAGTAATTTTCAACCGGGCCGTATAGGCGAGCCTCCCAGGGGGCATTACAATTGGGCTAACTGCGGGATGATCTTCTAATTTATATAATCTCCTTTTCTTAAAGATAGGATCTCAATACTTTTAATAACCTTTCAAGCGATGGCTAGCACATTTATATCTTTATTTCCGATTCTTTGAATGCCTTTATATACACTTTCCGATCTTCTATATAATATTTATTTGAAAGCTGTTTTATTCTGTAAGGGTAGCTTTTATATACATTCTATTGTAATATAATATACTGTGTACTTCAATTTTCTTTCATATAGCTTTTCTAGATCTATTCTCTTTTATTCCCTATTTATATTTGCTTGGCTCCACCCCGAACAATCTAAGACCCGCACCGACCAGCCATACACGCTCCAAGCGCACTCCCGATCGATAGCGATCGATCTGATTATTTGCTGATATTCGGATGATATACAAAATAAGATTCTTTGAAAAAGGATTACAAATCTTCAGACAAAATAGTTATAGGATTGCTACAAGCAATACTGAATAGAGGAACATTAAAGACAATAAACTTTTGATTAGTTAATATTATATTATTATAAGCGGTAGGAATGTTAGTAGTCTGTAGGCCTACTCCTTAGTATGTTTAGAATACCCTTTGGGAGGTCAGACATTAGATGTTAATCACTATAAATAAATAAATAAATAAAATATATTTGCTTGGATCAATTGATTCCTTTTTTCTCTTTTTCTATTCTTCTAATAGTATTCTAGGACATATATTTCTATAGAAGTTTGTTATAATAATAAATTTAGCGAATTTGGTTAGTATATACATTAACTGTTTTAGTAGTCGTTTTTGAACTGCTTGATTATAGAATGAATATTTAGACTTGATATCTGGGGGCCAGGTTTTATAGATCGCGAGGATTTTGCGGTAATGTATAATATACTCAGGGGATTTGAATGCTCCACATAAGCAATGGATTATTACTTCCTTGTATTTAAATTATTGGTGGTAGCTTTTGAAGTCACTATATGCTGAGCAGATCGCTAATATATAGTAGAGAGTTGCTTATAAGAATTCTAGTTTCTTAGGGTATTTGTTTGTGCTCTTTAGATTCCATTTCTGGTATTGTTTGAAGAGCGTTAATATCTGTTTGATTTATTATACTTATGCTGTCGATTTCATAATGGTTTTTGTTATAGAACGGATACTGCTTGCTATAGATCGGTTTATATATTCTGAGGCTGATCTTCTTGTTTCTTTATTAGCAAATATATCTGCTCGCTCATTCCTCTCGATCCCTATATAACCTAACGACTATTTGATTTGAATCAAATATGTTTATATTAGTTTATAGCATTTAAGAAAGGCTTATTACGATATAGTAAAAGCTATACCTTTTATTCCTTATATTATCGATATACTATCAATGTATATACAGATTTCTATTCGTTTTATGCCAATGATATTTCTGATTACTGCTTGAAAGCCTCGGTATACCCCGATTGCTTTTATATTAAATATATAAGAGTTGTAATGCAATCTATTGTTTTCTTTGTATACTACCATTTGTTCTTTATATATGATATATTCATATCCTACTCGCCTATTATCCTTATTAATCTATTCTAATCTATCAGAGAATATAATGATCTGATTATATATACATTTGTTCTATCATTCTTAAAACTACTCTATTATTATCTTTTTCGTAAGGCCTCTAATAAGATCTATTCAATACCCTGGTATATAATAGGGCTCTGCTAAAATCATCTCCTCGATTCGGGGGAAAACACTAACTGATCATCTGGACCTTTATTCTGGCTAGCTGTAATTAGCCTTTCCTATTACCAGAGGAATAGGTGGCTCTTATCCTTCAATAATAAAAAGGGTATTTTGAATTAATAGTTTGGGTATAAAGAGCTGTTCTCCATTTTATTTATTCTAATACTACTTCTACTAATAGAAGAGCACTATCCCCTTATCATCACTATATTCAGGATTGTTCGCCAGACTGGGAGGACTCCTCTAATCGCTATTTGTAGGATCTTATTGATAACTAGAATCGCTTCTTTTAATCAGGCACTCACTATCATTAGTATCCCGTCTCGATGCTGTCCAGTGGTTTTGTTTGTCCTGCATACCATACCTCTGCCCCATAGAATAGAGCTGGGTATAAGCAAGCAGAAATGAATTATATTATAACTACTTTCTAGAATATATTATAATACAAAATAGGTTCGCTACACCTACAAACGCTTTCCCGGTTCACTTGTGATAAAGCTACTAGTACTAGGCTTCTATAGAATCTTTTGACTATATTAAACCATTTATTGTATGATTACCTTCGGAAGTTCTGGCTAGAATCAAAAACTATTCCTTTACACCTTTATTCCTGTTTGCTCCTTAAGTCTATCTGATACCTTCATTATGCCCTCTGCCCTATAGTATCCGATTATAGACCGATATACATATCCGTCCTCTCGAGCCATATAGACAGTATCGCTGTTACTATTATTATATACTATGTTTTGCGGTTAGTAGCCGTTTTGCATTATCTTGCCGAATCTCTCCTATACAATAAGACCGATTATATCTTGCAGGCTTGCTATTTCAGATCCCTAGTCAGACAGCTTTCTATAATGTTTCCAACCTACTAATCAAAGCTCTATTTATAAAATCTATTTCCTTAATATATAATTTGTAATTGAAAGTAGAGCGCTAGGAGTGCGTTACATATGTATATCGTAGGATTGGCCTCTGCCTGAGATCCTCTGTTGCTATAATACCGATCAAGTATTATCGAGTATAGCTTATTAAAAGTATTCTTCCTATATCGAAGCTCCTTCGCTATCATATCGCTTCCACATACTCAAAGATAAGGTACTAAAAATATCCCTCCTCCTATTCTATATATACTCCTGCCAGCTCTAGTAGACATTATCCTAATCTTTGTATATTTCCTATTACTTTTTTTATTATTTATAAATATCTGATTCAATATATCCACAGATCATATATATTGTTAAATTGTGAAAACTCTATACACTAGCGCTTCAGAGGTGTTCTATCGATTTTTGTTTGTTAAATTAAGGATATCAGTCCTATTCCTAATACAAGCTTCAATCAAACTCAACTATATTATAGAAATTTCATTATTTATTATTTCAAGAACTAATTCTGTTTTACAAACACTCTACTACAATATATTCTAACTCTATTTTCCATATAGATTCGTAAAAGTATAATTCCGTATTAATCCTATTCTCATTTCTCTTCTATTTTGGGCGGCTCAAGAACGACTACTGAAACAGCTAATGCACACACCAGCCAAGTTCGCTGAATTTATTGCTATAACAGACTTCTACAGGAGCATATGCCCTAGAACGCTACCAGAAGAATAGGAAGAGGAAATGGAAATGGATTGACCGATCCGGGTGAACACAAATACAGAATAGGAGGCGATCGATATAGCAAGGCTATAAAGAACAAAATCGATATATGCAATACACTGCGCTGCACTAGAATATATACAAAAGCTACCCTTACAGGATAAAGCAGCTTTCAATCAAAACATTATATAAAAGATCGGAAAGCGCGCACGGAGGCGCTCAGAGGATCGGAGACAAAAGCGCAAGCGCGCTAGCTATCGCTTGGAGGCTACTGAGGGTATTGAGACCTCATTTTTAGGAGAGGGGGATCATGTAAATTAGAGATTATCCCGCAGTTAGCCCAACCGTAATGCCCCCTGGGAGGCTCGCCTATACGGCCCGGTTGAAAATTACTAATAATAATAATAATAATTTCTCTTCTATTATCAAATAGTTTTCATCTCCATTTTGCTAATAATCTTCTATTCCGAGTATCTTTACAATTATCTTCTAGTAATCAATTGCATATACCTTCACTTCCAATACAGCCTCCGATTAATGTACAATCATTGCCCAGCTCCAGCTAACTCTACTTAACTCTCCGATCGCATGATCGAAGGTTTGTAGGATACACCACGTACAGGTGAGAGTCATCGTATCCCTCTAGAAATACTAGAGATATAGTTTTGATATTTTGAGGTATGATATATTCAATATAAATATTTAATATGACAAAATATTATAGAGATGTAATTTTTTTTAATAAAGATATTAAAGTTTCTTTCAAATTGTCGTTTTTATCTAACAAAAATTACTATGGGAATTTTTAAAATCGTATTAATTCAAGAGCAATATTATTAAAAAGTGTTTTGTAACTTTAACACTATATTTTTATTATATATTAAGCCTAATTATCAAAAAAAAATTAAATTATCTTTAATATCCATAGAGATATAAAAAGTCGCTCTAATGTCACGGGGTGACACTGAGCCCTTTCTGTCCTGTCCTGTCCTGCTATATATGTGAGAGTAAGGTAGAACTTCCAGTTCTACCTCCTAGTCTTTTGGGCGTTTAGCTCAGCGGTAAAGCTTCTGAATACTCCCAGAGGTGATCCCGTGACATCTAAGTACCTTTACATACAAAATTTGGTGTAAAGGTACCTGTCCGAGTTCCCCATATGTCCGAGTTCCCCATACGTTACGTTATATATATCTGTTAATAATAATTATAAATATTTTATATTTCTAAAAAAATAATTTATTTATTAAAATAAATAAAAAGAAGGTATTTTAGAATATTATTTTATAAATAATAATTGTTTTTATTTGGAATATTATTTATTGATATTTTTTTTCTAATAAGGTTTTGATAAATAAAGAATTAGAGAATAAAATATATATATAATATATTTTCTGAAAAATATAGAATTTATTTATTTATTTATTTATAGTGATTAACATCTAATATCTAACCTCCCAAGGGGTATTCTAGATATACTAAGAAGCAGGCTTATAGGCCATTAGTGTTCCAGCTGTTTATAGTAATGTAATGTTAGCTAATTAGAGATTTATTGCCTTTAATGTTTCTCTATTTAATATCGTTTATAACGATTCTACAGCTATTCTGTTTAAGGGTTTGTGATTCTATTCTAGAAAGCTTTGTTTGTATATTGTTCGAATATCAGTAAATAATCAGATCGACCACTATCGATCGAGAGAATGCTCGGAGCGTTTATAACTGGTTGGTGCGGGTTTTGAAAAAGTATAGAATATAATAAATATTAATTCCTATATATAATTTTAAAGCAAATAATTAAATTAAAAGAAAATATTGATTTATTATTAAAAGATTATTTAAAATAATAAATAAAAAAAGAGATTAACTTAAATATTTCAATATAATCTTGTTTATTATAGAATTGTAATATATTAATCAATTTATTTTATTTTATTTTATATAATTTATAATTATTATTTGATATTATTTATTAAAATAAGATTTTATATTTAAAAAATCTTTAATTAGAAATTTATAATAATTTGAGCAAAATTATTAGTGTTATATTTTGAATAATTAAAAGTATATAATATTAATATAAAAAAAACAATATTTTATAAAAAATGTTACTATTTAAATAGGAAAATATATTTTAATAAAAATAATATTAAAATAAATAATATTATATTTTAATATAATCTATAATTAAAAATTAATATATTACTATCGTAGGTCATGAGCTAGTATATGAGTATATAGTATATAAGAGGGAATAGACTAATATTAGTCTATTATAGGAAGCTGACTCGTATTAACAACTAAATAGCTATGAAACACGTGATTTTCATGAAACAGTATATGATATTCTTATTTTCTTATTCTATATTCGAGGGGGAAAGGCCTTATTTTATGCTTTTCCCTACTAATTGTCACGGTGTGAGATCACGTGACATATTGGTCCCCTCGGAGGGGACCGAATTGGGCGCTCGCACCGGAGTGCAAGTGAGCTAGGGCCTGATCAGGCTAGCTCGCTTAGCAAAATCCTGTATATCTTTAATTTAGAAGATTCTGTATTATAGCTCTTTGAACTACGTCTTAATCCTCAATCTGAATTTATTACTCGAATCAATATAACTTTGTTAAATTAGGGTAAAGTTATTAAAATCCTATCCCGCCCGCCTGCCCTGTGATATTATGTAGCTTTTACTTATTAAAATATTACTTTTGTGATGACTGCTCTATACCCATCTGGCCGGCCTAAGAACTCCTCAGAATTTAACGCTTCTATATCAAAGGATCCCTAGGTTTGATATCAATACCTCCAATCAGCATTTACATATTATACCGAATTGAAGGAGATCAATAGATTACTCGAATGCGAAATTTCCGAATTCCTAGTTTGCAAACATATTCAAACTATTCTGTACAAGCAGATTACTATTCAAAACGCCTATCTACTCGATTGCCTTACCGAATTCATACTTACTATACTTGCTCGTTTGAAAACCGTATCTTCCAAAACTCTCATTAACTCTATCCCCGAATTTATTATATCTGTTTTAACTATTCGATTGAATAAGTGTATCCCCAATCCGAAAGAGTTTGATAGTATCCACTCCGATCTGTATAGATTTGTTCAATAAATATATGGAAAATTGAATACGAATAATGATAGATTTCTGATAATTTCTGCTCATTTGATTTATACTACTAGAAGACTTATTGGAAAGGTATACAAGCTTATACTATCTAAGATCTTTTATGAGATTCCTCAGTTTACCAATTATACTACACTCCTCAAATATCTTGAAAACACTTTTAAGGATTTTGATTGAATATAAAATATATAGAATAAACTATATATATTGAAACAAAAACATCTCGATTTTAGCACTTTCTTCATAGAATTCTAGAGACTTATTTTAAAAGGAGAAATACCTGATAATATTCTAATCCTACTTCTATTTCAAGGAATCTCTCACGAATTACAAGATATACTATTGCATAACCCCACTCCGATCCATAAATTTCATCAATACACTAATTACCTATAACAACTCGATAATCAATTCTGTCAATACTAATAACAAGTCCATTATATTCGTTCTATCGTTTCTAAAACTTTATCCCAAAGAATAATCACTACTCCATCTTTACGATTCGCTAACCCGAAATCTATTTCTGGAAACCCAATGAACCTGAGCTTAGAAAAAAAGGAATACACTACTAGGAACCTAAATTCGCAACAGGAACACAGCGAATACTATCGTTGCAGCTCTGCTAGCTACCTAATACGAGATTACCTATATTTTGATATCTGTTCTGTTCAACTTTGAGTTATCACTACTACAATCAGCTTTACAAGAACCAGCCCTATACTGAATAATTCTTTGAGGGGCCGAATCCCTATTCATTCCCCACCTCGCTCTCCTCCCCGCTCGCCGACCAGCTCAATCAATTCAGGAAACAGGATATGTCTGATCTAAATCGCAATCAGAATAATCTTTCGTATATTCTTTGCTTATCTGCTACTATTATTTATAACCTTTCTTTAAAAGATGAACTAAATAATCATACGGATCTGATAATTCTATTTGTCATTTTGTTTTTGGAAAAAGATATCCTCTCGATATACACTATAGTCAATAACGAATACAAAGGAATTGCCTTCGCAAATCGAAGCTAAATATCTTCCCAGAAAATATCAGTATATTAACTATCTATAGTGTTCAAAGTTATAGAATTCAATAGAAACATTCTGCTCGACAATCGAGTTACCTTCTATATCCAAGTAGAACTCAAAATTAATGATCATATCGAGAAGAAGATCGTTTTGTATATAACCGAGCTAGCCCATTATTCTATTATGCTAGAAATAGCTTGGCTTAAGAAATACAATTCTTATGTTAATTTCACAACAAACTCGTTTCAGTTTGATAGCTTGTTTTGCTATGAATTTTGTAATATTTTATTCCGCCTATTCTGTATAAAAGTTTTGCCAGATGTTTTTTCAAAAGCCTGATCTGTATATCTGTCTACCCACCTCAAAGGGTTAAAAAATAAGGATATAGCCACAATCTCCCTAAGAGTCTGTTCGGTTTACACCTACCAGAAATATGAAATGTTTTAGATATCGATTGAGCAAATCGATGATATTCTAAATAAGAAGAAAAAGGTATTTGACTTTAAAGATTTATTATTTGAATTTCGAAATTGAAAAGATATTTTCTCTTTAAAGAATACAGAAAAACTATCCTCTTATTAATTGTACAATTATGAGATCTATTTTAAAGAAGAAGCTATTTCTTTTTTCAATGTTTTGTATTTTATGTTCTGCCTTAAATTAAAAGCCTTGAAAGAATAGTTGGAAGAGAATCTTAGAAAAGGATTTATTCGGTCGAGCTCTTCCCTTGTTGTTTCCCTTGTCTTGTTTATCAAGAAGGCTGATGGAGGTTTTTGGTTTTGTGTAGATTATTGTGCTTTGAATAATTTGTTGGTTAAGAATCGATATCCCTTACTATTAACAAAAGAATCTTTAAACAATCTGAAAGGAATAAAATATTTTAGTAAGATTGATATCATTTCTGCCTTCAACAATATAAGAGTGAAAGAAGGGCAGGAATATCTAACTACATTCCGTATCCGATTCGGA
Source organism: Botrytis sinoallii (assembly GCF_014898435.1). Taxonomy (NCBI): domain Eukaryota; kingdom Fungi; phylum Ascomycota; class Leotiomycetes; order Helotiales; family Sclerotiniaceae; genus Botrytis; species Botrytis sinoallii. Next base: position 203,873 of record NW_024066059.1, read on the forward strand.
CTATTCGAATCCTTAGTTATACCGTTCGGGCTGATAGAGGCTCCCGCAACCTTCTAGAGATTTATTAATGATTTTCTATAAGAATACCTAGATATATTTTGTATTGCTTATCTAGACAATATTTTGATATATATAGTGTCACGGTGTGAGCTCACGTGATATGCTAGTCCTATTGGAGAGGACCGAAAGGAGCACTCACATTGGAGCGCAAGTGAGCTAGGGCTTGATCGGGTTAGCTCGCTGTGAAAATTCCGTATATCTTCAACTCAGAAGATCCTGTATTGTAGCTCTTTGAGCTATATCTTAATCCTTAATCTGAATCTATTATCCGAATTAGTATAACTTTGTTAAATTAGGGTAAAGTTACTAGAACCCTATCCCGCCCACCTGCCCTTGTGATACTATGTAGCTCCTACCCATTAAAATATCGCTTTCGCGATGACTACTCCGCACCCGCCTGGCCGGCCTAGGGACTCCTCAGAATTTAGCGCTTTTGTATTAAAGGACCCCTAGGTTTGGTATTAATACCTTTAGTCGGCATCTGCGTATTATACCGAGCTGGAAAAGACCAACAGATTGCTCGAATGCGAAATTTCCGAATCCCTAGTCCGCGAATGTATTCAAGCCGCTCTACACGAGCAGGTTGCTATTCAAAATGCTTGTCTACTCAATCGCCTTGTCGAATCCATACCTATTATATCTACTCGTTTGGAAACCGTATCTTCCGAAACTCTTGCTGACTCTGTCCCTGAACCTACTGTATTTGCTTCGATTATTCGATTGAGTGAATACATCCCCAATCCGAAAGAGTTTGATGGCATTTGTTCTGATCTGTGTAGATTTGTTCAATAGATATATGGAAAATTGAATGCGAATAATGATAGATTCCCAACAACTTTTGTTCGCTTGATTTATATTGCTGGAAGACTTATTGGAAAGGCATACGAGCTTATACTATCTAAGATCTCCTATGGAATTCTTTAGTTCATCAATTATACCGTATTCCTCGAATATCTCGAAAACGTCTTTGAGGATTCTAATCGAATACAAAATATATAGAATAAACTATATGTATTAAAGCAAAAACATTTCGATTTTAGTACCTTCTTTATGGAATTCCAGAGATTCGCTTTAAAAGGAGAGATATCTGATGATACTCTAACCCCGCTTCTATTTCAAGGAATTTCTTGCGAACTACAAGACATACTGTTATATAACCCCACTTCAACTCATAAATTTTGTCAATACACTAATTATTTATAATAACTCGATAACCAATTCTGTTAACACTAATAACAAGTTCATTATATTCATCCTATTGCTTCCGAAATTTCATTCCGGAGAATAATCACTACTCCACCTCTACAACTCGCTAACCCAAAGTCTATTTCTGAAGACCTAATGAACCTGAGCTTAGAAAAAAAGAAATACACTATTAGAAACCTGGGTTTGCAACAGAAATGCAGCAAATGCTATCGCTACGGCTCTGCTAGCTATCTGATACGAGACTGCTTGCACTCTGATACCCGTCCTGTTCAATTCCGAGTTACTATTACTACAATCAGCCCTACAAGAACCAGCCCTGTACCGAACAATCCTCTAAGGGGCCAAGTCCCTATCCATTCCCCATCTCGCTCTCCTCCCCACTTATCGACTAGTTCAGTCAATTCGGGAAACGGGATACGCCTAACCTAAATTGCAATCAGGATAATTCTTCGTGTACCCTTCACTTATCTACTATTGTTACTTATAGCCTTCCTTTAAAAAATGAACTAAATAATTGTACGGATCTGATGATTCTACTCATTACTCTGTTTTTGGAAAAAGATACCTTCCCGATATATACTATGGTCAATAATGGATATAAAGGAATTGCCTTCGCAAATCGAAGCTAAATGTTTTTTCAGAAAATACTAGTACACCAATTGTCTATAGCATTCGAAGTTATAGGATTCGATGGAAACACTCTGTCTGATAATCGAGTTACCTTCTATATCCAAGTAGGACTCAGAATTAATGATTATATCGAGAAGAAGATTGTTTTGTATATAATCGAGTTAGTTTACTATCCTATTGTATTGGGAATAGCTTGGTTTAAGAAATACAATTCCCATATCAACTTTATGATAAACTCGTTCCAATTCGATAGCTTGTTTTACTACGAATTTTGTAATACTCCATCCCACCCGTTCTGTATAAAAGCTTTACCAGATATTCCTCCAAAAACCCGACCTGTACACCTACCTGCCCACCCCAAAGAATTAAAGAATAAGAATATAACCACAATCTCCCTAAAAATCTGTTTAGCTTACACCCACCGGAAATATAAAATGTTCTAAATATCGATTAAACAAATTGATAATATTCTAAATAAGAAAAAGAAGATATTCAACCCCAAAGACCTATTACCCGAATTCTGAAATTGGAAAGATATCTTCTCCCCAAAGAATGTAGAGAAGCTATTCCTTTATTGATTATACAATTATAAGATCCATTTCAAAGAAGGAGTTATTCCTCCTTTCGATGCCTTGTACTCCATATCCCACCCCGAATTAGAAGTCCTGAAAGAATAGTTGGAAGAGAATCTTAGAAAAGGGTTTATCCGGCTGAGCTCTTCCTTTGTCGCTTCCCCTATTCTGTTTGTCAAGAAGGTTGATGGAGGTCTCCGGTTTTGTATAGATTACTGCACTCTAAATAACTTTTTGGTTAAGGATTGATATCTTTTGCCGTTAATAAAGGAATCTTTAAACAATTTAAAGGGAATAAAGTATTTCAATAAGATTGATATTATCTCTACCTTTAACAATATAAAAATAAAAGAAGGGCAGAAATATTTGATTGCATTCTATATTCAATTTGGATTGTTTGAATCCCTGGTTATGCTATTCGGACTGATAGGAGTATTTGCAACCTTTCAGAGGTTTATCAACGATTCCTTACAAAAATACTTGGACATATTTTGCACCGCTTACCTGAATGACATTCTGATATACAGCCAAACCCGAGAGGAACACATCCGTCATATTCAAAAGGTCCTACAAGCACTGCGGGAAGCCGGTTTATTCGCTAAATTCGAAAAGTGCGAATTCCTGAAATCCGAAACCAAGTTTCTAGGCCTTATTGTAGGAAGAGATAGTATCCGAATAGATCCAGAGAAAATCAGAACTATTATGGATTGGAAACCGCTTGCTACTATAACTGACGTCCAAGCGTTCATCGGGTTTGCAAACTTTTATCGATGATTTATTAAAGATTTCTCGAAGATTATCAGTCTAATGGTAGACCTGATCAGAAAGAATGCCCCGTTCCTATAAAACCCTGCCTATCAAAAAGCATTCGATTGATTGAAGTGAGCGTTTATCGAAGCCCCTATCCTGGCTTCCTTTGATTGGGAAAAGGAAGTTATCTTAGAAATTAATGCCTCCGACTATATATTTACCGGAATACTTTTCCAATACAATGATAAGGGAGTATTAAGACCTATTACATTTTTCTCTAAAAAACATTCGGTAGCTAAATGTAACTACAAGATTTATAATAAAGAACTATTAGCTATCATTCGTTGTTTCGAAGAGTAACGCCCGAAGCTGGAAGGCACTGCCTCCCCAATTCAAGTTATCATTGATTATTGAAATCTGGAGTATTTTATCACTACAAAGCTATTGAATTGTTGTCAAGCCTGCTAATCCGAATTTCTGTTTCAATTTAATTTCCGAATCACCTATTGTCCCGAAAAGTTAGGTGCTAAATTCGATGTGTTGATCAGGAGGTTAGAAGATTTCCCTAAGGAGGGGGATGAATGCCTCCTGCACTAAAGCCGTATTATCCTGAAACGAGAGAATCTGGATCCCGATCTGTTTCCTGCTGCTGTTACTCTAACTGAACCCAAGATTGTCAAGAAAGTATACTTCGCTGTAACCACCTGCAGCTAGAAAAACCCCGATCCTATCGATACTACTAACCATTTAGATTCCGATAATACTATAACTTTGCTAGAAAATGGCAAAGTTATAGAGCCTGCAATTCCACTTGCTATATCTGTACCTAACCCCGCGATACGATTAGAAGATTCAGAAACCCTTCTAAACCTTTCTGCCAACCTGCTTACCCTGTTCCACGAAGGCTACCAAGCCGACCCTGTACCCGAATCTGTCCTGAAATCCTTACGAGAGGGATCCCCAAAACATCCGAAAATCACTCTTGCTGAGTGTACCGAAAACAATAATCTGCTGTATTACCGAGGGAAACTATACATTCCCGATCACGACCCTCTGAAAACCTATTTGCTCCGTTTGTACCACGAATCGCCCGCCGCTAGTCACCCGCACCGTACCCGAACCTTCGAATTATTGTTTCGAAATTACTATTGGCCTGGATACTACGATTATATTATGCAGTGGGTTCGTAACTGTTATAGTTGTTATTGTGCTGCCTCGAATTGTAGAGGCCAGGAGGGAGTTCTCCGCCCGCTCTCGATCCCGCAGAGAGCTTGGCAAGATATCTCGATAGATTTCATTATACATCTATCCGAAAGTATCGGTTTCGATACTATCATGGTAATAATCGATCGATTAATAAAAATGAAATATTTCTTGCCCTGCTATAGTACCTACAACTCCGAAGAGGTTGCTCGCCTATTCCGAAAGAATATCTGAAAGCTCCACAGCTTACCCTTGTCTATTATATCTGATTGTGGAGTTCAATTTGTTTCTGAATTCTGGAAACATATCTGCAAGCGCTTAGGCATAGCTGTCAAGCTTTTGACTGCTTACCACCCCAAAACTGATAGACAAACCGAAAAGGCTAATGCGATGCTAGAGCAATACCTTCAATTGTATATAGCATATCTACAGGATGATTGGACAGAGTGGCTCCTACTTGCCGAATTCTTCATCAATAATGCCTGATCCGAAAGTATTCGAATAATTCCGTTCTTTTCGAATTACAAGTTCCACCCCCATCTGGGCTTCGAGCCTATACTATCCCAGAGTAATTGTTCTACTGTGCAAGATGCCAAAGAATTCGTTACTAAAATGGAAACTATCTCCTTGCACTTATAGACTGAATTGACCATTAGTCAAACTCGATATTCGAAGAATACCGACACCCACTATTCCCCTGTTCGTAGATACCTGCCCGGCGACCTGGTTTGACTGAACGTTAGAAATATCAAGATCCTGTGCTCACAAAAGAAGTTTGATTGGAAGAATCTCGGGTTTTTCAAAATCTTGAATCCGGTAGGCCTCTATGCCTATAAACTGAAGCTCCTAGCCTCGATAAAGATTCATTCTGTTTTTCATATCAACCTGCTATATCCTGCATACGATGATCCTGTTCCTGAACAGCATAATCCGCTACCACCTCTTGTAGAAGTAGACGGCCTCGAGCGTTTTGAGGTTATCGAAATCCTGAACTTCTGTTGGGAAAGAAGAGGTTGTGGAGGATTTTGCTTAAAATATACTGTTCGTTGGGTCGGCTACAATACGCCGACCAAAGAACCTATGAACTACCTGGAAGATGTATAAGAACTGATCCGCAACTTTCATTGTAGATACCCTGACAAACCCGGTCCCATTTGACCAGGCCCTGTCTGCCTATAGATTGTAAATCGTAACGTGCCGCCTCGACGGAGCTCGACCCTTAAGAGGGGGGTAATATCACAGTGTGAGTTCACGTGATATGCTAGTCCTATCGGAAAGGACCGAAAAGAGCGCTCACACTGGAGCGCAAGCGAGCTAGGGCCCAATCGGGTTAGCTCGCTGTGAAAATTCCGTATATCTTCAACTCAGAAGATCCTGTATTGTAGCTCTTTGAGCTACGTCTTAATCCTCAATCTGAACCTATTACCCGAATCAGTATAACTTTGCCAGATTAGGGTAAAGTTACTAGAACCCTATCCCGCCCGCCTGCCCCCGTGATATATAGCCAAACTCGAAAGGAACACGTCTGCTATGTTCAGAAGGTCCTGCAAGTACTGAAGGAAGCCAGTTTATTCGCTAAATTCGAAAAGTATAAATTCCTGAAATCCGAAATCAAGTTTCTAGACCTTATTGTAGGAAACGATGGTATCCGAATAGATTCAGAGAAAATCCGAATAATTGTAGATTAGAAACCGCCTGTTAGCATAACCGATATTCAAGTATTCATTAGATTTTCGAACTTTTATCGATAATTTATTAGAGATTTTTCGAAAATCATCAACCCGATGATAAACCTAACCAAAAAGAATATTTCATTTTTGTGGAGTCTTGCCTATCAAAAAGTATTCGATCGATTGAAGTAAGCATTTACCGAAACACCTGTCCTGGCTTTGTCACGGATCGCACCCAATCGCAGCTGCGATCGCTCACGTGCGCGCTTGCGCACGTGTACGATCACGTGTACATAGCTAGTATATAGAAGCGCTCTACAAGCGCTTTGCTCCTGATTCTATAGTTGTAGATTCTAAGAATAAATTGTACTCTGCTCTTGTAGTTCTTCTAAGGCAAAGTGTCATATTATCTATAACTTATTATATAATTGTATGGCTATCTGGTGGCCGATCAAATAATACTTTATAATCATAATACCTTCTTGGGTATATCGAGGATATTCGATATTATTTATAGGAAGAGGGCTGATTCCGAGTAAATCTATTCAATGGAAGATAACAAACCCCTAACATATAGAATTACAAGTACTGTTATCATGTCCGATTTATTTATCTCAAAGGGACTCTATCGCTTTTCCCCTTTTGCTGGCCGAGTGCTTCTAGCTGATGACAGTCAATCTCAACGGAGTGATGGTTATAGTCCTTATGGTTTTAATGTAAATACTGGTAGATATGGAAAGGGTAAACAGTCTGGAAACGATTCCTCGATCGAGGCATTAACTCTTGAGGGTAGTATGCCGATGTATATTCTTTTGTCACAGAAAGAATAAGTACCGACCCTTAAAGACTTTGAGGATTTGCGGAACGAAATTGCAAGACTCAAAGATGAATTGTTATAGTGTAGTTTTAGTACTGCTTATCTATCTTAATCTTCAAGATACCGATAGCAATATCATGCAGATTCCCTTGCGAATCGCGGAGTCCGGACTTCTGATGTTCCAGTCGATTTTATTGAGAGGGTATCTCCTACTACTGGGAAAAGGAAGAATAAGAAAAACCCTCGCTTGCAAAGTCAGTTTTCGCGATGATCTCTTCCGAATACCGATAGCAGATCTCTTTCAAACCTGGTTACTCTGTCGAGCGACCCACAAATTTACTAAATACTCTATTCTCGTTTACCTATTATTATAATAGAATGTTCGTATATTCCAAAGCTCATCAATTTTTCATTCAAATTCAAAAATGATATAGAGCTGAAAACAAGCCTCTGGCAGTTATTGATTATCGAGCGATTCGAACTTTATGAAAATTCACTTATCTCGGAAGTGTAATGGTAATTTTATATAATAAATCAAATGAAAGGAGAGGTATAAGAATATGTATTTTCGTTATATATTTAAGTCCTTTATTTGATAGGATAGTAATTAATTGATCAGCTTGCAGCTATTTATAAGAATCTGGTTAAAGCCGATCATACACGAACTAAGTACGAATACTGGGTTATACCTAATAATACTCAATAAAAAAACTTCCTAGTATGATATCGCAGGTTTAGATTATTAGTTATACAAACAGAAATCATTGATCCAACAACTCTCCTCCGCGATCTGGAAAGAAAAATATCTGATTTTCTTTAATAAGCTATTAGTCTTTATATCAATAAATACTACACTATTGAAAATCTGACTACCAAGTTTATTAAAATCAACAAACTCAAAGTTACACTTCAAGAATGTAATTGTTATAGAATAACTAAAGAGATATCTTTTAGAAAACTATTTAGTAATACCGATTCATCAACTACTCCTAGAAACACTCTCTGCTCATTAAGTAATTCGAATCTATCTACTCAGTTTCACATCCAATATCCTCCTTATACTCTTACTAACTATATAGAAACCTTCAAGCCAAATAACACTCTATCTTCAAAAAATAATTTCAATTATAGTATTATTATTTCTACATCAGGAATAAATCATAGTTTTATATTATACATAGGTAATATAAATGCTATAGCCAAGATTTAAGAGATTGGAGAAGACAAAGAGTTTTATGATATAGAAGAAAATGCCGAGAAGGATATAAACCAAGAAATGTAAGTGAAAGTTATCGAGTCTGTTTGTATTACCAAAGATCAATATTTAAATCAATATGTTTAGATAGAAGTTCCCTTCTAAGCGTAATCTGGGATATGAGATTCCTCGATTTGACAAAACTAATAGAAGGTGATTCCATAAACCTACCATACACACTTTCAAAGAACGGATATTTATATAATACTCAATCTCTTATAGATTCCGAAGCGAATAGCTTCGCTTTTATTGATAAGACACTCCTTTTATTATTATTCCCTATATTCAAACCCTGTTTCATATTACTCGAATCACTGATTGAAGTCAAAAGCTACAATGGTGTACAAGGTGAAGCTATTACTCATTTCACATTTCTTAATTTCACAATTAATGCTCGACAATAGTTTTATTTGCTATTTCTTATCACTGATTTGGGTTTATATAATATAATCCTAGATCGCAAATGATTGACAGAAATCCGAGTTAAAGTCGATTGTTTTAACCAATGTCTTGAATGGCCTCCCAAGCATTCTTCTATTATTTCCTTATCAAAAAATATACTTTTAATTAGAAACAGTCTTCAATAACCCAGAATCAGTCACTTGAGATAGAAAGATGCTGACGAACGGAATGCCCGATTGGAAGAGATGTACCACCGACTTGATAATGGACAACCAACTATAGCACCGATTATACCTAAGATATTTATTACTTCTCCCCAAGAGATTAATATAATAATCTCAAATATGATCGAAGCTTAGGTTCCAGTCAATCTGAAGAAGAAATCTACTTTTGATCTAATCTCTATTCAGTCTGTTTATGAATCCCTTCCGCTTCATATCTCTGACACATTCAATATCTATGTACTTAAGTCGATTCAATTTCAATTTACTTACAAGAGAAGCAAGGATTATAAGATCTTTATAGTTATATATACAGAGATTAATGATATTATCTCAATTCACAAATCTAGTCAAGACAATAATCATTGAATCTCAATCGCAATTGTTACTTTAAATAGTTCTAAATCAGAAATTATCGTTGCTCTCAATCGCATTATTGCAGATGTTGAGATGGAGCCTTCGATCCCCAAAGTTTACTAGCAATATCACTGAGTGTTCTCTAAGTGTGAGTCCGATATTCTATCTTTTTTCTGGTTGTATGATTATAAGATTATACTTGAAGGAGAAGGTGAAAAAGCTCTCAAATATAGTCCTTTGTATAAGATGTCGCTCGAACAGCTTGAGATTGTTAAAGAATATATCACAGAGAACCTTGCCAAAGGATTTATAGAACCCAGCCAAGCACTGTTCGCAATACCGATTCTTTCATAAGAAAGCCAAATGGAAGCTTAAGATTCTATATAGACTTCCAACTATTCAATTCTTTAATACACAAAGACAGGTACCCTTTACCTCTCATTAACGAGACACTTGCACAACTCATTGGTACGAAGATATATACCAAATTAGATATTTAACAAACGTTTCATTGTATTTGCATAAATCCAGTTTCCAAAGAATACATTATTTTCTGTATTCGATATAATTCCTATAAATACAAAGTTTTATCTTTTGGATTGATAAACAGCCTTGCGACTTATTAATAATATATAAACGATATCCTATTTAACTATTTAAATAACTTTTATACTATTTACCTCAATAATATTCTTATATATTCTGAAAACAAAGATGAATATAAGGAATATATCAAACGCGTTTTCAAACAACTTGAATCCATTAGCCTCCAGGCAGATCTCAAGAAGTGTGAATTCAATGTCAAATGTACAAAGTATTTAGGTTTTATTATCTCTACAAACAGCGTACAAATCAATCCAGAAAAGATTGAAGTGATTGCTATTTGGACTTACCCCATTACTGTAAAGGATATCTAATCGTTCTTAGATTTTTATAACTTTTATTATCAATTTATCAAGGATTATGGTATAATAACAAAATCCCTTTATGAACTTACAAAAACAAATATCAAATTCCATTTCGATAAAATCTGTCAATCGTGTTTGATATACTCAAAGACAAACTCATCTTCGTTCCTCTTCTACAGCATTACAACTATATATTATTCTGTATACTAGAAACCGATGTATCCAATAATATAATCGCTAATATGCTATTTTAGAAGCATAGCAATAAATGGTTATTAGTTACCTACTTTTCGAAAACAATAATCGTTGTTAAGCTGAATTACAAAGTTCATAATAAAGAAATGCTTACAATCATCAAATCCCTAGGCTACTAGAAAACCAAACTTGTCGAATCCCCATATCAGATCAAAGTATACACCGATTATAAAGCACTCGAGTACTTTATATTTATTAAACAACTAAATGCTCAACAAGCATACTGAACAAAACTACTCGCCGATTATAACTTTATCATCATATACCGTACTGAAAAGAATAATCCCCTCGCAAATACGCTTACACGCCGCACTGACAAGTTGAATCAACAAAACAATATTAAGAAGAAGAATTGTCTTCAGCAGTTTATAAAAAATGATTAAGTGAATACAAAGTGTATACACGAATCTCTACAGTAAGATCTGGATATAATTGCAAATATCGATATACACACAATTATACCGCTTTTCGATATTATAAATCATATCATTAAAGCAAATAGATCTTATCCAAATTTAAAAGCTTTGCATATTCAGATTACCAAATCACATAAGCATCTCATACTCAAAAAAGAACTCTTGCTTTATAACAATCGACTTTACATACCGGACACCGAAAATCTGTAAACCTATTTGATTCGCGAAGTTCACGATTCAGTTTCTATTACACACCCTAGTGTCAAAAAGACCTATGCTTTCTTGGCCAATCAATATTATTGAAAGAATATGAATAATATAATCAACCAATATATACAAAATTACTACAAATGCAAATGCAGCTCTATATCAAGAGATTATACTCCCGGTTTCCTTTATTCACTCTCGATCCTTATACGAGTATAACAACACGTCACCATAGATTACTATAGTTTCAATAAGGATAAATACAGTTATAACAACATATTCGTTATTATCAATCAATTAACCAAATAAGCTATTTCGATACCCTATCATAAATCAATCGATTCGAGAGATCAGGCCTGCTTGTACCTATACCATGTATATAGATACTACAATACCCTGGAGATTATAATCTCTAATTGTGATCCTCAATTCATATTCAAATTCTGGTAAGAATTCAATAATATCTTAGAAATACAAATCAAGTTATTTACTGTTTACTATCTACAAACTAATAGTCAAACTGAGATTTATAATCAATATCTCCAATAATGCTTGCGACCCTTTATAAGCTATTATCAAGATGATTGATCTGAATTCCTATTAATGATGGATTATGCTCAATTTATACTTTTCCATAAATCATTAAATAGTCAACTCTATATGAGATCTTATATAGCTATCTATCCCGCAATCCCTGGGATTAGAAATTCAACTCCATTACATCTATCAACAATTTGAATATAACTAATACTAGAGAGTATGCCAAATACAATAAACTAGTACTCGATCGAGCAAAAGAAAATATCTTACATACACAAGAAAAGATATCTCAATCGGCCAACTTATATTACTGTTTAGTCGACTTCGATATGGGAGATTATATATGGCTCAGTATAAAGGACTTTCCGATACAACAACCATCCAAAAAACTGGATTATCCTATTCAAGGTAGATTTAAGATTATTGGTTGGGCCAGAGATTCCTTTCGATTGGACTTACCGCCTACTATGAAAGTTCACCCTGTATTTCCACCTAACAAGCTCCGCAAAACGGCAGACAACCCACTTCCCAAACAAATCCTTGAATCACCGCCCCCAATAAATATTACTGGTGATATCGAATAGGAAGTGAAGTGTATTCTAACTATAAAGAAAATACGCTGATAGTTTAAATACAGAGTATTATGGCTAAATGCTAATAACAATCTCACCTAATACCCTGCTTCTAATTTAAAAACTGTCCTACACTATCTCCATGATTTCCATCTACAAAATCCCACTCTACCAGGATCCCCTACACACCTATTGGAATGGATTTATCTTTACAAAGTGAAAAGGATAATTACGACTTCACAAACAACAATTAATGTATAAATAAAAAAAACAAAAAGAATTTCTTTAATTTATTATTGTAACAAAGAAAATCCTAATTGTACAAGAGGCTGAAAGCAATCGGATAAAGATGAAATATCAACAAAGAAAGTCTTTTCCTTTATCCAACAGGCTTAAACCAAGTTAGAAAGAAAGCCTCTACAAGCATCAACAGTTACAGTCAGGCGAAGCACAACAGTAAAGACTGGATAGTTTAAACCGAAATACCAGCTGAGTCCCCAGTCAATAGTGATAACAAGTATATACAGAACAATTACAAGCTGAAAGACAAGACGACCCTTAATCGCAGCATGCGCGACAACAAGATCGAGCTGGCGCTCAGTTACATTCAACCACTCGCAAACTGCCGAAAGCTCTACTTCCATCTGAATTACAACAAGCTAATACTACTATTCTAATTCGTTTCCCCACACTACAACCTCTGCCACACAATACTCCGCGGCTTCTCGAGTAAGGATAAAAGGAAGTATTTTTTTCAAAACGTAACTCTTTAGCTCCTTTTGCATATCAAGCTATTTTAAGAATTAACTTTACTAAAAGTTAGCAAAAGTTGTAACTTATCTCTACCATATTGCTATATTCAGCAATAGTTAATCAGTATTAAAGAAATATCTTGTGTGTATTTCCGTTAGACAAGCATTTACATTTATACTTGCTAGCTAGATAAAGCAGATAATGAGATTGATTAGATGATTATCCAGAAAGTCGATAGCAGATATCATTTCCCTTATTGGAAACACAATTGTATATACAGCCAGCACAAACTTAGCTATCTTTCCAAATACATTGTTCCTATTGTAATATCATCTTTTTTGATAATCTCTTGCTTGGAGATCCTTATTCGTCGATATTAACAAAGCCAACACTTTTGTAACAGAGCATATCGAATTTGCGATCAGATTGACTTTAACATAAGGCCTCCAGGATGTCTTTCTTAACTATCTCACTATCATTTTCGAGATTACGAAAATGATATATCACTACAATCAACTTATCAGCAAACTTCTTTTTGTAATTGTTAATATAATCGATTAAGGGATTATATTCTTCCTTCGAATTCTGTCTTGGAAAACAATGGAACGGATATATTCAATGAGCATATCGAAGATCGACCCCATCCTCAAGCATATTGCCTTTGGTATTTGTAATCACACTTATTAGACAAGCTGACTGCAAGCTGGAGATACTAAAAAAAAGCCTTATTTATATGCATTTTCATTGTTCAATCCATTTTCCTTATTATCCTCTTCCTCACTGACAGAATCACTGCTACTCCCATTACAGCTCGACTCCTCCTCTTCCTTAACAGGACGCTTGCTTTATACAATAGAAAAGGTAGACACTCTTTTCACTACAAGCTATAAAGAAGTATATCAGCAAAGCAAACACAAAAGAAAAATAAACAATTTATCACCACATACATATTCTTTCACTGCTTCAGCTATACTAATAATAACTTGCTCTTACTACTATATTTTCTTGATAATATAAAAGGCATATTGATTATTAATTAAGAGATATAAAGAAAATAAATAATTAGAAAAGATTTAGAAGAGAGAGAGAAATTCAGGCGATCTATATACTTCAAAGGCTTCGCACTGTTGCTAGGCTACAGAACGGTTTTCTCTATTTCCCATACACCTTCCCATTGCGAAAAAAGCAAAATTTGCGCATACACCTGTTTATCATGCTATGCTATAATGTAAACAACGACGCCTCATTGGGATCGCTGATGTATTTACAGATTAGGTAATTGTAAAGCTTGAGGGCAAGCTTTTTCGAAAAGGAGGGTAATATCACGGATCGCATTTAATCGCAGTTGCGATCGCTTATATGCGCGTTTGTGCATATGCACGATCACATGTATATAGCTAGTATATAGGAGTGTTTTATAAGCGCTTTGCTCCCGATTCTGTAGTTGTAGATTCTAAGGATAAATTGTACCCTGCTCTCGTAGTTCTTCTAAGGCAAAGTGTTACAGGCTTCCTTTAATTAAGAAAAAGAAGTGATTATAGAAACCAATACCTCCAATTACATATCTGCTAGAATACTCTCCTAATATAACGATAATAGAGTATTTAGATTTATTACGTTCTTCTCTAAAAAACATTCAATAATTGAATATAATTATAAGATTTACAATAAAAAACTATTAGCTATTATCCATTACTTTAAAGAATGACACCCCGAATTGAAAGGCATTGTATTACCAATTCAAGTAATTACTTGTCAAGGTACGGGTAAAGACTTATATTGTACCATAAGGGTAGAAGAGCTATGGAAGAGTGAAGCCCTACTTATAGGAAGTAGGGCGTGCTAGTATACTATGCCTAAAGCACGAAGGCAATTACAGATCATGTAGTTGGCACTGTGACAGTACCCCCCGCTCAAAGCGATCGGTCTACGATCGCAATACTAATTGACCTTTTAGAAAACAAAATAACACTAAAATACTCTAATTTCTATTATTGAATTAAAATGAACTTTTTTGGGAGTAGTAATCAATTGCCGAAGCTTTTTAGGTCTGCCTCGGCCTCGATTCGGGAATGCGCTTGGTGTAAGTACTAACAGGGGATCAGGAGTAGTAGATCTTTTGAAGCCTATTCAAACAAGCGGTTCTGACTTATCTGGATTTGCTAAATGAAAAGCGATAATCGTATCTTCTTAGCCACAAAGGTTTCAACGGGTTGCCAAGATGCTAGATGATGTTTCCATTTGATTTAATAATGAAATCCGTTCTTGTTATAGCAGTTAAATAGTTTATCGAATTCCTATTGCTCGGTTTCCTTATTCGTTTTGTTATCTCTTTTTAGGATACGGCTTTGATTTCGATGGGATTCGGCTTTGTTGATCGCTTCTTGACCGGCTAGTCCAGGTGAGCGGTGGAATGGTCGGAGTAATGAGTTATGGAATATTGGAAAGATCTTAAAACTAGTGGGGAGCTGGAGTAGACAGACTCGTTTATAAACTTTTAGAATCTTATAAGGGCTATCCCATTTGTTATCACCTTTTTTCATCAAACAATTAGTTTTCATATTCTTAGTACTAACCTATACTTTATTACCTTCTTTGTATAGAGAAACGTCGATACAAGTCTTGTTAGTGTAATCTTCATATCTCTAAATGGATTGAGCGGCTAGAGCTTTCAATTTTGTTAGGATGATATCAAATCGGTCCGCAATCTCGTTGGCCTTTAGGAACTCGCGTTTGTATTAATATAATAGATTTAGGGGAATAAGTGAAGAAGGCTCAACGCCAAAGTGTGAGTGAAACCGTAGTTAGCGAAGAATAGGGATACGCCGGTAGTCTCTGAGATAGTATTATTAAGCGTAAACTCTGCAAGTGGAAGCTAATCATACCAATCATCTTAATAGAAGTTCATAAAAGTCCGAAGATATTGTTTTATTATAATATTGATCCTCTTTGTTTATCTATCGGACTTGGAATGGAATGAGGAGGATTGTTTCAAAGTGATTGATAGATGTTTGGATAAGTGCTTCCAGAATTCTGATATAAATTGTAAACCTCTATCAAATACTATATTGTCAAGTGCACTATATAGACAATAGACTTTTTCGATAAACCAATCAGCAAGCTTCTCTGTGGATAATCCTATAACCAGGATGAAATAACACATTTTCGTTAGGCAGCAAATAACTATAACAATATATTGATACTTTTTGCTATAGTATTTGCTGATTGGTAGCGGTATAATATAGTTAATGGAGATATCGGATTAGGGGCGGAATGGTACTAGTAGGGGTTCTAGGAATCCGGATGCAGCAAAACAGGAGGCTTTGATTCAGAAACAGAGTTAACAGGCTTGTATGTAAGTTTCGATTTCTCTTGATATATTGAGCTACTAGTATATACAGAAGACAAGATCAATAGTTTTTAACTTGACCGGGATATCCTGCCAGATCAGTAGAATGTGTTTGGTATATAATCTAAGTATAAAGCTTAGTGAAAAGGGGAACAAAAAGATGATCGCAATAGAAAATTTTATTATTGATTAATCTACAATCTTGAAGAGTGATTCGGAGGTTTTTTTGGATTGATAGTGATTAATGGTAAGCAATTAGGTTTTGAAGTGTTTTATATATAATAGTGATCAATTCGGATAATTCATATACTTTATCAATAAGATTATCGATCGGCTTCTCAGTATCAAGAATAATCATATCCATAGGTGTTATGGTAAGGTCGATGTTGTTATTTGTTTATTGAATAAGGTTCTTGAATGTAGCAATATCGAATACTCTTTTCAAAAAAACTGTTTGTAAGCGATTCTTAATTCGGTTGTTATTAGAATCGGTGTGTACAAGGCGATCTTTTGCTTTTCTACTTAATGCATCGGGGCGAACTACTTTAAGACCCGGTTTGTATATAATACAAAAGTTGAAACCAGCCAGGAATTCAGCTCATCTAGCTTGTCTTTGATTCAACATCTTTATTGATGTAAAGTACTCTAGATTCTTATAATTAGTAATAATCTCGAACAGCTCTTGAATTCCATATAGTTCGAATCTCTATTCTTCTAAGGACTTAATAATAGCTAGTAGTTTCTTATTATAAATCTCGTAGTTGCATTTAGCAACGCTATATTTTAAGAAGAAATATACAACCAGATATAATCAGCCTTTATCATCATACTGAAAGAGTACTCTGCCTGTAGTCCAATCAGAAACATTTGTCTTAATAACTATACAGCAATAATGATTAAATATTGCAAGAACTAGAATAGAAATAAAGGCATGCTTCAGGTTTTCAAAGGCATTCTCTTAATTAGCAGTCCAATTCCATATATTCTCTTTTTTCAACAGATGGTTTAAAGATTTCGTGATTTTAGAAAAGTTGTGAATAAAGCGTCAATAAAAGTTAACAAACTTTAAAAAGCATTGAAGATCTTTTAGCTTAATTAACAACTTCCATTCAAAAATAGTCTTAACCTTGTCAAGATCCATCTCGATACCACCAGAAGTAATGATCAGGTTGAAATACTTCATTCTCCTCATTTCGAATTTGCATTTATCAATATCAATTTGTAATCCAGTATCAATAAGTCTTTGTATAACTTCGCAAACTTGCTTTCGATAATCTATAACATTTTCAGAGTAAATTAAGATATCGTTTAGGTACACTATACAATTCTTATCCAGAAGATCAAAAAGAATATAATTAATATAGTTCTGAAACGAGGCAGGAGTATTGCAAAGACTGAAAGGTATTACCAGAGATTTGAATAAGCCGAAACGAGTTGTAAAAGCGATCTTCCATTCGTGATCTTTCGCGATCCGTAGTTTATTGAATGCAGCGATGATATTCAATTTAATATAAACTTTAGCATAGCATAAGGTATTGAGGATTTCTTTAATTAATAACAGCGAATAATGGTTCTTAATAGTAATATTATTCAATCCACAATAGTCCTAATAAATTCGAATACCCCCCCCAGGCTTTGCAGCTAGAAGAAATAGGGCAGCCGATCGGGAGCGGGATTCGTAAATGAATCCTTTATTTAGATTATCATCAAGCTATTTGCAAACGACTTGAAACTCAACTAAGAATATTGGGCGACCTTTGTTATACAAAGACTCTTTGCCTAATATGATCTCAATCTTGTAATCCCAAAAGTATTATGATAGGAGCTTGTTAGCAAAAGAGGGTAAGAACCCAGCGAATAGATCGCAAAGCTAGAGTAATAGCTTGCTCTGAATCTCTGTTATAGATAATACAAGTCGGTCAGTCTTTTCCATAAACTTCTTGATATTGCTTTCCATAATACTGTAATATAGTTGAATAGGATTATTTATTATTATACAGTATAACTCGCAAGCTCTATCTAATTCATTTTAGGTTACTTTTGTAATATAAGCTTTCTGATCTTTACAGAATTGAACAAAGCTATTAGCTGTGAGGAACTTTATATCGTTTATTTTCTGTCGGATATTTCGTAAGGCATCAATCGGTTTCTCAAAGGGCTTCTATAGCGATAGGGGATTCAATGGGGGTAAAACGTTTTGGTTTTATAGCAGTCTTTTGTATATCCTAAAGCCTGCGATGATCCGCGCTGGGGCCGGTTTCAGGATCGGCCGGTTTGGTATCATTTTGGCACGGGTCTCTGTTTTTCCGTTGATTCAATGAGTATAGCAGCGGTTTGAATCGGGTAGTATTAGATCAGCAGAATCTATATTATAAAGGTTTCTATCAGTATTCTTTTTCACAGCTGGAGTCGGAGGATTGTATTCCAAAAGTATCAATTAATCTTGGGATAAGAAGAAGGGAGTCTGGAGATTTTCGTTGATGATTTCTTCGGTAAAAACACAATATAGGGTTGAGATAGATTTCTTCAAAGTAGACTTCAAAATAGACTTTCTAATAGGTGTATATAGTATTGAATTGAGCATTGTATTTGCTGGGGTCGGTATATCGTTACAATCGGGGACAATAGTTACAATAGAGTTAACTGGGCAGCAATATCTGGAGCAGTATGTGGATATAAACTTAAGAGTTATTGTTACCTAATTAATAATAGGATTATAGTATTGAAGCTATAGAAGACCAAGAATCATAGGGTCCGCGTCGGAAAGATTGATAATATAGAATAAGCTAATTTCTTTATAATTGTTAATTCGTAGATCTAATAGTATATATTAAAATAGGATATCAGAAATCCTTCTGTTTGCAAGTAATAGATTGCAGGTAATAGGAAAGGGATGTGTAAAGATACTAAGCTTGGATATAAGGGTTTTATCTATAAACCCATATCCCGCAGCTCTATTATCTATTAAGCCATAAATGGGATAATCATGTTAGGTATAAGGAAAATTTCTGTTGAGATTTTAAGAGATTTGTTATTTATTGTTTTAAGATACAAAGGATTCCTAGATATAACTGATTTCTTAATTCATAAAGATAAACTTTCTATAACGAATCTCGATTTGTGACTATGAATTGAGATTAGTCTTTTAATATGCTTAACTAAGGAATTGAATTTCCATTATCATCCGAATATACGAAGCCTTTAATAAATCCGCCCAGATCTTTACTATTAATAGGAACTAAAAAGGTATATCGAAATAATACTGCAACAGTCGGAAAATGATTAGTAGGTGGGAATGTATTCTGGTAAGTAGGGCTATAAGCATTACGATAGGGTTCAGGATTGTAATAATAATCGGTAACGGGAAAATAATGGACATTCGAAATATATTGGTTTGTAGTAGGAGAACAATCAGGGTATTATATAATTCCTGAGTTAGTATTATATTTTGCATCATTGCATCGCTTTTCTTTGCAGTTGAATTTGATATAACCAGGCTTTTTGTAATAAAGATAGAGGCCAAGATCTAAACATTATTCTCTATTATAATATAATAAGGATCACTAGCCTTAACAAACAGCATTCAATTGTATAGGATCTCTAGAGGGATTAGGCATAGGTATTATAGTAGCAATAGCAGGCTTCTTTTCATTAGGTTTTTTTCTGATTACTGAAATTAATACCTTGGTTTTTATATTGATTATTAAGATGAATCTTTTTCTCTAAGTTATTATAAATGCTTTGCCACCAGACTACCTATACATCGATATTGGTGGCAGAAGATTTATTAGGATGGTTAATTGAAGTATTAATTAGTTTTTATAAGACTTTGAGTTTAAAATCAGTAACTTGTTATTTGATAGTCTTCTTGTATTTGATAACAAACTGCTTGAATTCAATAATAAAGTTATCAAATAGGGTCTTCTTTATTTTATATTTATCATAATCCATAGAAGCTTTGTGTAAGAGATCTAGAATCTGGTATTGTTTGTTTAATTCATATCAGATATTTGCTACAATACGCTATCCAAAAGGCCAAAGGTTAGAATCATATATATTGTCTATGATTATATCAAAGTGTATCTGATTATTTGTATAAGCAGGGCCAGAAAGTAGGTTAGCAAGAAATATGATTTTCTGAAATTCTAATTCATTTTCGTAATCTGCGGTCAAGTAGCGATTAACTACACTACAAAAAGTTGTATACTGATCTTAGCGCTTTACGATATTTACTTATTATCACTAAACTTTTTGGAGGTAGCGAGATATTTGCAATGAAATAAAGCTTACGAATTATTATAAATAGCAATCTTCAATATCTCAATTGTGTTTTTCAATTCAACAATCTTTGATTGAGTATTAATGACTTGAGCCTGAGCAGCAATAGCTTAGGCTTATAATGAGCCTGTAATCGATTCGATTGATTCAAATATAGCTTGAGTGGTAGTGAAATATACAGCATTTGAATTATTGAATAGATCTATAAAGGGAGAGATATCAGCTTCAGCAGAATTGAGAATGTAATTCAAGAAAAGGAATTGTGGAGATAAGCCAGATATAAATGCTTCTAGTGTAGATGCTTGTTCACCCATCTTTAGCACTTTTTGAGACTCAAAATATCAATGGCAGGGTGTACAATAGATCAACGGTAAATGTGATCGATGTAATCGGGATAAAATATCAATGAGGCTTTGGAAATAAAATAAGAAATAAAGCTATAATAGCTTATTTGAAAATGGTATAAATTATCAAGGTATGGGTAAAGACTTATATTGTACTATAAGGATAGAAGAGCTATGAAAAAGTGAAGCCCTACTTATAGAAAATAGGGCGTGCTAGTATGCTATGCCTGAGGCACGAAGGCAACTATAGATCATGTAGTTGGCGTCGTGACATTACTAATTATAGGAATCTGAAATACTTTATTACAACAAAACTATTGAATTGCTGTCAAACCTGCTAATTCAAATTTCTATCTCGATTTAATTTTCGAATTATTTATTACCCCGGAAAGCTAGATGTCAAATCCGATGTATTGACCAGGAGATCAGAAAATCTCTTTAAGGAAAGGGATAAATACTTCCTACACCAAAGCTATACTATCCTGAAATAAGAGAATCTGAATTCCGATCTGTTTCCTACTACTATTACCCTAATCAAACCCAAAATTACTAAGAAAGTACACTTCACTATAATTACTCATAACTAGAGAAACCCTAACCCTACTAATACCACCAACCATTTGGATTCCAACAATACTATAACTTTACCAGAAAATAATAAAGTTATAGAACCTACAATCCCACATACTATATCTATACCCAACCCTGTGATATAATTAGAGAACCCAGAAACCCCTCTAAACCTTTCTGCCGACCTGCTTATCCTATTCCATAAAGGCTACCAAGCCGACCCTGTACCTGAATCTATCCTGAAATCCCTACAAAAAGGATTCTCAAAATATTCGAAAATCACTTTTACTGAATATACCAAAAATAACAACCTACTATACTACCAAGAGAAACTATACATTCCCGACCACAACTCCCTGAAAACCTATCTGCTCTGCCTATACCACGAATCGCCCGCTACCGGTCACTCATACTATACCCGAACCTTTGAATTACTATCCCGAAACTACTACTGATCTGAATACTATGATTATATTATACAGTGGATCCATAACTACCATAGTTGCCACCACGCTGTCCCGAATCGCAAAGGCTAGAAGGGAGTTCTTCGCCTGTTCCCGATCCTGCAAAAAGCTTGACAAGATATCTCAATAGATTTCATTACACACCTGCCCGAAAGTACCGGTTTCGGATACTATCATAATAATAATTGATTGATTAACAAAATGAAACATTTCTTATTCTATTATAATACCTACAACTCTGAAGAGATTGCCCACCTATTCCGGAAGAATATTGAAAGCTTTATAACTTATCCCTAATTATTATATCTGATCGTGGAGCTCAATTTGTCTCTGAATTTTGGAAACATATTTGTAAGCGTTTAGATGTAGCTACTAAACTTTCAACTGTTTATCACCCTGAAACTGATAGACAAACCGAAAGGACTAATGCGATACTAGAATAATACCTCTGGTTGTATATAGTTTACCTGCAAGGACGATTGGGCAGAGTGGCTTTTACTTGCCGAATTCTTTATCAACAATATCTGGTCCGAAAGTACCCGAATGATTTTGTTCTTTTCGAACTATGGGTTTCACCTTTTGCCTGGGCTTCGAGCTTGTATTGTTCCAAAGTAATCGTTCTGCTGTACAAGATGCTGAAGAATTTGTTGCTAAATGAAAACCATCTCCTTATATCTACAACCAAACTAACTACCAGTCAAGCCTGATATTCGAAGAATGCCAATACCCACTGTTCCCTTGCTTGTAGATACCTGCCTGGTGATCTGGTTTAGTTGAATACTAGAAATATCAAGACCCTATACTTACAGAAAAAGCTTGATTGAAAGAATCTCGGGTTCTTCAAGATTCTAAACCCGATAGGCTTATATGCTTATAAATTGGAACTCTTTATCTCAATAAGGATTCACTCTGTTTTTTATATCAACCTGTTGTACCCTGCACACAATGACCCTGTCCCTGAACAGCGCAACCCGCTGTTACCATTTGTCGAAGTCAACGGCTTAGAATAGTTCGAAGCCGCCGAGATCCTGGATTTCTATTAGAAAAGAAGAGATTGTAGAGGACTTCGCCTAAAGTATATTATCCACTAGATCAACTACAAAACGCCAACCAAAGAAACCCACAAGCTACCTGAAGAACGTGTAAGAACTGATTCGCAATTTCCATCGAAGATATCCTGATAAACCAGGACCCGCTTGATCGAATATTACCCGCCTCCGGACAATCGAACTATAATACCTTCGCCTCAACGAAGCTCGGCTTTTAGGAGGGGGATAATGTTACGGTGTAAGATTACATAACATATTGGTCCCCTCGAAGAAGATTGAATTGAGCGCTCGCGCCGGAGTGCAAGTGAGCTAGGGTCTGATCGGGCTAGCTCGCTTAGCAAAATCCTGTATATCTTTAATTTGGAAGATCCTATATCATAGCTCTTTGAGCTATGTCTTAATCCTCAATCTGAATCTATTACCCGAATCAGTATAACTTTGCCAGATTAGGGCAAAGTTATTAGAACCCTATCCCGCCCGCCTGCCCCGTGATACTAATCTAGCTTTCCACTTTCGTTTATTTCTCGTAGATCTCTTCCTAATCCGGCCATTCATCAAATAAAGCTTTTCTTTCTTATTCCTTATTCGATTTCGCTAGTACTATGTCGATCTTACTACGAATGGATTGAAAGAACTAATAAAGAGCTAATAAAGAATTGATTTTCAGGCCGTTCTAGGCTAAGAGCTCTCTTAAGCGACGATCATGTGATTTGATCATGTGATCTTGTGATTCGCTCTTAGTATACTATATGAATATAGAACTATATATATATAAAAAGATATATTATTATATTATTTTTTATATAAAAACAATAAAACATTCAAAAACTCTCAATTACTTTAATCTAATTACTTCTTTTCTAATTGAATTTTGTTTTCATTTTAAATTGTATACTAAATTAAAATAATTTCATAGATTTTCATTTTAGCTTTCCTCTTTTACCTAATCGGAATAACTAAATTCCTCTCTGTCTGATTGAAATAATCAAACTCTAATTAATTAAAAGTTTTTATACATTATTTCTAATCTATTAGAAGAAAGCTTGAATATATTCGATTTACAATTTTGATATGCTTATAGAGATATATAATTATATGACATAGGAATAAAAAAATATTAAGATTAGCTTCTATAAATTCATTAAAATATTAAAAATTTAAAAATCCTTATCATTAATATAAAAATTTTAATAACAATCATTAACATCAATTATTTATAATTCTACTTTCTAAAATTATTCTACAATTCCTTTTTAATAAAAAAATATAAATATATATATTTGTTGAAAGGTGTGGTTCACGTGATCATGGAGCAGGGGGAGCTAGCCCCAATTAGTACTAGTAAGAGCTCTATCCTATACAGAGCTCTTCCTCTCGGAAGTGGAAGAACATACTGTCACGGAATTCACCGTATAGTGTAACCCTACGGTATTAATCCTAGTATTCCTCCGGAGTACTCATTCCCATGATTACTAAAACTATTTCACTCAGTTCATTTGTGTACCCTATATACCTAATTAGGCAACTCCATTGCCTGATTAGGGTATATAAAGCAGGTATGATCCTTATAATCACACCTTAAGTCAATCTAGTTTATTATTACTCTATATACCTATCTCCTGATCAAAGTGACCATTAGACATAGCTATTACCTCCGTGATAGTTATGAGCCCGGTTGGCACTCATACTGTGCCCTCATTATTCATATACGTCTTTTGATCACTCTGATTCATATATACTCTCTCCTATTCATCTTTACAAACTCGTCATGTTTAAATCCAATTCCTCAGAAGTCACCAGACTCGTTACCCGTGGACACTGGTCAAGATGGTTCCTGAATCTACAATACTCTATATATCGAAAGGTATCTGGAAGGACATCAAACCATTTGATTCCAAGACCATTCCGATCACTCCGATCAGTTCCGGAGAATCCTCGGAAGATGGAAAAACTCTTCACCAGTTGATTCCCACCGACGAAGAAGACTGGCTCACCAAGGACCCACCTGAGCTCATTACGATTGTCGATCTCATGAGAAAATACAATTTGAACAACAATATAAAGTATCTTGCTGATCTTGATGTTTATGAATAATCTCAACAAAAGGACTTAGAAGAAAACATTAAAATAACTTCATCATAATTCTCTAAAAAGCTAATGCTTAAGCCTGTAAGACTTAAAGCAAATACCTTTCAAGATATCTCAACAGAACACTCTGCACTTTAAGGAGAGTATTATTACTAGAAGGACAAATACAATATCATATATAAATTATATCAGGATGTCTATAAATGGATTACGGAAATAATGGACTTATCCTATTTTTATAGAACTTACTCTTGACAATAGTGATAGAAAAGCTTTATTATTCAAAACGATTATTCAGAAGCTACAGGATAAGCTTGTACCTATTATTACAACAGCAAAATCTGCTATTGCTTAAGAATATCGAAACGTTCTTTAACAAACAACTATAGATCGAACTGATCCGATCAAGTAGCATAACGAATAAACTAAAGCTTATACTATCGCAAAATCATATCATGTTGAAATAGAGGATAACTTAGCAATCATCAACTTCCTATAGACTGTGGGAGTATGTATACTTCTCATTTGGGTAAGCATTATGTTTATTCAGATTGAGATCAATAATCAATTTGAAAATTCTCAATTATTCTTTAAAGCAATTCGGAGATATCTTTGGTGGCTTAGTTTATCAGGACTCTCTAGCATTTAAAGATAAGGGTATATTCTCGATAATCAACTCTAAACCTAAATATAACCCTAATAATCTACAAGGAAAGCAAGGCAATGCTCGGAGAGGAGGCCCCAAAAAGGCAACTGGTCGATATGAATGCCTTTGTAAGTCGAAATCTGATTAAAAAAATGGAAAGGCAGGTGGTAGTCACTATCCCAAGATATGCTGGTTAGTTGAGTTCGCATTTACTGGAAAATGCGATTTTCGGAATTTAATCTTATTGACAGAGAAGGAATGCAATAATATATAAGAAAGGATCAAGGAAGATCGATGGTCAAATATATGCAAAGTCTGAGAACAGAAGGAATAGATCAACTCAAAAGGTAGTACCTCTCAATCATATAACTCAAGAGACCCTGGATCAAGAACAGTTGCCTGTCTTATCCAAGGCTCTACAAGTCATGGGATTTATACTACTACCTCTGATCCACTCCATCAACTCTCTGATAGTACTATACTTGACAGCAATGGCGCTATGCACCTCGTTAACAATATCAATCTTCTTGACGGATATGAATATATACCTTCACCAGCATCAGATTATATTGAGGCAGAAACAACAAAAATTCAGATTATCGGACAAGGCACTCGTATAATCAAGAATATCCTTCAAAGACCTCAAGGTTCAAAAGGTAATCTGATTCTCTCAAATATTACATATATTCCTGGATTTCATATCAATATTATCTCGGAAACAAAGCTCTTAAATATAGGAATATGGTTTTTTAGGGATAGACTCTACATTATAGAAAGGTAATTTTGAGAATAGTTATATTGTTGCTCATTATATTTGTAAAGATAATCTCTTGTTCCTAAAATACAAATCACTTTCCTTTTACTTGATCAATCTAAGCATAATACCTATAAATCCAAACCTTTTGATATATCCTACAATCAATACCAACATCAAATAATCATTTCACCAATCGAGGAACCCACCTAAACCTCAAAAGGATTCTACAGAACTCTAGTATAAATAATCAGGATATTTGGATAAAAAAAGCTTTCAAACATTTTGTCTTCTCAATAAGGAATATGAGGATAAAAGGACTTATTAGGATTGAATATATTAATTGCTTATATATATATACTAAACAAATAATATCACAAGCTCCTAGTGAATCCCAATTACCACATCCTTTCTACAAAATTCAATAGGATTTATTCGACTTTCCATACATATATACCGGAGCATCCTAGCTCCTAATAATCAAGAACATGTTTAGTGAAAAGATCTTTAGCTTTCTATTATATCAAAAGACTCATTTCGAAATATTTGATACAATCCAGAACTTCCTTGTTTGAATGCTTAGAAAGTATAGTCTATCAGTAGTCTATATCAAGTAGGATAACAACACTTTAGTTATTAATATTATGGGAAACACTGTATTCGAAAATTGGATCAAAACCGAAGATATTGAACTTGAGTTATCTCCACCAAATATGCATGAATCAAATGGAGAATCGGAACGAGTAGGACAAGAGATAATCATTAAACAAATCAAGATGCGGATCTCTATAGGTATATCTAATCTTTTATGGGTTGAAGTAGTGTAAGCTGCTATCTATTTATATAATATTAGTTCTCTTAAAGCTTGATCATTCAAATCCCCAAATGAGGTGCTGGATACTTGGTTTCATGAATACCTATAATTATCTGCCCCAGCAGTTACAGATTACTTAACTATCGATCTCCACCCAAACTGGAATAGAATATATCGATATAGATATAGGACATACCCTCTAGATAAGAAAAGAGAACTAGATATAAACAAGAGAATTTACAAAACTAACCCTAAAGCAAATATTGGATATCTCGTTGGATATATACCAGGTTCTCCAATCTACCGTATCTGGATACCCAAGCTCAAGCGGATTATCGTCACTCGAAACATTACTTTCTTTGAGAAAAGAATATACAAAATAAATCAAACAAATAAAACCATCAATATACATACAGATCAAGAGCTACAGCAATTTACACTAACTCTCGATATTCAGCAAACAATCAATATCGATGGTACTATTGTTAATCAAAATAACAATATAATGACTTCAACATACACTACTATTGATTCTATTAATACCATCATACACACTTCAGATACACCTCAAGACAAGCAGAACTCAGGGATGTCTCTGGGGGTGGGAGCTTATACATGAATACCGAAAGTAATAGTACATATAAGGTTCTGCACTTTGAAAAGGCCCTAGAGGCAAAAGACCGAATTCAAGAACGAACCACCACTGATCAGGCACAGGAGTCTACAAGTTCTACTTCGACATTATCGAGTAATCGTAGTAATCAACCAGAAAGTATGGATTATAAGCATACTGATAGTGCTACCCAAGTCATACACGGGGAGTACGAGAGCGATCCAGACATTCATCCTACTGATACTATGAACGCCTATGTTGTAGAGGAAGTAATATCACTGGAAAGATTACCTCTTCCGATATGCACAATTGATCAATTCAAAAAAGATCAACTTTCATTTCTTCCTAATCGAGAACCCAAAAGACAAAGGATCATGAGGATCGAAATTCCTCGCCCAACTCTCAATCCATCTGAGTATCAATCCTTTGATTTTGATGATACAACTCCTGATATCAACATATCTACGGATTACCACCATCAAACTCGACAACAAAAGAAACTGCAAAACAATCCGTCAACAAGTGATCATATGCTTATAGGCACTCTTATTACGAACTTGTCGTTCGAAAGTGATTCCCGTATTGAAGATTTCCATTCAACATTTTGGCCTAGTCACTCAAATATGGATATACAGGGGAAAGAACACTCATTTGTTACCGTACACAACGTGATCGCCTCCGCTGTACGAACAAAACCTAGCCCTCCTAAAGTACCTGAAAATGGAGCCTTAGAGGAGCTACCCAATTTGTATCTATTAGGATTGCTCAAACCACCTCAGCATTACCATCAACTCAAGGATCACTTCTTGGGGAAATGGTTTAAATGTAAGTGTGAGATTAAGATCAACAATCTGAAGGATTGCAAAATATGGTATGAAATCAATGCACAAGATGTATTAATTGCTTCTATATTATTGCAATGGGTATTCATATACAAATACAATAAACAGGGATTCTTAACGTGATGTCGAGCTAGGCTGGTTGTTTGTGGTGATCTTTAAGCTAAAGATATAATCGAATCAACCTATATTGTAACATTTGCTGGAAGATCATTTAGGATTGTAATGGTGCTGATAGCAAAATACAATCTGGAAACAAAGCAATTTGATATCGTCAATGTATTTGTTAATACTTATAGGGATCTATCAGGTATACTTGTAATTTACTACTTATCAGATGGATTCAAGGAACCAAATAAGTGCATAGTTCTCGATCGCGTACTATATAGTCTCCGAGATTCCTTTACATTATGATTCAAGGACTTTAGCAAGACATTAAAGAATCTAGATCTAAACCAATACAAGAAGGAACCCTGTCTTTTCACAAACCCAGATCAGACTGTTTTGGTATTATTCTTTGTAGATGATATATAGATTGTGTATCATCGCAAGCATGTATCAACAGCTGATAGTATCATTTCTGGTATCAAGGCGACCTATGAATTGAGAGATCTAGACAATACAGAATGGTTTTTGGGTATCCGGATCATTCGCAATCGGAAAATAGGAAAACTTTAGTTAGCACATAATACCTATATTGAGAAGATTGCAAAGAAGTTTAATTTCAATAATGGTAACGCATGTATACTGTTACTAATCATAGAATTCATGAAATATGATGGAACTGCTACTATCACATTCATACAAATCTATCAAGAAAAGGTAGGATCAGTGCTATATACCGCAATCACAGTTAGAGCAGATATCGCATTCGCAGTATCGCAACTCAGTCACTTTCTAACTAACCCATCTCCGGATCATATGAAAGCAGTTGATCACTATATTCGGTATCTCTGGAACACGAGATACTACTCAATTGGATACTGTCGAGAACAGATCCCATAGCTTTTGTCATTTTCAGATGCCTTATTCGCCGATAATAAGGAATCACAAAGATCATCTCAAGGTTTCGTGATCTTATTATTCGGTAGACTAGTAGTATAGAAAGCTTCAAGACAAGATACTATCACTACTTCCACTACTGAAGCCGAATTACTTAATGTCGAGCGTATATCAAAAGAGATATTAACTATCCTTCGATTTCTCAAAAAGATCAATCTTGTAGTCAAGCAATCAATCACGATCTTTTGCGACAATTAGTAAACGATCAGATTAGTAATAGATAAGAACAAAAGGATCACTACTAAGCTGAGATATGTTGATATATAGAATATGTGGTTACATCAGGAATATTCAAAAGAGAGTTTCCATCTTACATATTTGCCCACAGCAGAGATGACAGTAGATGGATTAATTAAGAACTTATCACAACAAAAGTTCAATCACTTTATATCCCTCCTAAATCTACAAGACATGAACACCAGGATCAACAAGATCAAACGATATATTTTCCTTCAAGAATACACTTCTTTGTAGCGAATTCAATCTCGAGCTGCATCAATTCAAGTTTCCGCTTCTTCTCAACAAGTTTATCATCAGAATCAACCACATCCCTTTTACCAATAGCATTATATTTATTATCAAGATCACTATTATTATACATATCAAATTCAACCTTTTCTCTTTACCCTTCAAAACAATATAAGCAAACTATAACCAAATCTTAGGACTTGCTGCAGGAGCCCTCATATTAACCTTCAAACACTTTACTACAAGAAATTGAGGAGTAGGAGAGGATCTCCGTTTCCTAGTCGGAGAGAGAGGTAATGATCTTGTAACAGGGGAAGAACAAATGGATAATTACAATAATCGAGCAGGGGGAGAAGATATAATCTGTATTGATAATGAAAGAGAGTCAAGATCGATAAACTCGCTATCCTTTTTAGTCATTGCCAACATAACCGTTATCATAATACAAGCCGATTTCTGATTCGGGATAGTTTTTTAAAGAGTATATCAGCAGATCACAACAAAATAAAAAAGATTAGAACATACCTTTCCAGAAAGTACTACAAACTCAGGATCGCAAAGTTCTAATAGTCGAACACCTAAAGGTCTCAAATACACCGGGAAAGGTGTATAAGTGTACGTAGTGCACTTCCAATACTAAAGAGAAAACACATTTCTCCACTTGAAACACTTGCCATATTCCTTATAACGATCAGAGAGAAGAAAACGAATACACTTTGTATAGGGAATAGTGTTTTACGCATCCTTATTCCTAAGATCATGTTTTGAACCCTTCCGCTTGCGTTTATCACAAGCTTTGCGAGTAGGTGTCCGGCTCTTACTTGATCTAAAAGCGGGGATAGGATCAGTGGAAGAAGAGGAAAGTGACTCCAATGAGGAACTCTCGCCGTTGGGAGGAAGGTCAGGAAGATGATATTCTTCCTCACTATCGACAAAAGGATTACCACGATCCGCGGGAGTTATCACTGTACGACCTTTGTTTGCATCAGCCCAGCGATCTCGAACAGCTTCAACCTTCTTCAGAAAGCTATCATCGAGATCTTGGTAATGTTCACCAAAGGATGGTCTTGTCCGTAAAAACTGTTTGTTGGAAAGCGATCGAACCTCAGCTGCAGGCAATAACTGACCAGGAGAACGCTGAGCATTAGATCCATCAGATTGAATGTCACCCTTCGGTGAGATATGCGGGAAGGCGGTTGTATATCGATCAACAAGATCAATAAAAGCCGGGGACTCTCTGACAAGAGAAGGCATGATAAAAGAACGTATTGGAATTATCGAATATGAATCTAAGGAAAGGGAACTGTCTCCCTCTTATAATCATATCGATCCACTAAGTTCTCTCAAAATCCATCGAATTCCACTCAATTCCATCTCCGCCACAGAGCGTCGTATGCGCGGATCGATCGAATCAATTGATACAAACACTCAACCGCATAACAATCAAAATGACTCAAGCCTCCTGATATGCAACAATCCGAAGGATTAATTCCCTCACTCGAATATCGTCACTTTCTCACAGGCTTTCCTGATCAACGATACAACTCACTCTTTTCTTTTCTTGAAAAATCATACGCTTTATACGCCTCACGCTCCTTTATCTGATGAATAAGCCTGCCCGGCAGGTAAAATCACAGCAACTACCCGAACAAGGCGCTCACCAACGCTTACGCCGCTCACGGCCAGAAAAAATTTCCTTTGTTTGCTATGCAGATCCCTCAGTGTAACCATCAAAGCACCGAGCGATCTGGGGGGTGTGTCACGGAATTCACCGTATAGTGTAACCCTACGGTATTAATCCTAGTACTCCTCCGGAGTACTCATTCCCATGATTACTAAAACTATTTCACTCAGTTCATTTGTGTACCCTATATACCTAATTAGGCGACTCCATCGCCTGATCAGGGTATATAAAGCAGGTATGATCCTTATGATCACACCTCAAGTCAATCTAGTTTATTATCACTCTATATACCTATCTCCTGATCAAAGTGACCATTAGACATAGCTATTACCTCCGTGATAAACGGAGATATAAGCATAACAATAATCACACAAAACCATCAAGATCGTGAACGATACAATAAAGGCTATCGCTAAAGTTTTGAGAAAAGATCCACAATTCAAGTAAAGGAAAAGAATGCTTTTATTACAACGAATCGAATCATATTATATAAAACTATCCACATAAAAAAGGTATCCAAGCCTATATCAAAAACAATCCAATCAAAAAATCATTATCCTTATCAAAATATCAAATAAACTCAAATTGGAAAAGCCGCAAGTCTTCCCCCAGCAATTTAACCTTCCGTTCTGCACGCGATTGCAATTACATTGCAGCTAAGACCTTGAATAAGGAAGAGTTTTATTATTATCCAAATGAGTTTGTATATATATTCTTCCACAGTAATACTAAAGAATGGATTGTAGATATCAATTGTTTATTATATATGATTAACCAATCCCACTTTCTATTTAGTTTAAAGCCACTTTCCAGATCAAGACAGATAAAGATTGGAGGAGGAGAATTGATTGCGAGAGAGTATGGAATAATAAAGATAAAGTGAAATGGAAAAGCATATAAGTTGAAGATGTTATATGTTTTAGGATTAGAAGCAAGCTTATTGTTTACAAAATCGTTTTGTAGGGAATTCAATACTAAGGAGCCTTCAATGATAAGAAGATATATTTTTATAGAAACAGAAAAGTCCTATTATCTATGAACAATTTTTATGGAATTTATATGATTATCAACACTGTTACCAGTGATTTTGATACTGCACTTTTAGTTGTAGAGAAGGATAAGGAAGTTCTATTAGAAGTTGAGGATATTGTTTATAGTGAAGACAAGACAGACAAGGCAGATACCCAATAATGAAATTGCCTAAACCGGTACTGGTTATAGTATTATCGCTTTGGATATATGGGATATGGAGTTTTAAGTAAACTATATTTCGTTATAATTCTGGAGAAGGATATCAAGTTATCTGTAGACCTAGAGCTTTATGAGGTATATGTAACAATAAAGATGAAGAAGCATTACAGCACAATTCTCTCAGAGCATAAAAAGCAACTATTAGTTCTTATATCACTGAATATATCAGAACCATTTCCAGTGTCATTCTGAAAGAAGTAATATTTTACAAAGATAATCTGTAGTTGAACGAAAAAGGTTTAAATAATATATTTGGAAAAGAAAAGTAATATTATTGAAGAACTTAAGAAATAAAGAATTGGTATAAAACAAAAAAGTGGATTTCTGATTAAAGCAATATGTATTAACAATACTTTAGAAATCGAAAAGGTATTACAGGAATAACAAGACAAGCTGGGTACACAACGATAATCGATATGTATATATATCTCAAATCAAAATGGTATAGCTGAATAAACAATTCAAACTATTCAATCAAATGTTTATACAATATTTAAAGACTTAGAGATATCAATTGAATTTTGGGATTATATAATGGAGATAGATGTATATACTAGAAACAGGATATATATAGAACTATAAATAGATAAATTCGAGATTAGATAAAGACGTGAAGAGATACCTACCAGCCAACAATGGGATATAACTATACAAGCAAAGAAGAAGCAAGTGTCGCTATACGAGGCATAAACCGGAATAATATTATCAATAATATATATCAAGATGTGAGGATCAAAGTACTACTCTTATATCAATCCAGTATTTTATTTTAATAATGCTTGCTGAGACAAATTAATGGATAAGGTAAGAATAGGTGTGTTTGTTGGATACAATAATCATACAACAAAGCAATTATGGATATATGCCTCGGATAGATATACAGTGATAAAGACAAGCAATTGTATGTTCTTTGAAGGATCACTAGAAAATAAGATAGATCTGAAATTGCGCTCTATCATTTTAGAGAGAGAATTCGTAGAAGGATAGGGAGTATAAAATATTTTATTAGAACAACGATCAATAGGAAGACCTTGTAAGACTATAATTGAAACTGCAGGCACAGCATTTATAGAATCTGTATCTATTGAACTAGTTAAATGCAATTCAGAGGATGAAGTCCCAAATCTCGTTGAGATATCTATATCAAGATTAGGAATTATTCCACAAGTCGTTATTCCGCGTATAATACAACTATTGGATGCCAACCTAATGGATGTAATCATAGAGATCAAAGAGGATATTGGATCAACAACAAAAAAGAGATCAAGAGAACAAGATAATGAAGCTGACTTTCAAAACACTAAGTGTTTATATACATTCCTTACCATTATTATAGACTTAAAATCGGATTAAGAGTTTTTTATAGAATAATAAAGTAAAGACTATGTATTCATCTTAGAGATAATTATTACAAATGTAATGGTAAGGGATATACTGATCCCGAAAATATATAAAGAGGTAATAAGCGATTTAATTTATAGCAAATAGTAATAAGCAGTTATTGATTAGAAAATCAAGGAATTAGAAAAGAATAAGATATGGCAACAAATCTATAATAATAGAATGAACAATTTAGTTAGTACAAAATGAGTATTCATAATAAAACTGAATATGAATGGATTATTGGAACGATTCAAGGCTAGACTAATAGCAAAAGGCTTCACATAAAAGTATGGAGTGGACTTTTTCGATACATTCACACCCACGGTATAATCAGTAATAATTTGTTTATTTCTATTCATTATAGCATTACAAAATCTTAAGATATATTACTTCGATATAAAGAATGTATTTATTAAAATAAAGCTAAAAGAAAAGATTTTCTTATCTATACTATAAAAAGTTAATATCAAATAAAGACATATTCTTGAAGTCCTTTGTAGTTTATACGGATTAAAGTAAACAGCTTGTGATTGAAATAATCTTATAAAGAAATAACTTATCAAATAGAATTTTGTACAAAGTCTAATTAATTCATACTTATTTATTCACTCTAACAAAAGGATTATAATGTTGTTGTATATCAATGATCTTTTTGTTGCAATACGGAATTTAAATAATATACTATAGTTCAGTAAACAATTTACTTCTGTTTTTAATATTAAGAATCTGGGGGAGATCAAGAATTCAAAGCTTTTAGATATGAGAATTATTAGAGACAAAAAGAACAGGACTCTATATATCAATTAAAAATAATATTTTGAGAAAGTATTAAGCAGATACGGATTTACAAAGGGAATATTTAGATTTATCTCAATATTAATAGATAATTACAAAGCATTTCGATTAGCTTGAAAGGACAACAAACAAGTAGATTCTATTAAGTATAGTTGTATAATCAGGGAGTTGATGTATATGATAATATATTTAAGATCTGATATAGCTTTTGATTTAGGAAAGCTTAGTTAATATATGAAAGATTCAGTAGAATTCTATATAAATCAATTGCAAAAAGTAATACACTATTTACGAATAATAATTAGTTATAAGCTATGTTTCGGATTAGGGGGAATTCAAAATCTAGTGATCTATTTCGATGTAGACTATGCTAGTAATTTATTTATTTATTTATTTATATTAATTAACGTCTGTTTTGGACCTCCCTAAGGGTATTTAGACGTGCTAAGATAAGGAACTATTTGAGCGGCGTGATTGTCGCGATCGAATTTAGCAATTTAACTTCAATACCAGGGGCTATTCGCTCCTCTGCGGATGCGATCCGTTTTTGTTTCCAGAAGGGAACGTCTGATCCGGGTTGTTGTTGAGGCAGAGCTTGGTTCCCAGATAGATAGGTTTGTTGTGGACTTCGATTCCTATGATAAAGGAGAAAAAGCAAGAGTAAGTTGCTATTTGTTTAGCTGAGCAGCAGGGCTCTTGTATTATATATTGGGTTTGCGGTTTTTAGGGTATAGTGTATTCGAGTGATCAGTTGAGTGATGAGTTTATAAGGGATGGGC
Organism: Botrytis sinoallii; assembly: GCF_014898435.1. Classification (NCBI taxonomy): domain Eukaryota; kingdom Fungi; phylum Ascomycota; class Leotiomycetes; order Helotiales; family Sclerotiniaceae; genus Botrytis; species Botrytis sinoallii. The sequence continues at coordinate 239,897 of NW_024066059.1, forward strand.
AGTAAGCTTTGTTAAAAAGATTATTGCTTTTTAAGGATCCTTTAGTAGTTAGAACAGATCTGAATATAAAACTCTGAGTCGATGATTAGCTGAGTGAGCTTGTTAGATGTGTGTAAGAGTTTCTTGATATATATGATCGCTTATTTATTAGATTGCATTTCTATAGGGGCAAGGGGTTAGTCTGAATGCTTTAGGTTGTTTATAGTGCATTTAAAGAAGTGATATGGTTTCTTAACGCTACTGTATAAGTAGTCCAGCTTATTGTTTTGATAACCAAATCGCTAATGATAAGTGGCATAGTTGTTGTGGCCTGTTTTCATAGCTATCAATCGATATAAAACTGCTCTTGGTAGAGTTAGTTCCTTTGGTTCCTTTATACTATATCTAGAAGACCATTCTTTGTAGCCAGCAAAGAGAGAGGAGTTCATCTCTTCCCACCAGATAGATTCTGCGTATAGGCGTTTTTGACGGACGATCATTCGAACCCTATTGATTGTTGGTAACTTGTTAATTGCCTGGTCTATAGGCTTAATTGTACCTATATTTGCTAAGCGATCTACTTCCTTATTACCTTCAATCTCCATATATCCAGGTGACCACTTTATCCTAACGTTGAGTTGTTTTATTGCTTTGTGATACTTGTGGAAGGCCCATTGTGTTGTAGGCGGTGTGTTTCCGCATATACCTCAGATGATCGATGTACTATCAATACACATCTAGATTCGACTGTTCAAGGGATCTTCAAGCATAGTGATTAGATGCTTCAATCCGTGCTATACTCCTATCGTTTCTGCATCGAATACATGTGAGTCGCTTCGGATCTGTTTAAATCCGGAGGCTATTTGAATGCTATTATGATATATTGTATATCTGTAGCCAATACAATGTTTGCGATTAATGGTTTGTTCTAATCTGTTAGAGAAAATCGTGTAGTTTTCGGATAGAAATTGTCGCCATCACTCTTTGAAGGCTTGAGCTGCTTCTTCTTTGGTTAATCCTTTTGTTGGATCTGTTCTACAGCCACTCGAGAAGTGCAGGCAGAGTAGCTTCGAGTGTTGCGTCTCTGGGATAAGACGGCTGAGCTGTTGGATTCTTGTAAGAGACCCTTTTATTATGTCTGCTCCTCGTTTGCGTTTTTGTATTACTGATTTCAAACGATTTACTAGCAAGTATTGATTATCGATTGTTTTTAAACGGAATGCAAATCGCAGCTTGGTATGTTCTAGCACAACTATCCCCGATGACAGGCCCGCTTCTTTGATAAGAACTACAATTGGTGTAGTCTTGTATACTGGGATCGCTCCTCTTGCAGCAGTATTAATCATTCTATTGATGCAACAGAGATGACCTTTTATGCCTACACTTATACTTGGATCGCTTTGGCCTAGGCTAGGCTTATGTTTACCAGCGTACCATACTTCCGTGCCGAATAGTGCTACTGGGAGAACACAGGTGATCACTGCTTTTCTTAGAGAAGAAGCTGGCGGCCCATGTATAATACAGGCGATCAATTTGATATGTGAGACTACTTTCATAGCTTTCGCTGTATGTGTTTTGACGTATTGTAAGAACGAGAGCTGGCGATCGAAGAAGATGCCCAGCCATCTCAAAGTAGGCTGAGCGCTTCCACTTGTTGCAATCGGTACTGGAGTGATTATCAGATCTGGATTCACTACCAATGGTGGATTAGTGGTATCATGTTGTCTGATAATATGAAGTAATTCGAACTTCTCAGGGGCAAATAGGATTCTGTTCTCTTTACCCCATCTGATGATCTGCTGTACTTATCGTTGCAGGATCCTAGTATTTGTAGAGAAATGCTTGGAAGAGTGGTAGATCGCGATGTCATCTACATAGCCGAAACGGAATTTCGTATCTCGATTGAGGAGCTCAGCAAGATAGAGCATATAGAGTATAGGTGATAGTGGGGACCCCTGAGGGATACCGCATACCATTAGATACTCCTCAGTTATAATACCTTCAAATCTTACTCTGACTTTTCTATTTGTAAGGAATGAGTCTATCAGTTTGAGCAGCGAAGTTGGCCACCCTTGTTTGATCATTCGGCTCAAGAGTCGACGCTTCAAGAGAGCATCAAAAGCTCCCTGTACATCTATAGTAACAATCGAAACTACATTGCCAGTTACTAATACGAGCTCCGCATCATAAGTGAAGGCAGCTACTAGATCTGTCCCTGATCTTCTGGGGAGCGCTCCGCAGTATTGTGGGCTGATTACTTTATGTCTCAGAGCTGTCCAAGATATTTGGCTGGCTATATATCGTTCGAGACCCTTTCCGATGCAGGAGATCAGGGCTATTGGTCGCCACGACCGCGGTGACGTTTTGTCTTTCTTGCCTACCTTGGGAATCATTACTACCTCCGCTAGCTTCCATCCTTCTGGGTAGTAGTTTAGAGCTAGGCATGATGCAAATATCTCCCGGATCAGTGACTTGACGCTCGGCCAGCATGCCTTAAGGAGGCGCACAGTAGCTCGATCCACTCCTGGTGCAATACACGAGGCTCCTATGACGTGCTTTTCTACCTCTTCAGCCGAGATCGTTCTTTTCCAGGGGAGGGTCCCCTTGTGTGTTTGATTGCGTAGTGGATCATTTGGAAGATCATCGTCCACCTTGAATCGATCCAGAACCGCTGTAAATAGAGCGTCCGCTTTCTCTCTTGTATCGCAGATCTCCCGCTCACCGATTATTAGGGAGAGGGATTTCGCATTACTTTCGAGAGTCAACTTATGCCATCCCATAATTCGATAAAGTTCTTTATCGTCCTTGACCCCATCTAGACGCATAGCCCAATAGGATCTCTTGGCTTGTCGCACTACTTTTTGTAAAAAGTGTATAGCATGAGTCTTCCTTTCCAAGTCCGTTCCCCTCCGTACTTCTATATATGCTCGATAAGCTTCTCTACACTCATCCATCCACCATAGCAAAGCTTTCCCTGCCTTTCGATCGATCTTGCCAACCACTCGGATCGATTTGTCTAGCACTTTCGCAAGCTCATTAACATAGATCTCGATCTCAATTGTGATCTGGATATCTACATTACTAAGATAGGCTAGCTGATTAGCCATTAGTCCATCCAATCTTGGCAGATCCGTTTCCTTTATCCGATAGTAGTACTGATCCCACTCTATTATTCCACGGTTCGCTAGATTGGTAACCTGAATAGTATGATCAGATCCACAATGGAGTTCTTCCAACACTTCTATATAAGCGAATAATACATTGAAAAAGGTTAGATCTAGCACATGCCCTCTTACATAAATAGGTATGCCTAGAGTACCTATAAATTCTATGCCCTGCTCGTTTGCCTATATTGCAAGCTGCGCCCCTTGATTGGCTGCGATCACCCCCGGTTCCCACAGCTCGTGCTTTGCATTAAAGTCCCCTCACTATGCTAGTAATGTGGTTGATAGAAAAAGTATATTGGGAGTAGTTACACTTTTGAGAGGAGGATTAGTATTCTGAATGAATCAAAAGCAGAACTTTGTGTTAATGTTAACAACTGAATCAGAGTATATAGCTCAATCAATTATAATAAAGCAAAACCAATGATTAGCTCAAATACTTCGAGATATAGGATACAAAAGTTTGTTATAAAGAACGGATCTATTGTCGATATAAAAGGAAACAATCAAAAGGCTATAGCTCTAATCAAAAATGTATAACTAATTGATAGATCAAAGTATATTGATATTGTATATTACCATGTACAGAATCTCAAACAGAAAGGAAAGGTCGACATCAGCTATATTCCTACAGACAAAATGATAGCAAATGGATTGACGAAACCATTGACTAAGGATGTATTCAAGAAGTTTGTAGAAATGCTGGGAATGACAGATCATTACGATTGATCTAAGGGGGAGTGTTGAAAGGTATGGTTTATGTGATTATAGAGCAGGGAGAGCTAGCCCCAATTAGTATTAGTAAGAGCTTTATCCTATATAGAGCTCTTCCTCTCGGAAGTGGAAGAACATACTTAGTACACTAGTCCTCCTAATGCCATCACTTTCTACCCTATGCTTCCCATCTTATTCCCTGTAGAGAGTCATACTTAAAACAATATTCGAGATATTTATTATTATTTCTCTCATAAATCTTAAATTTTATATTTCATATATAATATGAAATATGTAATAGAAAAACTTTTTATTATAATATTATTATTTAGTAAATTATTAATAATTATAAGTATATACGAATTAATCACTTAAGATATTTTAAGCTAATACGAGTAGTCTAGGAGATATATATCATTGTATAGCTATATCGATATACTCTTTATTATTCACTAACAATTTCCCCCCCCCCCCTCTTCTTTTCAGGTTCAAAAAAAGATACTTATTACTTAGATAGTTGAAAGTATCTAGGTATTGAGAAATGATCAAACCCGACCTCTTTGTTCTCTCTCCTACATCGAGTCTACCTCCCACCCATTTGCCTATTATCTATCTATCTGCTTACCTGCCCTCCCTCCACCTCTCGACCTTCCACATCGGATCACGTTCCAAAATATGAGATATCATATACACAGTATATCAAACTATATCACATCCCACCACTAAATTCAAATTCACAAACAACTTCACAAGTAACTTCACACAAAAAAAACTCTCGCATCTCGAATAACTCACATTAGAGGAATTCAATCTAAGTAGACACCTAACAATGAGTCGGCATCATACGATATCATATTCTACATAGCCCAAGCAATCTAGCCAATGCGAATTTTCTAGCCATAGCCAAAGCAATATGTGCATCATCATGCCAAGTGCCAAAAGTTCCAACCTGATGTTAATGCCAATGTCGTTCATCCTCCTTTTGCAAGCAATCATGCAAGCTCCCTCGCTGCAATATTAAGTTTATCTTCCTCTCAATCGTCTTCCTTTAGTCTTTCATCTCCTACTCATCTCTTTCTCCATATCCCACATGTTATTTCCCCCTTCCCCCTTCCCCCAACAAGAACCTCTCGTCTTCATAGTACATATAGTCCGACAGTATAACTAATACAGTGCGCTTAAAACACAAATTTATAACAATAGTAGGACAAGCAAAACAACACGCTAAAATGCAACGCAATCATCTGAAGAAGAAAACCACCTCCCATCGCACCCATCAGCCTTAGCTGTCCAGCTAGTAGTATAGCGATACTTTAAACCTCCATGACAAAAGAAAATTACAACAAGAGCAAACAATACCAAAGACCATCCGCTTGCCATCTTGATGTTTTTAGATGGATCAATTAATCAATCCTCAAAGTAAACGGACTACCACTCCTCATACTATCCTCATCTTCAAGATCAACACTTTTGTGCGATCTCGGTGTCCTTGGTTGTCCTGATGATCCATTGTGCTGGATAATAGAGAAATCCCTGATACTTCCCGCACTACTATCTGCCTTGCTCGTAAATGGTATACTTCTTCCAAATCTTGGATCTACAGACGGGGCGAGTCTATATCTCCTGCTGTTATGTTGTGAGGCTTCATCGTCGACGATAACGATCATCCATACACCAATTGAACCATTAGAGCCCATAAGTGGTGTACAATGAATCCATCGTGGTCGACCATCCATATCATCCTTTGTTACCCAACGTACTTTTGCAGTGACACCTCGTCCATCAGCTAGAGCTTGAGTCAACTCCTCACGAACACGATTGCTACCCCCTATTTTCGCCATGAAAGGCGATTGCAAGATGCCAGGCACTCTAAGTGTCGGACTTGCAAACAAAATCCTTAAACTTGGGTATGGACGAACAAGAAGATAATTCTCATATATACCACCAAGTTTTCCACTAATACGTCCAAGTTGTGAATTTAGATTCTCGGGACTTGTACTCTTGATATGTAATCTCGGTTTATGCCAATTTCCTTTTTGAACATTGCTGTCAGGGTGATCCTCCTCAGTTTCTTTGTGCATTCTTCCTCCCCACTTGCGTACTGTATCCAGCTCTTGCATATTCAACATCTCGCTTAATTCTTGGAATTCGTCTTTCGGTGGTGGTGGGAATTCCTCCAATTCTGCGTCGGGATTTGCTGCTCGTTCTGCTTCACGTTCCTGGGCAAGCTCATCTGCCGCAACAAGACGTTGAAGAGATTCCAATTCCGAGCATTCTTTGACCAAACCCGAAATATCGACCTGTGCACCAATGAAATATCGAATCGTGCCTCTACTATCGCATAGTGGGGCACACATTAGAAGATTCATAAATGGAGATCCATCTCGTCGGCTAATATATAATTAGTCATCATATCCAAGAGTGTTCAGACAAAACTTACTAATTCAGGAAAGTCTCGCAATGTTCTTGACCGGCTTCAATCTTCTCTCGAATTCTCCTCACACTGAAGGGGTTTGTTTTTGGTCCTTGCAAGAACCTGCAATTCCTACCAAGAACATAGCTCATACCATACTGTGTGGTTCGGTGGAATTCTAAAGTATGGTTAGCCAAAGTCTACCAATTAGCTCATTATAACATACCCTCGGAGGCAAAAACAATAGGGTTATCCGGACGAGAAGGATCGGTTAAACAAAAGACCTCAGCTAAGCCCTCAGATGCCTCTCTTAGATGCGCTGGTAAAGTTCCAGTGATTCGTCTCTGGATCGATATACTAACGGTCTGTATATATGCCCACGTAATGTAAGCAGGAAGATCCTCTCGAACCAAAACATCGAAAGCTTTTGCTGCCTTTTCTTCTAATGCAGCGCTCATTGTCTTGGAGGCTGCAGTCGCAGTAAAATCGAAACCAGGAATTGGTTCCAGAGCTTCTGCAATCGCATTTGAATACGAAATAGCCTTGAGTGCTTTAACAGCATCTAGGTAATATATGAGTATAGGAATTGAAGAAGGTCTATGTGCGCCTAGAAAAGAAGTGAATCTCAAGAGTAGCGAAGGATCACTGAAAATAATTCGTAAATGCTCTGTCGAAAAGAGTTGTTCTGATCTTGTCTCTAGAGAATATCGTTTGCCTCCCGTCTCAGTTGCTGCCACAAGATCAAAAGATCCAGGATCAATATCTTCTTCATTCAATGGTTCCAACACTTCTCCTTCTTCTAGAACTCCTGTCTTTTGCAGTGCTGGTAGAGATGTCGCATTTGTTTGATATGACGACACGGAACCGCCTCGAGAACGCGAACGCGAACGCATTGTCGAAGGCGAGGATAATGATTGTGGCGAAGAGAGTATGCTTGGCTTTGAATCTCTAATTTCTAAACGCTCTTCTCTCTCTGGAATATCAAAATGTTCTTGTAGATGTTCTCTAGACTCGCGGTAGTCTTCGTTGTAAAGACTACTACTAGGATGTGTCAACTGACTTTGTCAAAGACGTAGATAATTGTTCAAAACTCACCTTGACCGCAGAGGAATATCAACTTGAGCTTGTAGAATCTTTGCCGACTTGCTGGGTGTGGGTGATGCAGTTCCCCTTCTGGGAGTGCTAGGATCAAATAGTCTCTCCAACGAATGTCTTCTCGATCGACTTGCTTGTGATGGTCCTGCCAAATGGGGACCTCCCACACCTGGCCTATGGGGTTTGTAAAATGGTATGTCGTTCACTTCTGCACCGCCTTCTTCTTCTTCTCCTGCACTTGCTTCGTCGATTTTGGTGGGGAGCGTAAAGCCGGGATTTTTTCCATAAGTAAGTGTTCCTGTACGACGATCCGCTAAACTTTGAATGTTCATTTCTGCAGGCGCGGTAGATGTCGATTGATTAGGGTGAGGAAACTATTTGTGGCAAGAGTGATGTCAGTTCCGCCATAAAATAATATCTCGTCTCGTCTTTTTCACAAATCTCAATTGAACATCAATGGCTGAACGACAATGCGCCGTATGACAAGAAATAAATACAAATGAAATTATGTGACGCTTTAAAGCGGTCCCCTTATCCACAATTCACGAGAATCCATTAATTCTCCGATGAAAATTAATAGTACAGAACGAGCGAAATTGCGGAATGGGTAAATTAGGTCTTGGTAAATGAAGGAGAAAATTAATGACAACCATCGACATACATGGGATGTATCCTGAAGGCTGTTCCTTCTCTTCTGCTTCAAGTGTTTCCACATCTATGCAACTAGCAAAGAAGATATCCTCCAAATTGAGTATGATGAAGATATGTATGTGCCTCTGTATCGATTCAGTGGCAGGAATGGAAAAAGATATACAAAATTGGAATTCCCCCGAGAGAGGAAAAAAAAGACAGAAGGATGGCACAGACAGGTGTGAGTAGTTTTATGACATACCAGAGAGAGAATTGGAGGAGACCTTAGACGAGGCGTACTTCGATTTCTATTTCCATTTCCAAATCCATTGCCAAATGCGTTCCCGTTCCCACCAATAACAGAACTACTTCCGTTCAACACCTATAATAGTGCGCACACCAGGACCGTACGCACGACCGTTTCTTTGGAGGGGTTGTTGTGAAAGTGATGGATCTCCAAATCCTGTTTGATTTCGTCGCCGACATAACGAATCCTGGGAGTATCGGGAGTCTAGGATTATTTTCTTGGGCGAAATTAAGGAATTGACGAATCAAGAGAGGGAAACTGGTGTCATCCCTGTGGCGATGGAAATAGTTTAGAAAGTGGAAAGTGGTAATAAGTGTGGTACTGGTGCACGTGGGCAAAAGATTAAAAATTAAGAAAAATGTTTTAATTCCCCATTCTAATACGATAAGTGAGTGTGAGTGTCCGACGACGGTATCATTCCATTGATATAACGTGACCCTAGGTGGAATTGCTTTTTGGTGTGAGAGGTCGATGTACTTGAGGTTCGTAAAAAGTAAATAAAGGTATGGTTTCTTATTGGTTCAATTAGTTCAATTAGCATTCGAGGTGTAAATTTGTGCAAAATACCTATATCAAAGGAGGTAGGTTGTTGTGGCGTAGCTATCGATCCATCTGAAGGTCTAGGTATCTCTGTTTACCCAGATAGGTGAGTATCTAGGAGTACCTAGGTAACTAACTACCTAGGTCGGTCCGCCGTTTCCTAATTTCCTACCCAGATGATAAACTTAGTAATCTGGGGCTGAAAAGCAAAGAAGCTACCATGACCATGACCATGACCATGAATGACATTGACCCATCAATTTCCTCATTCGATCAAGTACGACTTTTGAGAAGGAACCGGCAAGAGAGAGAAAAACGTGAATCGTGAAGTAATGGTAATTGGTACTCACTGCTCAGACGACTGATTAGTTCCAGTCGTATTCATTCAGTGGCTCTTGAGTCTCGAGTCTCGAGTCTTGGCTATTGATCTTAGCGGGATATATCCAGATAAATGCATTTGACAGATTGGGCGACGACGGTTTAGATTTCAAGACTTGAGATGAAAAAAGAGTCCTTGCCTTGGGGAAGCACCTTGGAAGCGTTCATCCAATGTTTGGGGGGAAAGGGAAAAGAAAAGCACATTCTTAAGGGATAACATGGGATTGCACATGGGATTGCTCATTGCATTGTACAGTGCATGCACATTGCATTGTACACGGTAATATCGTACCAAAAGAAAGACTTTCTCGTAAAACTTACCGTGTTGAAACCAATTGGTCAGATACCTCTTACCAAGTAATTACCCAGTCATAGAAAAAAGGAATACCGTCGCTTTGATTGCCCTACCTACTCAATGAGTGATACTTCAAAAAGACATCTTATCCAATGGTATGCACTTCCCACTCTTTGCCTCTCAAGCCCCTCTTATATATACTAGGTGGGTATCTACCCCAACCAAACAGATGTTGGTGCAATTTAAGTGCAAGCTAAGTGCAATGTTACTAGTAAACGTTGGAACTTCTTGTAACCTGCGTACATGTACATAGTACCTACCTACCTAGTAAGGTTATGATACAACATAATAAATAGTACATACACCAAATTGAGACAACACCAACGGTGTAACGGTCATTGTGACAGTGACATGGGAAATACACACTCGAGACACGGTACCTGATCATCTCTTTGTCCGTGACGAAAATATCATCGACATGCTTTGGAGTCTTGACCTTCTTATCTTATTCTCCTCGAGACCGTATTATCGGCGAATTGTCTCGTACTGTTTGTCCTGTTTTGGGTACGATGTACATCAACGCCATATGACTACCTAGGTACTCAGTGTTCTGGCCCTTTATTAATCGTGTACCAGATCTCGAGCTGATCTAATCTATCAGATCTCAAATCCCATCGAGCCAGTCTCTACGTAACCGAAAAAAGCGGCGGAAATTGACCACCATGCAAAAGAACTTTAACAATTAAGATCTCTTCTTTATATAACGTTAAATAATAAAAACATTTGATACCAATGCAAAAATGACTCAAATTTTCATTAAATTTTTTCAAATTCAGTATTTAATTTGAAATAAATTTATAATCTATTAAAAAAGATTTTTGAAAGGGTACTCAATTTCCGCCGCTTTTTTCGGTTACGTCGAGCCAGTCCTCACGCACAACTACCACACGGTTCGCCTACGATGCAAGAGAAAGGTGACCGATCTTTGAACCATTGTCACTTGGACCATGCACAAGACGAGATCGTAAAATTGTATGTACAATCGAAAAACAAGGTACGGAAGAAGGAGAAGAAGCAAAGATGTGAACGGGCGGAGACGAAAAACGAGTCAAGGCGGAAAGGATATCACCTGGATGTCTATGGGTGGGTGGCTCAGGTGGGTGAGGATTGAGTGGGGCTGGTGGGGCGGATATTTAATTATATCCATTGCATGTACCTCCTTATTAGTCCCTCCCTAGTGGATGGTCCATGTAAACCCTGAAAGATTTGGAATAACTTCATCTAAAGTCTGAAGATTCAACATCAATCAATGTATGTAAGAGTCTTATATCAATGTATTGACATCATCATCTCGTTCGTCATCTACCAGTATCGTCAACATTATCTATTCTCAATATCTTCCATCGTCATCATCATCTGTGAGACCTTGGAAAACATCATTTCGGAGAATATTCATATTCAAACAGTGTACACTACACTACCCAGGTGCTATCTGCTATCTGTAGAAACCTCATCAGCATAGTGCATATACCATTGATGATACCTAGTCATTCATACAGATATATATCACTTGCCTCGGAACGATACCTAGTGCACAATAACACAGGTGATACGCATCAGAGAGACCATCATTGTTCAAGTGTTCAAAAACTGTAACAAAGTATTTCCTCGTACTAGGTAGGTATTCCACCAACTCGCAATGGTTTGTCCATTGAAATCTACTATTGTTGTATCAATATTCATCACCCAAGTATTGAAAAGTTGCAAAGAATCATGATCCATCATCCATCTCATCCCGCCTCTTCGCCCCATCCACTTTACATTACATATCACTTACTTCCCTCCCGTCAAATATTTGATCTGCTATCATCATTTACAGTTGAGATTCCGCCATTCCCAATTTCCAAACCAAGCTGAAAATCAAATCATTCTGTAGGTAGGTATCCCTAGGTATTCTTCCCATCTCATCGGATAATCCATCATCTCAACCATCGCCACACGCCAGATCTGCAATGCTTTCATCTGTACATCATGCAAACCCCAGAAAATATGACAACATCTGTCAACGACGCAAGGACTCAATGGTCATGAACCCCACACGTGATCGACATGTGCTCCACGTTCCCGTGGCAGTGTGCGGGATCTCTCCGTGGACATGAGGCTAAACTTTGATGTAACCTTAATGAGTGATCGCAAAGATCTATTGAGGGCTAAGAGCCGGCACACTAATCGTCCAGATATAAGATTACGGTAGTGACCCTCAAGTGCCAGACGTTCAGTCGTCGATCTTTCTCTCTCAAACCAGGTCATTCCTTGTTTCTTGTGTGTCGCCTTGAGTTGAGAGTCACGGTTCCCCAAGAAATTCATGACCAAGTACCGTGATCAACAATTGAGATCATCTCATGCTTCGTCTGTTGAGTAAGATTATGGTCGGATTGAACATGTAAAAAGAAAAGACACAATGACACAATTAATGGATGAATCCACCTGGCTCATCAAAATCCATCTCCATCGTTCCATTCTCTACCGGCTTCTTCCGCTCGATTCAGAGCCACATCCCCACGTTTCATTGCTTCTTCCTTGCTTATCTCTAGCCAGCGTTGGATTTCATCAATCTCCCTCTCTAGCTTCTCTTTGACTGCAGAGTCGGGTTTTTCCGAATTCTCCATTTCATCTCCTCTTCCTTCATCTATCAAATTCTGCATCTCTCCATTCCGTATATTCCAGTCCTCGAGTTGAATATTCAAATTATCCTTTTCGGTTTGATTCTCCCAATAAGCTTGATATTCCATCTCTCCTCCGAAGCAAATGCCATACCCATCACAATAGCAAATGTGTTCCTTTGGGCATAAAGTCGTCTGTCCTGCAAACACAAATTGCCATATATATTCCCACACTCGACCACTTATGTAATCCGATATCTCTGTCCTCAACAACCAATCTCGATAGGAAATGTATCTTGCCAGTGGTAGAGTTCGAATCCTCTCTTTCGAAACGGCAAATTGTGCGCAGCAAGGTTGTGCAAGCACTTTGGGGACAGGTTCAAGTGGGAATAGTTCCAACCATGCTCTGGCCATAATCGTCTGCTCTTGTTTGTCATCATCCTCCTCCACTATTCCTGGGTGCATCCAATCCGGACATCCTGGATGCCAATGACACCGTAGATTCATATATCCTTCTCGTATAACGCGTTCGGAAGAGAGTCTCGAAATCATCTGAACTGCATCGAGGTCGAGAAGTTCATTGTTATGCCATGTCATCTGGTGCGAATGCATGAATATGTTAACGTCCGAAAGATTATTATAATTCTCAATGATATACGACAGGTATATCATCACTTCATGACCTTTATTCTTCGGGGGATGATATTCGGCTTTCGCATCGTTCGCTGTATATATGGTTGATTGGATACTCGTATCGTTTTCGAAATTCTCTCTTATCCAACTCACATCTTCCTCTTTCGTACGAGAGATAACGAGCATCTTCGAATATGTTGCAGGGAATGGTTTCACAATCCCTGGACGAAAGGATATTGGTTGTTGCGTTTCTTGCACCGTCCTCCATTTCGCACCAGGTAGTTGTACATCATTGTGCCATTGACCAGCCCCTGATTCAATCGGTTCCCATCGAGTGCTGAGAAATGGCCTAACGAGGAAAAGCAAACATGTCGCTGTGAGTAACGAAGCAAAGGGGATCAGTTTCTTCGGAAAAGGCATCGTCATATGGAAGTAAATGAGAAAGAAGCAAAGGAGAAAGCAAATTTCAATTCTTCCTATACATCAATGATGAAATGATCTATTGACATTCAAATCATCATTACTCGAAGTCATTATCATACATTAATATTTGATTATTCAATAACACTACGGGCTATCTATAGATAGAGCTTGTCTATATTACGAAAACGGCAAGCAAAGAATGAAGGAGTGACGGAAGGAGAGTTTTTATTTCGTCTAGGGGTGAGAGGGTTTCAGTTACGCTTTCCTTTTTGAGATGATGGAGAAAAAAATTCTGAACGCGGTTTGGGGAGGTGAGTGATGAGTATGAGTGATGAGTGATGAGCGGATTGCGGTATGGATTGGTGGTGGGAGGAGGAATGAAGATTTGTGTGCTGTGGATGGATGGATAGATGGATTTGGAATTATTGATTGGGGTTTTGGGGAATGGGAATGGGAATGGGAATGTGGGTTGGAATTCTGGGGATGATGGGTTTGGAATTTTGGAATTTTGAGAGGGGGTGGGATGGGATGGGATAGGATAGGAAATAAATTAGACTTTGGATTTTGAAGATCTTTAAATTTCTCTTTTGGGTATTCTTGAGGGGGAGTTGAGAGTCGAAGTTGAGAGAGTGGGAATTGAGGAAGGAGGAGAGGGAGGGGTGAAGGTTAACTTAAGGAAAATAAAAAATAGATATGAAGTATTTAAACTTTGGAAATTTATTACTTGTTTACTTGATAGGTATTCTTCACATATGGGAAGTTGAAAATGTAATCTTACATATATATATATGTATGTATTTAGTAATAAATATACGATCGGGTTTCTCTTTTTACTCGTGATGTGATGTGAATTAGTTCAGTTTGATTATAATTCTTCAAATGGTTTTTTTTTCGGTTCGAACGAAAATTGTGGTTTGGAAGTTGTGATTTGAAAGTTGTGATTTGGAAGTTGTGGTTTAGAGGTTACAATTGGAATTTCCTATGATTATAATTATGATCAGGTATGTTTGTGTTTATATTTGTGTTTATGTTTATATTTATGTTTGTATTTGTTCTGAAAATAGAATACTAGGTAGAATATAATGACTTTGAATTTCTATCTTTCGAGAAATTCTTACTTTATCTATATACTAGGTATATCCATTCTTTGCTCTTACTTTTACTTTTGCTTTTGCTTTTACTTTTGCTTGCTTTGCTTATATTACTTGCTTTACTTTACTTTGATCTCATAGTATATAGAATTAATGACTAGCTAACTATTTAGTAGGTATCTATCTAGGTGTCTATCTAGCTACCTATCTAGCTGAATACTTGATGTTTATGAATTTTCTGGTTTGGAGGTTTGGAGGCTTGGAGGTTTGGAGGCTTGGAGGTTTGGAGGCTTGGAGGTTTGGAGATTATAGATTAGAATATGGTTTAATAAAAGGGGAGTGGAGTGGATTGGATTGGATGTGAGTTAGTTGATTTTTTTGCTTATATGGTGAAGGGATGCTGTTAAGATGAGAGGAGAGGAGATGAGAGGGGAGGAGTTGAGTTGATGCAGGTATAGGAGATGTGGGTTGACTGTAGATATATATATATATATATATTTATGGATTTGTTGTTTCTTTATTCATTTATTAGTGTATTCATATGAATGGATATTCGTTCGTTCACTTCCTTCGTCATTGCCATCGTTATTGACATGTAGTTAATCATCGAGAAATTCATCTCATTCATATTCTCTCATTTTCATTCTCTTCCTTAATCGAATTTCGTCACATCATAACTAGATTCCCCGACTCCCATCATCCAACATCTATACCAATCAACCCACCAAAACTTTCATTCCCCTCCACCACACTCCTCACCCGCTCCGAAAAACAAGTCGCCCAAGCCTACTACGCCTGCTGCACCTTCCACGGAGCCGAAATCCCCTCCCGCTCCTGGCACTGGGCCGCCACAAGTTACATCTACATAATCAACCTCCCCGATTTCGGCACCGACGACACTAACGACCCCTCTCCTACATCGACTCCAACTCCTGTGGTCAATTCGCCAAAACCATTATAAACGATACCTGCGATAACATCCTCGCGGATACCAAAAAGATGAAGTTTGAAAACATACCTAGTTTTCTGATGTATCAGGATATATATGTTATGTTTAGTTGAGCGTGAAACATTAGGGGATGAAAATGAAGGGTTGGTTTTGGTTGTGAGGGCTGGATGAGGAGAAGTTGAATTCGAGGAGTTTTGTTAGGGTGTGGTGGGGGGAGATTCTTAGGGGAGGGGTTGGGATGGGGAGGGGAGATAGGAGAGCGGGTTGGGGTGTGGTGTGGTGTGATAGTGTGATGGTTAGATGTATTTCTTGAATTCTGAATAGATATCACTCACACAAGAAAATATGAAATTGCTGCTTAGAAACTCTTTCTCCCTACCGGCCAGTTTATATCGTGGAACTTTCTTAAGCTGCATAAGATAGGGAGAATACATGTGTTTATTTATATATAGTATAAGTGTATCCTCCATGTTAATCTTCCCTCTCTATCTCCCATCCAGATACTGATTGATACTTGTATCTTCCTTGAGATTTCATTCCCAATACACTTGCATGTAAACCATTTACGTCTTGTGGATATCTGTGTGTGTATCTCAATCTAGTTCTCGAGGGCTTCAAACTTGAGATTGCATATACCACTAGGCTTTCCTCTGTATATCAACTTCCTTACTTAGGCCCTAGCTGGAATCAGGAGTAGAGTAAAGAATGGGAGTCGATAGTTGGGATTGTGTTGTCAATCCCGTGTTCGAGAAAAGATCATGAGAGCTCGAGACTAGAGGGAAGTTTGATTTGGTAAGTTAATTATATCAATAAGTTCCGATCCTGGATGAATGAAATATTAACTGGCAGCACTAAACTCGCCAAGTTTAAGACTCTTTAAAGTCATTTTATTTCGAAATCGAATGATAGTATAGGAAAATTCTGAAGCATTGAATGATACATTAGAGCTATGAATTGTAAGCTCTTCCACGTTTTGTTAAAATCGTTTATTAAAAATATTGACAGGTCGATTTACTAAGACTTTTGATTCTTGAAAAGGGAAGAGAAGTTCGGCGAATTGGTATGATTATGGTCCAAGCTTTTGATACCAAGAGGATGAGAGGACCTCGAGGACTTCACTTCTCAAACTCAATTTTGTCCTCGACTCACATTGCTGATATTGTGAGTGGTTGAGAATTCATTGATTTGATAAACACAGCACTGATTGTGATAAAGAGAAGAGAAGACGAAGTAAGGTGGGGAATTGTTCAAGCGACGTTGCGTTTTTCGATGGCTTACCTTACATTGTTTTCAATTGATTGACATGTTTGGGGTTTTCTGGTACCTTACCTAGTATTCTTGGAGCTGGGTAAATCATACCCCCTGATTTTTACACCCAGGAGTCTGTAGATATCGAGACGGGTGTGAATGAGTTCTAGGTAAACATTATTCGCAAAGATTGCGCACGTATTTTATGGATGGGTATGGATGCGTGTTGACACCACTGCACTGCACTGCCGTCGTCATTGTTGTTTTGCTGAGCAATTGGTCCATCCAATATCTGGTTGGATAAGTATTCAACTTGAGCCTCACTGTTTGTTTTTCTCTTTTATCCCGTCTTAACCGCTGGAGTTGTAATTCATGATTGGCTGGATAATTCTGGGCCAATCAAATAGATGTATAAGATTACGTTTTCTATTTACTAGGTATTGATGAGTTGGCCTTGCTGCGCAAATCAGCTGCGCTGATAAATGTAAAGTTTACATAACATCAGACGACTTTTCATCGCCTCCTTTGTGTATTTGCGTGTTTTACAGTGTTTTATACAAATTTAAGATGCTTTGCGAAGCGTGCGAGAAGATATTTTGTGGCCGTCATATCTTGAGAGGGTTATCATCCCCGAAGCGTAATCCTCATCATTCTTCTTTGCAATCAATTATTGATGCTTCGGCCTCTGGCTGTTGGATTTGTTATCGACTGCTGGCGTCTTTCAGCAAGAATACAGATATTAAGGATGCAATCGCAGGAATCTCTACTTTGATTAGATCCTCAACGTGGGAATTATATTACTTATCAGACCAACGACAACCTTGGTTCCTTAGTTTTAATTTTGGATATTATCATCATACATTCACCGTAATGTCACACGAAGGTAGGTCGAAGTTAAAAATCTTGCCATCCAGCTCTACTTATAGTTCAATCTAGAGTATGGTGCGCCAGACACAAATCATGTGTCGAATGCAGGCGATACTACAATGTCAGATGCTGCACTGGCACAAGCCTCGAAGTGGTATCGTGAGTGTTTATTGAAGCATACCCTCTGCACCACTTCACTGGCATCTAAGTGTGTCATGCCAACTAGACTGCTTCGAATTGATGAAGATGAAAAATACGTCAGGCTCGTTATGACAAGGGAAGAAGTGGTCAAAGACTCACACTATTCAACCCTAAGTCATTGCTGGGGAAACTCTGATATTTTAAAGCTTACAATTTCGAATCTGGAAAGTTTTAAGGCTGGAATCTCTCTCGAGCGACTCCCGAAGACATTTATTGAGGCTATATTTGTTGCTAGAAAGTTGTCCATTCCTTACGTGTGGATAGACTCACTTTGTATCATTCAGGACTCTGTCGATGACTGGCAGACTGAATCTGTCTCGATGGAAGATGTCTATGGCAACAGTAGTCTGAACATTATGGCTGAAGCCTCCAAAGACAGTCATGAGGGTCTTTCTCGATCTCGAGACCCAAAGATGTTGGAGCTGTGTCCAGCAGTCCAGTCAAATTGGGAAGATGCTGATAATGATCTGTTACATATATTCAACAAAGACATCTGGAGCGACAGATTGTACACTCAGCCACTGTTGGATCGAGGCTGGGTTTTGCAAGAACGTGCCTTGTCGCCTCGCTCACTCCATTTTTGTGATGGTGAACTACTCTGGGAATGCAGGGAGATGGCTTGCTGCGAAACATACCCAACAGGGCTACCAGAAATTTGCAAGAGGGAGAATTTCAAGCTCAGGCCACTTTCAGGATCCGATTCATATGAAAGGAAGTATCTGATAGACGGAGTTAAGAGGACCATGAAAGGCATTGCTTACGATAGATGGGTGCAGTGGATTCATCTTTACAGTCAAACACATCTAACGAAAGATTCGGATAAACTAATTGCAGTCAGTGCGCTGGCCAAGTGCACGCGGGCAGTTTTTGATGATGTCTATGTGGCAGGCCTTTGGAGATCTATGTTTGCCGATCAACTTGTTTGGTGGGGTAGTCACACTTCTCGTCCAAAAGACTATCGAGCACCTACTTGGTCTTGGGCCTCGGTCGATGGCTTTGTCGCACTTCCTTCAATCTTTCCCAGTAACAAATATCACATTGAGATCGATGAGGTACGAGTTACGCCCGTTTCCGGCGTCGATGACACTGGTTCCATTTCGGATGGATACTTTCGTGCGCGGGGACTGCTAATACGTGACAAACTTGTCAAAGAGCAGGGAAATCGTGGGACTCCCTTCCTCGCCGGGAGAGATGGAGATACAACTGTGACTGTAGTGCTAGATGCACCGTTCGACCGAGGCGAAGAAAGGGTGATAGTCCTTCCTATCTTGACAATTTTGTTTGAGCTGTATTTTGAAGGTGATTGCTTTAATGCATTACTTCTTCAGGAGCGGGCAATGTCACCAAATGGCTTCTATACACGGATAGGCTGGGCGTTGGTCGAGAATAGTTATGTAAAGAATAATATGGCCTTGGGCAACCCCCAAAGTTTGTCCGAGTTGAAGTTTCCAGGAAACCATGGCGGTTCAAGTTCTGAATCAAACAAGTCGACCCAAGATGGGGGAGGTGCAGATTTCGACGTTGAGTTGGATGAGAGTTTGTATCTAGAGGGTTCACTGGGATCTTTTGTGGTTTATTGAGAGGTGTTTGGCGGGGATGGATCGGATGGGTAGTTATGTGGGATGGGGGTATTGCAACGGAGAAGAAAGAGAGCCGGGCAAGTTCTTTTAAATTTTCGGGATTTTTCATATAGGGATGGAGGTATATACTTGGTATGCGAGTTTGAGGTCTTTTATGTGGTTTATATTTCTTATCAATCATCCAGTCGAATAACACCAGCTAGCTGTCATTGCGCGCTCAACATAATGTGAGCCAGTATATCGAATCGGATTATTGTAGAATCTTGAAAACAGACAGTTTGACATATGCAGACTGTAGATCTTTTACCCAGAACAGCTAGGTATATACATTGAGGAAGATTGTCAAACCTCGAAAGGAAAATATGAAGAAGAGATACTGGGTCAGCGTAATCGATCAATGTAGACTGAAAATTCTGTGGTACTATTGTGATATACGGAGCAGATATTGTACAGTACCTATACGTAGGAGAAAAACAGGCCGGAATTGACCACTGCGTAATGGTACGTGCACCCTCACCAAAACAACGCGTAGAGAGAGGTATTACGCAGTGGTCAATTCCGGCCTGTTTTTTCTCCTACGTATAGAGTACATACAGCTAGCTAGTTGTCGGTTAAGAAAGAGTGGGCCTTTTCCTTGGGATTAGATAGTCTGAAGTCAGTGAAGTAGACTAAGTGTATTAGAAATCTCTTGTGGAATGATTGATTTGCTGGTAGATTGCGAGTTGTAACTATGAGATTATTGAAAGTTATAAACTTTGGAAAAATGTAGAGATTACAAATAGATTTGGCCGTGTAGTGTGTGGTGGCAAGAGGACGTACTCCGTAGAGATTTAGATCCTTTGAATATCAAGATGTGAAATAGCGAGAAGTTAAGAGGATGAGAGTGTGAAACTTGGTAGAATTATTCAATCAGTCTGTAACGTCCAGACAAGTTTGAGCTTTATGTTTGATAGGTATTCTCCGCATTGCGGTAGAGTGGAAAATAGCTAGATGTTAGAAGAGTGAGGACCTGAGAGTGAGCTTTTCCGTGACACCTACCTAGGTACCAAGATCTTCATAGCTTTTCCCGTACATTGCCAGGGATTCCCTCGCATCACGTGAGAGTGTAAAGAGAAACAAAAAAAAGCAAAAGCCACATCGAATGTCTTGTCCCTTTTTTTCCCCTTCTGACTAAGAGAGGAGTACCGTAATTGATTGTAACTTACCAAGGTAAAATTCTCCAAAGAGTACAAAACAATAATTAACCTTCCTGTCGATACACATATCAATTTTTTATTACTGCTACTACTATTATTATTACTCTTCTTCTTTTATATTCACTTCTTCATATTCTCCCTTCGTCTTCATTTCACCCTGATCTGTTTGTCTGATCACTTCTTCTTCTTACCTACCTACCTATATCTTTCAAGGCTTAAACGGGAAATAGCGAACCGACGTACCGATTCTTTTCAGCAATCCAAATTAAACTTCCCTCCCATCGTTCTCGACCTTAGACCATCACCAAAGTCCAAAGCACAAACAATACCACTCCTTTCAAATACATCACACTCACATCAAACGTCAATCAGTCCAATTCAATTTGTTTCTGATACCATACCACTCAATTTCTAATTGTAATTAACGACCATAAGCTTCTTTGGTATGTTTCGACCTCTTTGCTTCGACTTCTCCTTATCCTGTCTGTCGCAACACGAATTGAACTAATTTCCCGACCCAGCTCACCTCGACTCAACCACACAACCACACCAACCCAACTACCTCCATCTACACCTACACCTCCACCTCTAATCATGCCTCAAGGTTATTCATCTCGAGATGTTGGTGACCCATCGCAAATCAAAAAGAATAAACAATCAATGGCAGATCTCAAATTAAGACGTCTTACTGAATTGAACAATCGACTCCGAGAAGATTTAGAACGCGAAAGGATCCCAGTCTCTCAAGCTGCTAAGAGGTAATTTACTCCTCTTTACCTTTGACCACTTGCGAAGTTACTTATACGTGATCTCTATTTAGTATTATTCAATATACCAGTCAAACTAAAGATTTTATGGTTCCATCAATTTGGGGTACCGTTGATAAGAAGGATGATCCATATGCGCCGCAACAAAGTGGTGGATGCTGTTTGGTGATGTAAGACAAGGAAGAATACATCAAGATAATTCGAAATGGAAAGCATACGAACGACCCGACAATGACCAATCATAATTTCATCAATCACTCAATTCATAAATCCATTCAGATACACCAATTTCGATGTCGGTCCTTCCGTTTACAAAAATCACGCACATCACCATACAGAGGGAGAGAGGGAGGTAGCAGACCAGAATAAAGGGCGTTATTAACGGGGCGTATTGGGGAAATCATTCACTTTTCAGCCTTCTTCGACATTATTTCCAGAAAGTCCAATGTTTCTTCTCGAGCCTTTCCGTTATAGGCCTGCTTTTTTTTCTTATGAGGATACCAGAGGAAGCATTAGCATATTTCACCAATTGGAGGTACATTTTCATTATCGACAGGGCACGATAGCAAGCTGGTTACTCTCGATTCGATTGTATCTACGACGTGTATCTTGAGGCGTGCGATTGTTTGAGACTTTTCTTGATGAAAATGAAAGGCAGGATAAAGTCATTAAGAAGGAAGATGAAGAAGTGAAATGGGAAAATGGGAAAAGAAGCATGTAATAATTTTTTTTTCGTTTCTGTTCGTAGTAGTTACACCTTTTTTCTCCCCAGGACTACCAACAAACATAGTATGCATCTTCATATGGACTTCTTTGTGTATAGGATTATTTCAATGGAAAGTCATTGGGATGGTATTGTTTTTTTTATACGAATGAAGAGACTTTTGTTTTTAATGCATTTTTGAGATATTATAATGTATTTGGCATTTATCTATCTTTACATCTGATGACTTTTGAATGAGAGTGAGTGAGTGAGGATTATGATGTGGATTATATATATACTTGTATACCTATATACCTAATTATTTGCTATTATCTCATGTTTTGAGATTTGAGATTTGAGATTTGATCTTTAATATCTATCTACTCAGGTAGGTAGTGTAATGTGATACCTAGGTATCTAATATCTAATAGTTATTAATCGAGACTCGAAACCCTCCGAGTGAAATTAATTTAATTTACCTTTTGGTCGGTATTTGATATCTACCTAGGTTTCTACCTACCTACCTAGTATCTAGGTATACATATAATCAATATACAGAGTATAAGACAAGGTTATTAAAGAATTATTAAAGAATGGTCTTTATTTCGTAGTTTAGAAATTTGTGTAGAATTTGTGTAGAATTTGTGTAATCTATCATACTCTACTTGTTCTTAGGAGGTATTCTTATTAGGTATCTTTGTAGGGACTCGGGAGGGGGAAGGTGGTGGAATTGGAATTGGAATTGAGATGGATGTGGGATTTAGATTTGAGATGGATGTGGGATTGGATTGATTAATATTTTGAATTGATATTTGGATTGATATTTGGATTGGTATTGGGGATTGGTATTTGGGATTTGGAGTTGGGATTTGGAGTTTGGATTGATATTTGGATTGGGATTGATATTGAGATTGAGATTTGGAATGGGTGCACTGTGGAATTCGTAAGTGGATGGCGTAATTTTCGTAGCCAATTTATTTGGTTTTATGGTTTTGGATTGGTATTTGAGGGGATTTTTGGGGGGTTTGGAGTTTGGTTTTGGTTTTGGTTTTGATTTGTATTTGGTTTGAGTGTTATTTTATATTAGGGTTGTGTTAGGTTATGTTGTTTGGACATAGGTATGTGTAGGTAGATATAGGTACAGGTACACGGTGGGTACTATGGGTATTATGGGTAAATAGGTAGGTAGGTGTGTTTTATGCTATTTGAATAGAATGGGATGGTATTGATTTATTGGGAGGGATTATATGGGAGATGAGACGAGAGATGGGAGATGGGAGATGGGGATTTTTGTTTGGTCTGGTCTGAGTTGGTCTTTAGCTGAAAGGAAAACGAAAGGAACTGAACTTGAATGGCTGGCTGGCTGTGAATCTACTTGCTCTACATTCGTACATTCGTAGCGATTCTTATGTTGATCATGTAGTGTAGAGGACTGTTGATTTTGCTTCTTCTTGACTCTTCTCTTCAGGTAGCTTGCGGTGGAGGTTGGAGATTGGAGATTGGAGATTGGAGATTGGAGATTGTGATTAGGGTTTAGGGTTTATGGTTTACTGGAGGAGAGTTGAGCTGAGGAGTAGGGTTGAGTAGATGGGTAGAGTAGATGGACAGAGGACTAGCTACGTGGGGATTTGACAGTTGATTGATTGATTGATGGATAGATGGAGTGGAGGGTTGATGGGGTGAAGGGTTGTTTGATGGGATGTATATGTGGTGCATATGACATGGTGTGATTAGGGATTGAGATCTTCAGAGTAAGTATATGTATACATACATGAATGACACTTGGTGAGTACCTAGGTAGCTGAAGAAAGTAAGCTAGGTAGATAGGTAGCCAGGTAGCTATTAGGTGGGTATTTATCTCGATCTGAAAATGTTTGTCTGTTTTCTTTTTCCCGTGACTTATGATTGCTTGTAAGTTAGTTGTTAGGTGTCTAGGTGTTGAGATCGAGGGTACCTAATAATGATCTTTTCCTGGAGAGAGGGAGAAATAGATGAAAAGGAATCTTATCTCAGCAAATCCTAGATCTTGATGTATTTAGATTTGTATGTATGTATATATGTATGTATGTATATATGTATGTATGTATATATGTATGTATGTATAAAGCTAGAACTAGGTACGTACATACATACATAATCCATCCATCTCATAATTCTCATCCCACTCTCTGCGCAAACTTAAGGGTTAAGATATAATTGTTCTAGGTATGTGTGTACTTTGTAGTAAGTATATACTATATTCCATACTCGTACCGTGAAGTCAGTAGTCAAAAGAGTAGTCCCAAGTAAAATGATCCAAGTCCACTCTGCACCTGCATCTATCTGCACCTGCATGCATCCATCTGTTCTGCATGACCCATTTCTATTCTGTTTCTGATCTTGTTCCTGTTCCTGTTTCTCCTCGCGCTCTTTTCCTTTGCTTGTTCTCCTGGCTGGCCTGGCTCTTGCGTGCGTGCGTGCGTGCGTCAAATGGGAGCTTGAGCCACTTTTGGAATGGCTTATCCTTACCTGGATTGGTAGTATAGACAAACCTGGCTATAAGGACCTAAAAATTTCAAGGCATAAATGCCTGTATACAAAGGTTGCTCGTATATACAATTTCAGTCTTGGCATTTAGCCTCGTTTTATACCTTCAGCCTTTTCATTTTTATTAAATGTATCATATGAATTTATAAATTCATCATGTGATAGGCTAAAGCTTGGGCCATTCCCACCAATTTTTATAAAAGCATTAAGAAAATTAAGACTATATACCTTTATATAAAGGAATACCCATTTAAATCAATTTTATCATATAAATTTTTGGGAATTCTAAAAAATATGCTTGTATAAAGGGGATGCCCGTATAGCCAGGTTTGTCTGTATTTGCGTAGTTTGGTGGGCTGGGCTGGGCTGGGCTGGAGTGGCTAGTACTTATGGAGTACTTATCTTGGTCCTGGGAGTTTGAAATTCTAATTCAGGATTGAGATTTGAGATTCGAGATTTGAGGGAGAGAGAAACTTCGGGAATTTTATTTTTGTTGTTGGGGTGGGTGGATGACACTGGATGTGGATGTGGATGTGGACGATGATGGATGGTGGGTATGGTTGATAGCTACTAGGTACTCTATGAAGAGGTATTGGACTGAGTACTGGGTATTGGATTGGATTGGATTGGGATGGGGAAGAGTGGCTAGGTACCGGTAGTGGTAGTGGTAGTGGTAGTGGTAGTGGTCTTGTAGACTACTTCGTATAGTACCTAGGTAGGTATATTATTTATGTGTCTAGGTAATAACTACGGAGAAGAGTGAATTTGAATTTATGAGTTCGATACGAACAAATCGAATAGAGTTGAACAAAATCAATCGAATCATCGATCGAGTACCGGCACTCAAAGTGATCAAGCAATCAATCAAGACAATTCAAATTAACCGGGGAAGGCGGGCCAAAGAAGAAGACAAAAGTTAAAACGATGCCTGTCTGGGTTGGCTCGTACAATAGGTAGGGTAGGGTTAGATAATTACCTAGGTAACTTACGATGTGTTGTAATAAATGCGTACAATTATACACTTTACTTTGTACTCTGTATAATAATTAATAATTACGAATATTTGTCATTGGCGCCGGTACTCGTATATTTATTTATGATTATAATTATCAATCGCGATTCGGATTCGGATTAGGATTAGGATTACGAAGATTGATTTAGGTTTTATACGGAGTCGTAATTGTATACCTACAGTAGTGGGAAATCGGATTCGTGTATCGAATTTGAATTTGAATTTGGATTTGCATCTGGATTTGGATTTGGATAAAATTGATAATATGGATAACGTCGATGAAATGAAGATTGTCACAGGGGATGTAGCAGGAGAGGAAAGGAGACAGAATGGGATGAGTCAAGTGGATGGGATTAAACTTCCTCGGGTGTCGATTCAGTTTTGTACGCAGTGTAAATGGATGTTGAGGGCGGCTTATGTACATGGATTTTTCGTTTGTTTGTTTGTTTGTTTCTTTTGTTATTTCTTGAGAGTGGTTTTGGGGGAGTTGGGGGATGTGTTTGTTTTGCTAAGGGTTGTTTGATTTCTTGTGTAGTTTGGAGAGGGGGGAATAGGATATGGATGGATGAGTGGATGGATGGATGACACTGATGGTTGTGGAGTGTCAAGCAAGTGCAGTTGTACGTACATATGCATCTGAGTAGATGTTTGGGAGAGAAATGAGTATAAAATGTTGGTGATGGGAAGGAAATGATCATTTTTAGAGGGATTATTAGGGGCGGGATGTCTTTTAAGCTTGATAGAGTTGTCTCCATTGGGAAAGAGGGGATTGAGTTGATATCTGGAGACTAGAGGATTTAGATGATGCTCTGAATTGGTGAGGTGAACAGAGCAGAGATATCTTGCGAGCTGCTTGATGGATTTATGAGATATCTATACGGTTGGAGTAGAATGGAGTGGAATGAAAATGGGCAGTATTTCTTCTCTTCCGAGTGGATTTAGGACACTCTGTTGATCGATATTAAATCCTCCGGTGATCGTCTTCCCTCATATGTACTACCTTTCGGATGTGGAAGATATCGTGGAGTGATATGATATCATCGAAGGAGGGAAAACGACTAGATTGTCTTTGCTGGCGTTTACTCGGGATTTTCCTCCTGACAGTGCCTTGATGCATTGATAGGATGTGGAATAAGTAATTCTCATCTATCTATGAAAATAGAAAGGGCCGAACATATCAGTGACATCGCATTTCCGTCTATCCGATGTAATTGTATACTATGAAGTCATTCTTGCTATTATTCTAGACGATTCACTTGCGGACTCAAATTTAGGTGCTGAGATATATCAGGCATTTTGATTCGGTAGTCACAGACACTGGCCCTAATCTGCATTTCATTCTCTATGGGAGAGTTAGGAGGGGTTCTTCGTACTTTACCCCTGTCTTTCTCAACCTGTCATTAACCTGTTCATTTATCTCTTCCCTCTCCTTTCTTATTGCTCCCAAACCTCTAATATCACACCTCTAATCTAACAAACCCGAAATAGTTTGCACAAGAACTCCTCTCAACCTTCGGAACAGATATCGGTGAAGTCGCTCTTCAACCTAGTACCGGTGGTACATTTATTGTCGAATTATTTACAGATGCGAACGCGAACAAGACTGCTACTAGTAATGTAGAAAGAGAAGCTGAAAAGAACGTGGATGAAGTAAAGGAAGTTAAGGTATTGAAACATACGCTTTGGGATCGGAAGAGTGAGGGCGGATTTCCTGGTTTGTCTCCTTTTTCGTTTTTTGTCTTCTTATTGCTCGAGAGATATAGAACAGAAGGTGGGTTTGGATGCGGAAAGAGATTGGGGTTTTCGAAGTGGATTTTGGTCAAATCTGGGAATTTATGACTCGATAGGTCAGATCACTGATTGCAATACGAATTTAGAAACGAAAGAATTGAAAAAGAGACTCAGGAATATCATTGATCCGTCAAGAGATTTGGGTCATGTTGATGGAAAGAAATGTAAGTTCTCTACCTCAGTTTTGTAATGCATCATTTCTCTCTTATTTTCTCGCCCTCGCTTTCTTTTCGTCCATCGTCAATGAGACTAATAGTCTCAGCAACAACATCAACGGCCACTCCTTCTACCTCCAACCCAGCGCCTACCAACCCACTCCCATCTTCAGCACAGCAAGATTCCGCGCCAACAGCGATCAAAGCATCTACCTCAAG
The DNA here is from genome assembly GCF_014898435.1 of Botrytis sinoallii. Lineage (NCBI taxonomy): Eukaryota > Fungi > Ascomycota > Leotiomycetes > Helotiales > Sclerotiniaceae > Botrytis > Botrytis sinoallii. The sequence goes on from NW_024066059.1 coordinate 267,436, forward strand.
CCAAGCTAACACCGTATCTCAACCGCCAGCTGCCAGCCCCGCCACTACTTCCGAGTTGATTGAAGCGAAGCCAGAAGAGGTAAAGGAGAAGAAGCAAGAAGAAGAGAAAGTAACTTTAAATGAGAGAGGTAAAATTGTAATCACGGGTCTGAAAGGAGAGGGAGGATTTGGGGTATGTAGACCGGGAGATGAGGACTGTGGTGGATTTTAAATTTAGGATTTGGGGAGAGGATTGAGAGGATTGAGAGGGACTATGATGCAGTCCATGCCACAGGATAGTCTGTTTGATTGCAACGGTTAGATAAAAGACCTATCTGGGCTTGCATCCTTGATATGACATTTGACGGGACCGTATGCCAAGTTTACCAGAGCCTAGGAAACGATATCTAGGACATCTTTCCCTAATGATCTATCAGATCCTGACATTTGATTGCACTATGGAATCCTATGCTAACTCAAAGAACATTTATGAAATTCATATATTCGATTGATACACAACAAGGAATCTGAGAATGAATACATATCTAGGACATCTAATATTCATTATTACCCAAGATATTTGTTGAACGAACTTGACATGGATTGTAGGGTGTCGAATTCAAAGATCCTACATATTCGAGGTACATATATAACCCTAGGAGATCATTTGATGATTTGGAAGGCAAGAAGTTTTTTCAAAATAGTTGAATATGTGTTGTTTATGTGGTTTATCTTAAAACGTGTCTTGATACTCGAGAGAATGAGGGGGAGAAGTCGAATATCGATCAAGTGAATGATACTCTTCAATTTCCTAGGGTTATTGAAAATTCAATATTCAACTGCTCTTCATGTATAGGTGCAAGTTAAACACTCGGAAAGCTGTATTGACCTTTGTGTCTTGGTGTATTCATTTATCATCGGGTTATTTTGATACTCAACTCACCCCTCCTGCCTATTGTGCCATCTTTCACCGCCAAATATTTCTTTCAAAGTCGGTTGTTGCCTTAAAAAAACAAAGCTTTAACCATTTTTAGTTTAGCTTTCCGCACACGAATGAACTCTTGTATGAAATTATCGCTATCGTGAATTTGTTAACGAAACCTCAACCCACTTCGATATCCATCAAGTCGGAGTACCTACCCAGCCCTGGACAATACTCTCTGGCAGGAACCGCTTCGTTTTTTCTGTTTTCAAAGATAAATATATTATCTTTGAAAATACTCAGCCAGATTATCGCAACACCCTACGAACACCACTAGAGTGCTGCCCAGCATGCCTCCTCCACCTCATCAAAAACCTGAGAATGTCCTCAAGCGCGCCCATGAGTTGATGGGTGTCGGACAAGCTCAAGCAGCTTTGGTCTTACTTCACGAACATGTTACTTCGAAAAGATCGAGAAATGCCCCGATTACTTCATTAGAGCCTGTGATGCTCTTGTTGGTGGAACAATCCGTTGAACAAAAGAAAGGAAAACTCGCAAAGGACGCTTTATACCAATACAAGAATATCAGTCAAAACACCAACATTGGCACAATCGAGGTAAGTGGCGGTAGCATTGATAACATGTGCGGTGCTAATGTATTTGATTTAGCTTGTCCTCAAGAAGTTCATCGAGTTGGCCGAAGAGAAAGTAAAGACTGCGCAAGCAAAGGCCGATGAGGTTCAATCGTCATTAGATACAACAGCAGCAACCGCAAGTGTCGATGATTTGGAAGCTACCGAAACCCCAGAGTCTATCCTTTTGTCAACAGTATCCGGCGAACAATCCAGAGATCGCACAGATCGCGCCATTGTTACACCATGGTTGAAGTTTTTGTGGGAGACATACAGAACTGTTCTCGACATCCTCCGAAACAATGCCAGATTGGAAATCATGTACCAAAGCACTGCTATGCAAGCATTCGAGTTCTGCCAAAAATACACCAGAAAGACCGAGTTCCGTCGATTGTGCGAATTGCTCAGAAACCATGTTCAAACTGCTGCAAAGTACTCTGCTCAAATGCATGCCATCAACCTTAACGACCCAGACACCCTTCAACGTCATCTTGAGACCCGTTTTCAACAATTGAATGTTGCAGTTGAGCTTGAGTTGTGGCAAGAGGCTTTCAGAAGTGTCGAGGATATTCACACCTTGCTCAGCCTTAGCAAGAGACCACCTAAGAATGTCATGATGGCCAACTACTATGAGAAGTTGACCAGAATCTTCTTGGTTGGTGAGAACTATCTCTTCCACGCTGCTGCATGGTCAAGATACTACAACCTTCTCCGCCAATCCGCTCAAATGGTTGCAGCTGGTCAAAGCAAGAAGTCGGATAACCCAGCAACCTCTGAGGCTGATCTCTCCAAGGCTGCTTCCTTTGTTCTCTTGTCTGCCCTCGCCATCCCTGTGATCAGCACATCTAGATCTCGTGGTGCTTTGGTTGACATTGATGAGCAAAAGAAGAACAAGAACTCTCGTCTTACTCATCTTCTTGGTATGGCTCAAGCTCCTACTCGTGCCGTTCTTTTCAAGGATGCCATGAGCAAGGGTCTTCTCAAGCGTGCTCGCCCTGAGATTCGTGAGCTTTACAACATCCTCGAAGTTGACTTCCATCCTCTTTCAATTTGCCAGAAGATCTCCCCAATTCTGTCTCAAATTGGTGCTGATGCCGAGATGGAGAAATATGTTCTTCCTCTTCAACAAGTCATCTTGACCAGACTCTTCCAACAACTCTCTCAAGTCTACGAGACTGTTGATCTTAACTTCGTCGAGAACCTCGCCAAATTCCCAGAACCATTCCAAGTTACCAGAGAAACAATTGAGAAGTTCATCATGAACGGTAACAAGAAGGGCGATCTCGCTATCAGAATGGATCACGCTACTGGTGTTCTTAGCTTCGACACTGATGTTTTCTCATCTACCAAGGCAATCCACGCAGGATCTGGCGCAGGATCTGCTGAGTCCGAAACCGCCTCTGTTCAAAGACTCCAAAACACTCCTTCCGAAATTGTACGAACTCAACTTACTCGTCTTTCTAAGGCTTTGTATATTACCGCTCAATATGTTGATCCTACTTTCAATGAAGCAAGAATCAAGGCTCGTGATGAAGCATACGCAAGAGCTAAGGCTGGCGCAGATGAAGAGCACAAGGAGACCTTGAAACGCAAAGAAACCATACAAAAGAGAAAGGAGGAAGCATCCGAAATTCAATCTCGTAAAGAGAAGGAAGAAGCCACAAGAAAACGTATCAAGGCTGCGCAACTCCAAGAAGCTGAGGACAAGCGTCTTCAAGCCGAACAAAAGAAGCGTGAGGATGACCGTATCAAGGCCGAATTGGAGCGTGTCAGAAAAGCAGAACTTCAAAAGCAAATTGATGATCTCAAGATTGGCAACAAGGCTCTTGACATCGATCTTGATGATTTGGACAACCTTGACGGCAACAAACTTCGTGCCATGAAGTTGGCTCAACTCGAGCGTGAGAAGAATGATACAAACGAAAAGTTAAGAATTACCGGTAAACGTATTGATCATCTCGAGAGAGCTTTCAGAAAGGAAGAAGCCAAGAAGTTGCCAGAAGACTATGAAGCACAAAGACAACGTGATTTGGCCGCCTATGAGAAGACTAAGGCTCAAACCTTGAAGGATGCTGAAGCCAAACACAAGGAAAATGTTGCTCTCAAGCACAGATTGGCAAGATTGGTTTCTCATTACGAATCTTTCCGTGATGATATTGCCGAGCGCAGACACGAAGAGTTTGATAAACGTCGTCGTGATGCCGAGAAGGAGCTTGAGAAACAAATTTCTCAACGTAGAAAGGAGTTCAAGGAACGCAAGATTCGTGAGAAGAGAGAGCGTGAAGAGCAAGAGAAAAAGCTTCGGGAAGAAGAAGAACGTGCTCAAAGGGAGAAGGCTGAGAAGGACGAGAGAGAAGAGAAGAGAAAGGCTGAGTTTGCAGAGCTCAAGGCAATCCGTGAGAAGGAGAGACAAGAGGCCTTGGAGATGGCTGCGTTACAAGAGCGAAGAGCCGAGGAAGCTGCAAAGAGAAGAGCTGAAGAAAAAGCTAGAGGGCCTCTTCGTGGCGCTCCTATTGAAAGATCTGATTCAACTGGTGAAAGGCGTGCTCCTCTTGCTCTTACCGGTGCTAAGTTGGGCTGGAGAGAAAAGGAGAGACTTCGTGCTGAAGGAAAGGAGGTTCCTTCCGATTCCGCACCTGCTGCCCCTCGCCCAGCACCATCTACCGAAAGAGCTCCTCGCCCAGCAGCAACTCCAGAACGTACTGGATCATCAACTGGAGAGAGACGTGCACCTCTTGCTCTTGCTGGTGGTAAATCCACCTGGAGAGAAAGAGAAGCAGCCAAGGGAGCAGCTAGTGGTCCAAGTCCATCAAGCAGAAGTGAGGAAAAGACCAGTGATGCTCCAGCTCCAGCTCCTTCTCCTGCGCCTGCGCCTAAACCTGCTGCTGGTGGTAAATGGGTTCCTCCACATCTTCGCAAGGCTTAGAGTTGAGGAGGTTATTTGTAATTAGTTTAGACAATGAGGAAAAAATGAATGATTGTTATGCTTTGAATTCTTTTTTGACTTTTGATTTGTTTGGTAATCACTAATGATGATGGATCGTTTGCTTATTCTATTATATTGTATATATATCTTCACATATGGTCTAATAATGCTTGATTTGCGTATTTGTTCTAGGTGAGATCAGTTGAGACAATGTATCGTAGAAGCATGATTATTACATTTTGATTCTTTAATACTATTTCCTCCCTCTTCCATTCCTCTCTCCTCTTCCAATTCGCTTCTTCCTCCTCCCTCGCTCATTTTCATCGCCCTCCCTTGATCACATCTACCTTGAATATCTTTTCTCCTGCCTACCTCGAGAATTCTTGGTGTATTAATATCGATATCGATGCGAATACAAAGGATTATTTAGTATCACTTCAATCACTTAAGTGAGTGGGTGAGTGGGTGAGTGGGTGACTGACTGGTTAATTAATTGATTTACTAACTAACTTGAGAGAAACAAACGAGGAACCGGGAGTTTGAAACGTTTCAACATTGATAGTTGAAAGCTTCTGGTTGGATTGGTTGGTCGGTTGGTTGGTGACTTGTCACTGATTTACTGGTTACTGATTTACTGGTCACTTCTTCACCCGTCACTTAGGTCTCTTGTAAAGGTGCAGTGCGATATACTATGTCATGCTACCCTACGCTACAATAGTACAAAGGGGGAGTGGAATGGATATGGAGATTTAGAGGTGAGGGAAACAGATGTCCAGGGATAGACGTAACTCGTGCATAGATTTTCCAGGAAGAAAGTGGCATTTGGATATCACGATCAGAGGAGAAGCAAAAGCAAACCTTGGAAGTCAAAGAGTAGGGATTAAAAGTTTCTCGGGAAAAACAAACGCGGAAAGCGAAACGGAAAGAGATGAGTGCTGGGAAGGAACATATGTTACGGGTGGTGGGGAGAAGTGAAATTGTAATTGTGAAATGGTGAAATGGTGAGGTGTTTGTATGTTTGTTTGTCTTGATTGGAGATTGGAGATAGAGATGCTTATGTCTAGGGGGAAAACTCGCAGTGGAGATGGGAGGGGATCTGCTGATAAGTCTTGTATGTTTGGACCTTGAGATACAGCGTACCGTGACGGTTGTCTCTTTTTTTGACGCGGAAAGAGATTTGTTGCGTGAGCGTGAATTATTGTTATTTGCGAAACTTGTGAAGGCTGGTAGGATATCTCATCTCGCACTTATTCAGGGGGAGATAGTGGTCGGTGGTCAAATTGAAATGAAAAATTGAGATTTTGCAGATCTAGATGTGGATAATGTGCGGATTTGGAGATGGTGGTCTGCACTGTTCGGAGGATGATGAATGATCAATATTTCTTTGTGGAAGGAAACCTGGAGAAAAAAGGGAGATTGAGGGATTGAATTTTGTAGGAGGGCGGTTGAATGGTAGGATGTTGATGTTAGATGAAGTTACTGACTGTATATAGTAGGGAGAAAAGAGAGAGAGGTTCTTGGTGGTTGGGTATACTGCAAATATGAAAGACAGCTAATTTTCTCCCAAGCCCAAGTCCAAGTTTTCTCTTTCGTTTTGTTCTCTTATTTGTTTGTGCTGTATCTGCAATGCTCTTCCTAGTTTGTTCAGAAAAAGATGGACGGATACAATTTTTGGACTCGTAGAATGGGTGTAGAATAGGGGCTTCAGGTGACGGCTATTTCAAGTTGCACTATGATATTATCTCAATGTTGATGTGTTAAGGGTGTATCGAGACGATTACATATTAGGTATATTGGAATCTGATGACATAAATCATATAGTTTTAAATGCCCAGAATATGATTGAAGATTTCAATATATCAAATAAGAGACATCATGTGATTGACGTGACTACAGTCTTTTTCATTTGTCGGCCATATCATATCACACAATGCCAATTGTAATAACCTTCATAATAATCTAATAGATCATCGCCAATCGGGAACCTATCGCCAGTGCCACTATTGATCAAGCATCTAAAGCTTGTGGACCTCAACCTGAATCACCCACAAGCTTCACAAGTTTAACTATCATAATGCTGACATCGCGAAAACTAATCTGTAAGACGCCTTTATCATAACTCATTATCATTCAGTTATCTAGTACCTTGAAATTTCAAAACTTTTACATCATAATTTACTCCCTCCCCTTTCGAACTTACCACCAGCTCTTCCATCTTATCCCTACACGCATCCATGATCTCCTTTTTACACAACCAAGCATCTCTCCCAGCAACCATAACCTCCATACCCTCTGCAAAACCCATCACAAACTCCACAATCCTATCTGCAAACCCGTTGATTCTGCTCTTCGCCAAACTACCATCAAACGGAGCCTTCACAAAAACAACCGTCACACCCACCTTTCTCAACACTGGAAGCTTTTCCTTCACATAACTCATAACCTCCTGCATTGGACTCTCATCACGACCAAGATAAAAAATAACAACCACTTCTATTACCCGTATCAAAGCACACGCGCGGGGACTAATCGTATCCGCGAATTCTCGCGCAAAAGTCAAATGTATGTGAAAAACGAAGCGTGTAAACAGAATTTCTTCAAGCTCAGCATGCATGAGACGACAAACGACAAACAAGGAGCTCATGATTTCGGTGCCGTAGAAGTGCTCGTGTTTATCCGGGGAGAGCCTATGTCCGTCGGGACCCTTGAGGCCACGGAGCTTGGTCACGATGATCCGGTTGGAGATGAAGGATTGGAGTAGTCTTTGGTGACAGAGGGTATGGTAGAAGATTTTGTATCGGATCTCTGCGGGGAGGGTGAGTAGTGTGGGTGGTTTGGACATTTGAGGAGTTTGCAATTGTAGACTTGGTGGTGTGGTAGACTGCTGATGACTCGATTTGAGGGATTGCGAATGTAATGCTATGGTGGAGGTACAGATTCCTCTACTTGCAGTCTCCCTAAAAACCTCTATCTAGAATCTGGCGGAAGAAGTCAACAGAGACTCGAGAGATTGTTGTGGATTTGGTGAAGAACTGATGCTTAAGGAAGAGGTTAAAGTGAGCATTTACTTTCACTACTATCACGTGACATCATGGTAACGACATCACCGCTTGAGGCCCTGAAAGTTACAAGATTCTGGTTATTTTAGCGAGAGATTGTATCTTTTTCTCTTCCCCTGAGTTAGTTTTTTCTTTCGACGATAAACATATATCACGTTGAGTAACTCTTTGAACAGTAAGTGAGCTAATGTAGCAATTTCGCCAGTGCAGTCATCTGTCCGCCTGTATAATTTCTATGTACACCATGAGCCCAAAACCATAGTATCAGTTCAGTAGAATTATTTTCATTAAGAAGCTACCTATCATGTTATATAGATGGATTACCGTACCAATGATCTTCGTCATTTTGTAGATGTGAAATAACCACAGCTTCTTCTGGGATCAAGTATCTACAGCCGCACACAGCTACCATAGTCCGTTTCGTCTATCTCACTATCTTCATCAATACAAATCTAATTTTCATTCCAAGATTCTTTCCATTTCCAATCTCCAATTTCTCACAGAGTTACCGAAACCAATAGTCTAGGCAGATCTGCAATCGTACCCGGGCCACCCCTCTCAAGTAGCCCAATTCAAACTTAGACATATTGAATCTCAATCCAGCAAATAATATACAAAATGAATGCAAGAACCTTAAATACCCATTTCACACTACACCATACAATCGAGAGAATCAAGAAAAGGAACAAACAAGCTGAGAGTAAGAGATCTGACGTCGAGAGAAGTAGACGAGCAAGACGAAGCAAACAATTTCAATACAGCACAGGACCTCATTACGTCATTCTGTAGCTACATATATATCGATAGGGACGAAAGCGAGAGAGGATGAAGTACCATCGTATGCTAGTCAGTCGTTAACCCATTTCAAGAAGACGAATAGGTCTATATCTATCCCGTCACCAGAAGCTAATCACAACACTCAAAAGATATAGTTCATACGAAGTTGTATATATACAACCAGAGAGCAACCATCCTCCCAACAAATGACCATCTCACGCGCTTAAAAACATGGTTCGTATGGACTCCTGATCTGTAGCAAATCCTTTTATGTGTACTGCTCTGAAATCCGAAGTTGTGAAAGAACATACAACGGTCCATGTACTATTCATATATACCACGACGACAAACGAAACGTCGACGAGAACCATCCGAGACTATATCAACCGTGTCCAACTGTACGTGCGCATAAGATATACAATACAAGAAAGAACTTGATGCGTTAGCGAAGTACATAGTATTTCGCGTGAAAACTACTCAACGGTCCACGGATGGTTTACATTTCCAGACGTGCGACAAGAATATACTTTACACACAGGACCCCATCTAGGAATGTGCCAACTATACCTCATGGTGTATATACATGGTGCATACAAACTATAATTTAGGTTTAGTATAGACTAAGAAGATCCTGTACAACAACAGCAACAACAGCAACAACAGCACAGCACAACAGTAACCCCGCAATCCAGCCGACGCAAAAAAAAAAAAAGACAAAACTAAACACTAAAGGACGATCCCGCTACCCACCCCACAATCTAGCGCCGACGTCTCTCAGAAACACACCATCAACAAAAGCACTCTCCAATCAAGACTCCACATCCACATATCGCATAATCCCCTCGCATAAGCATCCACGCAACACAGACAACTCAAAGAAGCGGTAAGAACAGACAGAACCCTACTGCAGAAACGATATCCCATATTCGATCACACAACTAGCTCTACCACTAGACCACACGAGCAAACATGAGAATGAGAACAAAGAACAATGTGAGCCCGAAATCCCAGGGCCGCATATCCGTATTCATACCAGCTGATTGATGTATTCGCGCCCGCGTCGATGCGCAAATGATTGAAGTATGTGACACTAGACAGTAGACTTCAACCCAAAGTAAAGTAAAGCAACTAGCAAACATCAAAACGCACATCGCTCAAGCTAAGTTCCATCTATTCCACAATCTACCAATTCCATCACGGTAAACAAGGAAAGCTAGCGAGACCAGCGACACCGCCAAAAAAAAGTCAACACAAGTACGGTATGTATGTATGTATGTATGTATGTATGTATGTATGTACATCAACAATGACACGCTAGAAAAAACCCCGATGAAGTACCCACGCCTAAACGCCCGAACCTAAAACCCAAAACCTTAAACCCAAATCCAAACTAACCAAGGCACATCTCCAACTCTGTGCACCAACCCTCTTAGTTCCTCGCCGCCCTACCCCTCACCGCCGAAAAAGTAGGGCTGAAACTTCCACCCACTAACTCCCCTCCTCCCACTTAGCCGCCCTACACCACAACCTGGGTGGATAGACCCACCAAAACGCATCTGCACCTCCACCTCCACCTCCACCTTCACCTCCACCCATCACCCGATCATCCGATGCGAATGCGAATCATCCGATGAGGCGTCACATTCGCCATTCCCGATGTACCTTCAAGACCCTCTTACAGTCATCCGATAAGAGAGACTAGGACCTAGGGAGTATTCTTAGAATCCATCCAATCCCGACATTGGTAGACATGATAATGAGAGGCGCTAGATGGGAGGCCCCAATCCCAAAACGGAAATACGGAAAAGGATCAGATGATGTGTAGAAATAAATTTAGACTTGGGCAGCAACTTCAAGGGTATTCCTTTCCTTTTTTTCCCGATGTCTTTTTACCCCTCCAACCCCTCTCTTTCGTCCAGTCTTCCAACCTCTCCAGTATCAAAGAAAGTCCCCAGAAAGCATGAGGATAAAGTTTTCTCGTGCATATGTGTCATGATGTCATAGATAACTCCTCTCACCGTTTTCTGGGCTGCATGCTCGTTTGTCCAACACTTGCTGGAAATATCTACACATCTGCTGCTGACTATCATTCGAGTTTTCCGTTCTCGGTAGGAGAATTTGTTGTTCACGCTCTGTACTCACAACACAATGCCAAAAAAATACTCAGATAATCATCATCACAAAAGAACAAGTTTCATGTCATTAATCCGCCTCTATTCACACTGCTCGCATGCTCTTTTTCTCGCCTCTCCTTCCTCCCGCCTGCTTCCCCGACCCCCAAACTTGAATCGACCACTTTCGCGTGCTCCTTTTTGAAGATAACCCATTGACATAAGCCTCCTGCCTCCGCCCCTCCATCCTAAGCACATCCACTATTCGTGTAAATGCTCACACCATCCAGATCCTAGCCCAATCATGTCAGGTCAGGCAGACCAATAATTACTCGTGACTTCAAACGCCCCGACCCATCCATCCATCTCAAATATCAACCCATGGGTAGGTGAAATGAAAAAGTATTCCCTAACCATAAAACTCCATGCACAAAAAAACCGATATGTTACAAACATGTCATTGCTTTCTCTCTGACTGAAAGTTTCTCTCTTCTCATAACTCTGCTCTCTTCCATTCTCTCTCTCTCTCTCTCTCTCTCTCAAGATCTAGTAACATAATCCATTCATTCATTCTCGAAGAAGCCGAAATTTTTTCTGTTCCAGTCCATCATTGATTCGTTCATAAGGAAAAATGTAAAAACAGCAAATGAACCTCCAACCTAAACGCTATGCATGCTTTCCATGATGATAAAAAATTCGAGCCAGAAAAATAAATAAAAGTAGAAACTAAGTGCCTCTTTCATGCAATGTGTCCTTTTATATCGAGAGTAGAGTCGTCCGTCATGCAATTTTCTCAAAAAACGATGAAGAATGGGTTTGGGGTATCAAAATAAACAAGTTCCTCTTCTCTCGCTTCCTTCTAACTTGACCACCATCAATGTTGACAATGATCCTTTATACGCAGGGACTACACTCCCTTCCAACCACTCGACCAATGTGCTCTTGAAAGTAGAGCCATTTTTGATTTTGTATCTGCATGAAAAAAAAATCGCTTTTGGTGTGTGCACTTCAACCCAGAGTGCGACCGCTGTGTATCGTCTGTTGACTGACTGCCCTAATTGTAGAGCCCGGTCTCATAGAATTTGCCGATTCATATTCGGAGGTTTGATATCCGGGCGGCTGACTTTTCTTTTGAGCCTCCCAGCCTTCTTCGCTTAACACACTCAACCATCCTTGCCCAACATCATTTCTTAGAGCCTCTATCTTCTTTCGATATAGCTCACCGCTCATGTTCCAGTCGGCGGTATCTGGAGTCTTGACTGGCTGTGGCTTAATTGCTGTTTCGTAAGGTACCGATTCTACTGCCGGCATTGGAGGTAGACGAGGTAATACTGAGGTGTTGATACGTGGGACATCCGCTTGTCTTTGGGCCTGACGAGGTTCTGAAGGTACATAGGAAGGAAGAATCGTAGGAGAAAAGATGGGACTTATCCCATAGCTACTATCTGACACTGTTCTTGGCATAGATGGTGGTGGTTCCTCTGGCATTACAACGCGGGTCAATCCTTGCTTGCTTGGTGACGTTTCTGAAGTCGATAAATCTACGATTCGTCGTTTTGGAGTTCTTCTTCTCCGACCAGTAGTGCCAGTGTTGATTTCACTAGTCGCAGCAACGGGTGTTGGTCGTTCTTTCCGAAGTACTGCTGGTTCTCTTGGTGCAGCATATTCGATAATTGGTTTGTTGACCTCAATAGCAGACAGACCATAATCGGGAGGAGGTGGTTTGACAACAGGCACACCTGGCCGTTCTGCAACACGTTCGACTAAATGTCGCCTTTCTGTGTAACCTGGTCCATAAGCATCAATCAAAATATCCTCGGTATATCCTGGGGTTTGCCTGAATAAGTTGAAGATTGTGGTCCTGTAGTTACTGTGTGTTTTGGTAAATGGATTGCCACTAATCCATATTTCTCGAATATCTGGAATACCTGTCAATCTAGCAAGTTCTGTTGGATCAGTAATCTTGTTGTCACGGAGATCGAGCCTTTCTAGAGGATAAAGCCTTTCAATTCCAGCTAGTGATGTGAGACGATTTGACCGTAGATTAAGAGCAGATATAGCAGGCAGTGGGTTCCGAGTAAGAGAATGAAGAGATTCAATCATGTTGTTAGAGAGATTCAGTGCTCGTAGTGCGGTAAGGGACGCTAAGCAATCAGGGATTTGGGCGAATAAATTCGAAGAAAGGTCAAGTGAGTGGAGGGTGTTAGCTAAGGGTGCAAGGCTGGAGGCAGTAATAGCCGTCAGGCCGTTGTCTGCAATGCTAAGATGTTTCAAGAATCTCCACTTTGAAGATGGCAGAAAACTCATAGATAACAGATTCGAGGTGCTATTCCGCGGGTTGTGCCAGCTATCAGACATGCTTGAATGTGAACTCCCGGATCCGGATCTCTTCACCTTGTATGATGAGCCACGAAGATGGCCATGTGAAGAGCCAGTACGAGAACTTGGTGGACGAACTGGAGAATTGCTTCTTGGTCTTTGTCCATGCTTGGTAGGAGATTTGCCAAACTCGGCCCCGTCGGACCCAGAACGCGCCAATCCTCTTGTTTCAGTATCAATAATATGGCCGCGACCATCCGGTGACCCAGGTGCCGAACAGGATTTTATTAGCTCGGCATGTGGCATTGTTGGGCTACGTCTTGGACTTGATGCGGGAATGAAGGTTGAAGTTGGTGACATCTGTGCCTTGGAAGACCGCCGCCTCCTTTTGTCCATATCATCCAACACGATATTGATCAATAAATCAGCTAGATCATCAACACCTGCCCTTTTGACTGTCAATGATCTTAATTGCTCAGCTAGCTTATCCCACCCGAAAAATTGTCGAATATCGATATCACTTATCTCCAAAGCACTAATATTTTTAAAGGCAATCAGTGGAACGGCGGAATCGAACGGGAATTCTTCATAGCCTTCAATCAAACGCGCGCGACGATCCGGAGCAAGTCTAAGGCAAGGAATTTTAGTAAATGCTGAATACAGGTACTTCAAGTCGGCTTCAGTGGCAGCTTTTTGTTTCTCTGTTCGAGCGGCAGAGTTTCCAGATCCAAGGCCGAAATTCGACCATAAAGAAGACATGCCAGACATCACACTTCTCACACTAGACACGGAGTGAATAGATCCATTGTCAGAACCACGACCTTTTGGACGTTGGGACTGACTCAGAAAAGAAACGTAATTTGCTGCTGATGTATCTGCATGAAGATTTTCTAACCGCACATTCATTGGGCCAACTGGAACACCTAGATCTTCGATTCGGGAAAGGAGATAGAATAGATGATGGGGTGTTAATGCGAGCTTAGCAGGTTTGATGTTATGAGAGGCGAAGGTAAGGTATGGGAGAGAAAGAGCAGCTGCTAGGGTACTGGAAGTCGTAGAAGAGGAGGCAGATGACGGCTGGTTTGTCACTGTTGGGGAAGGGATGGTAGACCCTCCAACAGCACCAGATATGCTGTTCGAGGAGCCATGTTTAGGGGCTTGTTGACGTCGTAGTTGTAAAGCATTCGCGAGAGCCTTTTCATGTGTACGAACGAAGTGGGCCAAGTTCTGCAAGAAAAAGTGTTATCAGTGACTGCCATGATTAGGCATAGAGTCAGGGGGTTTCAAATACCTTTATGAAGAACTGTCCATCCTCAGTATCCATCATTAAGGATGCATGTGTTTCATTCACCAATGTTTATTACAATCGAGAGCCCTTCGACGGGAAAAGAGTCGCTTCAAACCAGGCTACCAGCGGGCCTTGTATTCGAAGGGAAACGTTCGTGGTATGGCAATAGTACGACTCGAGGTTTTGAGAAAGAAATTGCTTGGGCAGTCTGCAGATTACACAACGTCGTTAGAAGGTTTTCAATTCATTTGGAGTGACAACAAGATAGTATCTCATGTGTGAATGGTTCGGAAAGAAGATCCCATCTGGTGCCATCTCCTAAAAAGCCATGGAGCTCTTCGCCCGTGTCTTCCACGCGCAGAAGATCAAATTCTACGATCACTGCCTCTTACGTTCGCGAAAAAAGTCTCCTGCATATGATAGAAGATATGTTTCTCGGAACGAAGATCGAAAACGGATAGGGATTTTTTGAACGTACCTCTTTCAACGCTCTTATCGTGGTGTGGAACACCTAGAGCAACACAGCTCTGAGACTTTCACGACACTTCTTGGGAAGAGAAAAAGATCGAACGTAGAAGAGAAGGGTGGGACACTCCCTAAGTTCTGCGACGACAATATCTAAACAGAGAAGTTCTGCCGCTTGCGAAGTATTATACCAAGGTTCCGAGGGACCAATAGTTTACCAGGCTCGAGGGCCTTCCTTCTGTATGGATTGTATGTATGCAGGCGTTATGGATATGCAAAGCGAGTTCGGCCGTTCGTTCGTCGAATTCCTTTCGTTGTACAGGAATACTCCACTACTGTAAGACCAGGGTACATGAGATCAAATACCCACTCACAAGCATCTATTCCCTGGCTTTTTTTAAGGGTTCTTCCTAGTATGCGACGCCAGATGCAATATCAAGTCGTAGCGTATGTGCTGAACAATTTATGTAGTGTAGAAATTAAATTAACAGAAAATAAATATTTAAGAAGGACCTTGTAGACTGAGCCTCGGGAAGAAGAGGAAGAAGAGAGTGAGAGAGACAGAGGAGGGGACAAATGTGTGCGAAAATGTCCGTTTAGAGAAAATACGATTCAGAAATCGAGGAGTGGAGAGGATGAAGAGGCACCAAGCAACGAGCGAAGAGCGACGAGCAATGAGCACCAGCACCAGCACCATACCAGACAAGAATCAAATTTGATTGGATTGAAGTATTGAATTATTGAGTATTGAGTATTGAGTATTGATTGAGTATTGAATATTCAGCACTCAGCAGGTGTGCGAAGAGGAGAGCGGGATGTATTGTTTTGTGGGGATGTTTCTCACTCTGCTCTTGGTTCTGATCAGCGGAATTATTCTATGCACTTATCGAGCACAATCATTTGGCGGCGGCGAGGATGGACAAGTCGGACGATATAATAGGTGAGGATGTTTCGTTAATTTGAAGAGTGGGAGAGCGACGCAGATGTGGAGTGGATTTGGAAATTGGAGTATTTACTATCGAGGTGTTGATAGGTTGGATTGTCGCATTTTCCAATCTCTAATGGCTGAAGTCTGTGCGCAAATGTAATGTAATGGACCAGGTAGCAAGGTAGCAAGGTAGGAGATCAATAGACCATCCGTAGACCCTTTTTATTTTAAAAAAAGAAGAAAAATCCTACGCAAATTGCAAATATGCTACCTAGTATATACAAAGAGAGACACAAGGGCGAGAAGGGCGAGAAGGGCTATTCTCGATATGGGCAGTAATGGGCTGTGTGTCTAGCAGCGTGTCTAGGAATTCACACTTGGATCATTTAATGGTAACGGCTGGCTGGTAAACAGCTTTTCATACAGCTAGCTGGAGCTGCGTGCTTACCTGCCTCCGACCGAAGAGAAATCAAAACAAACGAGTTCAACGCCGAAAAAAGAAAAGAAAAGAAAAGAAAAGAAAAAGGTAATGATACCTAGGGAGGTAATAGGTAGTAGGTCGTAAGTAGTAAGTTGTGGATAGTATCAGTAGGTAGCTCTTGAATGATATTCATCCATGGAGTATTGTTACCAAAACGGGATTGATAACTCCACACACTCCCTCATCGTCGACCACCGCACATCATAACATATCCTCGTTTCAGCCGGTCCCCCCCCATAGAAATACATATTCTGATACAGATCTACACCTGTCTTGTTTCTTTTTGTATCATCTCGTCGGCACCGATGTGTATCTACAACCATTACTCGTATCTACCCATCTTCAAGGATGCCAAGGTGCATATCAAATGTACATCATCTCCTTCATCAACGCCTTGTCTTCGGAATTCAACCATCACCCCTCCACGGTCCCTTGATGCCTTATAAATGTTGCCCTGAGCCCTCACGCAACGGGTGGGTATGCTGTGATTTACGGAGTGCCTGCTGTCACTTTTTTGAACACGTCGGATACGTGAAAACCCAGTCTCGCCGGTTTGCACGAAGAAGTACCGACAGAATACATTCATGACGACGTCACGGAGCATATCGAAAGGGGGGAAGTGTCCAAACCTTATGGGTCAAGATCTCTGGAAATCGGAAGATTTCTGGTCAAGGTCACCAGGTTTTGAGTAACATCGTGAAGATTATCTGGATACTTTGGATGGGATGCTATGGGGAATCTCGAGGGCTGGGTGGATTCTTGGGCAGAAAAATGATTTACAGCCTGCAGGGCTTCCTATGGAAAGGCAAGCAATAGTCATCCAAGACATCCAGCCGACTTTTCATATTTATAAGTTATCCTTGTCTCAAACACCCCACCATCACTTTAACAAGTCACCACCAATCTTCCCTCCAGAGAAATCGTGCCCGAATATCCTTTTCCTTACCCCTCCATTCCGGATTTGAGTTTCCAATGTTTGAGGAATCTTGTCATGATTCGCATTTCTTGAAATGAATCCTAGACTCGGCAACGAATATGAAGAAAAAAGCCCCCAAACTCAAAACCTTATTAGGGAAACGGTCAAGTGGATCATTACGCCAACTACTATCTACGGCCGCTCTACCAAAGGGACAAGATACTTGAGGGCTGGGGTAACAAGCCAAGGCCCAAGAGCAGACATAACATAAGCTACCGTCTGCCTTTTCTTACGATACCTTCATCTACAGTTGCATCTTTAGGTCCCAAACTACGAATCCTTCTTCCTTCACCGCTTCAATATCTTACAATGGCTGTATGATGTCGTGACTCCTTCGAGAGACACATTTTTCAGTCTACCTTCGCCACCATCTTTTCATAATCTACACGCGTCAAGCCATTCCATGGCAAACTCTTTCTTCTCTAAGAATTCTGCTGACCTCAGTCACATTTTCATCAAATCCGTATTCCTCCAGGTGCGAATCCGTTTGGTGACACGAAACATGCGAAACAAAAATTCAGCCTCGATCACCCGTGTGAGAAGGTCATGTGAAACTATTCTAATCTTTCACATTCCGAATGTCTGTGATCTTTTTGAAGAGTCAAGCGCGCTTAGTTCCTGACTCAGCTCCCTTCAAATGTGAGAATGATTGTCTGTCATGCCATCTCTATCACTTCATCACTCCATACAAACGGTCTACACAGGTTCACTAAGTGTTTGATCCACAAAATTGATAACGAATAGAAGAAGTGGATTCAACGCACACGCCATCTAATGATCGGTATACAAGAGACACGAGAAAGCAGTGAAAAACAAAATAGGAATGACGCCTTTCGGCATGAGGAGCCCCGCCATCGTTACAGTGGTGGCTACGATATTTGCAACTTTTTGATAGGGTTTCTTGTTCCTCTTTCACATTCTTCATGCATTTGGATGGGATGAATGAATGATTAGGAAGGTAATCCCAAAGAAACATACAAGGCAAAAGAATCGAGAGGAACCTTGGATATGATACGTAGGCCAATAGTATATGCTGGCCGCAGCATATGCCGGTTATAAAATCCAAGAGACTAACTACCATTAGTCTACTCACTCATCAAGGTGTGTTACATGCGCCGTCAAATATGTAAGCTTGGCCGCGCCTCGCGAATACTTTATTCCACAAGCCATACAGAGCACGGCGTGCATGTATGGGATATGCACAATAATGTGCGTGGGGATTACATCTCATCTGCAAAAAAAAGAGTGCTTCCCCAATCATGAGCCAGTTAAGCAGGTGACTCTCAACATTATGATTTGATACTTTTCATCATATATCATATTTTGGAAAGATATTCTTCTAGGTATCGGATGCCTCGGGATGCATCACTGCGACATTATCAAACGAAATGAGCATATCGGAAATGACATCGTTTCTAACGGAGCAAGCGAAGGAGGAGAAAGAGATCAATTGATATTCTATCTGAATCACGGATAATTTTCTTATCGTTGTCCACCGTAACGGTTGTTGTCCAGGTAATCAGATAATCAAAATACGATTGTTTAAGATTGCGAATGGAAACAAACGACTGACCAATCCTTCATCAGAAAAAAATTATCAAATCTTTTCTCCGAGTAGAGATTTGTTACAAGGACAAGGACAGCGGTGAAGCGAGAGAGATGAAGGAGGTGAGATTGAGGGATTGAGATTGAGATTGAGAGAAAGCGAAGGGAAATGGCTTGCGCCAACGACATGGACATGGTTTTGAATATTTAATAGGTAAGCAGAAAATCTAACCAAACCTTATTCCGGTATTTAGATAAGATCTTATCTTTCCTTTGAAGTTCTAACCAGACTTGTCACTTTGATCGATATCTTAACATCTTTTCTTTCTTGGTTGAACAATCATGCCCTCGCATGGGTACGGAGACTGTCAAAGCGTTTATTTCGTGCCACCTTCGTACTGCTGGCTCGAGAATTAACCCCGCCACCAACATCTGAAAAGTTTACGAGCTCCAGGGCTTTTGGAGATATTCACTAGATACTCTGTAGGCTCACAATTCTTACCTTTCTCTGCTCTGTACATAGGTGGCACAAATAAATACGATTAAAATATCAAGGCGTCATGTGCGGTCATCCTAAGGAAGATTCATCAACTCATGCCGCACGAAGAACTTAACAATGCTACCTACATATACAACTTAATTACCTAGGTACCTACTTGTACAATGTGTAGAACCTTCAGTTCAACGTCTGAAGGATGATAGTCTGCATATCTAGTGTACAAGTAAACATGGGCTGGGGTCTGTCCAGGTGCAGTTTGCATTGATCTCGCTTCTTCACCGACTGTTTATCAAGCTTATTTTTCTTTCTAGAAGAGTAGAACAAGTTGCATTACACTTCCCCCACCACATCAGACCAGCATCAACCCCGAGTCTAATGAAATCGGCGTTTAGAGTTTGTAGATTTATTCAAATCATGGAGGGGTTGGAATCGAAGAGTTTAGATCAGATCATCAATGGTTTCATGGTTCGGTAGGTGTTATTATGCCAAGGATCCTTTGCTGATCACAAATTACTCCGTACCTACCGAACCAGATATTTCTTATTTCGACAAATGACGACTTGAGGAGATTAACAGTATGGTTATGGTTATGGCTATCCGGCACATCAGTTTTATATCGCCATTTTCATCGTCAATGACAGGTGGATAAGTACCACGTCAGACTTCGCTAGTACCTATATCCCCTTCACTTATTAACTACAAAATCACTTTATGAGAAGAGATTGGTAGAACTCTAGTATCACGTATCCATTTTCTTCTCTTGCATTTCCTTTTCGGTTTTTACTGCGTTCTTCATTTATACTTGCCTGCTAGGCTCTAGCTGACTTAATGGCTTGCTGACCACATTTCCATTTCCATCTCTATTGTGTTATCTTTTCTCTCCAATTTTTTCTGCATGTACGAAGCATAATCGCAAGCGCTTGGTATTCTGCAAAAGCCTGCAAGCCACATCTGCACGTACTCTACACTCAAAAGCTCGAACCAACCGGAGATTCCCCTGGAGATAAATAGAAGGTGGTGTAGCGAAATGGTCTTGAATGATGTACAACACGTACAAAGCTGTACGGAGTAAGGAAAACAAGTGTATTGTTGTATGTGCACGCACGTGTACACACATATGAGTCCCAAGCGCGCGATTAGAGTGAAGGAAGGCGATGTATGGACAGATAGAAATTGATTTTGTTTATTCTATGGAAGTTGATTCGATAGGTTTTGTCTCAAGTGCTGGTCTGAGAATCCGAATGGATGGGAAGATTGTTTGCTGGACAGTCCTTGTGTTGTCTTACCGTTACCTTTTGTTTCATATAAGGTAAGGATTACTGGTCTCGCCATTGCAGTATCGGGACTTGGCGACGTCTCCGAGTCAACGTCTTTCCCAGTGCAGTTAGAGTGTCGCAGTGTTCGTTTATGTCTATGGGGTAGTATCCAAGTCTCCAGGCATATAGATTAATCCGCGAAAATTGCGTCAGATATATCTTGTGTTGTATATAAAGGGAGATCCGGATATGCGTATGCGTAATAGCCTATTTTTGAACGCAACAGGAAGTTGCATCGCGAATACGGGGAGTGGGAATGAAGATTTCGAAGGCTCCTTATTGGAGTGGTGAAGAATCTCAATCGTCGTTCGGGGTAATTGATATTGCGGGGATTAGTGAATGTGCGTCTTAGTCGAGGACTGGTTTCATCGTTGTGGCTCTCTACTAGGTATAGGTATATTTTGGAGTACGGACTCGCTTGCATGGGATACCTACTGTCTGTATCTTGGTGAATGAAGAATGATATATCATATTTCATTACATGTAAACTCCTTTCACTCCTCGTCGTGAATTACTCCATTGCTCGTGTATCTCAATCATATCAATCACATCACATCACCTATCACATTATAACCCTTACCAGCCAAGCCAAGTAATAATGTAACAAAACAATTCCCAACCCAACCCGACACAATACAACACAACACAACTATCTTCAATAATTATAAGATGTCGTCTACTTCTTCCTCTACTCGGCTCCACTCCATATACATACTCGGATCATCAAGATCATCATACCAAATCCCGGAACTTGGGAGCGGAACTTGGGAAGTAAAGAGGATTCTAACTTTGTTTTCTTTTGATTACTGCTGAGTACGGGATTTGGGGTTCTGGGGGTTCTTGAGTTGGTTTTGGTTGGTTTTGGTTGGTTTTGGTTGTGAGTTGGTTATGAATTGGTTGTGAGTTGGTTGTGAGTTGGTTGTAAGTTGATTGTGAGTTGGTTGTGAATTGGTTGTAAGTTGGTTGTGAGTTGATTGTAAATTGATTGTGAATTGATTGTGAGTTGGTTGTGAGTTGGTTGTGAGTTGGTTGTAAATTGGTTGTAAATTGGTTGTAAGTTGGTTGTGAGTTGATTGTGAGTTGATTGTGAGTTGGTTGTGAGTTGATTGTGAGTTGGTTGTGAGTTGGTTGTGAGTTGGTTGTGGTTGTGGTTGTGGTTGTGGTTGTGGTTATGGGTTCGCGGGGAGAGTTTGCTTGGTATGTATATTTAAGGTATGTATATTTAAGGTATGTATATTTAAGGTATGTATATTTAAGGTATGTATATTTAAGGTATGTATATTTAAGGTATGTATATTTAAGGTATGTATATTTAAGGTATGTATGTATATATGGATGTATGGATTTGGATCTCCTCTCATCTCCTCTCATCTCCTTTTATCTAGTATCTCTCACTTAATAGGAAGTAGATAGGTAGTCAACTTCCCTTTATATTCATCATAATACTATATTATATTTATTGTATCGTATTTTATTGTTCAAATAGTTACATATATATATATACTTCCAATCCAATCCAATCCAATCCAATCTGATTCAAAGTAGTAGCAACGAATTCCTCTTTAGAATTACAACTGAAAGAGATATTCATGCAGTACCAGTCGATTCTCGACTTTTACGCACTTACTGGGAGAACTTTGATTTTTTGTATTGGTATGTTGCGTGAGGGGGGTTGTGAGGGCGTGTATCAAGTGATGGAATTGGGGATATAGGGATATAGGGGATGTTGGTAGTATCTGGCGAGTCTGTTTTGTTTAGATGTGAGAAGTTCCCTGGCGGGTGATGTAGCTATCTAGTATCATACGTGTGAATGTAAAGTACGAGGAGTATGTCGTGTTGATACGATCTTGAATCTTGGTACCTGTGTTCGTAGTTAGAATTGAGTTTCTTGTTACATGTATATATATATACATACTATACATACATATCATAATAGAATGTAAATCCTAACACTGTACGAAACATCAACCCACGGAATACTTGATAGGATATTATGGTGTGTGTTTTACTGGTATTGTGTTAGAGTGTTTATTTCTCTCTCTAAATGCAGATTCCTGGGTTATGAGGTTTTGGTTTATCTTGTGGTGTTTTTATGTAAGATATATATATGTGTAAGTGTTCAGATAGGTATTTGCGTTAGCATCTTCATTTTAGATATAGGATAGAATCGAAGTTGTTGTATATTTGATCCGTTGGTGCTGGGGTGTGGGTGGAATGGGGAGATGGTTTATCTAGAGACAGGAGCTATGAGTGGGAGTTTGGTGGTTGATTGATGGATTGGGGGGGAATCAGCGGTGGTCTGAAGATAGAGAGGTATGATTTGGGGATTGGAGATTGGAGATTGCTGCGCGCTTAAAAACTTAGGGAGTTGATAGGTGTATACATGTATGAATGTAGATGTCAGAGATCCTCGTAATCAGTTCGTGCGGAGATGTGGGTGGTAGGATAAATACTAGGTATTATTGTATGCGGTTTGTGGGAGTTGAGGAAGGGACTGGTTTATTGATTTGTTGCTCGTCTGGAAATGCATGCCTACAGACGGCATCGTGTTTTGTGGTAACAAGGCTGCTTCGTTTTGGTTAGTTGTCTGAGTATAAGTGTATATAGAGTGTAGACTGGTCCATATACAGTTCGTCATTTCAACATACCTCTGATTAGGTTTTCACGCGTCTGTAAATGCGTATTGACTGGTTTGTGGTTAGCACCCTGCGCTTTCTTGCTGCCTACAATAGTAGCATGTTGTTTTCTAGTCTTCTTGTAGTGAGATTATGCTATGAGGTCGATTACTGAATCTTTCGTTGCGTATCTAGAGATGCATATGTACTGTGCTATTCTGATACTTAGTATTTGTGGTGTGTATCTAACATGAGATTTCTATCACTTTGTTGCATATCTACAATTGCGTACGCACCAGTCAGTAGTTTTGAATTCTATAGTAGGGCGCTGGGTTTTTTGTTGCGTGTCTGAAGGCGTGAGTAATGTGGTATCCCATATTCCGCATATCACAATGACTTATACCTGTTTCCTCCAAATTTGATCCAATCTTCCTAAATACTCATCTAAGGTTTCATTTTTTACTATCCTATGACTGAGTTCCAAGGATAACTTGGTCCTTTTCGCTAGTCGTCTGAAATATGATTACTCATCTCGTTAAGGTTTTCCGGAAGAAACCTCCAGTTGCACCTTTTGCCTGGCCGTGACTCCTTACGAACCGTGCAATATAGTCTGTGTCTAGTCCGCGCGAGTGGATGGGTGATTTTAACAATAAGAAGTTTTCTGCAATATAAAATCACATTCGCTAACTTCGCTTATATTTGCTCTATATCTAATTCATGTGTACTATTCAGCGTACGTAGTTCCGTATTTTACTAGCAGTGTACTTTCTTTAATTTAACATCTAGTAACCGGTATGGATGGCAGGCTTGAGTTGGAGATATTAATACAGCGTGCACATGAATCTAGTTTCTGCGATCCTTGATGTTTGGACTAGATTTGATTTTGGTCATATGTTTTATGGAATCGTAGCCGACTTCTTGCTCGGAGGTACAGGTTATTATTAGAATGAATGGATCATTCTTATCATTAGATTAGTAATAGGATGGAAAGACATATGCGAGTATTTAATATGTGTTACGATAGTGGAGAGCCTCCAGCGTTTAATCTCTTTTGTTGCATTTCTTATGCGTCCTTGCCGTGAGATACAGGTCATACAGCCCTGTGCTAAATATATACTTTGTTGCATGTCTACAAATGGCATACGTACTGTGGTTTATCACAGAGCTTGCTATGGAACTCTGGGATTAGTAACAAATATTGCCTTGTTGCAAGTCTGAAATTGGCGTGCTCACCGTGGTTCACACTTATTTGGATGGCTGCATGACTTTGACTGGATGGCTCTTGCATGGAGAATTTGAATGTGACTTCTGTTGTATATTTGAAATCAATATGGACCGTGGTATCTTGTGTAATTTGATACAGATTTTGGTTTGGAGAATGTGTTCTTTTGTTGCAAATCTACAAAAGGCATACTTGTCGCAGCATATCAGGAATTTCTATACAGTCATCCCCATATTTGGTTTAAGGGTTGTAATTTCCGTTGCATGTATACAAGTGACATACTTACCATGGAATTAGTACCGACGCATGCGCATAGCTCAAATCATCCGATTTGATTCGAGAGAGTCCAGGCAATATAGGTGGGTGAAAGTCAGAAGTGATAGATAGAAGTGGAATTTCTTTGTGTCATGGTAGTTCATGTAATAATGTACCTTGAGATGGTGATAGGATCTAGACCCTCGACGTTAAACGCCATGAGATTGTAAAAGACAACATAAAATCGTGGAAGAGGAGAAATATCAATTCAATTTCAACCCCAATTTGCCATCTCCCTAAGTCATCAGACAACCCATAAAGCTTTATATACCTACCTCTTTGAACAATCGAAAACATATCATCCCATCTAATATAATCATACTTTTGACTCCTTAACAATCATATTCACTACAACTACACCAAATGTTATGTTCACTGACAGAAAAATTGCACTTAAAAAGAGCCATCTGATCGTGACGTACTTTACTTCAAACGTACACTTATAGTAGCATTTTGAAACTATCTGACGACAATCACAGAATTCTCAAATCAGAGCTGGAGATTAGATGCTTTCAGTTAATTATTCAAGAATGTTAAATCGCGGAATAAGGACTTGAATTGGGTTTTTCCATCTCATATCCTTTGTGGCCAATATGTTTTGTTAAATACCTTCGTCAAGACTCTGAGTACCTTGGAAGAATAGGTTTAAAAATGTGATCATAGTGCTGTTGCTTCCCCTGCGTGACTACTCGCTAATAACGCAGATTGTCTGTTGCTGGGTTTATGATAATTTATCATTTTCAGACGAGCACTTTATGATCTTCGCGATTGTGTAAAATCAACCATCAGGCCATAGTCAAGCGAGCATAACATTCGGCTCAGATGTACTACTGGAATGTGTGATGTCTTTGTATTGTACAAATATTTTTAGGATCCATTTCTCCTGGTCCCCTACTAGCGAGGCGATTTCTCGGCTATTCCATCCCTAACTAGATCTAGAACCCCACTCTCTTAGACTCTTGAACCTTTATAATTTTCTCCAACGCTCTCCCTCCATCTTGTGCCCATCCAGCCTCTCCATCTAATTTCAGAACTCTTCCCTTTCCTCTCTCTGTAACTCTCACTGGAATGAATCCATCCCTTGTCCAACATCTTCCAAATGACCTTACCAACTCAAATAAGCCCACTGAAATCTTTCGTGTGCCTCTTCCAATAATGTGCGTTCTATCATATTCTTCCAACTCCCTTTTCTTTGCCTCAACTATCCTATTCCATGCTCGTTCCTCGGCGGGAGTTCTGGCTTGATAAAGATGACTTGTAAGATGGAGGGAAGAGGGTGGTAGAGTTAGAATGCGCGGAGGCATGAATGGAATAGGAACAATTTTTTTGAGGGCAACCTCTACATAAAGAGGTGCGGCGACTTTTGGAGGATGAGCGCATAGGCTGGCAGGGACGGCGGTTATAGATTTAATGAGACCGGCGGGAGAGAGAATGACGTAGCCTCCACAACAAGCGAGGAGGAAAGATATGCCGCCGAAAGCATAGGGAACCCATACAGCAATATCATCAGGGATATGAACGTAATTATTCCAGACTGGTAGATGAAGAAGATGGGTTAGCGAGGGGTTTTTGGGGACAAGATGTCTGGCCAATGAATGAGGAAAACGTACAAGTGAGACCGGCAAATCCCAGAAGAAAGGTTCCAGCTATGTAGGAGGTCACAATGTATCCGGTATGCGAAGCCGCTTGGTAGAGAATTGTGGTATGTGGTTTCGCAGCCAGAATATCGGCATAGCTGTGGTACTTGAGAGGTTTTGGAGCCAGCGATGGTGGTTTCGCGACAACTAATTCGGGGGATTTGATTTGACTTGCGACCCCTGGCTTAGCTTTGAGCTGTGGCTTGGGTTTCGATTTTACCTTTGCCGTTGGCATTGCCATTGGCTTTCTAGCTGTAGAGCGACATAAGGATGTCGATGTGAAAAGTCGATGGTTTCGACATGGTTTTGGAGTTATGAAGAGGAAAGCTCGGGAGGAACTTAGAGTCGTAGAATGTATTTTAATACACCCTCTTGAGAATGCGAACGTCTAAAAAGTATTAGCAACGACTTCTTGACAAGCTAAATATATATATTCAAATAAAACGTACCATACCTGGAGAAC
This sequence comes from Botrytis sinoallii, assembly GCF_014898435.1. NCBI lineage: Eukaryota > Fungi > Ascomycota > Leotiomycetes > Helotiales > Sclerotiniaceae > Botrytis > Botrytis sinoallii. Next base: position 293,911 of record NW_024066059.1, read on the forward strand.
AAAATTCAATGAGTGAAATCGGAACCCGAAGCTTCAACTTCGGGACGGGAAAAATTAATGATCGGAGGTTCGGCGAAATTATTCAACCCTGTTAATTGGCCTAGCGTGTACCCTCCCGAAATATCCCATTTGTTGATCTCAACATCTCAAGAATATCTTCGACTTTCACTTATCTCCTCAAGAAACTCTCAATTGAGTTTCATATCTGCTACAGTCAGTATGGCATCTTTTGCGACAGCTTGTCGTGTATCTGCTAGACTTACTGCTAGGGGATTGCGACAAGATGCCACTGCCAGAGGTTAGTATTTACCCTTGAGAAATTTTGGGTTGAGTATGGGAGGTTAATATTTGATGATGGTAGGACTCAGGACTTCTGCAGCATGTCTAGCTGCCCAGAACTTCACGATGCCGGCTCTTTCTCCTACGATGACCGAGGGAAATATTGCAAAGTGGAATGTTAAGGAAGGAGATTCATTTGCGGCTGGTGATGTCTTACTCGAGATCGAAACTGATAAGGCTTCAATGGATGTTGAAGCTCAGGATGATGGTATTATGGTGAAGATCACAATGGGAGATGGCAGCAAAGGAATCAAGGTTGGCACAAGAATCGGTGTTCTCGCAGAATCTGGAGATGATTTGAGTTCATTGGAAATACCAGCTGAAGACAGTGCTGCCCCTCCACCGCCAAAAGAAGAGGCCTCGAAGCCAAGCCCCGCAAAGTCCTCAGAATCACAAGCTGAAGCTCCCCCTACCTCGAAGCCATCTGCCGAGACTTCCGCTCCCGTAAAGAAATCATCAGGAAAGGCAAAGAAACAAACATACCCTCTACTTCCTTCAGTCGAACATTTGATTCACGCACGTGGATTAGATGCATCTGATATTGAAAAGATGGTGCCCAGTGGTCCTAATAATCGACTGTTGAAAGGTGATGTTCTAGCGTATTTGGGCTCAATATCTTCCTCATACCCTACCGAACTTTCGCAAAAGATCGCCAAACTCTCCCACCTCGACCTCAGCAATATTAAGATTGCTCCTCCCAAGGCAGTTAAGCCAGCCAAGAAGGACGCACCAGCACCAAAACCAATCACATTCCACCGTGTCGCCCACACCGTTTCCATGAAAGCAGCCGTAGAGGTTCAACAAAGGATACAATCTACACTTGGTGTATTCATACCTCTCTCAACATTCATTGAGCGTGCAGCAGATGTCGCAAATGATGACCTTCCCCGCCCAAAGAACTACAAACCAACATCCGATGAACTTTTTGACTCCATTCTCGGGCTTGACAAAGTTAACTTAGCAAATGGGGTTAGAGGAAACTTTTTACCGGAGAGCGGTGCCGCACTTCGCCAAGGTGCTCAAGCATTACAATCATCGAAAAAGAACAATAATATCGATGTCTATGACTTCTTGTCAGGTGTTACAAGGACGGCACCAGTCAAACGCTCGGCACCAAAACCGGAGCCAGTTGCAGCAGATGAATTTTGGGTAACAATTCCAGAAACTGATATGGAGGCTGCGTCAATTTTCATGCAGAGATTCAAGCTTGTCTTGGAACAGGAGCCCGGGAGGTTGATTCTGTAAAAAACGCGTGTGTAGTATACCTAGCTAGATGGAGAATAGATTGATGATACCACGAGAGGATTATTTTCATTACCAATTTCTTCTGAGCCACTTTTCCGTCTGTATGTATGCAAAGGTGACGGACATGTCCGCATATTTAAAACTTCCCTAATGCACGCTACTTCCGGAAAAGCACTTTTCCATCGATACGATATGCGCATAGTTTGCAACTGTCGTCATCCATACAGGAAATGAAGTACCGATCCATTGATTCCTGTACAAAATTATGTATGGTACAGTCGGTGTGTATCAGATTATGTGATTTTCTCTGTTGAGCGGTAAATTGATGTCAATTACCGACGAATTGATGAGTAGGTTGCAGATACCAGTGTGACAGAGTAGGTTTGCAATTCTCATTTCTGCTAAGGTACTTTGCGCATAGGAGTTCCAGATTATGTGATCTTCCATTAGTTGATACGGTGATGCTGTCTACACACAAATTCGCAAAGCAGGCCGCAGAAACTAGAGCAATACTTGTTTCCCAGAGCTTCCACTCCTCCATAATTACCTCGGGATGTGCTTGTGCGGTAGAGATATACCTTTATTTCTTCCGTAGGACTTGGAAGGTTTTTTCTTTTCTCATTCTCACTCATGCCTCTTCGCCTTTAGAGTGGTTTCGCTATATATCACCAACTTCAACAAAATTGCGTCATTTTGACAGCTTCTTCTTGAAGCATCTTCTACCTTGTATGGCTGTCATGGCGACATGCTTTTCTTAATTTTGAACAAATACATCGATGTCTAAAGTTCCATCAGAATTAGCAGTGATCAGCAAAAATAGCAGCACGTCTTGCTTGGTATAACTTGTTTTCTGTCATACAATCCTCGCTCTCTTCTCTCATGGCGATATGAAGACTCTCTGAATCTCAACAGTAGCCTGATAGACCTGCCTAGCTCGCGCTCTCTGGCCGAGGAGTTTCACAAGAGTGTGCCCGTAGCTTCAGAGTCCGTACCTCTCGAAGGCCTACCCTTTACGAATACTGTTTAGCTTTCATAGCAATGATGAAACTAGGCTATATTTCATTGCTACAGAAGATAAGATGCAGTCTTGTGCGCAATGGACCCTAGGAGAATCATTTCCTTCTCAATAAGCACCAATTGGTGGGTGCAGACTGGCCAGAACCAGCCAGATAAACCAGAAAACTTACACACCGCCGTCAGCACCCATCAAGGACCAATTGGTACTCGGAAGCTTACATCACATTGTCCTTTATAACACCAGATTAATTCTAACAACGCGGTCTGCACTAGGAGCACGAAAACCCAGACATGTCCTCATCTTTTAGGTTGACTGGCCCTGTACACCAGACCAACCTCAGACAAAAGAAGTTCACGGGGTGGGGAATAAGGAAAGGCAACACAATCATTACGTGCTCAGTTTTACGCTTCGATTAGGTCACTAGATAGCATCATGTGTCTTCGGCGTGGAACAGCCGTTTCATGGTTCGATTTCGCAAGAACCGATAGTAAACAGGAAGAACAAGATAGATGACCGAGCTGCTATAGACCCAAATCTGTTGATGACAACAATTTGAAATTCCTACCGCGGCAGAATTTGGGCTCAATTCACGTTAGACAATGGAAGGATTGCTTATGGTCCCCGGAATCAACAGTCTGTCCGATACCCTCAGACCCTGCCTTCCTCTGCAGAAGATATTTAAAAGGACATCCCAATTTCTTAACACATAGCAATAGGCCAGCGTGTCCCCGTCAAACAAAGGACATCTCAGAAAAGAGCTCGTTGAAGTTGTTACGGTTTTGAGGAACCCTAAGAACATCAGAGCGCGAAGGATGCATTCTCCATTGTTTTAGTTCGCGAGGATGACATCTCTCAAAATACCAGGGCTCTCATCGAATAAGATCCTCACAAAGTTAGTTTGGCAGGAATGATAGGGCAAATTTTGTCACATCATAAAATTTGATGCAATCTTTATTGATACGGAGTCCCGTGCCAGGAGATGAGAACAAGCAAGACCAGTCGATGCTCCCCACCAGCTAGGGTGCTTCAAAGTCTGTTGACTCTTCCACTTTATTTCTTCTCCATGTGTTACTGCACATCCTCACCCTAAATACGGTGACACCTTTCAAGTCTTCGATGCTACTCAACATCATGCCATATTATCCTAGATCGCCATACAAATCATAAGCTTCACTTATATTGCTCAAAGGCACTCGAGGCTCGAGAAAATAATCAAGTACCACAACCAACAACTAACAACTAACAATATCAACAGTCCGCCACTCGCTAAATAACATGTCCTTTTTTCATCTGTAGATCTGGATATGAATAGAGTGCGCCAAAGACCGAAGGGGCTCTAAGGTCTGATCGAGCAGCAATATTCAGCCACACAACCCCGGAATTTCGGACTTACACAGAGGGTAAATCGACTGTAATTATATGCCTACTGGTACCACGAAGAAAATATGAATTCGAATACATTCTCGAACCGAGGTTGGAGAAGTGTCTTCACTAAATAAGTGTGCGTAGTCGACTGGGAAAAGTTCAAGGAAATTGGTGTGGTCGCTAAGAGCTATAAGCTCCAACCCCCAAATCGTCGGGACATCTACCACGACAATACAGAGAAGATCGCCGTTTTCTTATACAGACCCGGAGGAGATAAGAGGCTGTCGGTTACAAAGCTGGGAGGTATCTGGATAGACGGCTCTTTGAAGTTGAAATCCGCAAAATTTTCCGCGATACTATCGAAAATTTCAGCGACAATATGGTTGCGGTACACGAAAAGCTTTTCAGTATCAAGTTTTTTGCATTTGCTCCTGGATGGGACAAAGAGAAACCATGGGCAAAGTTCATACTCAGGTGCATTTTGAACCACAAGGAGGCAAACACCAATGTTGAGACCGATGAACCGTCCAATGGATACCCAAACAACGACACTAATTTTAAGAATGAAGAGAGAATTTCCGTGGTGGATCGCAGCGAACAAGAAAGTTCGAATGGTGAGCCCAACGATGAAGATATGATAACATCTCAACGCAGATGCTTCAGGATTATGTGTATTTTGTTGATACACAACGACTTCTCCTTCATCCCTATCTTTGATTACTTGGCCATCATCTTGCTCACGTTCTCTTTTATGGCTGCCATGCCGGCTATCAAGGTCCTGAGCCAGATCATCGTTTTTTATAAGAGCACTTAGGTTAAATTGAGGAAGACATTGAGCTTCTATTGAAAACCGAAGCATCATCATTACCGAAGAGAAAGATAATAGAAGGAGAAGAAAGAGAGCAGGCAAATGTCTGGGATGTTCATGCTGCTTCTGCGAGTACTGCAATGCAAGACTTCGCGGATGATTTCTTAGTCTTCCTCGAGCTTGTCATCATTGCACATGACATGAACATAGGTGTTTTCAGCCCGGTGTTTTTCAAAGATCCCGAGCTCGACCTCGATATGACATGAATCAAGTGAGAACAATGGGCACTTCTTTGGTGATAGTAGTAGGTCCAGATGAGCTGATTTACTCGCATACACCAAATATACCTGTCGCCATTGAAATGGGTGGAAAAATGGCTAAGTCGAATAGTTCGCCCCGTGGTCTTGCAACGAGCTGCAGATAATGTAACGCCAGCAAAGTCGACGCGTCTTATGATTCTGTATGTTCTACCGACAACCATGTGTTCAAGATCTAAGAAGACCAGAATATGGGACAGTTTATTGTGGAATCAGAGCAGCAGATGAGATTGTAGTAGTATTCTCGTGGAGATGGTACACACTGCACAATTTCTTTCACCGATTTGACTCTGTTGTCTAGCCTAGTACCTTCGGTAACGAAATTTGCATCGCCTACCAGAGGGCAAGAGCAGACTTTTGAGAATCAGTTGATTCAAGACCCAGCCACGAAAGGTCCAATCTCGAGTTCCCGGTTTCTAGTTAGAAGTTCACCAATAACAAAGCAAACAAGACATTCCAAGCGAGCACCCATTGGATCTATTGCTCCAGCTGTTCGACAACATTTGCGCGAATGAAGAAATGAACTTCCTCAAGACCCAGCTATATTGGGTACACAACACACCTATTGGAAGTTTCGAATTTTCAAAGGGCAACGATAAGTGGTTACAACTCGACAAACGATATGCCGAGAATTAAGGGAATATTGGGTATGCAATCAAATCGAGCAAAACATAAGATGAGAAGATGATGTTACTCTAATTGCTGGATCCATCAATTCCATAGGAATTTTTCTCCATGGAAGATACAAAATCCATGAAAAAAACTGGGAACTAGACTTATATCTGACTGATGGCCCGTTCAGCGATCCTACCTAAAATGAAACCTACCTTTCAAAACAGGTATTCCAGGGAGCGCGTCATCAGCAGCATAACGGGTCCATTCCGAAATTCTACAGGCTAAGAGTGGATCACACAGGAACTCGCTGGTCCGGCTATTTGAAAGAATCTGGGGTTAGGAACTCAGATGTATTAACTGATCAACTCGACCCTCTATGGTTTTGGCAGTGTTCTCCTTTTTCAACTCCTAGGTTGAGTCACTAATGAACAATATCATACGATTGCCGGCGGGTACTAAATCGCCAATGAAGAGAAAACTGATTCATTGGTCAATAAATTTGCATGCCCTATACGATTAACTACCCCATATATGTGCCCCGTCACGGAAGCACTCATTGACGAACTTCCTTCGCCCCAACGGCTTTTTTAAGACATTAAAGAAATATGACAGTTTCAAATTCTTGTTTTGGGGGCTGGCTGGACTGGGAGATGAGATTGAGAGGGGCTCTAATTAAGAGTCACAAGCTCGGTCTTACCTTTGATTAGTTGGCTGCGAATATGAACCTCGAGGAACTCGTTCTTCTAATTACAGGTTAACGGGAACGTGTATTTTCTTTGGAAGTCCGCTTCTTTCGAGTGTGTTGATGTTAGCGAGAAAGGAAACGTTAGAAGGAATGGGGAGCTGTCCAAGAAGGAATGACTGGAGACAGTAACACTAATGGACTGGGATCATCTTCGCCCACAACAACCTTAACTACATACTTCCAGCTACTAAACGCCGGAAGATGTGTCCCTTCAGCATCACTTCCAATCTCTGGCATCGCTCGGCCTTTTCCAGGTGATGACTACTTAACATCCTTACCGGAATTATCTTTGAAGTATGGACATTTCACAAGACGGCGGACAGAATCATAGAGCATGTTAAAATTACGCTAGGATCTAAAAAGCAAAGCACCAAAGATTGCATATTAATTGCTAATTGGAGAAACCATCACACGGAGGCAATCTTGATCTTCACGCGGAGGATACATGATTTCTCACTTTCAAATTTTCCTCTCCACAAGTTACCTTAGGATATTCAAGTTGATAGATCTTGCAGAAAAGCCTGTAAAGTTCGACTAAGGCTGAATGAAGTGTGAACAAGAAAAAGAAGACAGATCGGTTCCGAAATCGAAAATATTGAGACTGCGTACCCGGAACCAGCTATTGGTCTTAGAAGACGACAGGAATATCGGCTACATGCAAGTTTGTAAACATTGTTACATAGGATATCGAATGCCGTGGGAGAGGAAGCTTTTTAAAGTCAAGAGAGATCCAGGAACTATTGTCGATTTTGCCGCGGATTGCGATAACAATGGCATTGTAAGCTTGGAAGCTTCCTGTGTCATACGAAACACACGCAAAACATTTTGGATATCCACATAATCGACTTCATACTTCCAGCGACGAGGACGGATTACTTTTAGGGGGGCACGAGAACTAAAGAAGATCCCATCTTGTCGAGCAGAGAGCTGCATAAAAATTCGACAAGATGCGCTTTCGGGTGTTAGAGTAGAAACACTCCATATGCAAGTACGCTGCACGATACTTCATTCAGGCAACAGTTCCTCAATGGAGACGTGACAGGCACTATCCACTGGCAAGAGTTCATATCGGATCGAGATAAGATGTTCAGGAAAAACTAACTTCTTGTATCATCTGAATTCAGTGATGTTATACGATACTAGAAGATGAATTCTGCTGGCTGATCAAGGGATCTCTGATCGGGAAAAATGCAACATTCGAGGAAGATTCAGATGTTTGCAGTATCAACGTTAGCTCGGGCTGACAGGTGAAGAGAGAACTGTGTGACGAACATCACATATCAATGTTATTACTTATCACACTTAGAGATCTCTTTCCTCTTGAGCTTTCTCATTCTATTTTATTTGACCTCTATCAATATGCTCCAGCATGTGATCGCCACACTGTATCAGTACGATACAGGCACTAGAGAATAAAAAGGAAAGAATTAGATGCGGCGAACTCTATAAGAGCGCCGCTAAAGAGCAATTGAAATTCTCTAAGAGCTGAAGAGCTTGCTTCCAAGGTATCCTTTATATCTTTGGAAGATAGGTTAATAAATAGAGAAAGTATTGCAATTGCGGAGATTGTGCCCGAAGGATCAACTTGTGTTCTCCGAACTAACCGTCGTTTCCCAAAGCTGTTCACAGAACAGTTGAGATCAATCCTTCAAAGCCGAATCCAGAGAATCATGGTGAGATACCCGAGGGAATTCCGTGACTATTCATCCACAGAGAGTTCCCAGATGTACGAGTATTTTTCGTCAGAATTCTAGGTCGAGGTCTCCTTTCCAGGCAATATGGGACGACTATTAGCACAGGAAATTGCAAATCCTGGATTGGATCGGATGCTAAGATCCGCGCAGATCTAGCACCGGTGGCTCAAGCATCGATGAGCGACTCGCAAATTGCTCATTCGAATAAGGGAGCCGAGACTCTTGAATTCCTGACAGTAAGTGTGAAGGTGGAACAGAAGTGATGTGCTTTCAAGTTTCATATCGACGATGGTACTAGTCCATTGTAGATTATCACTGGAGGACATAAAATACAGTGCTTCGCGCTTCTTGCACCACATCATCTTGGGATCTTCACAAGGAATTTTTTTGCCATCTGCCTAATAAAACTTCGGCCCCACAAAGAGAGACAGATCGAACAGATCGAGAAATTATGCTCTGACTTTCAAACTATGAGAAATGGTCGAATCAGGTCACAGAGAGTGTCCAATCAACAATTACCAAACCACAGTTAGAATATGGAATTCGTCAGATTCAGTATAAAGAACCAAAGGATCGAAGTATGGAGCTGAAAATGAACGATTGGCAATGCAATTTACCAAATATCAAGGATTAATTGTTTTGACTTACTTCTGTGATGCTTTTCCTATCAAAGAATAATGAGTTCGACGGCCCGGTATGTTAACGTACACGAAAATTATGACCATCATTGATGTTGGTAAACATTCACACCAGGATATGGGGATTTTACGACCATACAAGAAATGCGTTGGAGATCGACATGCATCTAAGCATCACAGCTTTCTGAGATCCGCATCGCGTGTATTAAGATGGTCCTTGTGTGAACAAAGAGTGAATGGATGGCCTTAAGTCACAAATGAGCTAGTCCTACAGCAAGGCATGTTTAAGTATTACTTATTCTGTACATAGCTAGCTCTTTAGATTGAATACAAATTGACAACTAGAGCCTTCATTGTAGTTCCTACATCGTTCGTACTCTTCTCAAAGCAACAATCCTCGAGGTCCTACCTCCAGTGGTAATTGGAGAGGAACATGGGCCCTCAAACAGATGACCCTGAAGTGTATGGAAATAAAGGTGGGTGGTAGATTTCTAGCCATGTTCAGCGGGACTATCACTAGCTCTGGAGGAAATCCAAAGGAGTCGCAGCTCGCGATGTGAAGCATCATTTCACTCAGTACCACAAACACGTGATTATACTCGAGGAGATCATCTAAGGGAACGAATTCTAGCTTGAGCTGGACAGCGGCATTTATCAAAAAGAAAACAACACGTCCTATGTTTTTTCATTGACTGGTGGGCTGATATTCAACCTCACTGGAAGTTTTTGAAACTTATCCTGGTATGAGAGGCCATTTCGAGATCCTGAGATTGATACCCCACCAAGACCTCGTAAACAGAGCTGGTCTAGAGGCGTTGTTTACAGATGTTCCAGCGGAAAGACGAGGATAGAACTGCGGTGGAACACAAAAAGAGCATTGAGAATATCATTTCACTTGATGCTTCCCTAAGACAGTAAGTTTCTCCAAGAAAGAGCAAGAACAAGTTGCAATGCAATTCTAGAGAAGAGCCAAAGCCTTCGATAGGTCAGGATTAAGGCGAGTGGAAGACTCAAAAGGGAAGACAGTGAAGGCAAAGAGAGAAACGAGACAAAAAAGAGAGAGAAGAACTTGCTCAGGATGAAAGCAATCCGCACTGGACTTGATCAAATGGAGTTTGAAAATATCTTGAAGGCAGTGAAGGAACCAACAATGTCTTGGTTCTTCCAATATGAAGGTTCTCTGCCGAAGTAACATATCAAGGAAGAATTGACACCATTTAAAGAGAGGCAAGAACATCACCCCTTGTACAGAGAGAATGTGTTGGAGATAATCATTGGTTCCCATTGCCAGGTTACATGATGTTTGCGAGGAGAATTTGACCACATATGCAAGAACTTAATAGTTTGAAGGAAAATTGGAAGATAAGAGGCACAACATCATTAGTAAATGTACAATTTGAAAAATAAACTTGTGATATTTGCCGACAGCGCGAAATGGCATGACGCGAGACTGTGACCCAGGCCGCGTTAAGACCTAGTACGGTAAGTGAGAGGAGTTTGATTATTTCAAGAGTGTTCATTATGGACGTAGGTAGCAACAGAAGGATTCAATATCCTAAGGGAGTTAGGGCACTCATCTTCATGAATTTTTGAAACTAGATCAACCTAAGCTAGCTATTGCAGTGTTTGAGTTCAAGATGGAAAACGAGATCGATGAATGAAGTTAAGGGCATTGAAGAATACGAGCAAGATGTGTATTGACAAGATAAACTTTGAACGTCAAGTTGAACGTCAAACCATAGCTATGGTTGCGAAAATAGATATTCCAACAGAAAAGTATGAATCATCGACTTCGAAGGTCGTGTTTCAGTGTGAACAAGCAAAGACTTTGTGAATTGAGACAGAGAGCAAATCTGTGAAAGCCTGGAACATTCTTGTTAATTTTCTCGGGAAGTCTTAGGTAATTCAGCAGCTAGCCGAGCCAGCTTGTCGGAAATCAAGAGGTTCGTCATTTTGTGACATGTGCACCGGGATTTATTCCGACTTGCAATACGGAGTTGCCGGGAGACATCTGTGTTTACACAGCTTGAGCCTACATGCGGCTTAACGAGCTTCTAAGCTTCAAGCTTTCGAATATCACGTCTATCTATAGCCTGATTGAGCTTGCGATATAAGCTTTACTACCCTAATTTAGTAGAGCGGACATTAACTTTCAGAGCCTTATAGGGCCTCATAGCATACACCACCTACCAGTAGGAGAGCCTATAATCTCATCCGAAATGACCGCAACCCCCGTAACTACCAAGCTCATCGTACATAATTAGTTCATTCTAACTATGGCACGCTCGGAACTGCGCTAGCACCCCTGAGCGACACCCATCACCTGATTCGGCTAACCACTTTGGTGCTAAGCAGACCCATAAATGTGGCTGGTGATTCGCCAATCTAAATGGCTTGGCTGACATCAAGCTAATCCACCGACAACAAAAAACAACAAACCTGTTGAACTAGCTGCCGACTGTGCCCACACATCTACGAAATAGACATCGCATCGTGGATACCGTTCCTGTGCCTTGATTTAGTTGGTACCAAGATTGCAAATTCAAGCCGTGATGATGATCTTGAGAGCTTTGCGGTGAAGATCTCTCAGATCATGGATATAAGGTAAGGTACCAGAACTGGTAGGGCATAATCCTTTCCCTTCATCTCCATCTCTTCTCTCCTCTCATCCATCTCAAGATGCGTTCCTCAGTTCTCCTTACACTCGCTCTCCAAGCTACTAATGTAGTCTCTCATTCACCCAATTCCTATTCTTTCGATCCATTGGAGCATCTTGCTGGAACCGCACCACCATTCGATCCTCAGGATCCCCCTACTGATCCTGCTCCTCCTCAAGGATGCAACGTAACTCGAGCTGCATATCTTGTTCGCCATGCTGCAATCTATGCCAATGACTTCGACTACGAAGAGTACATTGAGCCTTTTGTACAGAAGCTCGCAAACATATCTGTAGACTGGGCGAGCATTCCAAGTCTTTCCTTCCTCTCAACATGGCAAGCTCCTATTACCGATCCCGAAATCGAGATGTTGACCAGATCGGGTAAATTGGAGGCCACAAACTTGGGTGTGGACATCGCGCAGAGATATCAAAGCCTGAGAACTCCAAATAAAATATGGACGTCCACCGCAGAAAGAACCGTGAAGACTGCGCAATCTTTCTCCAATGGTCTTGCAGACGATGCCTCGGATATTGAGATTGTCCAAGTATACGAAGGAAAGAACTCGAGCGCTAATTCCTTGACTCCATACAAGGCCTGCCCGGCATACAGTTCCTCAGGTGGAAGCGAGGAATCTGGCGAGTTTCAAGAAATCTACACCAAACCCGTCACCGCGCGTTTCAACAGCTTGGCTCCCGCTTTCAACTTCACATCCAACGATGTTTACGGCATGTCCCTTCTCTGCGGCTACGAAACCGTGATCCGCGGCTCCTCTCCCTTCTGCGACCTCTCCGTCCTTTCCCCTACCGACTGGCTCGGATTCGAATACACAAACGATATCCAATACTTCTACAACACCGGGTACGGACACGAAGCCTCGGGCGCCATTGGATTCCCCTGGGTCAACGCCACCTTCCACACGCTCATGACGGAACAAAACAACGCCTCCAACGCCACCACAGACCAAGATCTCTACATCTCCTTCACCCATCGCGAACTCCCGCCCACCGTCATCGTCGCCCTCGGTCTCTTCAACAACTCCGCCTACTCCGGCGCCAACAATATCAACACCACCATGCCCCTCCACACCATCAACTACAACCGCGCCTGGAAATCCAGCGCCATCCTCCCCTTCCTCACCAACGTCGCCATCGAAAAAATGGAATGCGATAGCTTTGGCTACGACGCCGGTACCTACTACAGAGTCTTGGTGAACAATAGTCCGCAGGATTTGGTGACTTGTTCCGGGGGCCCAGGAACAAGTTGCAAGGAGGAAGATGTGCAGGACTGGTTGGGCGAGAGAGCCGAAGTCGTAGGCTCTTTTGTGGATGTGTGTGGTGTGCAATATGATAATGGGACGGATGTTTTCAGTATTTATTAATTTTTATAAGTTCGCTATCTATAGCTTCGTTTCTGGGGATTGGGGGGTCATTTAATGATTAATGGAATATAATATACGTTTTTAAATACTTTCTCGTTTATCTATGTAGTGACGAGAGCCATGTAGCGGGACAGTGATATTTTTTTGGTAACACCAATAGCAACATACACTTGTGGGTGAACATCTAGTCAAAATTTATTTATAGGCATTACTTCCTAGACTGTTACATACACACATCTAGATAGCATTTCCAAGCTGTCCCACCCACCTATCCATCCATCCATCCATCCATCCATCCATCTATTCCATGCCTTCCCTCCAAACCCCAACAATAACGAGCTCCCTCCCAATCTATCCCGCCAAAAGTAATATTAGAAAAAAAAAACACCAAAATCATTCATTCATTCATTCATTACCACCCGCTCGCTAACTCTTACAAAAAAAAAAAGTCTACAGACCTCCCCCCTCATTTCCCCATTCCCCTCAACGCGAAAACCCCTTCAAAAACGCTTCTAGAACATCTCTCCTCTTCTCCTCCACCACCCTCTTATTCCTCTCTTTCACCCCCACACTCCCCTTAAAAACGATCCCTACAAACACGTCCGCAAACGCCCGATTAACTTCTCTCCTCCTCACTGCTGCCGGATCCTCCGGAAGCGGTGCTGCTCTCCCCTTCCAACTCAGCGTTCTCTTGACCGAATCGAATCCGATACGAACAGCTGTGTCGAGGGAGCGTCTTACTTTAGGTATTGGTGCTAGTTCTCCGGCTACACGGGAGAGTGTTGAAGTGAGGAAGACGAAAGAGATATTGTGATGAGGCAACGAGAGAATATCTAGTAGCCACGCTTTTGTTTCTTCGACATCCGATTGGGTATTTACTCGAGATGTGATATCGGAGTCGATTTGCTCGCATAGAGGTGCGGGAATGATGCCATCGGTGAGACTGCGCAAGAAGAGGATGAGAACTTCTGCTACGATTTCGAGTCGATGCGCGGCTGGGATTTCGACGGGAAATATGTCATATATACTTTGATCGGCGTCGAGAGCTGTTAATACTTGACTTTTCAAAGCGATTCTGGTAGGTTGATCTTTGTATCGCCAGGTCTTCTCATCGAATGGCCAACCAGGAGAGTCTCTAGGTATCATCGCCCCTTCCAACATGTTCGAATCAGCCACGACACGATCGGTGAGAGAATCGACGACTTGCGTGAGTTTAAGTAGTTCTCGAGGGGCAGACCAAGTCACTTCCTGACCTCTATTGACCGGAGGTCCTGGTTGGCCTCTTGGACGGGGTAATAAAGCTCGCACACCACCTTCTGGTATATGAATGAGCTCTTCAATAGATCGTCCTAAACAAGATTGAAGCCAGTTTCCCTTGATTGGAATAAAATGATCTCTTCCATCTGTAACTCGTAATACCAATACGTCTTCGAGTAGGACCTCCCCATTATTCAATGACTTTACAGAGGAAGGATCGTGCACTAAAACCTCGAGTGTGACATTGATTGCATCCCCAGGTTCCAGTGTAACCTCTCGTTTAAGATCTTGTAGGGCTCTATCATCTTCATCCATAGAAAATCCTGCAAACCACACACTAAGCCACGACGGTGCAATTCTGTCTTCTTGGCCTTCAACACCAGGTCTATCAACGAACGCAAATGTAGACGTGACTTGACTCGTGTTTGCAATTGTGACGTTTCTAGATTTTCGGTGTTCGAATTCCACATCACCAAAATCAACAGCTCCATTTCCGTCATTGGAATTCTTGCGAGATTTATCATTTTGATGACTTTCTTCTGTATTCTGTGAATGATCTATAACAATGGTTATTCCAGGGCGAGCTTCATTCTCCGCTCGATCAAGGTCTCTAGCAACCTCTTGCTGTACTTTTGACTTTAGTTCGGGCACGACCGCGTCATATTCCAAGGTAAAGACAGCATCGAGTGGTTTGTGATCTGATGAGAGAACTCGTTGATGTGAGGTATAAATATCCAAATTTATTCGATCCACAAATCCATCCCTAGTTATTACTGGTGCATTTTCATTGTCCTCAGTTTCATCGTAGTCGTCATATTCATCATAATCATCGCTGTTGGAAGGCGTGGTCTGTTGCTCCCCATCTTCATCGGGATCATAGCTAAAAAGGACATCTTCATCGTCGGTGGCATGATCCATTCCTTGAGCCCTCATTTCTTCATCTTTTATTCTTGCCAATGACTCTTCATTCATCTTGGCATCAAACACCAATTTGTCTCTTCGTGTTCTGAATAGAATTCTATCACACCAACTTGGAGCCCTCTTCTTCTCACTAGAATCGAAAATTCCCATGCTCCCTACATCGTATTTGTATGTTGGAAGGAATGTTACTGGCCCTTCTCTCCAGCCGTCGTGAAACGCCCTTCGAGCTTTCTGCACATGCCTCAATTGGTCATGTGGTAATAGTGAATCAATGGTAGCTTGTAATGAGGCAGGATCTTGGCTTGGATCTTGTATAAAATCGTCTGGATCCGGAAGCGTGGTCACAGTAGAAGAATCGTCGTTCGGGTCAAACGTGCTACTGCTTTTACGAAAGTCTTCCTCGGATTCGTCATCACTATCAATGGACCTTATTACAATCGGTCCGTCACCAGCATCAATCTCGTTATCAATCTTCTTTCTTGATCGCGACCCAATGTCATATTCTCCCTTCGTATGAAGCATTAACAATCGTCGAATATCGTCTCCCGGTAACCCCTCCAATCTGAAGTTTAGATCTCCAAACCAGAAAGCAAAATCTTCGTCCCCGATGCTCTCCTGGGCATCATCTAGAACCCCACCTCGGCTTATAGGGTCGAAATGCGTTCTTTGCAATATTTGCGAGACATCCCAAATTCGCCTCTCCAAATGCGCTTTATCCGTTCCCGAAGCCAAATGTGAATTTACGAATACAAGTCGAGTTGTTTCTCCCAGCATTATCCTAGTAGTGATTGCGCCTTTGTTCCCTAGATATCCCATGAATCCAGTCCCAATACTCACGGTACTGACAGAACTTATCGTAGGTGCAACAGTTGGGGATGCGTAGATGAACATGAGTAGACCAGAGAGCTGTTGTTCGGCCACTAAAGTGTAACCTTCTGGTAAAGCCCCAGAAAGTGCTTTCCTCCATATTGTTACAGGATTATCGTTCGAATAGACCTTGCCAATATATTCCTTCGCAGACGTGAGCTGAACAACTTCTTGTAATCCCAAAACATATAATCCGACATCTTCTCCGCCAGCAATTATACCTTCATCGCCAAGCGGGATTGTCGACTCTTTCTTCTTCCTCCTTGATTCTTGTTCCTCGACGCTTTCTATATTCGATTGACTATTCTCCTTCTCAATCGCATTGGCAATATCAAGCCCAGCTAGTCGTTTGTCAATCCCTTTGCCTTGGACAAACCAACCTGCGAGATCTTTCTCGGTTCCAGGACAAGCAGCAACATTCCAGCAACCAATCTTTATTTTGATTTTATGCGGTCGAGTATATTCGTTTCGTCGCGCATAGACGGCTTTCGAGAGGGATTGTGGACTGGAGGTCATGGGCAATTCGACTTCGACAGGCTCCTCATCTATCGAATCTCTCGTGTTCGAGGCCATCTTTGAGGATTTACAACGGTTCGTTCGGTGATAAAAGTCAAATCAAAATTTCATAACATGTTGATTTTGCGCGGCCTATTTCTCATTTACTCTTTCTCGAAGGTCGTGCTCGAATTTCTTCTTCGTCGGTGTCTTGCTTTTTCCTTTTGTTCTTTAAATACCCGGGATTGAATGACGTAGGCTGAAAGCTCACCGGGGGTGGGATTTCAAGTAGAAAATAAAAGAGCGTTTACGATGTAGTGATTGAAGGCAAAACGGATTTGCAGTGAGAATAGCAGAAAGGTGTGTGAGTAGGTAGGTATTCAAGTCAATGAATGAGTGTGTGAGAGAACGAATGCCAGCCAGTTGATGTAATGTAATCATGTAAAGAATAAAAGAATAAGAGTAAATAAATTAAACCAATAACTACATGACTACCCAACTACCCAACTATCTTGGTATACTTTTCTATTCTTGTACGGACCGAAGCTAAAGTCATTGTAATTGTGGTACTAACGGGTCGTTCTAGAAGTAATAAAAGCCCCCGGTATTCAGGTGCTCAGGTGTCCAGTCCAGTCATCATCACATTCAAAACGTACCGGCCACCAGGCTAGCAAGGTACATTTCACATTTCACATTTCCCCCTCTATTACCGCGAGGCTGAATTCCTTCTTTCTTTATGACAATACAGACCTACATCTTCCCGTCCCATAACACGAAAAACGTCATTCACACTACGGCCATTCTTTGCATTACGAACGCCGATTCGAAACCGTATTCAGTAACCTTACTTCATACCAGTTAGATCAGCTTGTCCATCTACCCATCTACTGCCTCGCAACATCACATCACCACTTGCGCAGCAACAAATCCACGACATCAATCACTTATCTACCAACAAACGGTAGACTTTCATAGAATAGCTACATCCTTGACCTATAATCTACCACATCTCAAGTCTCCTACCCTCGCATAAATCAAAACCGTCAAAATGACGCCTCGAAAGCCTCGTCAGCGTCAAAATCATCCAGGTCCCTCTCAGTTAAGCCAAGTTCAAGCTTCCGACTATGATACCGAGACTCCAATACTAGGTCCCGCACCTCCTACTCGTACCAACGAAGAACTCAATCTATCCGTCCTCAGGCGCTATCATCCATCCATCCAAAAGATCACTTCACTCGCCGCATCTGCCACCATGTACATGTTTTCTCTAGAGTCAAAAACTTGGGAGAAACTTCCTATCGAAGGTACATTGTTCGTCTGCGAGCTTTTACCTTCCCCCACCACCGGCGCTGAAGACCACTGCATTGTGGTTCTCAATCGCAAGGGCCTTAATAATATCATTCACGATTTCAGCGAAATGAATGATGTGGAGATTAATGGGGAGTATTTATATTGGACAGTTGAAAAGTCAGAGACGGTCGGAGGTACTCCTGTTGCGAAGGCTTATGGTATATACATTCATGATGATGAGACGGGTACGAGAGTTGCGAATCAATCAGAAATTCTCAAGAATTGGAAGAAGACACAAGCTACCATGCTTGACGTGCAAACGATGGAGAGTATGGTAGAGAACCATGGAAATGCAGAATCCCAAGAACCTCAGACCCAAATTCCAACCAGCCAAGTAGAAGCCCAGGGAGGCAGGAGATTGAGTATAACAGATTTATTTGGTGCTCGTTGAACGATTTCAGCAAGATAGCTATCTGGAAAAATGTTATTCGCTACATTCAGAACCGGGTACTAAATGGGGAAACATGATATTTCGCCTATTTATACCACACTAATAGCTCCGAATGATCTGTCAGAGATCACAGAGTTTTACATCTTGTGTTGCTCCATGGCTGGCATCAAAAATGATCGTTGCTGTCGAGCCGTGGTAAAATGAGAAGAACAGCAAAGGCGGGCATTAGGAAGAGTCATAGCAAGATGGTAACCAACATAAGATCCAAAGGTCTGAGGAAGGTCGTTCGTACGAAGGATTCTACAAATGTCTGTAGTGACCCATCAATGTAGCACGGGCTTATGAAGAGGCCAATGGCATTTCATCATTTGTGTGCTTTTTCAATCTTGTCCCTTTGCAAGAACATTTCAGCAATATCTTAATTTTGTTGTAAGTACAAACGTGATGTTTTGGCAGCCTTTTAAAATAATGAGTGACATCCATCCACTGGGTTTGCCATTCATAGTCATCAAATTTGTCGTATAAATTGAACACAATGTCAAGCTTAGTCACACAACAACGCTGAACCACATTGCTCGAGGATGATATTTGCAAGTTCGTGCAAATCTTACAAAGAGATCATTGATATATGTATACTACGATGATTGCTTCATCGACGTTTATTCACTTTGCCCTGAGCATCACGGTTAGGGAGTACTTGAAAGGCAATATTCTATAGTATGCCTTACGAAAACTATCTTCTCCCAAATATATACACGTTTCGTCGGTACCTATATACGGCTCAAAACATCCCTATCAAGAACCCAACAAAGATTCTTCCAAGTCTAACCACTTCTGAACCAACATCACAAGTTCTTTCCGAAAGTCAGAAGTGCCCAGCCACGTTTTTCGTGAGTTTGGCAAAATGGCCGATATACAGTCTGGAAGAAACCAGTGATTAAACATATTGTGCATCCTACTCAGACCACTTAGACCGGAAAGTTCTCCAATGGTAGGGAGATTTGGTTTGTTCCTCATTTGCCAAAGATCCCATTCTTTGTATGCTAGTAGGATGAGCGTGGCTAGGATACAGAGGAAAATAAACTGAAGTGTCAGAAAAGTGTAATTGAGAAAAGATTGAATTCGAGAAGACTGGCGAGATTTGAGACTTTGGACGATTTGTCGTATTGCATCATCCTCAGTACGTGATCTTTTCCGTTTCGCAGAAGAGGATGGTGATTCCAATGCCTCATGCGCATCATACCACACCTCTCCCAACCCTTCATCCTCATTCTCCCCGCCCCTAGATCCCTCCACATGATCCGCCGCCGTCAAAACATCCATAAAAACATCCTCCAAATAAACCCCCGCACACAATTCAAAATGATTGCACCTCCCCTCCCCCCACCACATATCCCTCACCGCATCCTCCCACCCCACCAACCGATGCGCAACCAATCCCTCCTCCTCCCCCATCTGATCCCACCTCACCGCATACTCCTCCCTACACTCCACCCTCGGAAACACACTACTAAACGCCCACTTATTCCTCACCAGAAACTCTCCCACCCATCGCGGTCCTCCCAGTAACAACACCCCGGCTGCGACACCGCAGCAGATATCGTCTGCAGATACTCGGTTTGATAGTCGCAGCTGAAATCGAGATGGTGTCGCTCGAGTGAATAGTCGATTACGTGCAGCCATTCGAATTCGCGGTTCGCGTGCGCGGCTAGGTGTGTTTTGCCGATGCCGGAGAAGCCGAGGATGATTTTTGCGCGTTGGGGGGAGAGCGGGAGTGAGGGGCTAGGGGTAGCGAGGTGGAGGAGTGGGTGTATTTGGATGGGGGAGATGGAGTTGTAGGGGTTGCTGTTGTTGTTGCTGTTTGTCTCGCCATCCGGAATTATTGGTGTGGGAGAATGGTTTTGCGAAGGTAGATTCATAGTTGAAGGATTGTGTAGAGGGGAAGATTTCATAGAATTCCTATTTTATTTTCCAAGGTCTTTTTTTCTTTTCCTTTTTCTTCTTTTGTCTTCGTACGTATTTTTGACGGTTTGCATCAACAAACCATCGTTCTCATCATCAATTCTCTCGATATCTAAGAAATCGATGCAAATAGATACACTACCCGAATCTAATCTGCAAACATGAAAAAGAAACTCCAAGGAATAGTTAATCAATCGCGTCTTGCCTATTCCGTCCAAGTAGGAAAAGGAAAAAAATATTTGGGTGTGGCTGGCAACATTCCGAAAGCGTCGCTTAGATTAGGGGATGTGGGCGTCTTTAATTATTCCGAGAATTTCTTCGTGGAGAACTTTGAAATTATGAATATTTGGATTTGTTAATGGCAAATCAAAATCAAAATCAAAATCAAAATCAAAATTAAGTAGGATATAGCAAATAATTCATCTGTAAATACCTACCTACCTACCCAATAATATACCAAATACTCACAGCCAGTTCTCTAATTTCCCCACCATCCAATCCACTCTGCAACAGCCACTATACATACCTATATCTACTACTATTTATGAATCCTCATTTTTTAAGAAAAAAATACAAAAATTCATCTGAGAATCTACACCGAACTCTCAATCCCAATGCATACCTATTTGAATACCTACACGATGTAACAATCAATCTCCCTACCTATATATCCAGCACCGAGGAACGAGGAGTCTATATTACTTATTACTAGCTCTGATTTTTGTGGTGTGTATTTGTAAGTGAGATTGAGATTTATGCGTAAGGTGATGTGATGTGATGTAATATGATGTGATATGATGTGATATGCGTATCTGCAAGGTTTCTAATAGATACTAGGTAGGTAAGATAAGTGTTTATATTTTCGATGGAGTGGGGATTGTTGATGTTGATTATGATGATGATGTGTATGTGTATGTGTGGTTGATGTATATGTATATTTATATGTATCTATTGAGATTTGTGAGGGTGTTTAATATGTGAAGATTTTGGGGGGGGGGGGGGGGGGGTTCGGGGGATGGGGTGGGTTGTTGAGTTATTTCATGTTGTATATATGGATGTATATATATGTATGGATGTAGGATGTAGGATGTAGTATGTGAGAATAAGCAGCTTCTGAACATCGGAGACGCTTTGATTGGCGAGAGGGCGGTGGAGTGTATGTGGTGATACTATCAATTGGAAGATTGGTAGGAGTGAATGGAGATCGGGGTAAGCTCAGTGTTTGTTTGGTTCTTCATTCTTTAGTGTTTATTGGCTTTTTATCTGATAGATACTTTGTCGTACATCTGTATGTAGATATGTAGCTACATACTTCATTCTAGATGTGGAAGCTTGTTGCTTCGGGCCCGAGTAGGGTTGCATGGAGTCTTGCAGGGTAAGCATCTTGCATGGGCGCGACTCGAGTCGTTGTATTTCTGAGATTGGATGGTGTTGTGATGAGCAAAGTAGCTTCTAGAGAATAGGAATTACATGGTGCAATTGTGTAATTATATAGTTTGCAGAGTTGAAAATGTTGGTGCAGATGTATTGATATATGACCTAGTGATTAGATATTTGTCTTCATTTGAAGATGGGAAATCGTAATCTGTCTAGTAATTAAGTGTAAGCATCTTCATTGAGTAATAGAAAGGTCCTCGCAATATCCATGACAGTGACTTGACTGATAATCTCAACATGAGATGACAAGAGATATCTTCATAAATCCCACAAAATTCATCTCCTAAACCAAACCAAACCAAACCACATTAAAAGGGGCACTCTCGCTTCGCTCTCTCATCTTCATCCTCATCCTACCCATTTCGCCATCCACAAGTTACAACCTTCCAAATGCCCATCCAACAACCTTACTCATCAACCTACCCATGTTCTCTCCCTGTTCCCTATGCATCTCCGCCACCATCAAACACGAGAATTCCACGCATCTCCATCCGCCGCGGCAGATAAACAACAATCCCATTCAACCCCCCACGGTCATCGATCCACCACACAACAAATCACATACCAGAAAACACTATCCACAAGATCTCCGACACAACCCCAACTTTCCACTTCCATGCATTTCCTACTACCATTCTCATTTTGGCGACACCAATGTTCTATTTGTAGCCATTTTTCCGTTCTCAAAAATCATTGGTTCTCGACTCCGAATATCCCAAAACACATCTGCGAATCAGATAAAGTAGCGGGGTCATCATATCTACGTCAGCAAGCAGGTATCCTGACTCAGCTTCCAATCATCTACTTTCGACCCTGGGGAATGCAAGCTTGGGGATTGGGAGGTATGCTTGTGACGGTTGTTTCTGATGGCGAATGCAAGGCTGATGTGATCCGATTCTTACGTCGGATGGGGACTGTCTGGAAGCTTCTGGAATGGAAATTCGACTCGATTCAACGGGTCTTGGACCAGAAGAAATATGATTAGGGAGTGTTCGAGTGGGGTTTGGTATTCTTATTGTTCTTATTGGGTGAGCTCTAGATGAAGTTTGAATAGACATTTTTTATGGTTGCTTTTATCTCCTTTCCGTTGGATACTAGAGGAAGTGGCGACGTATTTCATAAGAAATGCATGATAAAAGGTGTAAATTCCATTGTGAATCTAAATCGCTTTTTTAAAAGTATAACCCCCAATCATATCCCAGTCCCTCAATCCATAAATGCATGTCGCCGTTAAAGTGCCTAACCAGTTCGCACTGGTAATGTAAAAATCTAAAACTGTAAAACAACCATAACATAATACATCACTCATCCAACATAGTAAATGCCCAATGTGTTGACCAGCAACACTGACGATACAATGATCCAGACCATATCTCATGCAAAATCCCAATGCCAAATCTATGCCAGTTCCAAAAGAAATCCCATACCCAGAACCCCAAGCCTTCCAACTTCCATTTTCAAAAGAAGACTATGCACCAAACAAGTTCATAATCCAATAATTGATAACAAGTTGTACATTTCGAGATATATATCAAGATCTGTAAAACCTCGACCGGATGTTTTGCCGAAATTCAAATCCGCGACACAACACTACAACAGTAACCGCGAGAATCAGGTCAGAAGTTTCATGCTAGTGAGACGACGAATGCAAATTGCAGGTGTATCCGACGAGTATTGTTCTTTCTTCAACATAATGCCCCGGTGTTCCGTACGCGGGACACATATCGATCGCGTGGGTGTAGTAGATACATCTGCAAACAGAATAACGTTCGACGAGTACGTAGCACATAATCTCAGGTTTGTGGCTCAATGATAATTGCGATGTTGAGGTGAGGCAGATGAAGGATTTATGAAGTATACTGGCGATATTGATCGAATTGTCAAGGTTATCGAGAGGTGTAATCTGAAAAGGGGATTGAAGAGGGTACGATCTGCAATTTTTAGGGGAGATGACTTTCGTCGATCATTGGCATCTTATATAGCATGATTCTGCATCAGTCAACACAAATTCAGCAAGAGAGAAGGGTGCCTTGGGAAACAATGATCCTTCAAGTCTTCGCCTCATTATTGTAGCTGAAGACTAAGGTTGCCATGACTATGATGACTTCCACCGTTATAGAGGTGACTCTTACGATATACGAGTGTTGAATCTCCGCAAGTAATTAGGTCTCTTCTAGGCTCCATGATAAAGAGCCGAGGTATGATGTCGAACAATGGATGTAGTTCCCAAGAGTTCAGATGAATCTGAGGGGATCTGTTGAGAGGAACACAAAACCGTTGACCGATTTCAGGGGAGTCGCATGGCTTTAGAGGCTGAGTCACTTTTCATTCAGGTCAGGCACAGTAATGCCTTTATAGACGTTCAACACAAAGCTTCCCATTGGAACAAATTCGATATATGCGTCGCACCGCATGGAATTTTAGTCATGTGTTTTGGAGTTCCTGGTGGAGATGCACAGCTGCAGCCCTATGGTAGGGCTGCAGAGTTCGTGTGCTTGGTATACATTACACTTTCGGCCCTTCTATAGGTTCTCAACCAGACTTTACTATTGGAGGTATTCTTTAAACGTTATATGGTGCCTGAAATATGCGGTCAGCAAATTGTTCCACTTGCCTGCAATTCTCTCGACATAGTGTTTATCATTGCCTGTTTCAATCACCTCCAATTCTTGTACTCGGAATCGCCGTCACGATTCATGCAGGGTTTGCATTTCCGAGCTTGATTTGTTTGGTTAAAATGTAGCTGGTACCCGTAATGACTCCTGAGAGATGATAGTTTGCATCCAGGGTCACTCTTTTCCGCCGAGACCCTGCGTTGTATAAGCTACTGGTACGCGCCGAAGACCCAAGTCCGCACCTTTAGTGCTCTTCAACGTACTGATGAAGAAGTCTCACAGGTTGAGTGTACGACCTAGTATATTTCCGATGCATCTATCGTTGAGGCTTAGACCCCATGGATTTCAGAATCAGGTTATACCGGATGGATCTTTCGACCAAAACCCACGAATTGCAGTACTTTTCTCTAAAGGCGGTGACTTGGCGCTGGTAGATGAAGAAAAGGTGAGCGTAACGGTGAGTAGCGATCATGCGCAAGAGGTGGTGTAGATGTAATACGACATCACCTCTGCAGAGACTCATGCAACTTCAGGGGTGTTACATCAGCTTTACCAATAATGAGTATGACATATCTAGCGCAGCTAAATAGTTTCGCCAGTATTGATTCCATTGGGATCTATACATGTTGAATTGAAACCTTATAGAAATAGTTCTCTGCCTTGTTTTGCGAAATCAAGGGTCTCAATCGCATGCTATGGCTGTAAAACACACTTGTTTTGTCATATAAATGTACCAAATCTGATTGGGACCCGAACGTTGCGTTGCCCATCATGCAAGCATGCACCAGAGTGACAGCTCGAATAAGCTTAAGCAGCATAGGATCTAGATGTTTCCGACGAAATCGGATAACTTCATGGAGGATTCGAGGAAGTAGAAAGAATCATAAGTCAAGCCCATTTGAATCAGGCCGCTTTCTCATGCTCTCAACCTATACTTGAATAGAATAGCATTATGAGAAACTCTGGTCAGCCCTGCCACGTGGAAAGTTCAGAGGGAGCCGACTGCCTGAAGGGAGGTCGTATTCGTGTAGCTTTGATCTACCTGAAAGGTGGTTGTGCTACCCCGGATAACAGAGATGTCAAGTAGATGAACCGGCGGGGTGATGTATTGACATCACTCTCTCAAGGCAAGGCAAATCGCAGTAGCAACAAATTGATGATTTACAGCCATGTTGTCCAATCTTAAGCCATTTCCCAATGCGCCGCGTGAGGTACTTTTTCTGTCCGTTACATGAATGTCGGTGAGCTTCAGGCGTTCTAAAAGGGAAGGTGACACCCTAGGGACTCTTCTACAATTGGGTTACCTCATGTGTATTAAATCACGTGATGTATCGCCCGTCTCATATTTCGGTACGTGCGACGTCTACCGACAATTGGATACCATCTCATCTTCTCGAAAAGTTCAACTGCCTATGAGCATCTATCCAGGTATTATCTGATCACCTGCATCCGCAGATATCGTTCTTCATCATGTCATCAAAACCCTTCATCTCGAATTGCATAGCAGTATGTTGAAAAATCAGCAGTTGTGAGAAATATGCCATGCAGTGATGTGGTTGATGGCAAAACATGTTCTTCTAACGGAAGATGTCCTGAGATAATTGCTTCATGAATGCAAACATGTTTGAAGGTTTATTTGTAGCATCTTCTCACATTCGAGCTGTTGCAACAAGTGGTATATCAATCTGCGCGTAAGTGCTGCGCAGTCGAAGTCGTGCATCAATATCAATACCGAAGGTTATTCTAGACCTTTTGATTCACTAGTCATCGAGAGGGAGATCTCATTTCTGTTGCACAGCCCGCGAATAGTCTTGCGAGTTATGTTGGTTTATCAAAGTGAAATTCGCTGAATCGTTATTCCCAACAGTGAGGATTCAGAGTTTGATTGGTAAATCGTATTCACTTCTCTATTTAATGAGAGCAACGCGTATGCTGATGGCACAGTTGCATTGTTATTCACCATACGCCTCAATGAGCTGGCACTACTCAAATGGATTGTTTTCCTTTTGTATGGGTTTTTCTGATCGGATCAATAAGGTTGTAAGCCACCGCTCCAAATAAAGCAATATTCTCATTTCGCTTCATCGCTGTGCCACTTAAAGGAAGCACGTTACCTAATCAGTCCAGCATATTTCAACTCCGCCTTGGGTTTGTAGTTTCAAAAAAGAATAGGAAGACGAAGATAATAAGCACTGCTTATAATTGTTTTCGTGAGCCATACCCTCTGCTTGTCTTGATCTCTTTCTCTTTTCTTCTCCGCCTTGTTTCTACACAAAATCAATCTCAATTTTTCTGAAATGTTTTCGAAAAATCTTAGACTAAGGCTACTGACCTTGGTATCAACGAGTGTCTTGTTAAACTCAGTAACAGCGGCGACAGTAGATGGCTGTGGAGCAGTTTCGAATGTCATCAAGTCACATACTCATGGTCATCCAACAGGTAAAACAAATTTCGTATACTTACAAGTGGTGACTAATGTGATCATCTAGCAAACACCCAAAGATTTAACGCTTCCATTGCTCTTCAATGCCTTCAATCCGTACCTCTGGATGTACAGCGCTCATCAGATTTTGTTGATTATATAGAGCCATTCTGGCAGTTCCAGAGTACTCTCGCCTATCTCAAAGACCCTCCATCAGGCTACCCGTTACCTGGCGCTGATATGCTAGGAGGTCTAGCTGAGATTAAAGAAAACGTCAATTCAGGATATTATGGAAATCAATGGGAGTTTGAAAAGGATCTTCATTCTCTGGGAAACATATTGCCTCATGATTTCCACGTCAACTTACCGCTTCCCCTGATGAGCGTTTTCTCCTTTTCTACTGCAGATGGACCATTGGTATCGATATCATCCGACGGCTTGGCCATGCCGGAGCTATATTTTAAATGTACGTACAGGTTTCTCAATTTAATCGATCGTTGTCTAAGAGCTAACCTTGCATAGATGACCTTGACAAGCAGAACAACATGACACTATCCAAAACAGGTAATTGGACAGCATCACCACTGGTCAAAGTCAATGACCTGAATGCCACTTTATATCTTGAATTTCTCAGTCAGAGCACAAGTGCTTATCAAGACAACGATGCCAACTACAATAAAATGTTTTATTCGTTACCGAATCTGGCTTTTTCCGGAGGCAGCGGAATGTTTACGTCTGGAGCATATATTTATGGATTTTCGGCCGATGTTATTCAATATACTTTCGCCAATGGAACCAGCACAAGCGCCGAAATTTATGCATCAACAAACCTCAATTTCACATCCATATCATCGGGACAAGATCTATTCAACGCTGTAGATCTACCGGAATCAGAAGCAGCATCTTCGAGTTCATCGGCCTCAGACAGTCAACAGAGCACCAAAACTAAGACAGCAGCAAGATCAATTACATCACTTACCGGCTATCCCCAACCAATCGTCATGCATCCGGACGGGTATACAAGCGGTTACTTTTTCGAAGATACCATGACTGCAGTTTTAGTAATGCAGGGGTTCAACGACCCTTATCAAAAAGATGGAAAAGCAGCAGTCGAACAACAAAGAGTGATCAGTGAGTTCTTAGCTGAATGCCAGAAGGCCAAAATGGAATACTTGATCGTAGACGTACAAACAAATGGAGGCGGTTATCTGTTCAGCGGATATGATGCTTTTAAACAGATCTTCCCATCTTTAGTTCCATTTGGAGCATCACGATACCGAGCCACCCCGCTGGTAAATTATATGGGTACCATATTCACTGGTGCCGGAAAATACGATAACAGTCATGATTACCTTTTTCAGACACAATCAGAACTTGATGGCAATGGACAACCATTTCAAAGTTGGAATCAGGAAGCCCCTAACACGCCAATCTATGGTGATAACTTCACTGCGGAACTTCGTTACAACCTTTCCGATCACGTTACGATGGTGAGCCGTTCCCTCAACCGTAACTAACTTCATGCTAACTACTTCCATAGACCCAAGCAGGAGGCATTAATATCACAGGTTACCTAGACGAGAGCAACCCTCCCCCAGCGGTCTTCAATGCTTCGAACATTGTGATGCTTATGGATGGCGGTTGCGGCTCCACCTGTGCTCTCTTCGCCGAGATGATGAAAGCTCAAGGTGGTGTGCGAAGTGGTACGTTAATCATCTACTTGAATTTGTTCTTCCCGCTAACAATTCTTTAGTTGCCGTCGGAGGTCGCCCACAGCCAGGTCCTCAACAAGGAGTTTGCGGTTCCAAAGGCGCTCAAGTACTGACCTACAATAGCGTCGCATCTCATCTTGAAGCTCTACCAGACGCACAAGCAGCCTATCTTCAAAAAGGACTCGAAATGCCCGACTACCCAGCTCCCGAATACATCCCTAACATCAAAGCCAACGTATCCCTCGGATCTACATCAAGACTGATGTCCGGTGGTCGTTTCAACCTTCGAAATAACATGCACGACGACGATGAAACATTCACACCCCTACAATTCCAATACGAAGCTGCTAATTGTCGTTTATTCTATACTAAAAATGATATCTATGATATTACCGGTTTATGGATGAGAGTTCAATCGGTAGTATGGGGAGGTCAGCCTTGTGTTTCCGGTAGCACTATCACCGACGATGATACAATGCCCTCTGGCGCCTACGACACCGTACCATTTGGCGATTCTGCATTACCGAATATTGAATTGCCAGCTCAGCCGGGCTTGGTACCTGTTGGGAAGGGAGTCAAGAGTTGGGCTAGCGAGAGTGGAAACCGAGAAGAGAGTGCGCAGAAAGCTTTTGTGGGAGCCATTTGGAATGGATTGCTGTGATTCTTGAGGGAGTGCATGGAATGGGGGGTTTTGAAATGAGAACACGTTGGTCTGCGTTATGGGTGTTGGTAAATGCATATGCGGGGCGTTTTTGGGAAGATTGACCATGGATAGAGGGCAATTGATTAATAATATTGCATTGGATGTATCCAGCGAAGGGCGTGGGGAGTAATAACATCACGCGTAGTGGTGTGAATTTATGATACGAATTAATCAAGACTGTTTTTCTATGATGTCTGTTGAGCTCGTGTTTCCCTTGTCTCGGATAATAATGATCGAGTAAAGCGTTCTGCAATGCAATACATACAGCTCACCAGCAAGGATTGATATATTTGTGAAGTATATCGCTGTGATGCTTCCCAGCTAGGAGCTAGATCCGTCTCTTATTTATTCAATTTCAGGTTTCAAGCTAGACTATTGCAGAGCTGTATATGTATAAAACGACATGTTCATTCGCGCTTTTGAATCGCCATTGAATCAGCCCACCCTCGGGTATATCCTTAAAACGCCAATATCAACCTCACGAATTGTGCTTCTAATGTCGAGTTTACGTTCCCTCATCCATCACATCTCCGTCTCCGTCTCCCTCTCCCTCTCCGGTTTCTGGTGGCGCAGCATGACTCTCAAACATCCCTACAACCTTCTCCAAATCCTCTACTTCTCCGTTCCCGAGTTTCCTTCCCTCGCCCTGCCATTCTCCATCTCTCACTTCACCTTGCGAACCTAGCTCCAAGCCTCGCACGTTTTCAAGATGTCGTCTCGTTTCCTTTTCAATGAATTCCAATCTTTCTCTTCTCCAACTCTTCTCTTGTTCTCCCACCATTCCCGCCATGCCATCGCCTTCCGATAACTCTTTCAGCCTTGGTCCTAAATTATCCAGTAACTGTTTAAGCGCAGGCAATTGCGCCAATGCGAATTCGGTCGTAGTTGCAATAGGATGTTTTCCATCTTTCGTCAAATTACCCTTCTTCTGCAAGAATGCCAAAGAGGGTCGCTCATCATCCTCAACATCGACTTCCATCTCCGTGCCATCCTCAGCCTTAACAGTTTTCTTAGCCGAACTTTGACTTGGCGATATGATTCCTTTCAACGCCGCAATAGTTCTCTCATTCCTCTCCTTCTCTGCCCTCAGCACCGCATTCAATTTCATCGTCTCCCTCAACCTCTTCCTCTGCAGCGTAACCGTTTCCGACGTGGGCACTCCATCTGCCCCCGCTCCATTTTCTTCCACACTCCTGAAATCCAATCCTTCATAATGGCTCAATCGGATCCAATCCCTGACATCCGGCGGCACAGCAAAAACGTTTCTCAGCAAATAAATTTCCATCTTATCGAAATTCTTATCAATCTTCGCGTTGAGCAATGTTTCGAGCTTGTAGACTCCGTTCTCGATTTCGTGCTGGCATTGTGTTGCGACTTCTTCGGCGGAGAGAGTGGAAGTGGGTGTGAAGCCGATTGAAGAGGGAGGAGCGGCGAAAAGACCTTTTTCGAGCGCATCGATGGCTCGGAATGCGAGGAGATTGATACTGTTTATTATGTCGTCGATGACGGCCTGCGAGGGTGTCAGAGACGGACAATATTTCAATCGGGCAGTATCGGTATAATCATATCTCAATAACTTACAATTGGTCTGTATGTCAAATGCTCCGTGAGGAGAGCAGTGTCTGCGGCACTCATGGTTGTGGTAGATATTAGTTTGCGCCGGTGAGGAAAAGACAACAATGGCTAGTTCGGATATTCAAATAAGCCGCGAAGAATGTTAGAGAATTCGAAGATAAATAGTACAGACAATTAATCAAGTAATGCCACAAGTAGAGAAGGGTAATTCTACTGCGCGGGAAAACCTTGTAGAATTGATGTTGAAGATGTTGACAGAGAATTGCGGGGGACGCGTTTGGCAGGGATACATTTTAGCGCGATTTCGAGTCCGGTACTGTGCGTGTGTGCTTGCGCTCCCGGTGAACTCATTCGCACCTCCCCGGTGACCCCTCAAATTTGGCGAGATCATTTCCTTAGTACAGCTAATGGCAAAACTCAATTATGACTACGTATTCAATTTTTAATTCTTTGGAGAAACTTAAACGCAAACAGATAGAT
This sequence comes from Botrytis sinoallii, assembly GCF_014898435.1. Taxonomy (NCBI): domain Eukaryota; kingdom Fungi; phylum Ascomycota; class Leotiomycetes; order Helotiales; family Sclerotiniaceae; genus Botrytis; species Botrytis sinoallii. Next base: position 324,920 of record NW_024066059.1, read on the forward strand.
CTTCGAGGAAGGGAAAGGAGAGACATTCAAACCATTGATCAAAATGTGTGGTATCCAGGCACAATCATAACCATAAAACATAACGATCGTGTGCATATACCCCGGGTTGATCTGCTCAGCATAAACCCAAATACGCAAAGGTAGTAAAATCCCCACAATATTTAGGGTCAACTTTCCCATGGCCCTTTGAATCTGGAGTATTGGTTGATGATGATCCGGCACCAACAGTCATTGTAGCTACAACAACCAAGCAAAAAGTACACGGGTCGGGGATGTACAAGATATCATTGCCCTCTGTCACAGTGTCGTCACGAGCTATCAATGGGGTAGCTATTGCGTCTGTGATTGTGGTGGTGGGGAACCCATTCGCGAACGAAGGTGTCTCCGACGCATATAAAGCTCGAGGTTCGATGCTTGCAGTGCTAGAATACTCACTACAGCTAGTTCTCCATATTGTGCAAGTCGAATCTCTACGTTCGATGAAACCGGTGGTAGTATGAGTAGTAGGCAGGCCAGAGTTAAGCTTCAACACATCATTATTGAGACTGTTTGGAATATTTCTCCCATGTGTGATTGCAAGGAGTAATGCGAGGAGAAAGGTTGCGACCTGAAAGAAGCGGCACATCTTGAAAGATAGGGGGCGGTGGGTGATCAGGTGATCGTGCTGAGTGTGATGCTAATTCAAGGAGTATATTGTAAGGAGTCGAAAGAAAAGAGAAGTCTGGCTTAGAGACTATGAACTCACAACGTTTTATATACTTTCCATAGAGTAACAACTGGTATTAAGAGCAATCGAGCCACAGTTTTGGGAGCCCATACGTATCTTTTCCATAATCATAGATACTGTTGTTGGCAACCATGACAACAGCTGTTACAAAGGAGGGCTAGAATAAGACGATCAAGTTCCCATGTATATGGCAACCAACAACATCTAAAATTGCTGTACTGATACCAATTGTAAGAGCATATCCAGTTGATGCGTCTCTTCCAACCCGGTCGACCTTTTTGCGGCCGGATAGTTACTCAAATCCGAAAACACCTGGTAACAAACCACTCCAACATTTGAAATCAGACCAATCCGATAGCCACAGCGAAAGTTTATTTGGCAAAATGGGTATTGTTAAGCCATACCATAGTCATCTGATTGTGCATTTGTAATGCTGCGCTTTCGTTATCTACTCCGTACATATAGGTATACGACTGTTTGTCTAATTTTGTCCAAGACACTGTCTTGTGCGGACAGATTTTCCGAGTGTTCGTACAATCTACAAAACTCAAAAAAGGGGACCAAGATTGATTAGATTATAGATGACGGTGAGTATAATTTCCAAGACCGTACGACGATAATGTTATAGACGACACCATCTTATTTCTAGGAGATTGGACTAATTTCCTGAACTTTGGTGTCGAATCAATGGGCAAGTGTTTGGCAATGAGAAGTTTGCCCGATGAATTGGATAGTCACCATGGATCTCACATTGGCATAATAGTCATCGTTTACGAATCTACAGCATAGATTGAAGATTGAAGAATGAATGACATGATGTGGAAGAGGTACTTAATCGATTTAGGTTTTTACCCATAACTCCAAAACGGAGTGAGTGACAGTCAAATTATCCTCTCTAGCGGATTAATCGAGGTCCGAGAGTCCCCCGCCGGATAATGCCTTGAGAGAGCGAGATTGTGGCGTTAACACTATTGACAGTGACAGTGACATGACTTCATAATTCGAGTATGTTATTATTGTTCGAAAGTAGGAGTACGTACCTAGGCAATTCAATTTTAGAAACACCAGGGATATTTTTCTACTCCTAATTCCGAACGCATCGGGGGTGGCGGACTATGTACCTGCCTCGCCTACGGTTGCATTCCCCAAAGCCCGTGTACCTGTCAGAATCTTGAAAGCTGACGGCAAAGCTTGAAATTTGAAATTTGTTACTCAAGGTACTTTCGGACATATCACCAAATCCTTTGACGGCCCGGGCGTAGGAGTTTTCCGCCAATTAAACTTTTACCATGTTTCCATGTCATCGGGACAAGTCCTGTTGTGTGACACGGCATTGCTCTTCTACAGTAGCTCCTTCGTTCGAACTCCTTCAAGAACCGGCATGAAAATATAAAATGAATGATGGTGTGATAAAAGTCTTGGTGACCATTACCAAGTTGAACTTGTAGGAATTAGTCTACAATTAGTGGCGATTAGCTACGATTAGTTGCTAATCTGCCGGTGCTACTCAGCCTACAACACCCAATTTTCCGAAACTAGAATCACCAGAACCTTATTTCGTAATCACGACACCTTTTTCTTCATCACAAAAAGGAATAACCATGTTATAAAATCCATTTACAGGAAGAAAAGAAAAGCTTGTTGTTATATAATCTTTTTTTCTCTTGCTGTGCACTATGTTCACATGCATAATTCCACTATTGTGTGTTTCGATGGTCGCTTGCCTTGTCTGATTCGTTTATTGTACGTACTCGGATGGTATAATTTAATCAACATCCGACTAGACCTTGCGAACTCATTATTATTGTACTTCTAAATGTGGTAAAGTGATGAGGGGCTCCAATCTATTCAAGCGAGCTGCTTCGCCCATAAGACACGTTTCTTATATCCGGTACCTTGCAAGTTCTAGCAGGGTATAGAAAAAATTTAGTCTAGATCTAACTTTGGTACCTGATATCCGCTCCAGAAAGAAGGGGGAGAGGAGAAGAAAGAGGAGAACAGACTCAACATGAGAACGCCATCTGAGATCCTGTATGCGCGGACAGTTCCGTTTTTTGGCCTGCAATAAGTATCACAGTTTCATCTACTTAGTTTAGAGAAACCCAATTGGATGGATATTGGAAAAAGCCATTGCTTTTGCACATATCAAGCTTCGATTTTCTTGCTTCTCCCCCAGAGCTATCTACAAAGGTGTGCCTAGGTCCTGGCATTTCTGTAGCCATTGATCGAAAAATTCTCCGGGTTGATATGGAACCGTGCCCTTCGTTCCCATTGTTTTATTTCTAGAAAACTTGTATCTACCTCGCGCAGTCCCCCATTACTTAGCCTTACGCAATTCGTACAATATTCTAGATCTAACCAACGCGTGGGATCTTGCCCATCACTTTTCATCTCTTCCTCTTGCTTTGGATGACGATGAAATTCCACTAGAGTTATTATGAGTTCTTCGCGCGCAGTTCATCATTTTGTATCCCCTGAGAGAGAGGTCAATGCCGGCATCTGGTCCCTTTTCGGCGGTGCGACTGTATGTCTCGTTCTTCGACTTTGGTGCAAGCTGAGGAGACAAGGCCTTTGGTGGGACGATTATATACTCATACTTTCCTGGGTGAATACACTTTTCCAAAATATCGAGTCACGAACTTCGTCCAGCTAACCATCATATACTAGGTGGTTCTTCTAACAACCGACATCTTTATATCCTACGAATTTGCGACCGGATATGTCGTCAAGACTTGGAATGATCGAATGTTGATTCTCGTATCCATATCATCCTGCCTCACTACCGCCGGCCAAACATGGAGCAAATCCGCCTTTGCAGTAACTCTTCTAAGGATGACAAACAACTGGCAAAAATTTATTTGCGTAGCCACCCTCATCATCCTCAACGTCTTCCTCGTCCTCAAAGTCTTTGTAAATTGGTCCAAATACTGTGGTAAAACCGGATATCAGAACTGGTGGAGGATGCCTGGTTTCTGTGTTGATTACCAAGCAGCAGCTAACATCAAGGTTGGGGGAAATAGTGGGTGCCAAAATCCATATGATAAGATTGTCGATCACTAACGTTTCCTATTTAGTCTTCAATATTGTGGCGGACTTTGTACTGGCTCTATTCCCATGGATGGTCACATGGAAATTGAAGATATCTTTGAAAGAGAAGATCGCTCTTTGCATCACGATGAGTCTTGGGGTTGTGGTCGCTATCATCTCAGCTGTAAGAACTGCTTGGATGGATGATCCAAGTGTCGATGCCTATAATGATTATTATTTTTGTAAGTTTTGAGAAAACATCATCTTTACACTCCTCTTCCACTTCCTTCCCTCTTCATATCCATACAACATCCACGCCCCTCCCATACTCCAACCAAATCATCCCCATTCTAACAAACCACCAGGGCGCCAAGGACTATCCATGGTCTGGTATTCTGCCGAGGTCGCTGGCACCATCATTGTGCAATCCATCCCGCTAATGCGACCCCTCGTAAACGACATGCACACCTCTCTCGTCTCCAAAAAGCTAGGATCCGGCGCCGACGGCAAAAGTTACGGTCCGGGAAAATCAAACAAGAGTACGAACCGACGAACTCTTACTCTTATCTTGCAAGGATGTGATGTAAAAGATGACGAAAATGATGTAGAAGATCAGAAGAGAGTCGACATTGATAGAATGCATCTGACTCAGGATGAGAATGGGAAGATTGTACTTAGGAGGAGAACGGACTCGGGGGGGGATGTAAACGCGTATCAGAATAGTCGCGTGACGAGTTCTGCTAGGAGATTGGAAGAGGAGGAAATTGGATTGACGGAGGATCAAAAGGACAGGATGGTGGTGAGTAGTGAATACTACGCTAATGGAGGATTGTTGGAGGATATTCCGGAGTATCATGCTCATAGAGGACCATTGGAGGAAATCCCCGAGTATCATTCTCATGGAGAGCCGTTGGAAGAGATACCCGAATACCGTACGATTGGAGGCAAGGAGCATATCCCCATGACGGAATTCCATGCTGTCACTTGTTAATATGTATATATCAAACCCATGTAAATAATTTTACCAAAAAAAAAATGAAAAGGTTCCAAAAATGTATCTTCTATTACAACAATATCTATGAATTTCCAAATTTTCAAGAAAGTTTTATTCGCTAATGGTCCTTTGTATACCGGAACCCGCATTCCCCTATCCAAATAACTAAACCTCAATCCCATAATACCATAATCCTATATATAGGTACATGTACATCAAAACTTCGCCACCCTCTCCTCATACGCTCTCCGTTCCTTCTTCATTACTCTATCGACCCAAAAATAACTCGACGTCGCCCAAATAGCCAAATAAGCAAACAGCACCCCCAACGACAACCCAAACGCATAATGGAACTCCAGCGACCAAATGACCGCGCTCAAACAACCCAAATAAACCATGACGCCAAAAATCCACCACAGCGTCAGATGTAAAAACATTCTTCGAAACCCCGGCGAAGAATCATATCGCGCATTATATCGCACTCGAAACTCTCGGTCTTGCAGACCGTCCACCGCGATGAAATCTTCCGCCGCATAGTATATAAATGGACGCATGGGGGAGCCCCGCGCGTGAGAATTAATCCCGATGGGAATCTTAAACGGGATAAGTGAGATCACCATGACGATGCCGAGGAAACTCATTAGGAAGCCCGGAGAGTAGAGATACAGCTCCGGAATCTCGAGTTCGCTTCCTACCACAAACGGAATGAGCGCCATCAGCATCGAAACACCATATACCCAGGACGTGGCATCCAATTCCCATTTAGATCTTGACAGCAGCGGAGCACAGAGATCGCGATGCTTGAGAAGCCGCAAGACGCGCACGATCAGGATGTAGAGTTCGCCGAATCCGAAACAGATGATGGCGTAGCCGAGAATGTCTTTGTCGTATTCTGGTTTTTCGAGTGGACATTCGTTTTTGGGGTATGCTTCGCAGGACTTGGCCCAGCGGGCGCGATGAATGTCGAACCAGACGTAGTATATTATGCATGGGAAGACGATATCGGAAAGGAGGATAACGGCCGGACCGATGGTGATGGAGAGGTGATCTGTTGGTTTCGGATTTTTCTGTGCCAGTTTTTCATAAGGCGGAGGTGCTGGGAGAGCGCTGCTTCCATTGTCAGAATCTGAGGCGAGAGCTGGTGTGTAGCGTTGAAATGGCGTTTCCATTGTCTACGGTTTCGACTGGAAGGTATGCTGGTATTTCTTCGATTGTATTATTGTGCGGATCAATGACATTGATGCTAGGTGCCTCATTTGTGTATTCCGGGCCTCCAACTGCTCCATTCAGAGAAACGTTCGCACTCGAACCTGGTGTTAAAGGTCTTCCTTCTTCTTTCTTCTCAGCATCGCTGACAACCGGCGGAATTTCGTTCTGATTCTGTCCAACTTCTATCACTGGTAACTGCGGAGCTCCGCCTTCACCAGCCCCAGTTGCTGTAGAAGCCATGGATATATATTGATATTTATATGTGCAGGGAGGGAGGTGATACTGCTGATGTTCAGCAAAAGTACATTCCTGAAATATTATTGAATGGGGAAGTACTCTTAATGATCTGGGGTTTCTGAACCTTCGAGAAAGATCAGACAGCACGTTTTACTAAGGCGAAGAGCTGTCTTGTTTCAGATAGGTAGGACTTCAAGAGCGCTTGAAGAAGCTAGAGTACACTAGTGCTCCTGAGGTGTTTCAACATGTAAAAAGGCCGTTAACTATCCGCAGTGGTATAATGGGCTATGCTGGCTTCAGATTAACACGATGGTCGTAAGCCTTTTGCTGTGTGGGTAAGAGAAAGGAAAAGCAGTTGAGTGACAGAGGAAAGGGAGGAATAATGATGGTTAAGATCATCTTGTAAGATCTTGCCTTCCACCATCAAGAACAGTGGGGATGCTCAGAGAAAATCGATCAAACATCACTAGTCATCATGGAGAATTCGTTCGGGGTTCAAAATGGCATTCTAGAATCAGGTACCAAGCGCGGTGGGAGATGAAACCGATGTATACGCCGAAGCTTCCATCAAATATTCCATCCAAAAGATACCTAGTCCTTCAATAATCTTGATGAACTGCACTGCTTGACTCGGATATTACGTCTGAGCAACGTTTTGAGAATTAATCTGCACTTTCCAAAAGATTCTTTTGAGTCTGTTCACCAACTTGTGGAATAAAGTTTAAAATTTATTCCCGTTGGAGGTTTTGCGCTGATATATGTAAGTGGTTTCACGACTCGCGAGCCGTTTTAGTACTCTCCAATCAACCCGATAACCCACTTCGCGCATCTAATGCAGAGTCACTGCGGCTACTATAATAGTGCCCTAAATTCGGCATCGGGCTTCTTGATCACTGTCCTGCAAAACTGAGATTCTCCAGTTAGATTGCATTGTGCAGATTATAAAATGGGACCGGAAGAGGGATTCATAAACTCAAATTATTTAATTCGCCCCTTTTCCGCCCGGCCCGCTTCGTGCCATTCATACAGAGGATTTGCGAAAATCCAATCGACTAAATTACGAGCCATTTCCTGGCTATGACATTTGCCAATTTCTTGTTACCTGTGACCATACAAAGAATTTTGAGATTGTGTGCAGTATCAATTTCAATATCTTCTCGTGAGCTCTCATGGCCATCGTTCTCTTTCAGTACACGAAGGTAGTATTTTATCGCAAGATGCGAGACACCAAGCATATGATAAACTCTGGCCAGATTGTAATGAGCCTCCTGACGTTCCTCGAGAATGGTTGACTGTTTGCGTGAGTTATAATAATCGAAAAGGAATGTCAGACCTTGAAGGATCATGAATTGCCTGTTATCTGCTTGTCTCTTGAGCGAGTGATGAACATAAGCAAGGCCTATGTTCAGATTGATGATAGCATTATTTGGATCAAGTGCATAAGCTCTCAGGAAATAGTCTACGATTTGTTTCGTTAGCAAAATGATCTGTCCAAGATATCAATTTGGGTTGAAGTACTTAGAGAGTATGCATAACTTGTTCCCGAGTAAAGGATATGGCCGTATAACATCAGGAGAGCGACGTCCATATCATCGTTAAGAATTGGTTTTCCATCCTTGTCCTGCGACGTGTAGCCGGCTTTCTCTGCATAGCCTCTTTGACGACGAGTTTTATCGACGAGATTGAAATCCATGGCCTTGACTTGACGAAGCATATACTTTTGTTCGGGACCTGAACAATACCACGAGACTGGAGATTGACACAACCTCGCTATGGCTGCGTACATTCTGTAAGAATCTGTGGTGAATTGATATTCTCTCATGAAATATCTTGCCACTCTGATACACATCTCCTCGTCATTACAGAGCAAAGCACAAGCTGTATGACAATTAGTAAAAGCTAACTTCTCGAAAACTATGAACTTACTGCCCCAGCATACATGAATCAAGAACATGTCCTCGCGCTTGTGATAGAAGACAATTGAGTCCCTAGCGGACTCGCAAATCTCATATGACTCTCTATCATGCCCATCCTTCGCGAGACAAATTGCGTACTCGAGAAAGATATCCAGCCAAGAACCGAACGAGATACCCCGATAATCAGCTGGAATACTGGCAGATGTAGCACTATTTCGGTCCTCAGCATCGGCTCCGAGTTCTAAAAGGGTCAGTAATACATTAGTTAGAGTCAAATATTAGGAAGTTTTTACTAACTTTTTGACAAGCGATCAGCCATCTCCGTTAAATCAGTCTCCAGTTTTGTCTCCGCTTGAAATTTATCGTCATGAGTATAACCCAAGAATTTGACATATTTATCCCAAGGATAAAAAGTTTTAAAGGCTCGAAAATCATCAATGAGATCTTCAGCAGCCTCCATCCACTTGTAGGTTGCTGTTGGATCCCCAGCTCTCATCTGTTCAAGTTCTGTTTTCATAATAGAGTACTGGTTCTGTAGATGTTCCGCTCTGGCGGCCTCTTCCTTCTTCCTTTCGGCTGGATTAAGGAGCCTGCGCGGTGCATAACGAGATTGACCTCTCCGAATACCAAGGAATGACGTATGTTTTCTACGTGGCTTCTTAGAAGGTGCAGAGTCGGAAGATCCTGTTCCAAATGCTGGGCTCTCATTTTGACGTTGTGTTCGTCGAATTGCTATGATTTCATTGACATACATGAAAGACTGGTCTTTTTCGTTCAGTCTTTCGTAAAGTTTAGCGAGCTCCATCCTTGCTGGGATATTGTCCACCTCCATTTGTACTGCGTTTTGAAAACAGAGTTCGGCCTCTTGGTCAGACTTTTCACCAAGCCAACACTTACCCATCTTGAATTGCAGCGAAGCACCTTCGGAACCAACGCCTGGTGCCAATGGTAAATAGTAATCCAAAGCATCCTTATTATAACCCTTTTCGGCCAAAGTATCAGCAACTTCCTCAAAGAGGTGAGGAAATTCTTCAATGAGACTTTGGCCATTATAGTCGGAGGTTTTAAGATAATTAAAATGACGCTGGGTATGTTAGAAACACTTTTACATAAGGGAGAATGAGAGGGCTTACCATAGCCTCTGTATAATGACCAAGGAATAACCGGTATAGTCCAAGTTTGACTCGTAGCTCGACGGGCAAGCCTGGACCATATGTATCTAATGGGAATGTCTTGGCATCAAATTGGGAACATTCAGATCTCCTAATATGATCATCGTCCCACTCTCGATCATCATCAACGAATTTGTCCCAAAATTCTTCTTCACTTCTTCCAACTAACCAACGAGCTACCGACCTGAGCTCCTTGATACCTTCAGTGTATTTTTCCATGAGCCCAAAAAGCTCGACGTATGCATAGGCATCTGTCCAACCAAAGGGTGTGTCAATTTCTACATCGGCTTTCTTGAATTTATCGAGGGTTTTTGTGTAAAGTTTTATGGCGACCTCTACCTGCCCTCGATCAACGTAAATCGACGCTAACGTCTGAATAACTTCTGTATCGAATGGGCAACGCTTGAGAATGATCTCATATTCTTTGGCCGCGTGACTAAGGTTTCTTCGCTCAAGCATGAGAGAAGCTTTGATTCTCCGAGCCTTCAGATCTTGTGAATCCGCTCTGAGGATTTGTTGAGCTGCGTATTGAGCAGAGATAAGAAATTCTGATCTTAGATCGCCAGTCTCATTCAAAGCAAAATTCAAGGCGGCATACCAAGCACCGGGATGCTTCGGCCTCCAAGTCGCAGCAACCATCAGAGCCTTGACAGCCGAGTTGTATTCGCCCAATTCTTTGAAGCAAGCAGATAGTAAAGTCCATGCTTCGTAAGTCTCTGCATTAATTCGAACAATTTCCGCAGCTATATCTCTAGCCTCTTCACAGCGCCCATTCAAGAATGCATGGTTGGCTTGACCTAACCGTAATTTGATATCACCAGTTGGCTCCGCTGCTTTCCGTGGACCTCTGATACCCGGTTTACGACCTCTAGCTCCTTTGGCACAGCGCTTTTTGCCTTTCTTTCGACCAGCGGGAGCTTCATCGGAATCATCATCACTATCTAAGTGTCTAGCCTGGCGCACCTCATTTTGCATCTTGCGAATTCCTTTACCAAATTCACGATAATCAGGATCAGAGTCATCCGAATCACCACTATAACAATGTCAGTCCAATTTCAAACGCACGCCCTTCCTCCAAAGTAAACTTACCCAAGATCCATATCTAGAATGTCATCCACGCCGCCCTCCACCTGCTCTCGTCTCTGATTTCTCTGCTCCGTACTTGCTGCAGCAAATTCGGTCCTTGCATTGTCTAGGCTAAAACTACCAGTGCCTTGAGCTGGGGTTGAGTCATGAGTAGGCCATATTAAGTTTTGGCTCTGGCTTGCTTCTGGATCCGGGTATTGGTGACCTTGACCAGTGAAAGCATAGGCCGGTGATATATCATGAGAGTAACCAGACATTTTATCTAGAATCCTAAATATCGAAGCCTCTCACAGGTTTGATTACTTCTTAGAGTTTTTTTATCTAAGAATTATTGGCTGTTGTGGTTATCATGCGCAACCTCAGCTGGGTAAGTTCTGTGTTCAGTGTATGTATTTCTCTTTCAAAAAGTATTCAAGAAATACATCTTCTTGAGGAGTCGGAAATGATTGAAACAGAATCTAAAGCTCAAAGCAAGTGCTCAGATGTACCACTGTAGGAAACGGAAAGGTAGTATCAAATGAATGTTTGTATAGAAAAGTATGTCACTCTTTTTATTTCGACGGAGGGAACAATGACAAGATCTAGAAGTTTAATATCTTAGCCTTGCATAAGGCTGATGAAATATTACAGACCGCCTTCCTTAAACGATAGTACTTTCCCCCACCTAAATTTCATTCAGCCCCGCGAAAGAATTAGACATCTACAAATTTGTGATAAGAAAAAGTTATTGATTGTCGCAAAATACAACACAGCGAATGAGTTTCTCAACACAGTTGTTCAATCTTCCTCAATAGAACTCAACTCTATTCGTTCAAAATGCCCTCCACCACTTCTCCTACTACCTCCCTCCCACCCAATTCCGCCCTCCAGAATCTCCTCAACTCCCAAACACCCACCCCCCTCGAAACCACCCACCCCGCCTACCTCCACCATCTCGCAACCACCATTCTCCAAAATCTACAACTCCAACACGATTGGACCTCCCTAACAATCCACACACATTCCCCCTTAACCTCGCACCCCCTCCCTCGTCCTCTAATCTCCGGATTACCTCCTCGACGCGCCTACATCCACCCCGACGAGCAAGTCGCCATCCTCAAAGCCGAGCATTCCTCCGGAGAAACCATTGCGCAATTTCCCGAGCGCGAATGGGTCCTGCCTACGCATCTGGAAGAAAAATGGAGTTTAGCACGCTTTGCAGAGGTGTTTGACGCTGTGGGGACTGTGCCTCCTGGTTCTGGAGCCGAGGGAAAGGAGGATGCTCAGGAGGATGGCGAGGAGATTGTGGGAGGGAAGTGGCAGGGAGAAAACAGGCAGAAGAGGATACTTTTGGCGACGCTGCATGATGATAGTACGATTGTGTATTATATCATGCATGATGGAATTGTGAAGCCTCGACAGAATTGAAGGGGGCTTGAATAGATTACTATTCTAGGAGTCATCCAAACACCTGGATGTCTTGAATATTTGATTTTTATGGAATGAGGAGCAACACAGCCGCCTTACACCTTTTGATGTACCGAAAACTCGACAACTCGGAAACTCAGTTCTTACACGGCAGATTTGTTGTCGACATGAGGATTGTATTTGCAAGCAAGATGGCTTACAGCAAACAGTCCAACGCTGAAATATTAGGTGTTATGTCTAAAGCATAACCTTCGAGATTCGACCCTGCCAAACCTTCCGAGATCATCATATCATTTCTAAGGTATACACCGAGAAGACACTACATTGAAGCCCTTGAAGGAAGAATATGATTCACGACTGAGGGGGGAATGTCGTTGTGATCAAAACCCTCAAAGCTTGTCTGAGCTGCGGATGCTTGATTTATTCCACGGGGTTCTGAAAAAAGTAGACCGGGCATCGTATATTGAAGGGGGGCACGCAATCATCAAATACGGATGGATATACTGGTACCACTATGCAGCCGTCGGAAACGCTCTCAACAGGCACATTACATCATACGCCTAGTCCATTATAAGTCCAAGGCCAAGCTCGTTCCGCTACGAATTCTCAGGCGCGAGCGTGCGTGCTAGTCGGAATATCTTCGCCAATAACCACACTATAGTTATCTTTACTCCTCTGCTATATCTGCAGGTATCATCATAAATAGCCGTATCCATAACCTAGCACCCAAAATACCCCCCTAAATAATCATATTATATTGAGTCAATTCAAATCAGACCAGATCATTGTATAAGTATTCTGTACGTATCTCAAGTAGCGAACAGCTGGTGTTTCAGGAAAATTGCATACCTCCTAATACCGTATCCATATTCATAACCAAATCCCACATCCGTATCGCCATTCCTATCCCTCCCCCCTCCCAAATAAAACCCATAAACGCACTCCCATGAAAAAGAAAGGAAATCAAAAAAACACCTGCTCATCTGTAACGCAGACTCCCAACCCAATCGCATATCCCGCTCTCGAGATTCTAAACTCCCGACATGTATGTAGTCGCTGTGTGTTCGATTGTGTAAAAGTAAAAGAAATCCTAATGCCAGACTCCTTATTTCCATTTCCCTTCCCCTTCATTCTCTCTCATCTCCTCTCCCTGCAATTCCACACCCTCCCACTAACAAACATTACACAACAGCTCCGCCTCCAGAATATATTTCCCCTCCTTGTATTTCTCGCTAGCCTCATATGCTTTATCGTATTTCCAGCCCACACACTCGTTACAGCGCTTGCAGGTTATGTCTCTGACGATGTGGCGGCCGGTCGTCATGTTTCTTTCTGAGGGGTCGCCGGGGAGGATGTTGACGACGGTGCCGAAGAGATAGGCTTTTCCGTGCTGGCCGCGAAAATTCTGGGAGAGGTTAGTTGGGATGTGGGAGGGGAGGGGAGGAGGAAGGAGGAGCTTGGATATGATGTGAGGCCTGGAAGTTGGGAACTAGGTGGGAAGTGCGGGGAAGGGAGGATAGATATAGCTATAGCTATACTGATAAAGAAAGGCATAAACGAAATACAAGAGAAAAAAACGAACCCGTGAAATAATCTCCTCGTGCGTACTCAAATGCGTCTTGCAGCTCTTGCAGCCGTATATCTTATTACTGGTCAGGTATGTGTTATATGAAAGACCCATGATTTCGTCTTCCGAGTATCTTTCTTATTTCTGGAGGTCTTTTCGTTCTTCTCTTGGTTTCTGATCTGGTCGTGAGGGGACAAGGGAGAGGGAGGTTCGTCAAGGCGAGAAGGAGGAGAAGATGGGGATATTCTCCGGATTTCGAGGTTATGTGGATACCTAGGTGAGGACTTGATGCTATTCTTCTCTGCGAGCGACGAATAATGTAGGATGTAGGATGTAGACAATCGATGAGTGTAAGAGGCGAAGCAGACGCGGACAGAAAGCGTATTTATATTTGTATTTTATCTAGGAGGCTTCCAAAGCGGTCGGGTCCCGTCAGGCTTTGCTATCTCTCGTCCGTCTTGCCTGTTTGGTAGGAAATCACGTCAGGTGGTATTAATTTGTGTTCAACTGCTGGTCTCAAGGTTGTAGACTTTGCTATGGAAGTATATTCCCAGAAGAGAGGTAAAGTATGTAATCTAAAAGGATATTGGGTATTCGCGGCGGAAACAGGTGAGAGGGACAAGTCAAATGTTGATATGAGATGTTTGTTTGTCTGTCAAAAGGCTTTATCGTGGTCTCTTATCGCCTTATCCGAATGCGGTGCGGGTGGGTGGGATCGCGGGATTTATCGCTTGTTAGCGTGAGGAGTAAAGGGAGATAAGTGAATGGGTGGATGGATGAATCGGGGAATCAATCGATCAAATGACCTTTGAGTTCCAAGGTTGTTAAAATAGAGGCACAGGAGCTAATGACGTTCTTTGATCGATGATTTATCAAATGATTTATCAACAATGAGTAATTTCGTATAAATCAGCTGAGTGATCAATGACAGGTAGGTATTCAAGGATCTATCAGAATGTTCAGACCCTGTCATTTCTAACTTTCACATTCATTGTTACTTGCATATTGAAGCATCTAGAGGTTTCCTCGCTACACTCCTTATGTCCTGAGCGACGATCAGATTAACAAGAGGGGACGCAACCTCATTCTCAATTTCCAACACTCATAACGAAGCAAAGGATCTGGAAGTGAACAATACATAAATCCAAGTCAACAATCCAGTTCTCCAACAAAAGTCCCAACCAATTTCTCAAGGTTTCTCGCCATGTATACAGTCTCTCAGAGCGTCACAGCATAAGAGTTCCAATGAAATATGAACTACGATTCGTCTAATCATATGTGCATTCCAACTACGCTCACTAGCTATACAAGCTCACCAGAACCTAATCCCAATATCCAGCCAAATCAAATTTGTCGATTTCGACCCACAGCTATTCCATCAACCCCTAAGCTAAAATATACAAAGAATGAAGATCTCCTTTCGTTCCCAAGCTACACCCAGACTCCCTCCTACCAGGAGAAAGCTTCTTCTACGAAATCAATATTTCCATTGTACTGATGTTTCCTCACTGCGCTCCTCACATCATCACTCAACGCACCACTTCCACACACCGATACTCCCATCGCTCCTACTTGATTTTCCATTTCGATTTCCAACAGGGTCTCGATGTTCGGTCTACCAGGGAACATCTGCACGGTAGCCGACGGACTATGGATTTCTTTTGTCGATCTTGGTCTACTGACGAATAACATAATTCTCAAGACTTCACGACGTTTATCCATTGCGAGAATGGAGGTCATCCATGGTCTAATCCATTCGAGATGTTCTGGCGATTGAATAGTCCAGACGAGAACAATTTTTCGGGCTGCGACGGTTCCATTTGCGTATCCGGCAACAAGGTCTCTTACGTGTGGGACTTGATGAGTGATACCGACTCCTCCGGCAAATAACATGACTGTGCCGTAAGAGTGCATCATATGCATTCCTCCGTATGGACCCTCAGCCCAACACTTGGTATAGAGTTTTCCATCTGGGGAAGCCTCGGCTTTCTTGAAAAGCTTTTCAGTAAATCCAGTTCGAGCTCGAATGACAAATGACATGCTTGTCTTTTGCATAGCGAGGATATCTTGACGGTTCATGGCTAATTTCTCGTCTGATAAATCTTCTGCTTCTTCTGACCAAGCGACCGAGAAAGGGTGAGATTGGAATAGTCCGATGGATGGCATGTAGAGATATGCGTGTTGACCGGGCTTGAATTTCCATGGTCGTGCCATATCAACGGTAACACGAACGGCATTTCCTGGAAGGGCTTCTACCAATGTTCTAGATCCACCTTTTCCGAAGTTTCGGTACGCAATAGTAAGTACTCTATAGACGCGTTCAGTAACCCAAAGGATAATGGCTCCCCAGAGAAGTTTTAATTGTGGGAGGTCAGATAACTTCAAGTGGTAATAGATGCCGATGATGACAATGATAACCAGTGCGATGTGAAGATATTTGAAGATCTCATATGCGGCATGGCGAATAGGCGAGCTAGCCTGGATCATGATTACAATGGCGGCGATCGTAGCCTACGAGTTTTTAGTCCAAGTCTCAATAGATTTTGATTTCAGAGACAACTTACGATAGCACCATATGTGAGCATAGAACTCTTGCCAATCGACGCCCAAACGGCAGACCAACCAGAAGTATGAACTTTGGCGGCAGCCCAAGCAGCAACATGGGCAATCATTTGAAGAGTTACAATTCTTCCAGTCCATCTGTGCAAAAGGTTGAAAGTATCAAAGGAACAATTGAGCCAGTTGATCAGAGGGTTATTTCGGGCAGCCATAATGAAGAGGGGAATCTAAAAGACAATTAGCACGTGATGGACATAACAACCCATCATTCTTCCAACTTGCCATGTTAACGACGGCAAGGATACCGGTTCTATTCCTAAGTTGCTGAGCTACGGTAGCATATGACTGATCCCAGGTAATGCTAACAACACAGAAAGCAATGTTGGTTCCAAAATAGGCCAAGAGAAAAGCAAGTTGAAACCTAGTAGGAAGAGTACCGACGTTAATGGCTCTCCCCATTTGGATTTCTCTGTTATGTCTCTTGCTCAAGACAGGAGCATAAAGAACATGCTTCTTGAATTTCGCAAAGCCGGAAGAAGGAATAGCGAAATATCTTTGCGTCTCGTTGTTGAGTGATGCCATGGTTCGAATATATTTGACAGATTCCATGACCACTCTCCACATAACCATACCACCGATCAAAGCCGCGAGAACAACAAAAATGTAATCATGAAAATCCTGGTTGAACATTGCGGCTTTGGCTTTGAGAGCCTTTGCAGCGGCGGCAGCAGCCTGTGCGGCGGGTGTGGTTGCGGTTGTTGAAGAACTTCCTGATGATGGTGCTTCACCAGCCACTATTTCGACCAGGGCGAGAACCGCCACAAATATCGAAGAGGAAAACATAATTGTGAAGAATAGGTATCTAACAGATTTAAGAGTTATATTTGGAGTATTCAGATCGACGTAATATGAAGTATGTAATGATCGATCGATAAATAAGATTTGATGTTCAACTCAGACCAGCCCGAGATGTAAAATTGCAATATCGAGGGGTGATTTCGTTTGTAGTAGACGATCTTGCGTCGTTAGATATTTCGTAAGTGAATGAGCGAGCGGAGTGGGCGATAGATTCCGTGAATAACCAGATTCAAGACAAATAAGAATCGATCGTCAAGCGTATATCGAAATATCGAAAAGTAGAAGGAAGGTAAAGTGGGTTGAAGGAATGTAAGTGAACAAAAAAAATGTTCAAAAAAGGCGTTATCCAGACGTCGACGAAGAAAAGGTGGTGTTTGTGTAAAAGGTAAAAGTTGAGAATAAGAAATCTAGAGAAGTCAAATTTGTGGAGGTGGGTGGGAAGGAGATTGGAAATGAATAAAATGTTTTAAGGCTTGGCTTTTGCTCGGAATGCTATTCCTTATGAAATGGATGGATAGATGGATACCTACATACCTTTCCTCTTGAATATGCACCGCGGGGAAAAATAAATGAATTTTATTTATTAATCCTGGGCGCTTCGAATACAATAGAAAATATAAGATATATTGGTAGGGTAGCGGGCAACGGTATGTGCAGTGTAGAAGTAGGAATACCTGGTAAGAATAAGAATAAGACGACCTTCTAGACAAAGTAGTCGAATCGAAATTGAGGGATTGTTTGAGAAGGAAAATAGAATCTAAATCTAGAAAAAACCAGAAAACAGTCACTTCAGAGGAGAAGACGAAAATGAAGGATATCTCTAGATATGTACCGAGTGAGTTACAACATCTAATCACTCTCTTTCGTACTCTTTCTTTTCTTTTTCTCTTCTTGCTAGCCAGAAGACCCGGGCGGAACGGAAGTCAATATATCAAAAACCTAACCTTACAAACTCTTTTCTTCCCCCAAAGTTCGGATTTCACAATTCGAAAATGAACCATGGATTGGATGGGGTTACGTATGTTGAGTTTAGCAAGGATCCAAGCTGTGTTTGCCTCTTCCAATGTTCAGGACAGGATTGGATGATGTGTGGACGGGGATTAACACACGCAGGACACTTCTTGTTTGGGCTACCGCTGCAAGGTACAGAGATTCTATGTCGATAGGCCTTGGCGACCTTGCAGAATTGATTTAGGTACAGTAGTTGTAACTTGTCTTATGTATGGGGTCGACGATGATAGGTTCTTAGTCAAATCATATGCTTTCTTTAGAGAGGAATGGTCTTGGTCAGAATATGGTGTACATACGTATTTTTGATGTAGCAAGTTTGAGGCATCCGACCTGACGATCGTGAACGGGATGGGTGAGAGAAGGTCGAAGGTCCGATAGCTGGTCTCATGTCTAGATAGTAGACGGTAGATAGTGACAATGGTGAGAACTACTCAGTGGAGGTTGGATTTCTCGGCATAATTGTCGTGCTCTATTGTAATTCACGATACACAGAATGTCGCGGTTATTGCAAGAATTTTCAGCATGCAGATTTATATTGATTAATAGATGAATTGGTAGTATGTTTTCCCAAGTGTTGTGATACTTTGACAGGATGAATGTAAGTGCCGAAGGGTCGGTGGTGACACAGGATGGATGGGATGGCAGTTATTTCTGGCGTTCGTTTCAATAGTCCCGGATTAGCTACCATGGTAGATGACGAAGTTTGCATTATCTGTGCCCAAGTAGACCTTTCATCTGTGGCTGAGTAGGTGTATATATTGGCTGTCCACAACCTCACCCATCTAGAGTGTTCACCTAACAACGAAAGGTCTTTAACTTCCTGGCGACCACTCAGTAAAAATTGAGAGATAGAAGAGCATGACATACAGAGTAAATACTGATTGGCTCAAATAAGTTTGTAAATTGGGGGGTATAATCCGATCGAGTAGATGTGGAGATTTGCGTTGCGTTCATCGTTTCAGAAATTCATAAATATATGCAAGAAGCGAAAGGGGACGAGAAGGATGTGCTCATGACAGGGGTTCGGTACCGAAAATTAAGTGAGTCAGCAGTCAAACAAAAAAGCATGCATCTAGATACGGTTTGTAGCTGAGAAGAAAGAATAAACAACCTTCGTAGTAAGAACTTTCTTATTGAGCTCTTCGATTGGATAAATAATTCTTCAAGTAGAGAGGCACAATACATGGTAGTGTCCTAGCGATGTCATTCTGCGAAATAATGGTACCCTATTAGATTAGCTCATGCTGGCCCTAATGTTGGTGGATTAACGGCTTGGCGATGCGAGGATTAAATATCCCGAATGGTCCCTTGCAGTCTTTAAAGACTACAGGTTGACAAATTAAATCCGTACAGTATCTCTCTCAGCGCCAAGAGTATCCTCTAGGATTTCGTGGGAATATCGCGATGGAGGCCAGAGAAGGTTATCCGTAGGATGAGCCTCTACATAGCCTTGTAGGTCATCTGTTCATCTGTCGAAGAGAAGATCTTGAGTCTAGAAGTCGAAAGTTGGTGATGCAATAAATAGTCATGATAATCATTCAGGTGGTGAACGGGTCGGTCCATCGTCCTTACAATGTATATAGTGTTAGTACCTTACCAACAATTAGAAATGACTTTAGATCATAATCTTTTCGCGCATACATGAATACTCAAAATATAGATCACCAATAATGCACGCCAATCTATACAATTTCGCGATCACGCATAAAAGTGTTTCTTCCTACGAAGTACAGAAGCCATCAAGTACCACCGCATACGAAAATCCTCATCGCCTCTTCCTCTGCCCCCCTTCATTGAAGATTAGAGATCCCTAGGAACTCACAAGTCACCAGACAAAACAAACGACTAACTGCTGATACATAGGTAGCATCGCATCGCAAAAATCCTTTCGCTCTGGAAGCCTCACTGCGATTAGACATCATTCCATTTTTATATATTTGTAATCCAGTCGAACAGATCAGCCCGTAAGTCCTGTGAGATCATCTAATTAATCTGTGCCCTCAATAATGCCTCGCGGTACGATGTACAAAACAACAGAAGCCCAAAAACATTACTCCTTCCCAAACTTCTACAATACATCATCTATCGCACACTAAATCCCTTGCTAGAAATTAACATGCAACAGCTGCTGCTGCAATACATTCTCCAAAAGGCAACACATACCGTAAACAAACAAACAAACAAACCGTAACATCTAAACTCACCCAGGAATGTCATTTCGAACCCTAAATCCATGAAGTCAGGGAAATCCATACAACGACCCTGCCTCGCGTGCCAACATGTTTCAGCAAAATGAAATTTATTCCTTGTCGACGATATCATATCCGTATCCATATCCATATCTACAGAGTATACCCACCACCCATATCATTATCCCAATGCAATACGAACTACAAAATCTTGAAAAGTAATATATTTGAATTTCGTTCGTATCTAGGTATCTAGGTATGTATTCTAGAACTCTGTACTCCGCACGGAGGAGAGTCAATCTGCCTTTTCTCCGTCGAAAGAATACGATGTATGTAACCTTATGTAACCGATCAACATACCACAATAGCAAGGTCTATTTACCACCTACCTACACACAATGCAACCATTGAAATTGACATACTCTTCTACCCACCGGTCCCGATATCAAATATAACCTCCGATATGCCCTGGCAAGGAAAACCCCTTCCTCCCTACCTACATATTTATGAAACCTTCTCTACGATACATCATCCATCCATCATCATAATCATATATCCAACACACTCATCCATTCCCCCAGAATCCACCACAACACCAACCCAGAAATTCCCGCCGTTTTTACATCGAAAGCCCAGATGACAGCAATGGCAGCAACGACACGACAAACGACAAATGACAAGCACTACATTCCTTGCTCTCCAAAACTCAACCCCTAGTCTCACTATGCATTCATTCATTTCCAAATCTCAAATTCCCCTCGAAAAAAGCTAAGCAAGACAATAATGGAGACGAAATGGAGACGTCGGAACGGATAATGGATACATACATAGCTAGAAATAGAACATAACACTGGGGCAAGGTACAAAAAATATTCCATTACGTAGCGCACAAGGCAGTGGTATTTCGAGAGTGGATAGAAGATGCCTTGAAATATCTACTTCGTACTTTGTACATAATTCAATTTTACAACAATGAAGAGGGGATGAATTTCTAAATTAAATGTATTTTGGAGCTAGTCGCCCGCTCACCCTCTCATAAAATTGGCGGAACAAGTCCCGGAAGAGCCTCCGCTGCATTGATAAATGGGTATATACTAGATGAGAGATGTCCACAATATAATGTATTAAATTCAGCTCACAAATTCACAGATGCATGGCGGGAAAAGCCTTCCTATGTATAGTATAAGTTTGTATTAGAGTATTAAAATATGCCAGAAAATATCTGTGTTTCCAACAGTGACATTGACACATCCAAATCGCTAAGATCCTTTGCGGCTCCAACCAAAGCTACGCTTTGTCAAATGACGCGTAACGCATTCCTTAACACCAATCGTATACAAGATAAACCGAGCATTGTACCCAAATCATGATGGCATTCCTGATCAGTAAAGATCAGCTGAATCCAACCGTCCATATCCACGTGCGCCAAGCCAACCTCAGACACCTATGCTTTCATGCCCATTTGCATGCAAATACTTTTTCCATACATTAATCGTCGCATCGTCGTCCTATGAAGGACTCGTGTTGCCTTTTGGCAATAATAACCGTGTTCTAGTAATCCGATGATCTAATTGCCAAATGCTCTCTTATTATAGGCGGAGCATGAAAATTGCCGATGTCACAGCTTCCTCCATTGAAACTCCACGCTACACTTTCCCAAAAGCTCCTTGATAGTTACTAAATCCGCAAGAGTAATCGTCGTCTGCTCTGTTGGTCTACAAATCCATAGTCGTTGCATGAAACATCGTCGTCTCGAGAGGCAACAATTCCCCATTTAGCTATAGAGATTTAGCCGATGTATATGCCGTCTCACATACCCAATTCATCTTCACTGAATGGCGACTGTTCCCTGGTGAGTGAATTTTCTTTTTGTCGCTTAGTATTGACCAATTTAAATCGACTTCGAGGTGCCGCGTTTCCGAGATCTTTCAAAACACGAGGATTTTCGAATGATCCATGGCTGAAGCTGAGTTCATCGTCACTGCTATTGTTATAGAAGATGCCTAAGGATGCGGCGTTCCCTCTTCCTGTTCCCATTTGAGTTCTTGATGCTGCTTGCATTTCTGGCCCGGTAGATTGTTCGTGCTCAATATTATCACGTTTCCTCTTTGTTCCTCGACTTAATCGTATAGGTCGTTGTGAGCGGACAATTGAAGGCGATTCAAGCTCGACTTCTTCATTCTCAAAATCGGTAGTCATGCCTTTAGCTTTGTTGATATTGGTGGCAGGTGTTGTTGTTACCCAAGAGCTTATGCCTTCTTCCCACCTAAAATTTGTTGATTCACGGCGAGCCTCTGTTGTCGTCAAATCCGGCCTCTTTGAGCCACCTGCATGGAGCTCGCTATCCATAGAATCCGCGTAGTCGAGGTATTTTTGGCCCGGTGTCACTCGTGCGAAGGCAAATGCGCTATCCACAACAAACCCGTGCCAGATTGCCCTCGCCTTTAAATCTCTACCTGTATTCACCTTTTTGAGTCTCCGATGTATATACTGGAGATGTTCGAAACCAGAGGTAGAAGCTCCTTTTCCACAACAACGAGCCACTGAAGTTAAAAACTTAACAGCCTCATCGTAGGCAGACAACGGCTTTTGGACAAATGAAAAAGGGGCTTCGATATTTGACTTTGTATTCCCTGCGTCTTCTACACACGTCTCGTACAGAGAGTTGATAATGAAATCTGGGATATCGTCTGCATTAGGCTCAGTCACTAGACATGCCAGGGAAAAAATAGTACTTCTGAGAGCATTTTCCTTGTTGTTACGCCCGACGATCTCGAGACAATTCTTCAAAAGCTTGTAATGAGTATTGCTAATGATGCTGAAGTGGTCAAACTCCTGTATTTCATGTTGAGTCAAATATCCCACCGGTGTGTCCATTGCCACCGGTAATTTTCCAGCACCCTCATCTTCGCCTCCAAGCTCCCCTTCACCCCTACTGAGGAGTATGATAGATGTAATCGTTGTCAGCAGGCTTAACAATGTTGATCTGCATATTTCATGAAAGCCCGTATCCGTCGAGGAGTTAGGCAGTGACACGTAATTTACAAGGCGTGGCAGCATGGCATCCACGAGCATCGTAGCATCTGCTCTCGTATGATTCAATGATAAATCCTGCATCAAACCAGTCCAAACCGGGGCAAATGCTGATGTTGCTACCCATGGGAGTGGAAGGTTTCCACTTTGAATTAACAAGGAGAATTGTCGATATGCAAACCCTGTACGAACTGTCTCTTCGACGAAGCTACGAAGCGTTGCCAGTGGCCCGGGCAACGCATGATTTTGAGCTCTTTGGTTTGGAGCAGGAGGCTTATATACTGAAAGTAGACTTAAAAGTAATAGTTCTGCTTCGTCGTAATGTCCTGAATATATACAAAGATCGACGAGTAGTTCACTAAAGTTGTATTCCAAAAGCCCTTCCAAAATTGCATCGCAAATTATCTGAACACCATGAGCTCGAACGAGAATTCGAAGGTGTTTCCAGCCCCGATCAGATACATCAAATAACCGCTCGAGTTCATCGTAAGTCTCTGTAGAGATATCCCTCTTTTCAATGGCCGAGTAAGAACCTACATTCTTGATCTCACTAGATAACAATTTTTCCTCCATAGTAATACACTTTGGTACTGTTGCGAGGCACATAGATAGCAATGATTTGGGTCCTCTTCTGTGATTCTTATGTGTAGTAGAACGTGTTGCCTTCAGTAATGCATCAAGGCCATTATAAATACCTTCTAGAGTATGAAAGCTAGTAGCACCCATTGTAGCCCGCATCTTGTTCAAAACTTGAGCGCTATTGCCTGTTGGGCGAGCGCGAATAGGCGCATCCGTAGCTAGAATAGACTTTGGCCTCCTCTGTTGGCAATCCTCAGGAATAGTCCATATTGGGAGATAGGGTGGGTTGGTTTGTCTCCACGGTGCAGATGGTCTCCATGCTCGGTTAAGTACTGGCGTTGGAACTGCAATATCTTCAGTTGAAAGATCAGTTAAGGATACCACTCTCCCATATGGTGGTAGCTGGAGAGAAGGTTCTGAGACGTCGACCTGTCGCCTCGGTCCTCTGGTGTCTCTTCTTTTACAGGTTGATTTCCCGCTATATGTCGTACCGATCCTCTTTCGAACGCCCCAGATTGGATCGTCTGATGCATCGATGTTGTTATCAAAGAGCGATTTGCCTTTTTTAGGCTGGGCGTTTACACAGTTGAGGGAGCTCTGTTTATTCTTACGCAGAATTGCAATCCGGGAGGTTAAAGGTCGTAATAAACGATTGCATCGAGCTGTAGTCCAATCCTTTTCAATATCCTGATCAAGTCGGCCGTTATTCAACGTTGATTGATCGCGTCGCACTGGAGTGAAACTACTGGAGAAGCTTTCCGATTCAGTTCCCAATGGAACATCCCCTTCCTCCATGATATTGACCTATAGTTTGGATCATTAATTTAATCAAACCCCAGTCAAAGAAGCGAGGATCAAGCATACTGATTCCTATTGAGTTGGATGTATTAATTGGATTCTGCGCGATAAGTGACAAGACAGAATCGCAATTCTCGCAGCAAATAATTATACCCTATAGAAGAATGCAAGAAGCAATAATCTAGAGAATGAATCTTTAATAGCAAAAGAAATTAGGAATTGTATGCAAATAAGAAAGGTAAGGTTGATGTTGTTTGATGTTGATGTTTTTTTGAGAGAGAGGAGGCTCGCTAGGTATATGTAGTGAACAAATGCCGTGTCATGGTGATGTCAGCAAGGATTGTCATAATACTGGCACGGGCCGGGTTTTTCCGTGCGTTCAACTAAATTTTGTACTTTCCCTTTTGGATTTGAAGAAAATGGAATAAATTTACTCTTCACTTGCATATAATTCATCCATAACAGAAGAGGGGTTTTTTTCTTTTCTCTCTACACTCCATTTGTACAACAAAATCAACAAAGTCTTTTTTGAATTCCTGCCATTCCTTGTGTTGGAATATCGATTTTTGCCTTCTTCTCTTATTATTGTATTGTACCTACTTAAGAGAGCTTTTCAAGGTACAAAATGGCTGTTAACAATGAGGTTAACAACACCACTTCTGGTAAGCCACCCCAAGCACTTTATAGAGCTCGAAAAGCACTTCAATATACATATATGCTCAAGTTTTACCTCAATTGATCTTGTCATTCCAATATCTGGCCTACCATGAGTCATCTACTAATATTCAATGTCTTTAGAAACCCCCACCGATGTTTCAAGCAGCTCGCAAAAGCTTGCCACTGAAGAGACTGCCATAACTAATGGTGTTGACCATGAAGAAGAAGATGGTGGGGAAGCGGGCGGTGAAGGTAGGATCAGTTGGCAATTTAAAGACTTATCCAAATTTTATGCTAATGCGAGAACGTAGTCTTTCAATTGACTGTGGTGCTTCCCCGCGTGCCCCATAAAATTCAGATCATCGTGAGTGAAACCCCCTCACAAAATATGCAGATTCAATGCTCAGATGGCTAGGTCTCTTCTCAAGAAGCTATACACGATGTTCGCCAATCAATAATCGAGCTGCCCGGAACCTTCCAGTACTCATGTTTCCATCTTGAGCACAAGGGAGAGAGAATAAATGACTTCGTTCAGATATCCGAGGTCCCTGGCTTAACGGCGGACTCAGAAATACACTTAGTCGAGGACCCGTACACAGAGAAGGAGGCAAGAATCCATATCATCAGAGTGCGGGAGCTTATTGGTGCTGCCGGGAATCGTACCGATACCTTGAATGGTATTATTTCAGGAGCTTCGCTGCTTGATTCGGTTACATCAAAGGAATCCAGTCAAAACGGCACAAGTACAGCTCCTTCACATCCAATGGTTGGATTTGACTTCCAAGCTTCCGGCAATCTCTCGACCCTTCTACCAAGAGCACAAGAGCCAGGGCCAAAGACTGTCAAGTCAATTTCAGTCTCTCCTTGGAATCCCCCACCCTACCATCTTAGACAGAAGGGACATTTGCTCTATCTACAGGTCACCACAAACGAGGGGGAGCAATTCCAGATCACATCTCACGTATCTGGCTTCTATGTGAACAAATCCTCAACAGGCAAATTTGATCCGTCGCCAAAATCTGCGCCAAAAGCCCATTCCGCGCACTCACTTTTAGCACTTCTTAGTGATTTGTCTCCATCATTTGAGGAATCCTTCAAGAGCCTTCAGGAATATAACAATATCAAAGAACCTTTGGCTACATTCCAAATCACAAATGCAACTCCCTCAAACCCTTGGATTGTGCCATCAGCAACGGCGCCTCTTGTTGCACATCAAGCTGATATAACTCGCACTCAAGAAAATTATTTAATTGCTGGTATTGAAAACAGCGAGACTTTGCGGGATTGGAACGAAGAATTTCAGTCTACTAGAGAACTACCAAAAGACACCGTTCAGGATCGTGTATTCCGAGAGCGATTGACTTCGAAGTTGTTCGCTGACTACAACGATGCTGCAGCTCGTGGTGCGATTCTAGTTGCTAGGGGTGAAATAGCTCCTCTCAACCCAACAGAAGGCAAAGATGCTCAAATTTTCGTCTACAATAACGTTTTCTTTTCCTTTGGAGCCGACGGTGTGGGTACTTTTGCCTCAGAGGGTGGTGACGAGGCCGCTAGAGCAGCAGTAGGCAAGGATGTTATGGGAGTCCGTATGGTCAACCAATTGGATATTGACGGCTTGTTTACTCCAGGGACTGTAGTTGTTGATTATCTTGGAAAGCGTATTGTTGGACAAAGTATTGTGCCAGGAATATTCAAACAACGTGACCCAGGCGAGAACCAAATCGACTATGGTGCAGTGGATGGCAAGGACATTGTCGCATCGGATGAGAAGTTTGTGTCTGTTTTCGAGAAGCTTTCTAAGGCCTTGAAAGTCAAAAAGCATGCAGTTTGGGACAAAGATGCAAAGCGTCATGATCTCGAAGGCAGTATCGAAACCAAGGGTCTTTTGGGTACTGACGGAAGAAAGTACGTTCTCGATTTGTACAGAGTTACCCCATTGGATATTACTTGGATGGAGGAAGTCGGTACCGCACTTGACAGCCCCAAGGAGGTCGATGCGGCGAGTGAATCTGCATATCCACATCGCATGACAGTTATCCGACCTGAATTGGTGGAATCTTACTGGAAAGTAAAGATGCGCGAATGGGTAAACGGCGAATTGGAACGTAAGCGCCAGGCTCAGAAAGCCGTTGAGCCTACTGCCGAAGGAAAGGAAATCGAGGCTGCAACTGAGGCATCAGAGCCAGCCAAAAGCGAGGAGCCAACCGAGAATGGAGAATTGGCCAAGAAGAGCGAATCGGACGAGGTTGCAGAACCCAGCAAGCCTGATCAGGAAAGAATCGATATTGGTGATTTCAAGTTTGCATTGAACCCAGATGCTTTCAGTGGACAGCAGCCACAAACTGATGAAGAGAAGGCTGAATTTGCCGAAGATGAACAACAAGTTCGATTGGTTTGTGAATTCTTGCGCAAGACAGTGTTACCTGAACTTGTGAAGGATCTCAAGGAAGGTGATGTTGGTTTCCCTATGGACGGTCAGTCTTTGAGCAGGCTCCTTCATAAACGTGGTATCAATCTTAGATACCTCGGCCAAGTGGCTACTCTTGCGGATGGCAAGAGACTCGAATCCCTACGCATTCTGGCGGTTCAAGAGATGGTGGCGAGAGCATTTAAGCATGTTGCTGGCAATTATCTCCGTTACCTCCCTATTCCTTTGACGAGCTCATGCATTGCCCATCTGCTCAATTGCTTGCTCGGCACAGATTTGAACGCAGCTCCAAAACCAGATGTGGATGAGGCCATAGCTGCGCTTTATCCAGAGGCAGATTTGAAATTCAAGGAGGTTACCCCTGAGAGTCTTAAACAAGAGATTGAAGGTCAAGTTCTCCGTCGCTTCCGCTACACCCTAGACTCTACATGGACTGCAGGTATCAAACACTTGCAACTTCTTCGCGAAGTTTCCTTGAAGCTTGGTATCCAATTGGAGATGAAGCCTTACCATTTCACAAAGCAATCGCAGACTGAAGCAGCAGCTCCACCGGCAACTAATGGTGAGGCCACAAAGGACGCGGCCCCTACCGGAAAGAGCACCAACGGCAAGAAGAAGAAGAAGAATGCCCGTGAAGCCTCTCCTGCTTCTGTTGTATCTGCAAATGCCGCATCGCCTGTTACCTTCAACCCAGATGACATCCTTAACACCGTCCCAGTCATCAAAGAGGCGTCTCCAAGAAGCTCCCTTGCAGAAGAAGCTTTAGAAGCTGGACGTATTTCTCTTCTACAAGACCAAAAGAAGCTGGGCCAAGAATTACTCTTGGAATCTTTGTCATTACACGAGCAGATTTATGGCATTCTTCACCCTGAAGTGGCGAGAGTATACAACTCCTTGTCGATGCTCTATTATCAACTCGACGAGAAGGAGGCTGCTATGGAACTCGCCCGCAAGGCTGTTATAGTTTCCGAGAGAACATTAGGTGTTGACAATGCTGAGACACTTTTGAACTATCTCAACCTTGGACTCATTGCACACGCAAGTGGAGAGACCAAGTTGGCTTTGACATACATCAAGCACGCTTTGGATTTGTGGAAGGTTGTCTATGGTCCAAACCATCCTGACTCCATCACAACAATCAACAATGCTGCAGTTATGCTGCAACACTTGAAGGAGTATCACGATTCTCGCACATGGTTTGAAGCATCCCTCAAGATTTGTGAGGAGGTGTACGGAAAGCATTCTATTAATGCTGCAACCTTACTCTTCCAATTGGCTCAAGCTTTGGCATTGGATCAAGACTCCAAATCCGCTGTCAACCGTATGCGCGAGTCTTACAACATCTTCCTTACTGAGTTAGGTGCAGAGGACAAGAACACCAAGGAAGCAGAGAAATGGCTTGAACAGCTTACTCAAAATGCTGTATCGATTGCCAAACACGCAAAGGATGTTCAAGCCCGCAGAAACAGAGGAATTCGAGTCTCTCCTCGTGTCACTCTTGGACAGACCCAAGTCCAACCCCAAATCGGCCAAACTGTTGAGGCTGCTGCTGGTCGAGATGCTCCTAGGGGACTCGATTCCCGAAGCATTGATGAGCTCCTCAAATTTATTGAAGGAAGCGATCAAAGCAACCAAAACAAGAAACGACCTGGACGAAGCAACCCAAAACGACGAGGAGGTGCTGCGGCCGCCGTTGGTAAATAAGGCATAGGGTCGGAGTATAAAATCTAAAATTTAGCATTGGGCGGCGTAAAATTCATTAAAATTCATCTCTTCAAGCAGTGTATCAACAATCCGTTTTCATTTACCTCTTTCACATACTTGGGAGTGGAATTGGCTGGTTAGCATTTACGTGTCTATGTTTTACGACCCGATTTGATGTATAAACTGAATAGTCCATGGGATATTAGGGGTAATGGGCAGTTGTATATTCATGTATCATGACTTAAGACGCATTACGGAACCAAAAAAAGACATCTTCTCTCCTTCATTCTATAGACATTAACGCTCGAATTCTTTTCATAGCATGGTGATTCTTGACGTCGGTGTGTATTGTGCATCATACATACGATGTGACAACGGATGATTCATACATCACTTACATGATAATATCAATGAGCCAAACTTTCTATTATAGACTTCATACACTTTGTGACATGTTCATAGATAGGTGCTTCGTAGTAACTGATGATTGAGTTGTTGGCTCGAGTCAGAAAATGATCTTGTGATGGAAAGCAGGGGAGTGAGGTTCCGATAGTCATCGGCTAAACCAAAAACCGTCACCGCCCGAGTTCTCCTTCCTTAAGCTCCAGCCTCCAACCTAGCTCCTAATCGTGCCCCAATAGATATGAGACAAAGAGTAATCAACCTCACCACGCATTATACAAATACGACTATATCGGATTCTGATCTTTATTTATTTCATTACATTTTTGCAACATAAGGAAAATAGAGTGAATGACAATTTGCGATTAGTTGTAGTTTTGTTAAACTACATGGTTACTTGACCTAGATACACACACGCCTCCGCCGGTCTGTCCATCCCATATCGTCACGATGGCGATCAGCCCCAAAGTGCTCATACCGTTCCTGGTAGCCATGATGCTGGTTACGGGAGTCTGCAATACACTTCTCACAAAATATCAAGTCAGTATACACTTCGAGTCTGTTTCTGTTATCTGCTAACCATCAGCTAGGACAATGTTTGCGTCCGGAATTGCGACAATCCCGATCCCAAGAAACGAGCATTATTCGAGCAGCCGGTCATACAAACGGCTCAAATGTTCGTTGGAGAAATGGGCTGCTGGCTCTTTGTTGGCGCGTTTTCTCTTTATCGCCGCTATGTCGCAAAGAACGCAAAGCCGGAAGAGAATGGTTATGAAGCAGTTAATACAAATGAAGGAGAGGCCGCAGATAACGATGGAGCGAGCATCTTGACAACTTCGACTGCAAAGGCAATGGATGTGGATGAAAACAGATTACCATTGGTGGGGTGGAGAGTGCTGCTGTTAGCCCTACCTGCTATTTGTGATATCTGTGGAACAACTTTGAGTGAGTAGTCCACGTTCCAGATGTCTCATTCATCAACATTTTGTGTCCACAGATCACATTTACCACGCTGTTACTAACAGCACTTCTTAGTGAACGTCGGTCTCTTGTTTGTAGTCCCTTCAATTTACCAAATGACTCGAGGGGCTTTGGTGCTCTTTGTTGGAGTTTTCAGTGTACTCTTTTTGAAAAGAAGGCTTCACTTATTCCAATGGTTCGCTTTGGTGACCGTTGTTCTTGGAGTTGCTGTTGTTGGTCTGGCTGGAGCTCTTTACCAGGATGATAAAGCTGCGCCGTCTTCAACAGCGCTTGTACACGACGCACTAAAGCTAGCCGCAAGAGAAGCCAGAACACCAGAAGCCCTACGCGCTATTATTGGTGTATTTCTAATTGCGGGCGCTCAAATATTTACTGCTTCTCAATTCGTTTTGGAGGAATACATTCTAGAAAATTACGCTCTGGAACCTCTCAAAGTTGTAGGCTGGGAGGGTCTGTTCGGGTTTGGAGTTACAATCTTCGGGATGATCATTCTCCATCTTGCAGTCGGTAGAACCGCAGCGGGAAGATATGGATACTTCGATCTTGTTGAAGGATGGAGACAAATTACACAGTACAAAGCCATTGGAGTCTCAAGTTTGCTTATCATGATTAGCATCGGGTAACTTTTCTCTCTCTCTCTATCTCTTCTTTCTAGCTAACCTGTTCAGCGGCTTCAATTTCTTTGGACTTTCCGTGACCAGAACAGTCAGCGCCACATCTAGGTCGACCATCGACACTTGTCGTACACTCTTTATTTGGATTGTATCATTATTTCTGGGATGGGAAACTTTCAAGTGGTTACAAGTTCTTGGCTTCGTATTACTTGTGTACGGAACTTTCTTGTTCAACGACCTTGTCCGACCTCCTTTGAAGTCCTGCATCGTTCGTGATGTGGATGAGCTCTTGCCGTAAGTTCAATCGAATTTTTCATATCGTCCACCCGTCATTAGATCTTGTCTAGAACCCCTCTTCTTTGTCACGTATTTCTGCAACTCTCATTGGTACTTGTGAGTATTTTTTTGTATGGGCAATTGCTGATTCACAAATTTAGAGAAGAACCTATTGAACATATGTAAATGCTCTAAGGAGCCGCACGGGGAGCTGTGTACAGTACGAGCTTTGTTCGGGGAGAATAGCATTTGGGAGTAGATCAAGAGAATATTAAGGGATCAAGTCAGAGATAGAATCTATATTGATAAATTGCAATGAGAGGCATGCGCGCGTTTTGGTTGGTATCGGATAATGACGGATTGGGTTGGAGCATTAGTTGGAGGCGCAAATGGCGTTCAGGGTTCATATGCATGTAAGCTTGTATGTAAGCCTCAAATTTGTAAGAAATTTGAACAAAAAAATGTTGAACATGTTCAGATAATCTATCTGCACGAGATTGAAATCGGAACGTGACAGTCAGTATAGAAATCAATCTATTCCGTTACCTTGAGGTATATTTTCGGATGCATCGGGCTCGATTAGGTGAGCCGCGGGTATCGCCTTAATTTTAAAGTTGTATGTATGTATGTTGTATGTATGTTGTATGTATGCAGGGCAGGGTAACTTTGTTTGATTCAAGAGGTTCGCGTACTATTTATTATTACTATCCCACTCCTTATTTGTGTGGTGCACTGGTGCGGTGGGATGGTTGGGATTTTGTTCTACCTACCTACCTAGGTTCACTTAGGAAGGAGGAAGGAGGAAAGAGGGGGGGTTTTTGTGTTAGAAGTTAGGGATCGGTTGATTTACCTGCACCGTGGTGTTTGTTTGTTTAATTTTAATTTGATTTTTCTTTTTCTTTTTCTTTTTCTTTTTCTTTTTCTTTTTGAGGGGAGAGGGAGAGGGATAATGATATGTGATGTGATGGAATGTGATGTGATGGATCGTGTGGTTTGTGGTATATATAGTATATAGTATGTGGTATGTATGGTGAGGGGGAAATAGGTAGGTAGGTAGGTAGGTAGGTAGGTAGGTAGGTAGGTAGGTAGGTAGTAGGTAGGTAGGTAGGTAGGTAGGTAGGTAGGTAGGTAGGTAGGTAGGTAGGTAGGTAGGTAGGTAGGTAGGTAGGTAGTAGGTAGGTAGGTAGGTAGATTGGGTTATTTGATGTTGGAGTTTGGAAGTTTATTGTAGGACTGTATATCTGACTATCTATCTGTCTGTCTGTCTAGGTATCTAATCTGTAGAGAATATCATATATATATATACATACATACAGATATACATACATTTATACATACATTTATACATACATTTATACATACATTTTATACATACATTTATACATACATTTATACATACATTTATACATACATACATTTATACACATCCATCTGGATAAAAACGAAAAAACGAAAAAACGAAAAGAATGAAAGAAAAAAGAGAAGAGAAAGAAGAAGAAAAAGAAATCGGTAAATGGACCGAATGCTTGCTTATGGTTGTGATCACTCGTTTTGTGAGGAATGGAATGGAAATGGCTCGTCCGACGTTGCGCTCGAGTTATGTTATCCGATGCTAGGATGGATTGGGGCGTGCTGCGTGCGTGCGTGCGTGCGGCTCATGGTGGTGGATTGATTGTGAGATGTGAGGGAGTGTGGTGTGGTGGTTTTAGCCGCATGGTGGTGTGGGTGGGTGTGAGTGGTTGGATGGGTGTACTTGTGGGTAGAGAGGGTGGGTGAGAGAGTGGGAGAGAAGGGAAATGGAAATGGAAATGGAAATGGATGGGATGGGATTGGGAGGGGAGAGGAAGGGGGTGTTTTGTAATTTGGTGTGGATGAATGAATGAATGAATGGTTGAGGGGTTGAGGGGTTGAGGTTGAGGTGCGGGGTTAGGTGATAGGTCATAGGTTATAGATTATAGATTATACATTATACATTATACATTATATATGATGTGGTATACATTGTTATTTATGTGGTATTAACACAATTGGTGAGATTGGAGGGATAGGATGATTTTGAGTGTATCAAGTGAGATTACTGTAGAGGAGTAGAAGTTTTATGAGATGAGAGAAAGATTTCTAAAGAGTGAGCATCCAGAACGGATGAATAGATGGGGATGAGGATATGAGAGATGAGGATATGAGAGACCTACCTACCTAGACAGGGTGAAGGAAGTAGTTTCGAATTCAATGTAACGGTGAATAATATTAATGTCCATCCATCTTCATGTTCATTCGTCTTTGTCCTATCATGGTTGATGCTGTATGTGCTTACTAGCCAGGTTAGATATTTCTGAAGTTTGACCTAATTCAACCATGAAAGAATGAAGCATTTTCATTTGTGCCTGCCCCCCTCCCCTGGTGAAAAACCAAGACAAGTACAGCCTCAATTCTCGAACTTAACAACAGCCGTTAGTTCCTAGTTGCAGTTCTCTAATCTAACTGGGTAGGTGATTCCACGCAAGAAAGTTCAAGTCAGCGTGGCCGTGTGATACTCGCTTTCGTTGCTCGCTTGAGAATCGAGTTCGAAGAGAGAGGGCAGAGAGAGCAGAGAGGACAGGGCGGGCAAAGAGGGCAGAGAGGGCAAAGAGATAAACCATACTATCAATAACCGTTTGATTTTTCTTCTTTCTTTTTCCCTCTTCCCTTCTAGGCAAACGAATACTACGATGCGGCGCTCTTCAGCGGCGTAAAATCAAAATGCTACCCTATCCACCTATGAGGACAAGCCACACATACACCACGCCTACTTGAGTGAGGTACATGAACATGATATGATGTTAACACTGCTATGTATTCACGGTAGTATGTATTGACTAATATACTCGGCCAGACTTCCGAGGTATACGAAAAGTGCTCTAGATTTCCCCCAGCCCATGGGGTACTCTCGTGACGGCCATGCCGAACAACAATACATAGGTTACGGAGGAGACACGAGAGAGTATTGATACAAGTCTATCTATCTGAAGGGAGCCATTGCACTATACAAGCTGATGATCTGTTGTCTAGTTCTAGCTGGACACTGGCAACATTGGTTAATAATCTACCGGCACGCACTGCCTTCTTTGATACGTAAAGGTTACAGAGAATGCGAAAGGTTTCATAAATAGATGCCGAGTCCTTTGAATCAAATTAGATTACATGTACTTGTACATACCTTAAGTACTTGGTCATTCACGTGCTAATGCTTCTTGTCCTATTACTGTGCTCTACTCTCCTCTCTCATCATATCTCGTCAAGTAAGTTATATTGTAGTAGTATGGATGGATGGATCGAGCGAAAGATACTCCGCATTTCGAAGCGTTCCGATAGATTTGACAGCTACCACACTGCCACCCTACCACCCTACCTAGGTACATTATACATGTTCCAAACAAACCCTGAGAAATCTCAAATTAGAAACTGCTCGACGGCTTTGCCGGTCATGATGCCAGAGGATGCCCCAGCAATATACGTATGCGGGTATAATAATGGTATAATGTACGCAGCACTGGAAAAAGCTGTACTGTGCTACTGATCTGGGTCTATTCTTTCATATTGGACAAGAAAAGCAGCAGCCCAAGATATATCCGTATCCATATCTATCCCAATTCACCCACCCACTCAGATACACAACCCACTCATGACCAGATAAAAGATAATCAAAAACTCAATCAAATTCTCTCCTCACTTGTTTCCTGGGGAAGGAAGGACTTTACCGCACCGCTACTCTTACGTCTTGTCTACATATACACTTGTCTATCTGGCCGCGTACTGTCTTTTCTTGTCTAGTCTACTTTGACATCTGATGTCTAACATCTAACATCTAACAAGCAATTCTCGTAGACTTCTCGTCCTTCAATCTTGTTCTCCACACTTTTGACCAATTTATTTTATGTTTAAACATATTATGCAATTTTGACAAATAATGCATATTGGACATTAAAGAGGGGACTCTGGGGCTCCAGATTTGCGCTAATTCTACGGTCGTCTGAAGTAATCAACGAAGCTAGCTCGTGGGCAGATCTACCGGATCTTCTCTCTATACAGATCGCACACGCTTCATTTTATTCTTCGCTCAACCATACAGTTTTGGCCATATTTATACTATAATTTTCTTTTACCTCTCCTTCTAATTTCACTGTGTATATTTTATTATCCATCCTCGGTCAGCAATATTATTAATCGGCTGAGCGATCCGGGAAAGTACGATTAGAAGCTCGCGCAATATAATCGCAACCTTGGAAGTCAAATTATCCGTTGCAAGAACGAGCCGACAAGTTCTATAAACGATTCGAGCCGCGGCCCTCATTCCCCCACGAATCTATCATCCCATTCGGTACTTGGATGATTCATGCAATCCTATTTACGTCATCTGGCTGTATTCTCTGCTACTTTCGAGTCAATCGGCATCTGCATGCCTTGTATGCTATGAATATCTGCCTGGCAGTTCAATGTATGCGATACGTTTAGTGGCTCAATGGAATTATGACCGAGATCGCAGATACATACTTTGATCCCGATGACGTTGGTCCGCGCGACAGTCCTATATTAAAACCGATGCATATTAATATCAGACCCTCTCCTCCCCCAGAGGTTCATCCGCTTCCTCCCATCAGTCCCGAAGCCGGTCCGGACGGACGCAAGGGGGAGATACGACCTAAGAGTCGCGCTTGTCAGGCTGATGCTGTACTCGTGGGCTTGATGGGTGGAGGGTCACGTCCTGACATTGCGCAGCATGCTGGAAATGAGGCTCTGCCTTCAGACGAGGGTGAGGAAGACGAAAGTCCCATCAGAGGCACGGCGGTAGAAATCCCGGGACGTGATATATCTCCTGGAACGGCCGATCTTGATATTGCCCAGATGGCAGTTGATATAATGAAGCGTACATTTCCGGAGTCTCGGAATAATTCGCTGGGTTCCACTGGGGAAGCTCTTGAAGCTGATCAGGTACCCGCAAATGGCAATGCCAATACAAATTCACAAACACAGTCACAGTCACAAGCACAGGATGTTATAGATATAGAGAGAGTCAGGTTACATTCCATTTCCCATGAATTATATCAAAATGCTATGGTACGGGGAAGTAGCGTAGAGGAAACGCATTCTACCCCACCTAACGATCCTGGAGGTCTTCCACCTATGCTCCACTCTCCACCCCAATCCGGCTCTACAAATAGCAATGGGAGTCAACATATTAAATTACCATCAATAGCTGAATCACTGAAGCAGCTTGTTGAGGAACCACTGCCCAATTCTAATGAAACTTCATACTCCCAATCTCCAGGAAGATCTATCCCCCGATTTCCTCCTGGACCCGGAGTAACATCACCAGCTAACTCTCCAAATGGTCTTCGGAGAGATATTATGTCCCCCTCGGGACCATCATTCAATCAGTTTTCGACGAACAGTTCGAGAAGACTTTCAACGTCTGAAGGACGTCCATACGGTATGACGGCGGATTATAGCAGTGGGAGCAATGCGGAAACGCCAAGTACTGATCAATCAGCTTCAACTCCCGCGACTATGGCCATTGATCGCATGAGTATAGATGGAATTACGAATCCACAGATTGGAGGGTATCAGTGCAACTATCCGGGGTGTGTTGCTGCGCCTTTTCAAACACAGGTACGAATGAGATCATGCTTTTGATGGATTTCTGGATGTTCAAAATAAAGAATTCACATAGAAAAGGTACTTAAACTGTAAGATGCTAATTTCATATACAAATAGTATTTATTAAATTCCCATGCAAATGTACATTCTTCCAATCGACCGCATTATTGTACGGTAAGAGGATGTTCGAGAGCCGAGGGGGGAAAGGGGTTCAAGAGGAAAAATGAAATGATTAGACATGGTTTGGTTCACGAGAGTCCGGGTTATGTGTGTCCTTTCTGTCCGGAAAGAGAGCATAAATATCCAAGGCCGGATAATCTGCAAAGGTATGTTCGAATTTCTCTATTTTTTGGACACGGCGTGGAGGGAGACTTTTGAATGTTGATTGACAATTTGATAATTCTCACGCCTCTGAATGAAATGCAAATAAATGCCTGGATTTTCTTCTAACTTGCAGCTATCATAGACATGTAAGAGCACATCACACAGATAAACATAAAGACGACCCGCGCTTGCGAGAAGTGCTCGCGCAAAGACCGGAAGGTCTGAGTAAAGGCAGAAGGCGTAGAGGTGGCAATTGAAAGCCGCTGGACAGGGCGGGGTAGTGACAGTTGCGGGAGAAGGGGAGCGGGGAGTCAAAAATTGAAAATATTAAAGAACTCATCTATCGGTCTATCTATATATGGGTCGGATTATTTTCTTCACGCTTGATAAAATTGCAATTTGCAGATTCTTCTTGCAATGGGCAAAAGGTCATAAAGCGGAGTGGTGGTGTTTCATTAGGAAGGGAGGCTTTGTTCTTTTTTTTCTTCTTTTTTTTGCGCTGCGTTGCATTTTCTGCGTTTCCTCTGCTGGGTGGGTGAGATTTTATCTACACACCTAGTATCGAACGGCAAGCACGCATAAATTTTTCTCGCTTTTTATGAATTGATGGTTATGGGGTCGGATTCGGATTCGGATTTGGATTTGGATTGAATGGGATGAATGGATTGGATGGATGAATGGAGTATGGGGGTGGGAGGCACTTTTTGATACCAGAAATGGATTTTGGGGGTGTTCTTTTTTTTTGTGCTGTTTTTTTGTCGTTTTGAGTGGATTGGGGATTGGTTTGGATTGGAATGGAATGAAGCCTTCCTCTTTTTTTTGAAGTGATTTTTTTTCTTCTCATCTTGAGGGAATGTGGAAATTGGGAAGGGGAAGAGGGAGGGGAAGGAGGGATATTGGATGTGAGGAATTGGTGGAGGGGTGGATGGACAGATAGGTAGATGGAGATGGAGGGAGGGGTGGACGGATGGACGGATAGATGAGTAAACGGATGGATGCCTGTCTGCTTGGATGGATTGAATAGTAGGATTCTTCGGTTTCATGTCTATACATACTATACACTTACTACCCACTACCTACTGTATACTCAAACTCCAGATTCGCTAAGGGGGCAATCTTAGACTCTAGCCGTCGTGTGTATGTATGCTTGTGTTTTTTTTTTTTTTTTTTTTTTTTTTTTTGAAAAGTGAATTTCAATCACGAGTAGGATAGAAGATGATTTTTTTCTTTATTTTGATTTTTCTTTACTAAAGAAGAGAAAGATGCATACATATACACACCACCCTATCCATCCCCCGTTCCCCAAACCCCAATCTCCACCTTGGAATCACTCAACGCCTCGACAAAAACCTCATCGAACCCCAATCTCCCGCCCAGCCTCTCCACCACCACCCAGATCCCCCCCATGCGATTCATCTCGCTCGAAATATCAATATCCCTCGTGCGGATCCCCGCCGGCACATCGCTGAATTCTCCCTCGTTAGACGACTCCAAAAGGATCTTATTAGGGCCCTGACCCTTCTCAATACTAACCCTAAGACTCGGTCTCGATTTTGTCGGCGGCGGTCGATTTTCCATACTCGTTTTCGCGACGAATCTCAGACGGGTGAGACGGGCGACGGTGATGGGCGCGAGCATTCTATCGATTCCATTTTGGAAGACGAGGGCGGGGAGTTTGGCCACGAGTCTGCCTGCTGTTTCGGCGAGGATGGGTCGGATTTCGCATTTGCTCGAGGATTTGACGCGCAGGGTGAAGTTCCCGATTTCGCCTGCTTGGAAGGTGGAGCAGACGATGGTGTATTTGCCCGCGGCTACGTTGTGTAGTTCTGCCAATGCGCAGCCGCGGCGGTAGTCGCCTGAGCCGCCGACTATGTCGCGGGAATTGATGACGGTGACGCGTTGTCCCGAGGCCCAGATCATGGTTACGTGGACGGCGATGTCTTCTTTGTCTGCTTCGAGGATGAGCATTATATCGGTAGGTTCTGTGATTGTGATACTGAACTGAGGGTTTGAGGGGTAGGATGGAGAGCTGGCGTTGCCACCCGCTGTGCGGGTCGTCCAGGAGCCGGGGTGAGAGGTGCTGAAGGTGTGACTGTCGGGGGCGGAACAAATGGTGAGGGGAGAGCGAGAGAAGAAGGAGAACGAGAAGGAGTATTTTGGGAGAGGGAGGTTTTGTTGCGCGGCTACGACTGTGTAGGAGGTGTTTGCGGGTAGCTCGAACCGCGCGAGAGTTTGAGGAGAGTCGACGTAGGCACCGCGGTGTAGAGCGCCATCGCTTAAGTAGACGCGATGACCGGAGGCGTCAAAGACGTACAGACTGATGAAGCCGAGGGACTTGGATGTGATGCTTTGTGTACTTGAACCTTGAGCAATATCGTGTTCTTCTGTAGTGAAGTGTCGACTGAGCAATACCCAGACAGTCTCTCCTTTAACAGAATGAACGACATATTGAGGGTTTTGAGTAAATGTTCCGATGTTATTAACGAGTGGAATCGTCCAGGAGAGATGGTGATCTTGTCTATAACGAAAGAGTCCAGGGTTCCAATTGAGGTACAAGGATTCGAAATTCTGTATCACATCCTCAAATGCCATCCAAAAAGTACCTGGTTTGGTGGAACTTCTCGATATGTCAGACGCTTCCAACGATTCCCGGAGACCTTCCGTCCAAGTATTGTCTCCTGATGCCTCCTGAACTGGGCTTCGTCTAGGCCCTTTCCAAGCCATACCATCGCACCAAGGATTTTTGACGAGTAATAGTCGTTGAGACCCAGATTCTCTCATGTCAAGAATAGCATAGTCGTGCGCACCAACCAGGCCCAAGTCAGCTTCCTCTCTTCTGGTCAGCTTACCAGTCCCCAATGTAATCATGACATCGCCGAACTCAAAAGATTTATAAATACGCTTCCACAGCAATTCAGACTGAATTTCGTCACTTTATCAATCAATTTGGTCAGTATAGCTTGATGCCTGGGAAAGGGTACATTATCAATACCTTCGTAAAAATATTTGCTCGGGAATCCATCCAGTCATTATCCATAAGTCTGTGCCAGAGTTCGAGCCTGGAAAATCATAGCCGCCTCGCACTTTAAGATATGCTTTCTCAATTAATGCAGGCCATAGCAGCATAGGATTGTTTCTATCCACG
The DNA here is from genome assembly GCF_014898435.1 of Botrytis sinoallii. Lineage (NCBI taxonomy): Eukaryota > Fungi > Ascomycota > Leotiomycetes > Helotiales > Sclerotiniaceae > Botrytis > Botrytis sinoallii. The sequence goes on from NW_024066059.1 coordinate 365,454, forward strand.
ACATGAAGGTTGCGAGCTGAACTTGAAGCTGGTAGCCGATCGTCTATTGTGACTTTTCTATAACAGCCATTGAATTGAAGACGGAGTATGTATTTCCCGTTTTTAGATGATCTCGGCCTCTGCTTTTTGATATCATATGGGCGCAGAATGGTATCCAGTACCTGTTAGAAAGAGTCAGTAAACTTAAAGTATGGTCAATATGACAGTCGAAAATGGATGTACCTTGCTGTGACCCTTTCCAGCACGTGCTGTTCCCGCACAAAGACTGGCTACGACGGAGCAATCTGTAGTTATATCCTGGACAAGATCAATATCTTTAGAGGCATTCATAAGAATATCAGTATTTTCCACATCTTTCAGCATTTGAGAAGGAACATCATCCCTCTCGTGGGGTCTCTTCCAACCTGCAAATGTTTCAATTTGATCCTCGGAAAGCTTTAGCTCAGAAGAGTCTCTATTGGAGTCAGTAAACGGTCTCAGTATACTACTTATCGGTTCTATCTACATACGTATATAATGATGCTTCAAAAATCGTGTCATCAGGCTCAGAGGTCCACCGTGGGAAAATAAATCCATGCAATCTTGATCCCTCGAGCAAGATAATTTCTTCATGTTTACTCAAGGTTCGTTCGGATACCGGAGCTTTCAGGAAGATTGAAGCGGGTTTTATAGGCCAAGTGGATGACTTCTTGATCTCTTCCGCCTTCAACATCAATGCTTTGCATTTTCGGTTGATCCTTGCCTTTTCGGCATTCCCAAGTACTTGCTTCGAAACTTCAATATACAACTCAATAGCAGCGATAGAGACTTTCAAAGCTTCCTCCTTGGAGCTACATTTGTCAATGCTCAACTCCGTTTCCTAGCCCCAGTGTCAGAATGACTTGTTCCATCACTCGGATTAATGGGTATTGACGTACAAGAGCTTTGGCTTCCATAATGGCTACAACAACTCTTATAGAGGAATGTTGCTTTGGATACGAAAGTGAGCAGCATATGAATGAGAGGGTTCTCGAACGGTTGATATCAAGCCATATCCCTAAGCAAATGCTCTCTCGTCTGATGTATGGCTTTTCAGACTGCCAGCGGAGACTAGATTCACTTTAAAGATGGAGAAAGAAATATGAGCAAAGTCGTAAGGGTGTTATCTGATCAATCTGGGTTTATGTTTTGCTTGTTTATGTAGTTAAACCAACGGCTTGGATTGTCCTCGTTTCCCATCCGTTTCATCAATTGCAAGAGAGCTGAATGTCCACGTGATACTCGAGATCCATCCCATTAAGGTTGTCAAGGTTCTTGGCATGGAGCAGTGGAAATTCGGTGGAATGATGGAATAAAATGCACGGTCCCATGGCGAATATCCGAGCCGAGGTTTAAGATCGTCACAAACTCCGACACTCGCGCCGCGCATGATAGCAATACATAACGGCTAACTATGAAGAAGGAAGGAATATGATTCAGGAATTCTTCAAACTTAATATCATATCATAGATGTTCATAACCTCCTATTTATCTATCTGGATTTGTGATACATACTTGTGTCTATTATTAATTATTAAAAATTCAAATAAGATATAAAAAAGACCTTGCACTAAACTTATTCCTTTACCTAATAATACCCAGACTCAATATCCATTATTGCTTGTTTGTTTGCTGCTCCATGAAATTTTAAATATAATCGTTCTATATTCCCCCTACTCAAGAATATAAAGTCGGTTCAGTATATTCTACAAATCCAACATGACAGGACAATCAAAAGAAGCTGTTATTCCACCATGGGGTTTGGCAGTTGCTGGAGCTACAGGAGCTGTAATTGCAAATGCTATGGTATATCCCCTGGATATGTAAGTTTTGATCCCCGTTTGCGTGCGCATTCGCAAGGCGGTATGTAATCGTTTGCTTATATTCTACGAATCTGTTGGTACTTTGTGGCTAATATCGTAATTCTACCAGAGTGAAAACTCGCCTGCAAGTTCAAGTCAAACGCAAGCCGACCGATGTAGCACCAACGGGTGACGATGCAGTCCACTATACGTCGACTTGGGATGCGATTTCGAAGATTGTAGCCGAGGATGGAGTTGCTGGACTCTACGCTGGTATCAATGGCGCCTTGATTGGTGTCGCCTCAACCAATTTTGCCTACTTCTACTGGTACTCGGTCGTTCGAACGTTATATCTCTCTTCCCAGAAAGTTCCCACGCCTCCAAGCACTGCAATCGAATTGTCTTTAGGAGCCGTCGCAGGAGCTGTTGCCCAGGTCTTTACTATTCCTGTTGCAGTAGTTACCACTCGTCAACAAACACAAAAAAAGGGTGAAAGGAAAGGGATGGTAGATACAGCTCGGGATGTTATCCATAGCGAAGATGGTTGGACCGGTCTTTGGAGAGGTCTCAAGGCCAGCTTAGTACTTGTTGTTAATCCTGCCATTACATATGGTGCATATCAAAGATTGAGAGAGGTTGTTTTCCCAGGCAAGACAAACCTCAAACCATGGGAAGCATTTGGTAAGTTTGTCAATTCAGTGGGACTCTCGGGATCTAATCGAAATGATAGTATTGGGAGCAATGTCCAAATCCCTTGCAACCATTGTAACCCAGCCTTTGATTGTTGCAAAGGTTGGACTTCAGTCAAGACCACCCCCTTCCAGAGAGGGTAAACCTTTTAAAAGTTTTATCGAAGTAATGCAGTTCATCATTCATAATGAAGGATTGCTGGGCCTCTTCAAGGGAATCGGTCCACAAATCACCAAGGGACTCATTGTTCAAGGTCTCCTAATGATGACGAAAGAAAGGTAAAACTCGGCCCATACAATTTAACCCAAATGAAATTTAATCAAGCTAATACTTTTGTAGGATGGAGCTACTTTTCATTCTTCTCTTTAGATATCTTCGAAAGATTAGATCAGAGCAATTGCAAAAGGCCGCAGATCTTGCAGCGTCGAAAGCCAAGCAAGTTCTACCAGTCATTGCTAAGTAATAAACAAATTCGAGTATTGAGCGAGTAATAGCAAAAATGAGGGCATTGAAATTTCTTTATGGTTTTGGGTAGTAGAGCATTGTAAGTTTTGCTAGGTTTAGCTGGAGTAGATGTGATAGAGCTTGTACTGTACATATACTTGATTGGAAAACAAATTGAATGACATATATGATATTTTTGACCATGGGCCATAAAGATACAAATTCACATGATAACCCTTCAATGTAAAGTAAACGGAATGAATACCGAGTAGCTCGAGTTGCGTCTAGACTTCGATGCAAAAGGGCGAGTGGAATTCCAGCGGGGGAAGCTAGTCGTATTCACGTGATTAAATCGAAATTTAGGCGAGCAACCGCCGCACCAAGATCATTTTGGAGGAAAATTAATTCCCTCTTCTACGATACGAAATCGACCACCACAACAATCCAACAGACTGCTAATTAACAACAGTCGCAATGGCGAGTACGTTACAGTCCCAATATATGGCAGCCTCACAGTTCATTGTACTGATTTTGCCCCTTTTTAGAATCCAAGAACTCGTCCCAACACAACCAGTCGAAGAAGGCTCACCGTAACGGGTACGATTCCCTATATATTATCGCGATCAATAACCGCAAATTCCGTCTACTTCAGTTAACAACCGGTTTTGGATGAATGGGGGCTAATTTTACATCGACGCGCAGTATCAAGAAGCCAAAGACCTCCAGATACCCATCCCTCAAGGGTACCGACCCCAAGTTCAGAAGAAACCACAGACATGCTCTCCACGGCACAATGAAGGCTTTGGTTCGTCCTCCTTCCGATCATCAGCTTCCGTCGCATTCGAATACTGACTATTATTACAGAAGGAGTTGAAGGAGGGCAAGCGTGAGACCGCATAAATTTGATAATATCTTATTTTATGGGACTTGGTTGTGGCAGTAGTTGCATTCCGATGTTTTGCTCTACAGGGAAGTGGAAGCAAGCCGACGACATAAACCGGGATTAGACACTGGGGGCGATAGTTCTATCCATTGAATCAACACAAGCTACACCATCCGACGTACCTCAAATTTCAACTTGTGAGGTTAAGTGAAAATTGGCCCTTTCTCCAATGACTCCCTCCCCTTTACCCTATTCCCTTTCCACCCCAAATTCGGTTCCCCCATGAACAATCATCAATACAGGCATTTGTGTGTACAGCTTTTAGAGCCATTTCAATGCTCTCTAGCTGAAAGGATATTTTCTTTTCGTGCCAAGATTAAACACCAGATCCCTTCATTACCAAACACTTTTTCTCAATACTCTATGAGGCAATGGTGCATGACGAAGGGGTTACAAATCAAATCGTGGATATCAGATGTCAAGTCATAGTACTTAGGATGACTTCATTTATGAGATTGCATTTAACATGCATCGGATATTTTGGGGACTTTGGGGGTTAACTAGCCACAGGCAGGTATTTTTGTTTTGCCCCAGTGATAGGACTTGATAACCAATATAATTCGATTCTTTCCTCTTCAATCACGATCTAGAATTGCCTAGGTATCCCGGATGATGGCTACCTAGGAAGATGTATGAAATGTGAAGTGAACGAAGCTACAAGTGAATATACCTACCTAGTGCCTCCAGCTACCTACCTACCTACCTAGGTAATGAATGGACCTCGAGATGGAGATGGCTTCATTCCTTACTACAACCTGGGATTTAATTTGAAACCCAATTATCTATGTTGGTGAATTTGAATGTGAAATAGAACTTTTTTCTTTATTCATCAACGGCGATCTGGCATTGGCTGGTGGTTCTGCTTTTTCAAACATTGTCCGACTTCCGCGGTGAATCCCTTTTTACGTACCTACTCGAGTAGCATACCTAGCAATCATAAAATGTCCAATTGTACTTCCCTCGGGGATTTTCCTACCTAGTACTTTTTGATGAGCTTATTGCTCCGCCGCATCTACTCAATTCGAAACGTTACTTTTTGCCCCCTCCTCTTCACGAAGAACAAAATAAAACGTTGAACACAAGCCTCTCTATCCATTTTATCTATTATACGAGTACTTCGTAGATAGCTAGTACCTACCAAGTATCGACGTACTTATTACATCTATAGAATAATCCTTGAATCAGGATAACACTCGACTCAAACTCGACTCGACTCGACTGAACTCAACTCTGTACTCATAACTTACTCTGTTCCTGTGTGAAGAGTACAATATCAACCAGCAACGGTCGATTCGGCACTCTTTGGACCTTTGGTAATCTGGAAATCTGGAAATCGGAACCAGGAACTCGAGTTATCCATCTCTCTCGTCTTTCATCCATTCTCTCAGCCTGACTTCGGAGCTTCTTACAAGTTACTACCCAAAAAAGTACCTGAACCCGGAGAAATCCTTCTCTATTGGTTCACTCCCACCCACTTCCAATCCACCATAAACTTACTTAACAAAATACACGAACCTATCCTGCACTTTGATTTGGTTCCTCAGCAGGTCCTGCAGGTAGCAATCAAGCGCATCGGTATTTACATTGGAGCACATCTTTCTAATTTTGGGGTCGAGGCTTTTGACTGGGAACGAACTTGCAATCTTCCTCGCATTGACATTCGTCGGCTGTGTTTCATATTTTCCCCCATTTCCCCCCAAAGCGAATCTCCAATCTTTTTTATTACAGCATCTCGTTTTGAAGCTACATTTTGAACAGTTATGCTCAATATGTCGGCCGGACACATCATAGGCAATCGCAACAGCACTCCTGTCGAGTCTACAAATACTTCATCACTTCGACCTCCATCTTCACGCGCTGTCGGCTCAGGTCATCACCTTCGAGCTTCTGCAGACATGGCTGGATATTCAGGTTCACCATCTGCTAGCCGTGGCCAAGCTCGACCTTCATCCGATTTTTATGGTACTCAACAAATGCAGGGTCAGGGTGTCCCTGAGAATGATACTGATTTGGAAGCTCAGCAATGGATCGCCGACATTGACCAATATGAGAATACTTTGGAAGAAATGGCAGCTGCAACTTTGGATCAAGACTTTAAAGATGAGTTGAGTGCAATAGAACAATGGTTCCGGGTTCTGAGTGAGGCCGAACGAACCGCTGCTTTGTATGCTCTACTTCAACAAACAACCCAAGTACAGATTCGCTTTTTTATACAAGTTTTACAGCAGATGGGCAAAAACCATCCAATGTCTGGTGTGTTGTCACCCGCAAACTTCGACAAAGGTTAGTCTCAAAACATCTCGGCTTCACACTTTTCCTGAGGCCTAGCTAACATTTGTCTACTCCAGATCCTATGTCAACTCGACTAAACGATGCAATGGGCAAGCTTGGTGGTGATGGCTCAAGAAATTCTATTGGCCGTCCTCCCGCCACTCCGTCTACAAAGAGACACTCTGTCCTAGACCCATCCATGATAAACAATATGTTTCCAGATGCTGCGGCAGCTATTGCCAGCAAAAAGGCTGAATACACTCAGAACTGGGGCAATCCTCCTACCTCAAACAGAAACAGTGCAGCCTACGACAACCGTGCCTCTCTCACCGCACCTGTCATCGCTGGTCTTGGAGACTCGACGGACAATACCGCACCTCCCGCCTCACCATGGGGATCTCGCAGTAATGACCAAGCAAACAGGCCCAAGTCATCTTCGGGACAAACACCCATGGGCCAGTTTATGCAACCGCCACCCTCCGCTGGTGGCTTGCGCTCTCCCAGACCCACTCAAATTCAAGGCTCATCTAACCTCCAAAATACTGTAATCAACGCTCCTGACAACACTGGCTCTGATATGCCACTACTTTCGCCATATAATGCAGGGAATGGAAACTGGGCCTCGATGGTCAACACACCAATGGTCCCCAATTTCAATGCGTCGAACAGCAACACTGATATGGTCGCAAACGCTACGGCTATGAAATTAGCGGCCCTTTCTACAGTCAACAATCGATTTGCCTTGGATGATGTACGAAAGTACCGCCGTGCCAGATCAAACGATGGTGGGCAGGTTCCACCTTCTCCCGGTCTTCCCAACAATATGCCAAACGCTAACGTTGTCATGATTAATGAACACGGACAAATAATGAGTCGAGACCAGGTCTTGGGGCTTCAAGCTCAGCAGCAGCATTCTTTCGGCGGCAGGCAGTCTAGGCCAAGCTCTCCAGGTTTGGCCATGCAAGGCGGATTTGGTCAAGTCAATTTCGCATCTCCACAGAATAACGGCTTCTTGGCCGCATACGATGGAGCCTCACCTCTACTCAACAATGGCATGAGTGGCTTGAGTCTCAACGCATTTGGTATGGGACAGCATGAGGGGTATCTCTCTGATCATAGTGAAATGGCGCGGGGTAGATCGCCACGTGGAAGAAGGGGTAGCTCAAAGCCCCCTGAGGATCCTACCGATCCTAGCCTTCTTCAGGATATTCCCAGCTGGCTGAGAAGTTTGAGATTACATAAGTACACCGATCAGCTTAAGGATATGAATTGGACCGAGCTTGTGGAACTAGATGACGAGGCATTGGAGAAGAGGGGTGTCAACGCGCTTGGAGCGAGAAGAAAGATGCTCAAAGTGTTCGAGCAAGTTAAAGGTAAGAATCTTGCAAAAACCTCAGAGTGAAGCTAACAATCCTTTTAGCTGCGAAAGCGGAGGGTAAGCTCTCGTAATTGGATTTCATTATTTTCTACTGTTTTCACGCGAGCTTTTCGATTTGAGTTTCAAATTGTAATTGAATACGAGAATACGGAAACAACAGGTTGGGCAATTCATCCGGTTCAAGAATGTGGATATGAATGATGTTGGATTTTTTTCACAAGCTCTACAAACACACAGCTTGGATGAATCCTGAAATACACAATTCAAATTCGTATCTTGAATCACTCCAAATAGTTATAATCATGTAATGCGAACACTCATCTATCTATGTATCTTTCTTTGTACCATTTAGTCTGCACATATATTTCATTCCATAGAATGCACTCATCCTCTGGCTTAAATCTCTACGTCTACATGCCTCCTTCGTAAATGCTTCTACCTTGACCACCCTAGCACGTGATGCAACTCACATCACGATTTTAATAAACACAAGAAGATAATTCTTGGTCAGTCTCTTTGAAATCTCTAGTAACACATAGCTCTCTACGGAGTAAGTAAAAACTAGAAGACTACCGTTATTAGATGCGAAAATACGAAATACGAAATACGAGAATACCAAGTCCCCTCATTCGCATTCTTCCGCTGATCAAGTTTTTTTACGTGGAGTTAAGAGGCCGCTAAAATTTTAAGTTTACCATGCATAACCCCTGAATCCCCATCTCCCCCCAAAATGGCTTGTAACTCTGATAAGCTGGACGGATCGCGCAAAGCCTAGAACTCTTTAAATCACTGGGCAGTCGCATACCCGTACACAGATTCATGATGCGACTTTATTTACTTCTTTCTCTGATTCAAACTCCATTTTCCTATGCTCATGTGTTCAGTATGACTTAATAGAGATTGAAGAAGCAAAAGTCTTTCGTTGCATTTTTCAACACATTATTGAGACAGTGTTTCGATACCCATATCAACCGATACATTCTTCATGGCTAACCATGACACTTTCGCGGCTGGTGGCGATAATCATGCAATGACCAGTACCAGTGCCAATGCCAATACAGCTTCGCCTTCAGCGAATTACCCACGCCAAGATGGACAGTCTAGTATCGAACCAAGCGTCTTACCATTCCCCCTTCTAGAGGGATCTTCCCCCCCAAATCCATCGTCTACCTCCAAAGTCGAAGAGCAAGGAACTACTCGAAGTAGAGGACCATCAAGCACATTGGGCAGTATTCGGCGAGTTTCTAGAGTATTTGAGGAATCGAACCCACCGACGGGATTTTGTATTGCATCGGGGCAAATCGCATCGCAGGTACCTTCGATAAGCGATATCAGAAGAGGAAGTTTTGGCGTCGAGGGTTGGTCGAGCGAGGGACAGGTGCGAGAAATACAGAGACGGACAAGCTCTTCTCGAAGCACCATTTCACAATTGGGAGACCAGCATCAGAGTAGGAGAAAGGATTCGACCGCTATGAATACGTCCGATCACATCCCATCGGGTACGGAAACCAAACATGATGTTCTTCCCGAAGCCCCAGAGGAAGAGGATCGTACACAAGCGCATGCAGATCTGAGAAGTACTTCTACGACCTCACATTCAGACGTCAAGAATAAAGTGCTTGTGAAACCGAATTCGAGTGTTCGGATTAGCAGCGATACAAACCGCGCGTCTCACAATGCGAAGATAGACGATGAATATCGAACGACTCCTTTTGATAATGGATATCAATTTCCGCCCAAACACTCATGGCAAGTTTCCACGGCCATATTTTTCAAAGCCTTTTGGAAATTCTTCATCACTCCTGTGGGATTTCTCGTGGACGGTTATGGTTTGAATGTGGTTGCGTGGGGTGGCATGCTCTTTTTACTACTCTGCAATGCTTCGCCCGCCATGTGCAAACCCACTTGCAACGATATCAATTCTCCCCGACGCATCTGGATCGAAATCGATTCGCAAATCCTCAATGCTCTTTTCTGCGTAACGGGATTTGGAACCATTCCCTGGCGCTTTCGCGATCTCTATTATCTGCTTCAATACCGCATCGGAAAGAATGAGATGGGACTGAGAAGATTGGCTGGGATAAATAGATCCTGGTTTCGTCTCGCGGGTTCTCCGTCCTTGTCCCCGGAAATCGGACCTTCTCAACTCGACGCCCACGATTCCGATACTCCTCTCCCTCAATCCAGCCTTGCATTTCCCCTTTCAAAGTCTCCGGATGCGCCACTGACGGGTGTTCGAGCCCCCGCTACCGCCATGTGGAAACTCGATTTTGTGGTCTGGACCATGGTATGGAATACCTTTCTGCAAGCCGTCCTTTCGGGTTTCATGTGGGGACTCAATCGGTACGATCGTCCGTCGTGGAGTACGGGACTTTTTGTGGCGCTTGCGTGTATGGTTGCGGCGGCGGGTGGGATCATGTCGTTTGTGGAGGCGAAGAAAGTCAAGGCGATTGAGGGCGTGCCGGTGAGTGAAGAGGACAGAGAGAGATTGAGGATGGATAAGGAATTGGGGGTGTTGCATTATAATAATATCAAAGATGAGGGACCGAAGGAAAAGGAGAAAGAAGGAAAGGGGAAGAGAACAAAGGGAGAAAAAAGCAGAGCGGAGGAAGCGAGGATGCAGGAGAGTATTGAAGAGGGTGTTGCCCAGGTTGTTAGGTAGCGAGGGCGTTTGTGGGTTATTTGGGGGTTTGGCTTTGGGGTTCTGATCATGGAATAGGTAGGCTTTGTGGTGTGTGAATACACCTACATATATTTATTCATACGTACTCATGATAAACGTACATACGCATGAAGCGATGGGTTTGGGAATTGAGGAGGATAGTGTTTAGTGTTTATAAGTAAGCGTTTTGGCGGGTGGCATGAGTACATGCATGATTTTTCAATATCCATATACAATAGGATAATATGATGTTTCCCATGGGAAAATCGGATAGTTTCTGAACTTTATAAGTTTTTGCAAGATGGCGCCGGTGATGCGGTGGAGGAGAGATGTATGTTTGTTAGCTTATCAATGATTTATAACACAAATAAGAAGTTTGTTTAAAACGTAGAAAAGATGGCTACAAAAACAATCCAGCCAGGTTTCCTGGCAACAAATTCCATTTCATTGACGTTGCGTTATGTTATGTTGTAGCTTTTTTGACTCGTATGCTCCGCTCACAAATCAATGCATTGTTAAGTTCCATCCGCGTAAAAAGTTCCAGTAATGCTAAGTCGATGATATTCGACCAACCTAGAAGTTCCAATTCAACCTGATGCGTATCTTCTCTCGAAATCTCCATCGCCAGTAACATCCCTCAACCAGACATCTCTAAATCTCCACCTCCACCACCCTTCTTCTGCTCCTCCGCTCTCGCCTTTGTCTTATTTTTTGCTTGTTCCACCCATTCTTCATATGCCTTAGGTCCCTCTTTCAATTTATCCCCTATTACACCCTTCAATACTTCCCCTGCAAATCCTACAAAATTATGTCTTCGTAAAGCATTTTCGAATTGCCACTCATTTCTCTTCTGTTCCTCCCTCATCAACAACTCCACGTCACCCATTTCCCTCGCCCTAACCCTCAAATCTTTTACCATCGCCAATAGATTAAATCGTATCTCCGTCGCTGGATATCTTTCTATTCTCCTCTGTAAAACTGGTATAACCTTCTCTGGGAATTCTTCAACAGTCGACGCTCCATGAGATATAGGCGCAGGTTGTAGACCATCTAATTCATAGAGCGTACCATTTATAGACGTATAAGCAATGAAATGATAAACATCTCCATCCTCATCTCTCGACGATCGTTGCGTCTCGTCAACAAACGGACTTGACCTAGCGAAACTGTTATGAACATCTCTAATCAAATCGCTATTACTGAGCGCGTCTCCTCTGAATTCTGCCGGGAACCCCGCTGTGAAGTCTTTGAATTCGCGAAGGGGAGTGCCAACATCTATTTCTCCATCTTTATTCAGGAGGACCGAGAGGAGTGCTTGGGTGCCACAAGCATTTTGTATAGTTTGTGCCGCGAAAAAGAGATTCTCCGCAGCGGGATAATCGTAGGAACCATCTTTGGGCGTGCCATCTTTATTGGGGGCTTCACCGACGGGATATTTGAAGAGAAAGATGACGCCATAAATGGGAGAAAGTTGGCGGAGATAATCAGAATCGAGCGCGATCAGTTCTTCGAACTGTACATCTTTGACCCCGAGGTTATCGAGAAGAAATGTAAAGACTCCCTGTAAGAGGAAGATGTTAATTGTCTGTTTGCTCTGAACCAGGAATTATGTTGTAGGCTTCTTACTGCGTCAGATTCGACTGGAGTGGAATGTTAGTATCCATGGTATTTCTATTTAAATGTTGGTGATATATCAAGTGCAACACTTACTAGTAGACCAACCACCACTCATATTTGCTATAGTTTAATGTACAAGACGTGTGGTGGGAAGGAAATGGTTTTGAATTATAACTTTCCAAACATTTGAAGCTCAAGCTTCCGAAACTAGGTAAGCTCCAGGTGCGACGAATTACGTCTTGCCGCTAACATTGACGCTAAGCCCCTCCACACGTGATTGCACCCTGCTGCCCCCGGTGAGGTGCCAAGTGAGACGAGAATTGTGTTGGTAAATTGAAAAGTAGGGAGTAGATGCACGTCATATTTAACGTCGATGCGTTTCTGTAGATCTTTGAATTTATACATAATTGTGGAGAGGAATATATGGGTATATTGAGATCTCGACCTAATAACTTACTTTTTCTTGGAAGCTGACTGCATGCCTAGGGAGGTAGTTTTCGCGGAAGGGGAAAGATATCAGACAGGTCACACATCATTGAGCAGATCACTTGGAGATTTCCACAACACCAGGGGTTTGTTAATTTAATTGATTGATTGATTGATTTCCTGGCAGATTAATCTGATGGATTATCTAGACACATTATCATTGCAACCCCAGACGTTTGCAAATCTAATCCTGATCGCACTACACACGAGATAGCTACTATTCTTAACTGTAACGCCAACTGATTTTTATAGCCACTTATGGCTATTTATTGAGCCCAAAAGCTCAGCCCAATCAATAATTCCTCCAATTCTCAAACCCAATCCAAAAACGCCGCCCAATGCAAGATGCTGTATTGGTATATAAAGGATCGTGGGTGCTGGTATTCGTACAAGAATGCATAGCGAAAGAAAATCGTAAACTTCGTGAATCATTGGTCGGATATAAAGGAGAGTCGTTAGGATGATGTAGATATTAAAAGCAATACTTAAGGAGATCCATAAAGTGTAATCTCGTAAAAACTCGACGGTGCGCGCGTATTCGCATATTCAAAAAGGGGAATTCGGGGATAATTTGATATTAAAGCTCGCGGTTTTTTCCCTTGGGATCCACCGGAGTGTTGTCGTATTGAGAGTGAGGTAAATGCTGAGGATGATAGGTATAAGGTTGAAATTGAGGTAAATGCTGCATGTGTTGCTGCATATGGTCGGAGTGTTCAGTTTTGTTCTGGTCCGCAGATGACCTGGGCTCGAATGAAAGATGATGTAGTGGTCCTGGTCGTAAATGTTAAATCGCCTTCGTTCGAGGTTTATATCCACACGGTCGGAAGCACAAACCCGCCGAAATTGGAGCCGGAGCCCTGTCCCTCATACAGAGCAAAATCTTCCCCATGCTCGCTGTAGACCGTTGAACCCTCCCCAAAATTCGAAGATGCCGGACTATGGTACCCGCCATACCCACTTGGCGATGGGATTCCCAAGTAATGATTGGCGTATGGATCGAGAGTTAATGGCGGAATGGCTGCAGAAGAGATCGGATCTGGCGGCATAGTCATGATATGCTCTTGGCTGTAGGTGAAAGCTGGATTTCCGTAAGGAGACATGGTGTTAAAATTGTCCTCCATACCGTAACTATGATGTGAAAATGTCGGGAAAGAAGCTGTACGCTCTGGCTGAACCCAACCCATACGACTTCTAAACATTGAAACCATATCAATGGGGTATTCCATAAGATGAAGAGGTGTTTGCATGTTGGAATCAGAAGTTTGCGAAACGTTGATGGAGAACAATCGGCGAGCGATCTCTTCGATAGGTCCCAAAGAAAGACTGCCAAAATATGCTGCTCCGACCTCAGGGAATAGAGGTTCCACGACCAAAGCAATGGTATAGTAATGAGCAAGGATGACTAGCGCTGAAGGCGATCCGCGTGTTTGCTGCAAGAACATAACCGGTAGCCAGAATAACCAAGCTCGAAGTGGATTGAGCATCTCGAATCGCTGGGCGGCGGTATGGGATGGAGATACCTTTCGGACACCTCGAACAAAACTCATAAGTTGTTGAATGGCCTTGGTGTCTTCGCCGTGACTCTTCAAATGGACCTCAACCTTTTGAAGTTGAGCATAGGCGCGTTGCAATGCATCCAAATCTTGCTTGCGTGGTTGACTGAGTTTCTTCTGGCCGGGCGCTGGAGATGGCGGTGCGGTTGGGAACGTACTTTGCTCTGCAATAAAATCACCGAACTGAGATTCCATTTTCCAGGGTTGCATAGCGTCGATGACCTATTAGATGTTAGTTGATACTGAAATATGACACCCAATATTAGTTGTATTCCATACAGATGAAGTCCCATGCATGAGCTGGGTCCAACCACGCCTAAGTTTGTGTTAGCTTTATATTCTTTGGATAACCGCTTTGTTGATAACTTACCATTCCGTTGCTTGCCAAGAAAGGAGAAGTGAAGCTCCCAAGACTGCATCTGAATTTTGACGAGAAAACTCTCCAATAGCTTCGTGCAGGCCTTTGAGAGCAATACCACGATGAATATATGCCATATTTGCTGTGAGAGGGCAGTCTGTCAACCAAGCTAGATGAGTTGCAGACAAGGCGAGTAAAGCGTGCATGACGAAAGGATAGCTCGAACCAATCTTAAGCAAGCTAAAAGCTTGATTAGCATGTCAAACATTTATTGTGAACGCGGTTAATCTTACAGTGGAATCTGTCGAGTCCAAATAGTGAAATTTCCTGCGTCGTGAATGCTGAGCTCGCTGGAAACAGAAGCAACATGATGAATGAGGCGAAGGTCTTCGAAGTTGAAATACTGAGGGTTGGGAGCTGGATAGATGTATAGATCAGGGAAGGGAAAGTTCCCGGTCTGTTGCCATCGCTCGATGTCTGCTTCAATCTCCGGGGTCCATAACAAGTCTGCTTTCTCGGGCGTGGCAGCTCGTTCCTCCTGTACTGGCATATCCATATATGGACAGCGACAGTTATGTTTCGTACAGTTTCGACTAAAATATTATCAGTATCGAAGCTTCTTCAAGTCATAAGATGGTTTGTTTTCCATCGACATACCATTGAGGAAAGTTCTCGTCGCAACGGATGTGTCTACGTTTACAGGTTTCACAACCCTTTCGAGATTTGGTATGACTATTTCAAGTTCAGTCTATGTCCACAAAGGTATTGCTCGAAGTGTATTTCTTACCTCCTACGAGGGGGTCCACCTCCAGGTCCGGCCATTTTGAATAAGGCTTGGGGAAAATAAGAAGTTAAAAAAAAGTGAGTAAATAATTGACGACGAAGGCTTGAACGAGTGAAAGCCAACGTCGAAACGAGGTTGAAAAGGTAAGGTCAATAGGATATATAGAAAGCTAAAAAGTTTATATGTTGCGGGAAAGAGGCAACAGAGGGGAAGGTACTAGAGATCTAAAAGGTCTCCGAGGCTGCCGGATATATGCAAGCTTCACAGTTTTGCAAGCGAGTGTAATGGTAAGGCTGCAAGAGCCAGCCGGGTTCAATATCTTCTTGAATGACAAAACAATCAGATCTAAAGGCGCAGCGGCTGAACGCAACGTAACTGTATTCCGATGTCGAGGTGAGCTTGGACAGACTTGGAGCAGCAAGTAAGCATATAAGCTGGGTATGTCTTTAAGGATCCGGAAGATCAAGGGAGAATCCGGCCTGATATAATCGTCACACAAAGAGTAGTGATTGCGTAGCGATTGTGTGGGTTTAAGTTGTTCAACGAAGGTATGTTGTGAGTCAAGGCTGCGAAAGGGATTTCCTCCGAAGGCTTGCCTTTTAGGTTTTTGGGAGAATTAGGGCTGAGTGAGGACGACACAAAAGCGAACGGAAGGAGCCAACGAGGGCTTCCTAAGAGTGATACACACAAGCGAATGTGGTGGGAGGGATGAGTTGCAGCGAACGTGAGGGCTGAAGTGTGTTTGTTTTCTGGATGATCCTGATGCGAAAGGGAAATATCAAAATCATGAATTGGCTGGCGATGCCAGCATTCTAATAGCAAAAGGCGTCCTTGCCGGGAGTTTGGCAGAATTGATGGAATAGGTATAGCTCTCAGCACAGCCAAGGTACCCGGGATGCGGAGCGCTTGAAAGCCTGCATGTGTAGGGCAGGGTAGTGTGGTACGGATTGTCTAGGATGATGATGATTTGGATTTAGTATGGTCAGGATTGGATGGTATGGTGGAGATGGTAGGAAGGGTAATGGTTAGTAGTGTATGATAAGTGTATGGAAATAAAATCTTTTTTTTTTGGCTGAAATAGGCAAATTTAGGTCAGGTGGAGTGGAATCAATTGATTAGTGAGTATTCTCCCGTAGTAATCATCGAAAAACTCAAGAATTAACTACTGGTGGGAACTACAACAGTTCCAAGGGGCAGGCAGACATTAGCATCTTTAGTAGACGATTACCTAGCAAACTGCATGGCAGGTTCTGCCATGGCAGATTCTGTCATGCCGCCATGGAATTCTCTGCTGTAGTCTACTACCTGGGCTAAGAGTGCACTATCTCATTATCACCGGCTCTCCACTATTTTTTTCATTGCTCCAGTATCTATTTTCATAACGAGGAGGGCAAACAAACAATCCTGGGTGCCACAAGGAGGAAGATTTTGACTGTATCAGTGTGAGGTCTTGGATTGATCAGGTAATAGTCAAGTACCAGTATCGTTATTAGTTATAGAGTAATAGTATATAGGCTGTATAATACCAAGGAATTGGTGAGGTTTCTTTTAGTAAGATAGATGTAATGTGTTCAAAAAAGGTCAATGGGGGCAGGGTAACGGGGGGTACCGAAGAATGGAACTGGTTTTCTATCGATTTCGGCTCCGATAAACAATATTGATCTCTTTTGGGGGCGGAACCACCACAACTAACCAGGTGCTTTGACAGTTTGCTGGATTTGATTCAAGGTAGCATTTGCTATGGTTACTATGACCACAACATTGTATGTCCGCAGTCTACCGGTGCTATGAAGCATTGAAACTGTTAACATTTTCAAACGCAGGATAATTGCTTGCAAAATAGCAGACTAAACTTTCAAGGCAAACCTGAGCTATGATACCTGTAAGTACCGAAGATACAATGCTCATAGGTGCCCAAAAATAAATGAGCAAGAAACGGACATTGAAAAGTCCATTTAGGTTTCACTTGGAAAAAGGTGGCAGGGCAAACAAGTAAGGGGGAAAAATGGGCAAAACGAAAGCTCGGATAAGAATAGCCTATTTTAGTTTAACCCTTTCCGAAGTTGATGTTTTCGTTTCTGACATACTCTCTGTCTACACGAAGTTTCGATTGAACCAATGATTATTTTTAACCCTAAAACATTATTACCGTTCGTCGTTCGTTCGCTCGCTCGCTCGCTGAAAGTTTGTACTGTAAATCAAAGCAAAAGAAATCTAAACCCCCTCTGCCCTCCTCTACCTATCAAAATCTCACCGCTTTCCATGTTCCCATCTAGCTTTTCAAAAAAGACTAAGAAAAAACTCTATTTTACTGCGGATATGCTAGCAAAATCATCCACTTACCTAATTTTGAAATCAATTCCTGCGTTGAAGTGAATATATGATGCGACGGTGCATAACTTCAAATGTAGGGAGAAACATAAGGTTAGTGGAGGAAAGTTCCCATCTTCCTTGTCTTGAACAACGAACCAGCTTTCAGCGGCGTAGATCTTCTGATGCAGTCTTTGGAATAAGGTGTAACAAGGATCAGAGGTAGTGATGGTTGGTTGTACTCAGTAGTGGATGGAAGGCGGAATGCGCCTTGATCCAAAAATAAATTCTATGAATATTTGCTAAGTTCTAACCGTCCACTTACATTTACATACGGACGTAAATACCTACTACACAATGACTTACTCACATGTGCCTATGACAGCTTAATGACTTGAATCGGACTGGATAGCCGAGTTGGTGTTGGAGGACGGATTCACATTATCTGTTTGTGGTTGAATAGAGTGGAAGATATCTTCTTACTGGTTGATTTCCGAGTTCTGTTTGCATATCACCAATGGAGACCTGCCGCATTCTCTTATGTTTCTTACCGGAAGAAGGATTGGCTTGCAATATTGCTGGCCATCACCCTCCTTCGATGTTTAAATGCTATGGCGAACCAATCAATATCCCTGATCAATGCAAAGGGTTCCATGAATCCATGATATTGAAGTTGATGGTACCCGCTATGGGCATAGGGCTCCAGCCTCCATTTTCTTTGCTTGGACTTGATGACAGAGGTTTTGTTACATCATTTAATAGAAAAGGGTTAATTACCTGGATTGAACCTGGATCAACTTACCAATGTGGCATTGTAGTATTTTCCCTTTAACTGAAGATAGCCAAGGGAGAAAGCTTGTCAATACAATATACTGTTGCCTGTCACTAAAGAAACATAAGAGTGTAAGTGTCTAAATGTCTAAATCTACTAGCAATAACGATTGATGTAATGGTAGGTTTAAGTTCTTAACCTGAAAAAGACGAGAATTGATGCACTACCAAACTACTACACACGGCTCAATCATTAACCAAACCAATCGACCGAGGTAATTGAATATACCCACCTAGCCCGTTTCCTCTTTCGTTCAACGTAACGTCCATGATACATCACACATCATACATTATCATAGCCTTCAAGCGATTTGCAGTACGGAGTAATCGACGAGATGAACGGCAAGGCAAGGCAGAAAGCGAAAGCGAGAATGTGATGACATTCGATCAGAACAGATTATAATATGATGTTGCTACACTACGCTCTGCACTACGCTGCACACTGCAATGCAAATGTAAATGCATGAATGTGAAGCAGGCCCGATATCTATCGATATCCCATCTATCCTTTACTTATTCGGGAACATCATCCATAACCCCCATCCATCCCCATCCATTCAATCATGATCCATCACACCCTTCACATCCATCACATCCATCACATCCATCCGTCGCCTTACTTGTACTCACTCTCAATTGCTGTGCTGAAACTTGAAAGCCCATGAGCACAATCAAATCAAATTGAACCAGCTTATGATGGCATTGTAACGCAGCTTACGCATCGACGCTTGCCCGCCGCTCAAGCCCAACACCACTCTTCACAGGAAGATGGCCTCAAGGGTTCCTCGTACATACGCATTTGTCGATACTGGTGACACAGGCGAACGACTCCGCCTCGAACTAAACCACGACCAGCATGACGGATTCAAAAATCGATTTCTTACCAGTGTCGCACTGTCGAAAAGGGGTCTTGAATTGGGTGGAAGCAAGCAAAATAGACAAGCATTCATTAGGTCCAAATGTGGAAGATTGGTGAACTTTCGCACTCGCTCACACATTTTCTCGTGTCCATTTTTGCATCACTACCATCGTTACCATGTCATGATACGGTACTGAGAAGCCCTGAATGTTTGTGTTGTTTCTGATTACATGCTGACTGAAACTGCCGGCGGCTGTGCAAAATCAAGATTAAAAAAAAAAAGAGGATGTCATTCAAAAACATCGTGAGGGCATTGAATACCAATTCCTTCTACACCACGTCGATATTTGGAATAGCCCCTTCATACCCGATCCGCTCTTTCCACGGAACTCGGATATACTACCCCCGTCTATTTTAGATAATCATATATATTACTTTGAACAACGATGCGAAGTAGAAAGATGTATCAAGTGATCTAATTAACAAAATAAGCAGATAGACGAAATTGTCCCGACTGACATATTCATTTGTACTCAAGTTCTGCCCTATGATCCGAGTCATTATCTCATAATTCCTGAGTAGCGTCCCGGGTTACCACTCCGTCGGGCTGTACATTCAATGGGTACTACAATTCCATATTCTGCACTCTAAAACCTTACTCCATACTCGTAGAAGGAATTTGACACAGCATCTATCAACCATACAACATCTCATGATTAGCATTTCGGGCAGTGAGCTCTTCCCTCCCGATCGCCGTCTAAATATTTTTAAATGACTAAGGAGAGAGCGTATCCTACGGTATTTCATTCGACTACCCACAACACTGACCAGGGAATTTACGCATCAAGTATCAAGTGCGAACCTTACCAGGCATGACCTCGGGCCACCGTTGAGCTTCTGAGCTCTGATTGTCTCACTTAGACAGGTCCTTAGATCCAACCCATGGTTGGCCGCGGCTGAAGGGGTGAACCCAGCCATATCTCACTATCCCGTGCGTTCAGATCTGCGACTGGGGATTCATCTATACGGTTTCAGTTTTCCCAAGTTTCTTCCTACAAATTACCATCTTTTTGTAACGAGAAAAATCAACAAACCCTAAAACCCCCTTTTTGCTGCACGTTATTGGTTCACTCACCCTCGCCAAGGACTAGGGCCTTGGCTTCACCGCCTTATGTCACTGCTTATGGATCGATAGAGATTTGGTTATGTGAACTTGGGTGTTGGGGGGTAGGAGGGGAGAGGGATTTGATTATTCATATATTGTCAGGATGAGTCAAAACTTCCATCGTTTCCTTCTGTGTGCTTAGCATAAAAGAAGGTGGACGGACTAATTCTATCTTGCTATGCAGAGAGATTTTCTTGTGACAGTGACATCGATCATACAGTACATATCACTTCGAACGCCTCCTTCATCAAATCCTGTCAATCGCGTGGCCAAAACATCAGTCGTATGCATGGAACTACTGAACAATTACTCTATAGAGCGAAGTCTATAAGTCTGTACATCAGTCATTGGGTACAATCATCACTGCAGCATGCAATGGGCAAAAAGACATGTTTAAATCCCCAACAATTTATTTTTAGTACCCATTTTTCTTCTAGAAGATCTGACTTTCCTTCCCGCGCGGTACAAGAGCATGCTGTGCTGTGCTGTGCTGTACTAAAAGAACACACGAAAGTTTACATGCAACATTGAAATACTACGTAGTATGAAAATCGGACAACAGCAATAGCTACCGCAAGTTTTAAGCACAGAAACTACACTACTGTACGTATGTTTTCATTCACATAATCATGCATGCAGCTGTGTTAATAATCGTCCGTTTTTAAATAGTGGTCAGATTCGATATAATTCAGGTCCGATCTTACCAGGCATCGTTTACTGTCACTGTTTGTCGGGTCGCCTCTTTTTTCCCATTTATTTTATACATGCATGACTTCGATCGCTATGCTTCACTATAGTGCTCTATGATTTTTGGTGCTGCAAACTCGTAGATCCTCGGTCCTTCTCGAATAATAGCTTATCTTTCATATTTTGTGTTTTCACTACTCTTGAGAAAATGTGATTGGGACGCCTGCGGAGTGCCATGCTATAGGGATGCTATCAGTGTCCACAGTCCACTGCATTGGATTTCACCTAGCACTTTGGTAGCTAACATAAAGTTTTCAGCGTTTCCTGGTTTCCTTCGTTCCCCCACTTTCCCACTTTTCCCCAGCGCAATAGTGGTGTGCTCGGCTGGTTTTCTGAGCAGCACCTTTTTGTAGAAAACTAGAAACCTTACCACCGACGTCGATTTTGCATTGCTTATCCCTTACTCATTTCTGCGTGGTGTGGGGCTAACGGCGACAGCACAAAGCTACTGATACAGATGAGGCAATTGTGGCCATATTACAAGGATTGATTTGTCTCGGGATTAATGGAAATCCACATAGTCGATAGGAAAGTCCCATGACCTTTTACTATTTCTCGATCACCAAGGATACCACCCAAGCTTGATCCTGTACGAAATATGGGAAGTTTCGAAGAGATAACATGTTTGCCACGCGAGTGGAACTTTAGTTAAAGATTTTTGGCGATGGAATGGGGTTTTTTGAGCAAAGATTGACCTATGCACGTCAAATCTAAGCTCGGGGATAAAGCTTCAACAATTATTCATTGAAGGCGTGGAATTTCCCATCCTATGGGACGATCATTTTGGCGGTGAAGTGTTTTGGTTAGACACGCGAGGGGAACCTGCTCGTCCCCCTCGTCTAAAACCTAATACAGATTTCCCCATCAAGGTTCGTAACTCCTGCGTAGATACCATAGTTTCAACGCGGAATGCTCAAAAAAAACATCATGATTCAGCGTGAAGAAGAATTAAGCTCAGAGCATGAGGTTGGTGTTTCCGGCGCAAGCTCCAAATGAAGAATGCTTGACCGGCTCCAACTTCTAAACCGCAATATTGGACCCTGACTCTGCGGTGTTCAACCTATCTCCTTTGGGCGGACTTCTGCATAAATGACAACATTGTTGGATCATTTCGAGAGGCTCAAGAGCATGGTTATTCCTAGAGTAGTTCTTTCTCATACTTTTCACACGCTACGTTGAACCAATTAGACGCTGGAAAACTTCAAAATCAATATGCAGCTACCACATGTTACTTAGCCTCGGAGGGCTTGTGAAACCATTCCTTGCATTTCTATCTCTTGGTAAATCATGGTGATAGATGTCATCCAAAGTCCAATTCCCTATTTGGAGATATCTGAGTGAGGACGGTGAGGACGAAGCATGGAGCATCGAATGGAATCAAGTCATGGGTAACAGTCAAGGGGATATCGAAAATCAACGGGTGCGTACATCCAGAGCCAACGTATCTAGCATCTGTTGGGCCGAAGTATCGACATTGAATATCCGGTCGTATGTGTTTAATGACCATGTCACTTGCCCTGTTCATGATCTTATGGAGAATAAAAACAAATTTTTGGGATCTTTTGTCTCGGTATCAACATACCAGGGCGAGCAGGGGGCAAGGTTCTGTGCACAATTCTTATGAAAAACATCTTACCTTATTGCGCCTGTTCTCCGCAAGACTGGTTAAACCGGGCCACAGCGCCAAGAGGCCAAGCTTTTATACTTCAAGTAAAGTTTGGTCTTGGCTTTTCTTGATCAACACGGGTGTTTGGTTTTTGAGTGGAGGGCGATGAGGGTTAAAACAGCCGAGACAGCCTTTTAAACTCTTTTGATTACTAAAAATAGCCCATATATATTGGCTATATTGGGTAATCAATTCGCTTAGGAACAGTCTATATTCTGGGGCCCTTATTCTGTACTGTTCTCTTAGATCCACTTGTGCAAAAATCGAACAGTATTGAAAAGATTCTTGAACTCATCCCGAGAATTCACCTCCCGTAAATCCGATATGTGGAGTGGAATTGAACCTAGGTACCGGGGACTCCGATGCTAATTCAATGAGCGAGAGGCAATCCGTAGGGAGGAAGGAGACCAACACATCTAAAGACAGCGATTTTCCCACATGATTCAGACTTTTTCTTTCTCAGAGACCCGAGGGCAAAGAAAGTCATTCGTTGTGGCTGCAGAATCCTATTTGCCGGTTCAAACTACACTTCACCATCAACCATTATATCCAGGCAGCAGGAATTGCTTCAAATAGTGTAGTTTTAGCATTGTAAACGGTTTGGACTATCGCTATACTACCACCCGTGCGCCACATCCCGCTTCCTCACTAGAACTACCTTTCTGAGACGCACGAGAGGGGAAATGCAAGAAAAAGTAACTATACACGCACAGCACCTTATTAGGTTTGACTTATCTATCCTATTCTTGCATAATCTGAGAATTGACCTATGACGAAAGGAAAACTCAGTGTTTGTGCTTCTTTTGTTACATCCGCTGCCATCGTTCACTCGGACTCGGACCGCACTGATGTTCATGTCCTTAGGCAATATGTTAGATTTTCCATTCTATCTAGTCTCTCGGAATAGGGTGTAGAAAGGCTCCGTGTTCTCTTCCACATTCATGGGCTCCCCTCAGTAGAGAAAGGTGGAGATGAAGGAAAATCATGCATATGCTGCAACAATAACATGTTATTGCAAGGTCAAACACACAAGATCTATGACCTGTCCTATCTACGGGCGTCCTTTTGCTGTAGAGCATTAATCTTACAGGAAGGGGAATACACAAGAACTTTCGCGAAGAGAAACAATAAAGACTGCGGGGTATGTTCATGTATTCTCCAGCCCCTCGATCTAATTTTAGATAGTCGGTGAACGTGTCATTTTTCCTTCGCATGTACTCAAGCATCACTGCAGTAATCCCACTTTTAGTAAAGAAAAGACGAATTGGAACAGCGATCAACGGTTATAATCCTGCAAGTATGCATTTTGTCTGCTGAGGATCGAGATATGGAATCGCATGGTGTGAATCTGCTACCCATAAATTGAGAGGCTGGATGCAACATGTATTGCTACATTAATTCAATAACACAGCAGCAGCAAACAGTGAAGATGTATGGCTGACTACCTACACGCATTTCCAATCATGACTAACCCTTTCAATATTATCAAGTTTCCAAAGTTTCTCCAACCATCCATATACGCAGGCAGGTATGTACCGGTATTGCATAGATTCCATCCAGTACGCCGTACCACCTCGATTCCGTTTCAGTCACTACCACCGCCATCGTTCGACTATTCGAAGGAGAACGAAAAATTGCCGCATGAGGTAATATGTCGCGATACGTAGGGTTTCTATCCGCGCTTGATAGGATCAGAAACAAGCAGTCATGCACGCCGTCTTAGTCATTATTGCCAATGCTCAGGGGGTCGCATTATACAAATAATTTCGCTCGTCTCCTTGAACAAACATGTCCCAACTATAGAAAGGCAGTCTTGATATCAACAAGGCTGGAGTAAGAACTCTAAGTAGAGTTCTCACATTGATTTGATGAGCCACCACGACTTCGTGGTTGTGTAATCGTAGGATGACAGTTATTCAAGTATTCTGACGGCGAAGTCGCTAAGGCGGTCTGGAATGAGATTGTTTAATGGTTGCTGGTTTATGAATATGAGCAATTACCTCGTAATCGTCCAATTTTCACGCGTATGGCGGCGAAGCCTCGCGGTGAAGGAACATCCTGAGCGAGTAATCGGTCCATCAAGTCAGCATGCAAAGGGCCGACATTACTATACATGTCACTATCTGGGGTTCACTTATCATTCATCGATTATTCACCGTTTACAATCAAACAAGGAGTCTGCGATGGCATTCAAGATTGCATGGGGAAAGTATTGTTTTCAGCATTCTATACTTAGAAGACGTTTTATTATTCGAGAATATCAATCTGAGCTTCATTCGGGTCCCAAGTAGGTTTTCAGTGCGAAAATTCATGGCTTGAATATATGAACAGCCTTTTCTGGGGTCATTGAGTCTCACCATGTCAATCAAACATTGTGAAAATGTTGCATTGGATGTAATGGCAGGTAAAGTTGAGATTTGCAATATCTGACCGAGATTGATCCAATACTCTAGTTAATTTCATTGTCCCAACCGAATTCAATGCTCTAGATGATCTCAATACATCTATGAAATCAAAAACATGAAATAGACTAAAAAATCACCAGTCTCTCATCTCCCACTCCCAATCCAGGTCATCAGAGATTCCAAGCATGACTAAATTTATACGTCTCCCAAAATACTTCTACCACAATACCATTAGCTCTAATCATGCATTCTAGAGATATCAAAAACGCAAGACCTCACTGGTTTTGATTCAAGAAACAACCCAATTCTCACACCCATCTCGCCCAATCCACGCTTCTACTCCAGACATATAACGATTCCTATACATCCATCCATCCCATTCCGGCATTCCGGCATTCCATCACGAAACAAACTTTCGCTGTATCTCCTGCTTTGGATCTCCACTCCAGACCTACATATCTTTCACCACAGCAACATGCAACACAAAATACTACATTCTCACACCCTTCCACGTTCGCGGGTTATCCTCCCTACTCTATTCTTTTCCTTCTGCACATGATGACTCAAACAAGCCCTCACTACTAAGTTTTCCCCTGGTCGAATTGTACCCCCTTCCCTATCAAATATCCTACAAGCACATTCAATAGCTCAAAACTTAGTAGGGTATATTGATACATAGAGTTTGAATGGACATGCTGAAGGACTCCAATATCCCACAAGCATATTCAATAGTTCAAAACCAAAAAACCCCCCAAAATACTAAACTGACAGGTACATAAAGTTTGAACAGCCATCCCGGAGTCCTCAAGAAGAGGAGGAAGAAGAAGAAACTCAACGTTGATCGACAGAAGAAGTGAAACATTTACAAGATATTTGCTGCCAAACCCCGAGGCCCTGAGTTCGGCGATTCGGGGAAGTCTAGAAGCGGGATTTGCGATTAGAGTCCGAGGCTGATGAAGTGCCGATCTGATCTGAAGAGGACGACAGGGGGAATCGGAGAGGAGGTGGTGGACGAAATTATCATAGAGTGAATATAGATAGGGCTCCGGGGATATCTCCGCGGATGAACGTGGAAGGAAGCAGGGTCTCGGGGAGATCTAGGGTGCAAGCAGGTGGAGTCCCTCTGTAGATGGGTGGAAATTTTGTGCCCTAGTGACATGTGGAAGATGCGTGGATGTATTGCGGTACTGTAGATACCTCCTCATGAGTCTGTTTCGGGTTGAGTGAAGATATGGGACCCGGGTGTGTAGCCAGATCCAAAGAGAGGTCCCGTGCAAGATACACACACACATGTTTAGGGTTAAATTAAGTTTTGCATGGATACTCTGCCCTAAATGCCATTTCATTCCCCAATTCCCGAATATCAAAATTGTCAATACCACCTACCTCACCTCCTTTCGCCCCATCATCGTATCAAACTCAAAATCAATCCAGTCCAATCCACCGGTGAAACCCGCACTCCTCCAGTCCACCTAGACTGTGTAAATTCTAAAATTCCATATCCCCTTTTCACACATCCATCCATCCATCCACACATAACATGCACACAGACATGTGCATGCGGATACAGGTATGAAGGTATCCACCTTCCCCCCATCCCATCCCTCCCTATTTCAAATTCTTCACCTCCTGCATTCTCCGTATCCACTACCGGTATTTCAGCTCGCGCCCAGCAATCCACTACTCCACAGAGCACATTACATAACATCATACTGGATGTATGCGCCCTACGAAAGACAACTCATACACCGGGTATGTACCTCCTACCTTCCTACCGACCTCCTTACCGGAGACTTTTGCTCCCCTTTCCCACTTTCCCATTCTGCCTCTCGCATACTCATCATCACCCCCAATTGTCCTCCAACTCATACATTTACATTCACGTTAGCATTATCCTGACATCGCATCCTTCAAATTTCAATCAACAACAAACATTTCAAAATCTCCCTCTGTGCTACTATGTACTATTCGCTCACCAACTATATGCTATCTATCTACTTCATCTATCTACCTAAATAATAACCCGTCGCCAAAAACATGCCCATCTCAACGCTATGCTTGTTGCAAAAAATGCCTCCCTTCGCCCATCCCATTCAAAGCATATTATGCCCATCCGTACCTCTTCAATTTCTCGCTGACCATGGTTTCTTTCACTTCTCCCCCCAGAATATAGAGCCCAAACAGGAGGTATCAAGATCAAGTATATCTATCTAATTGTTTTTGCTTACTTGCATTTTCATCCATCCATCACACTTCCCGTTCATCCACCCATGACTATGCATGACATGTCCTTAGGGCTATTATCAGCCCAACCCACAACACCCTACCAGCGTTCCACACCTTCTCAAGCACAAAGTGGAAAGAAATTAAGAAAGAAGAAAAATCGATCGCCGTGCCATCCCTTTTGCCAGAATGTAGTATGCTATTTTCCTCTTTCAACCCCTATGGATTGGATTGCCATCCTTCAATCATCGTTCTTCCAAATCACTAATCATCCCATTCGCTTTAATCATCAGTATCCATCCATCATCCCATAAAACGTAACCTTCCTCACGTTGAATATCTTTTGTAAATACAAATAAACCATGCATATTTTGCCCTCGAGCTCCTGCATGCTTGTTGTTTGACCTTTTCTTTTCCTCGTCAAATTGCAACCTATCAGCTTGCATTTATCTTTAATCATTCCCTATCCCATGGACGCCCATCTGCCTAAATTGTAAAACATTTCAATTCTCAGATTGCAATATACTTTGAATTTTCGAACTGGCCCGAAGGTCATCCTATCCATATAGATATTTACAGGTTGTATGTTGATCTTAAAGCTGCGATATTTGCTGGAGCAACATTGCTGTTGAGGAAGCCATTGAAATCCGGAATTAGAGCCTTATAAACATCGAGGACCTGTGGTTAAAGAAACAAATGTTAGTCATGTCCAAACATTATGACAGGAGGAAATCAATAGCTTACTTGTTGGAATGCTTGTTGTAGTTCGACGTTCCAAGTACTGCCAGGTTCAACGTCCTTTCCGTATTTTGCAATTGCAGTGACAAATTGCGCCAAAGTTTTCTCCATGGCTTGTGGGTTTAACATGACAATCGACAAGAAGCCCTTGAAAGCAGTAGCCTTTTCCAGGGTGTGATCAACATCTTCGAGAGCCTTGAGAAATGGTTGAGAAAAGGTGGCCAGGTGGGGTGACAGGATCTCAGCGTTGAACAAGCCCATTCGTCCTAGAGCTATAGCTGCATTCTCGTTCATCGACTTTGGTACCATTGGATTGGACAGTATTTCGAGGAATTTTTCAGACAATTTGGGCACGTATGGGGCCATGTCCTTTTGGTATTGAATTGCCACCTCACCTGCCGACCAGCATGCATTGTTGAGTACGCTAAAGGTCGACTCAATCTGTTCATCAACAATTGAATCAAGGTCGAGTTGACTAATGAGCACAGGGAGTAGCGTGGGGAGGAATTCTCGTAGTTGTGGAAACACGTATTTTGCACAATCTCCTAATAATGCGTAGGATGATTGGCGGACATCGTTCTCTGGATCCTCCATGCAATATACGAGAAGTTGAAAAAGTTGGGGCTGCGAACCGGATACGAGAGCTGCAGATTGCTTATCGTCAACTGCTTGGATAATCGCGCTCAATAAATCCAAACTAGTTACCATGAAATCCTTGTCCGGAGTATCTAACCCTGGATTATTGGCCGCTGCCATGAATTCTTCCAGGTTTTGATGAATGATTGTCACACATCTCGTGAAAACGGGGGCGGCAAATGGGGCGAAGCTATCTTCCAAAGCAGTAGCAACGTACGACAAGCATTCTAAGAGTGGGAACAATTCTCGTGATTGATCAGAAACTTTGTGCCATCTGTTAATCAGTGCTGGCATCAATAAATCAATGAGTTCTGGTTGCGCCAAACCTTGACCTACGTGCTCGGCTAGTGTTTGAACGCAGTCGTACAGAATGAACATGTTACGATCCTTGTATTTCTCAAAACACGTGACAAATTGTTGAATGATTGGCTTGCAATAAGGCGTGAGGTTGGTACCTGCTTTCTCTTCGAGATGCGCGAATGCTGAAGCCCCAGCTTCTTGAACCCTCTTGTTGCGGTCCAACATCTTTGTCAGAATGCCTTCCATCATAGGCTCAAAATACTGTGCTCGCTGGTTCGGGTCTTCCAGCCCAGCCCCCCAAGCCGAGTATCTACCGAGAGTCCAGCAGGTGATTTGCCTTACCAAGGGTTCGGCATCATTCAAGAGTGAGATCAGGTAGGGTACCAGTTCGGGAAGATGTGGCCTAACAACGTCCATACAGCCTTCAGCAACGGCACCGAGAGCGAGAACCGCTGCTTCTCGGTGTGGCCATTCCTGATGTCGTAGGTTGGTCATCAAATATGGAAGAATTGTGTTGAAAACTGGCCCGCGGAAATCGTTTGCAAAAACGTCAAGTGCCGCAGCTGAACACTTTCTCAAATTCCACCTGTCTTCAGGGGCCTCGTCGTCATCGTCCTCGATTTCCCCTTCATCAAGGTCATCATCATCTTCCATGCCTGCGAGTTTGGCGTAATCGACACCATTCGCTGCTCCATTGTTGTCCCCATTTACCGCTTGCATTCTAGCAGCTTTAGTTTTGGCGAACTTGGGTTTGATATCCTCGGCGCGATCCTCGACATCGGCATCATCGCCTCCCCCTTCAAGCATGGCAATGTCTTCCTCACTATATATCATACTCTCAAGTAGCACAGGTATAATTTTGTCAAGGTATGGACCCAATGCAGTGTATAACTCGTTGTGCTCCCCGACACTAAGCCAAAATTCGGCAGCGTCGCATGCCAAATCCTCGTCATCAACTTTTCGTTGCTGTGCTATCATATAATCAACCAATCCGCCGATGTGAGGAAGAATCTTATCAGGTCGAATCTCCACAATCTGAACAAAGGCTCTGCAGACCTGTCGCCTAACTTCATTTGAGGGATCACTGGCGAGTTGAAACAGGCGGTTAAGAAGATCATCCAAAGATACAAGTAAGGCTTGAGGTTTGTGTGGAATGAAGATATTCAAAGCGGTCAAAGCCAAAGTTCGAATTCGTGGCCTCTCATTCGCAGCGAACACAATGAGTTTTGGAATGATGAAGGCAAGCGGTCGCTGTCCTTGGTATTCCTTGTCTAGCATTTTTCGATTATCTTCACAGATCTTCGACAAAGCTGCCATGGCTCCCTCCTGTGCTTCGGGTGAAATTGTTCCACTGGTATTCCCAATCAAAGCCAGTAAATCTGGTAAAATCTGTGGCCATCCCAAAATACCTCCCTTACTAACGATTTCTGTAATAACATTTCCTGCGTAGTTTCGTATGGTTGGGATTTTGTCTTGGAGGGCTAATGGAACCGAGGATTGTATAAGAGATAGACTCTCAGGAGGTATTGATTTGTACCCAGATCTAATATTATTCTTCAGCATAACAGCTGCTGCCGATCGAATCGCAAAGTAATCATGTGAAGTATAACTTAGGCCCGAAGGAACCTCCGAATGCGAAAATAGGTAGGTCAGGTAATTATTGATATCTGGCGAAGACTTTGCTTGAGATAGCATCTGTTTGGTATGATGATTAGATCGGGCTCTGCAAAACACTTCCATCTTAGACTATGCATTTTCAAAGGAAAAACTTACAATCTCTGCTTGCTTCTGAGCAGTCTTGTCCTGCCCACTTAACGAGTCTTTCAAGCATCCTGACAATTGCCTCAAAGCCTCCTGTTCTGGCTGCCACGCCATATCTGTTACCCTCTCACTAGGAGCCTGTCGCACCTTCGATTTGGAGTATTCTAAAGATTCCGATATGCAGGTACGCACTTCAAGGTAAGGAATAGAAGCTCTAGGGGGAACACAAGAATTTACTTGTGGGACGTTAGAGGAGGTAGGTCGACATCTGTCGCAAAGGTTGAAGAGTTAGCTTGTGATAATGGTTTATGAGAGGATTGATGGACATGATAGATCATTGGATGGGGTGCGAATAAAGGAGGAGCATGACTTACGAATCGCAATTGTGAAGGGGGAAAAGACAAGAAAAAAGGTAGAATGTGAATTGTGTTACGATTCAATGAAGTAGGAGTTTGGTGGGGTGTCAATTTGTTTGCTAGATCCAAGGGCGGCAGAGAAAAGCTGTGTCGAAATTTGGTGGTTTCGATATGGTACTAGTACAACGATACCCATATAATAACGCTTGCAGGGGGGTTATTGGTTTGTACGGAGTATAATGTGAATAAATGTACGTACGTACGTAGGAGAATGATGAGTGTATAAAATTGTGATTGAAGCTTTTTGGGTTTTTGACCGGGGCTATTCGTAGAGCTTTTTCGCAGAGCTTTTTCGTAGACGGTGGATGAAATGATAACAAATGACAAAGGGTTTATTTATTTATATGGTACCCGATAGGTAGAGAGGGAGGGAGGTAGTACTAGGTACTATGTAGATACCTTGGTGGATGATGGAAACGTATCGTATCATATCATACAAGTCCAATGCGGAAAAGTTATGACTGGAGGGAGCGTAATAAGTGAATACTGAATATTATATGGGGAGTTTTGACGGCTACCAACCTTTGATAGGTAGGTTCGTAAGGGTCTTTTGCGTATGCTACTCGAGTGTACTTGACAATTTGCTCTTCCTAGTACTGTATCCTCTTTGACTTTGTTCTTTCACTCACTCACTCACTCACTCACTCACTCACTCACTCACTCACTTGTACCTACCACCAACTACGCGTAGCTACTCGTGCTTGGTGAAGAACTACAGGCCAAAATTGAATGGTTGTGAAGAACGAACTTCTCGCTTGGAAAAATAACTCTCGAGGGGTACCTAGGTAGTTGACTGGAGAGCTTGTTGTCGGTATAGATATGGGTGTTGCTTAACCAATAAGATTGGACAGAATTGCAGAATGACGGGATGGTATAGGGCATTCGCAGAATCGAATGTTGGAAGAGAGAAGTAACGCCGAATTGGATATATTCATTATACCTAGAATAACTGTAAATATAAAAGATATCTATAGATAGGTAGACCAGGATACAAGTTTCACAATAATATTAAGTTCGATATAATAAACGTCCCATCAAATCATTTTTCCATCTCAAGACGGATCAATATCTTGCTACTTGCTACCTCATGACTGATATCTGTAGATACACTATTTGTTCATACAATTTATCACTAAAACGAAGAAAGATTCTTTCCAAGACACCGTGTAACTCCAGAACCCAAGGTCCCAGCCTAAAGAATATCGTATTCACGAAAAATCTAAATTGCAAATATCTAGTTCTATTCACTCAGTAAAGGATTTGCGTTCAATGGGTTGGCGTATCGCACAATGCTTCACATTCAAATGGACTTATTGTGAGGAGCCAACAACAAGCCACATCGGTGGACCTGCAGCCGGGACAGTTCATACATATACTTATCCGATGATTGATCATTGTAGCTCCAGCCCTATGTCATAAAGCCAACTCATTCCCAATCCCCTCCAGAGTTCGGGTCTTAGTGCGGCGGCAAGTGATACTACTTTTGTGTCAAAGATGGAAATGAAATGGTATAGTCTTATCTTCTTCAGGAGATCTAAAATAGATTCTGAATGGAAAATGGCCTGGAAATCTTGCATGCAGAAAGTGCGCATGACATTATTGAGACTTCGGCGAATTCTAGACAAGATTGACGGTTGTGCACAATGAAAGATTTGATAGACATTGAAATATTGGCGGAGTGAGTCGTGGGCCATTGAAAGTTTTCAGAACAATCTAAGAACATACTGGAATTGGACCTTGATGAGTTCCTAGTGCTGTTGTTGTTGCACGACGAAGTGATAATGATGTGCAAGTAAGATCCCAAGGATTTGGTCCTGTTCTTTGTCAGGTCGTACATCTGACGATTATTGCTGTCCCACCAAATTGATTATGATACAAGCCTCGATGAAGACCTTAGCCTATGAATCTTTGATTTTGGGTGATACCATTCTTGAAATGGCTTGAATAGTTCAGTAGTCATTTCTAGACCCGGCATGTGTACAACAGTAGAGTGCACAACTATCAAGTTGTAGCTTGCTTTGCAAGAACCCGATTCTCGGTATCGTTCGCTCTCCCTCGTGCGAACTAGAATAATGTGTGTAGTAGCTGGAGCTTCATCTCCGTTTGAGGAGTGTTGAAGGTACTGACGGCTTCGATTTAAGTGCCATTGGTACCATTCACAATCACTTCACCTTCGGTCTTTCGCACTTGTTCCATGACAATTTCCACCACCTTCTTGAAACCTTCCATCTCCTCCTCCACAGTCCCGCCCATTCCTGCACTTGCGAAGCTGATGGAATTGCCAACGTAGACGGGCTTTCCTGTCTTTCGCGCTAACAATTTTGCAAGACGGGTCGTGAACTCGACTGAGGATTCGTAGACACACAAGGGTGTAGAAAGTGGCTGACTAGCATTCATTCTCTAAACATATGTTAGAACATTGAGACGAAGTAGGAATCAAAGAATTCCTTACATTGGGAAGCGCATAGACGAATGAACCTAGAGGTGGTGCAGTGGAAGTATCGCCATTTAATGCCGTTGTGAGGAACAATAGTATTGAAACTGTATTGATTGTCAGGTGAAGATGGATATTGGTCTCTGGAGCCTTTGGAAGAGGGAATGAGATTTGAATGGATGGCTGTGACGCGCCCATGACTTCTGAACTCGAGTTTGCCATATTTTGCTGATGGTGCTATTGGGAGATATTTCTGGTGGAAAAGAGAAATAGATGTCCTCTTGCGTAGGTTTGGCGGGCTCGCGGGGTACCCAGCATGTTTGCATGGGGGGGAGGGGACAGACAAAACTGTTCGTGAGGAATTGAGATTTACGACTATAACATAGCGTCTACACTTCAATTTGTGCAATATATAGACTTGTACTCGATCTAGTACGATTAAATCTAATTACTTAGGTATTCAGATACTTCATTTTCCTTCTACAAGTTTTTGTTATCTCATTCGAAAGATAATTTCAAGACGCAGCGGTGCCGGAAAGCGGTGAATAATGGTAGCGGCAAAATAAATGAGTTTCGTCATTGCTGATTCTAAACACTTGAATATTTGAAAACTGCCCATTCTTGATCACAAGGACGAGATTGTTCAATCTGACTCCCTCGATGGCATACAGACTCGTCGCGGCGCATGCGACTCCACCTCAATCATCACAGCGAAGTCTTCATACTCTGCGAACTTCGTCAATTTTAGGACAATCGCAATGCATATGCCGGTGTCACAGGCCTCGGAATTTTTCATCATCTGCGAGATTTTATCGTCAGAACAACGAATACAAGGAATCTTTCGGAACGAGACTACGAAGGGCTTTGAATGACACAAAAATAACATGGTATCATATACCTGTGGGCTTGGGTATAGGCTTTTTAGGTCTTGGTCAGTTCTATAGAGTGAATGAGCGAGAAAAGGCAAGGAGGCGAGAGGAAGACGAAGATGGGATTGTCAGGAGTGTGGGATCTGGAGATGATGGAAATGATGAAGGATATCAAGGAAGACCAAAGAAGAGAGAAAGAGTAAGGCCCTCGGGACCATGGTATGTAATTGACTCGATATTTGAGCTTTTAGCTAACAAGTCTGCAGGCAGGTTCAAGTAATGTCAACTCTCCCATTGAAAGCCATGTCAAGAATATGGGGCAGATTCAATGAATTGGAGATACCTTACTATCTACGTGTACCCGGATTTAAATTGTATTCTTTTATTTTCGGTGTTAAGTAAGTGCACTTCTCAATCTTAAAAATATGCACTCTCTAATTGTATTTCTGCTAGTCTGTCTGAAGTATCAGAACCCGATCTTCACGTATACCCTAATTTAGCTTCATTCTTTTATCGTACTTTGAAACCGGGAGCTCGCCCACTTCATCCAAACCCTAATGCATTGCTTTCTCCAGCTGATGGTCGGGTTCTTCAGTTCGGTGCAATCGAAAGTGGCGAGGTAGAACAAGTTAAGGGGATGACTTATAGTCTGGATGCTCTTCTCGGTACCAGCAAACCAGCTACCACTCCTAATCCTGCAGACCCTTCCAATATATTCACCCCACCTCAAGATGCCACACCTAAACAAAGTAAGGCGAGGTACAAGGACGGAGATGAAGAGGTCATCAAGCAAGATGAAAAGTTTGCGACTGTAAATGGTATCTCATACACTCTTCCAAACTTACTCTCCGGGCCACCTCAAAAGCAACCCGGAAAGAAGTCAAGTGATGCCTCTACCACACCAATGGCAGCCTCTGAAGCCGAAGTTCGTGCCGACCTTGCTCTTGGTGAAAAACCGTGGTATTCTCTAGTTACTGCAGAGAACAAGACTGCTTTGTATTATGTAGTTGTATATCTGGCACCTGGTGACTATCATCGTTTCCATTCTCCAACAGCTTGGGTCGCTGAAAAGCGCCGCCATTTCGCTGGAGAACTATACTCGGTATCGCCGTATCTCCAACGAACATTACCTGGTTTGTTCACACTGAATGAGCGAGTTGTGCTTCTTGGCAGATGGAGGTGGGGTTTCTTCTCCTTCATCCCTGTCGGTGCTACGAACGTTGGTTCTATCAAGATCAACTTCGATCGAGAACTACGAACCAATTCTTTAACAACAGATACCGCTGCCGACAGAGCTGCCGCCGAAGCTGCAGAACGCGGAGAATCATATAGCGGATTTGCTGAAGCTACGTACGAGGCTGCGAGTCCCATTCTTCACGGTCATGCCCTAAGAAGGGGTGAAGAAATGGGAGGATTTCAATTAGGAAGTACTGTTGTACTTGTGTTCGAGGCACCTAAAGGAACAAGACCAAGTCTTGATGAAGGCTGGATGGGACAGAAGAGAAAGGGAGGTTGGAATTGGGCCATTGAGAAGGGCCAAAAGGTCAAAATGGGTGAACAATTAGGATGGGTCGATGATGCTTAAGTCTGGACAGGGAAGAGAAAAATGAGTATTTGAAACAAACCAAGTACTTCGAGTGCATATACATGTGGATCATTTCCATTCAGACAATTTGTTATGTGAGTTATTGTTTTAAGTGGCTAAGAATCATAGGGGTCATCAACCCATCAAGGTTGGCCATCAAGGTACCCACCACAAATAGGTATCTTGTATATACATATTACTATTTAGAATCCTTTAGATTTTGTATCAACAACAAGAAGAAAAACAAAACAACTCCAAATACAAAACCTCAAATATGTCAGCAGTTGACGATATCCATATTCATGATGTTCTCATCGTGGGTGGAGGTCCTTGCGGTCTCGCTGTCGCTGCACGTCTTTGTGAAAGCACCCCTTCATCACTCTTCACAGACTCCGAACACCAACGCTATCACTGGATGAAAGCATCTTCAGCGCGTCAAACGTCCAAACCTTTCAAAACAAGTCGACGTTCCCACACAGCCAGTGATCGATTGGTACAAGGTGCATCTTGTTGTAGTGGTCTCGATATCGCTGTGCTAGATGCACACGGCGGCGAGTGGATGAGTGCTTGGAATGAGCGATTCAAGAAGTTAGAGATTAAGTATTTGAGAAGTCCGATGTTTTTTCATCCGGATCCGAGAGACAGAGATGGGTTGAGGGGCTATGCGTGGAAGGAGGGGAGGGATGATGAACTCAAGGAGATTCATGGGGTTATTGGCAAGGAGTTGAGTAAACATCAGAGAAAACAGAAGATGAAGAAAAGGTGTGTTGTCTTGATGTTCTCGGGTTACGAGAATATGTGAAGAATGTCGCTAATTGAAATAGTGGCAAAAGCAAGCAGGAAACCACGTTTCTCGACGAGCGAGATCGACCAGATTATTTCAGACCAAGCACCGCACTCTTTAAGAGCTTCTGTGAAGATATTGCCACTCGTTATGATCTGGCCGATATTGTGGAAAAGTCCGAAGTTAATTCGATCGATTATAAACCCAACGAATGTCCAGATTGTCCAGGTGTATTCACACTGCAAACATCCACAGGTATAAAACGAGCACGCATTGTTGTCTTTGCAGCAGGTGCTGCTCTAAACCCAGCTTTGCCATCCGATTGCCCATTTTCAGATGAAGGAAGCATAACACACGCCCTCATTCCCTCTTATCTCAGCGCGAACGATAAACTTCTTCCCCCACATATGGTGCAAAAGATCTCGCGCAAGCAACGAACGAACCTTCTTGTTGTAGGCGGTGGTCTCACTAGTGCCCAAATTGCAGATGCAGCTCTCAAACGCGGTGTCACGAAAGTATACCAGATAATGCGTGGACCCCTCAAAGTAAAAGATTTTGACATGGAACTTGGATGGGTCGCCAAATTCAAGAATCACTTTCTTGCTCGTTACTGGAGTGCAGATTCTGACGAGGAGAGATTGGAAATGTATAAAGAAGCGAGGAATGGTGGAAGTGTCAACTCGGAATATCATCATATTCTAAAAACGCATATCTTAAAAGGTCAAGTTTCACTTTATGAGTATACAAACATTACTACCGCCTCATGGAATACGGGTTCACAATCGTGGGAAGTGGAGACTTCTCCCGAGTTGTTGGATCTACCTTCATTTGATCATGTTATATACGCAACAGGTTTTGATATCAACTTTGAGAAAATCGAAGCAGTACAACCGCTGATTAAGAAATATGGCATTGAAACCGTTGGAGGATTTCCATGCTTGACACATGATCTAAGTTGGAGTGACGAGGTACCATTCTTTGTTACTGGAAGATTAGCAAGCTTGAGAATGGGTCCAGCTTCACCAAATCTTGAAGGGGCAAGAATGGGTGCTGAGAGAATTGCCGTAAGTCTCGAGTTCTCTTTCTACCCCATTGACATTCTTTGGGTATTGGTAATGGTATATTTGCTAATTATACACAGTGGAAAGTAGGTGAGCTCCTAGGTCGTGGAGAACCAGACACCAAGGGCGAAAGACGTGATAGTGGATATAGTAGCATTGATGGTAGAACTGAAGGTGTCGATTTTAGAAGATTGGGCTTGGGTATCGAAAACCAATTTGATGTTCTAGATCTGGGAGGAAGTACTTCTGAGAGTGATGATTGAGAAAAGGAGAAACGGAACATGCTTTTAAGTCCATAACACATAATACCCAACAATGAAGCCGAGATAGCTAGATCATGCAATGGAAGCTGGCATTCTGAGCATCCTCTTTGGACATTGTGAACAATAGGAGTGTGTGGTGGAAATGACCCATTCTCGAGCCAATATTAATGAGTTGCCTTTTAAGGAGTAGCGAAGATGTAGACTACAGTCAACGTTTCAATGTTTGCTTTTGAGAACATAAGAGTCTCAACAAAAAACAATGATTTTAAAGAATCAAAAGAAACGCTAGATGTGCCTAGTATTTATTGGCCGTGTTTCCCGCTGTCGAGAATGGCCTCCAAAATACCTACGAGCCTACCTAGTTTCGTTCATTAGCGGGACTAGCGGGACCACTCCCCGGTAGTAGCGTTTGGATAAGATGAGATAAGCAAGATGATCCCGAAGCTTGCGACCAGATATAATAATAACCGTTCACTTCCTCGTCCGGTAGATGACACATTAAACGTTTACATCGTCCAAATTGTTCAAGCAGGACAGTAGTTGTTTACAAGGCCAACATTTATTCAAATACTCTCCTTTACATGTTTATGATCATAACCCTTATGATTACTATGAAAGAAACCACATCTTAAACAGCTACTCAGCATCTCACTTTACCTGGCTATCGCGTTAGATATTGGCCAACCCAATCGCAAAAGGCAAGGTCTTATATCGAAACTATAACAATAATCAAGCATCCGTTATGTCTCAATCACCAGACAAGAATGAAAATGGTAGTGACACGCCCACCAAGGACGAGGAACAACCAAAACTACCAACTTTCACACTTTCCATCGTCTCTCCTTCAGTAGAGGTCGCGAGTCCATTGACTTTCCCCCAACTGTTGGTGACCACCACAGTACAAGAATTGAAAGCAAAGATCAGGGAAGTCGTGCAATCAAAGCCAACCGACTCAGCTCAGCGACTGATTCACCGTGGTCGAATGCTTGAGAGGGAATCGCAAACAATGTTAGAGGTG
The DNA here is from genome assembly GCF_014898435.1 of Botrytis sinoallii. Lineage (NCBI taxonomy): Eukaryota > Fungi > Ascomycota > Leotiomycetes > Helotiales > Sclerotiniaceae > Botrytis > Botrytis sinoallii. The sequence goes on from NW_024066059.1 coordinate 404,531, forward strand.
TTTGGTCAAGAGAGCGTGAGAATATGTTTATACACACAACTAATACTTTCGCTGACTCAATACCTTAGCTATCATCATTGGATACTCACACTCTTCATCTCGTTCTTCGACCCGCTCCTCCAGAAGCAACTCCAACGAGAGCTGCAGAACCTCATGCACAAAATAACCCCGCGAATATACCCCTTCCTCAAACATCGACCCCTCCACCACAGTTTCGTGGCCAGGCAGCTGCGCAAAATCTACACCAACAACATCGTGACTTTCACCATGCCACGCACACGCAAAGACTGCAGCAATTACAAAGGGAGGCGGAACGTCTACAGCAAGAACTAGAAGCAGGCACTCGAGCTTATCAATCTCAAATTGGTCGTCTTCTCAATTTGGGAAATAATATGCCAACACCGCCCACAGTTACTCGAAATCCGTATGCATCTACAAATGCGAATCATACCTCGATTGAACAACTTATTGCGCAGCATCAGCGAGCAAGACGCGTAGGACCACTTGGGGGACCGGATACTGGCGGACAACCAAATATGTTTACGGCTTTAGACGAAATGAACTCCGGTAGATCAACACCTCAACTCAGGGCTCCTGACCATAGCTCTACTTATACTCGGGAGGGTGTCGGCCCAAATGGGGAGAGGTGGCAAGTGACGATAAATGAGACTACAACCACAGTTCCTGCAGGGACATTTCGATCGCCCGAGAGACATAACCCATTTCGATCACCTGAGCGACGTAGCTATGCGCAACATCCTGCATCTCCAGCGGCAAGCACTGGAAACCCCGCGTTAGATCTACAAAATTATTTGCGCAATGTAGACAGGCTAAGAGCTCCCCAAGCACCTTCTGTGGCGCCAAGATCTTCGTCAACTCCCCCGTCAGCGCAACCCGGAACTCAAACTCCATCTTCTACCCCCGCACCCGCGACCACATCCGCTCCTAGTACACCTTTGACCGCCATATCTCCCAACCCAGTAGCGACGAGTGCATCTTTACCAAATCTGACCGCAACTCCAGCAGTATCTACCAGCATTACGTCATCCCAATCTATGGAGCCAATGGTATACATACTCACGTCTCCCTCTGGCCCTCGTGCCCTTTTGATCAACAATTCCGAGACTTTCTATACACCACGTTTTTCAAGAACCCGTCAGAGCAATGTAATCGGCTTGCCTGAATATCGTAATAGAAATGCTCAAAGAGCTAGAATAGGACGTGGAAACCGACAGCGCGCAAACGAAGAAGTTCCTGCTGCAGATTTCCCGCCTATTCATAATCGTGCTCAAAGAGCAGGGGTGCCGGTCGCACTCCAGTTAGTCAATGTGCTTTGGTTGGTTATTCGGTTGATTGGATTCGTGTGGTTTTTCACTTCTGGAAACAGCAGCTGGTCAAGGTTCTTGATGATGAGCGGACTCGCAATAGTCGTCTTTCTCATAAACACAGGTGTTCTCACAGGAGTTTTCAATGGTGTTGCAGAGCAATTTTGGGGCCCAATCAGAAGACATTTAGAAAACTTAATTCCACTAGCTGGACCAGATGCTGCACTTGTACCTGCAGCAAATGCAGCAGTAGTACCACAGAATGGAGCAGCGGAAGCAAACACACCTACTCGGTTACCACATGGCCAACTTGACGAGTCTCAAGTTGCAGCAAGAATACTGGAGCAACAAAGACAAAGACAAGCTCAGCCGGGTTGGCTCATAACTCAAATTCGAAGGGCAGAACATGCTGCGCTCCTCTTTGTGGCGAGTCTGGTTCCGGGTGTAGGAGAAAGACACATTGCTGCGAGGGATAACGCGGCTAGAGAAGCGGAGGCAGCAGCCGCTGAGGCAGAAAGACGACGAGTTGAAGCGGAGGCTGCTGAAAATGGAGAAGCGGGTGCCACTGGACGAGCAAACGATGGGGAACATACAGAAAGAGCTGTTGAGGAAGGAGAGACGGGTGGTGAAAATACAAGGCCAAATGCAGATATCGAGCGCGAGGCGCCCCCCGCTCAACCTTTGGTCGTTTGATCGCAGGATGCGCATTATAATGGCTGTGTACATGATTAATGGCGTCACCGAAATTTCTTTTGAGCGTCTCTTTGTTTCCTTGGCATGTTGTGCGCGAATTGGCCGCTTAGCATTACACTTTAATTGATGAGATGTAGCGGTCGTTAGTCACTTGGGCTAAATACGTTGATACCAATATAAGATTCTGTTCTTTTGCAAATACTACGAGGGTCGGAGAAGGATGTTAAAATTCAAATGAACACGCTAGCATATAAGTAAATGTTGTACTAGAAACTAATAATAGGTAACTTCTCTATCACTGTCCTCTAATTAGAAAACCACCATGAATGTCCCCCTCCCCCCTCTCCCTCTCTCTACACTTCGTATACATCTTGCCATATTACTCCCCCGCCTCCGCCTCTACTACAATCTTCGGACCCAACTCCCTAACCCTATCGACCAACCCCGCACTAACCTTCAAATTATCCGTCGCGCTCAACGCCCTCACGACCATCGTTTCACTCCTCTCTCTCACAATCCTTCGCAATGCACTGACCAAAAATCCCGACACCAATTCCACACTCCACGTATCGGGTATGATATTCAACACATCCTGCACATCAAAGTAATTTCCGAATCGTTCGAGGAGCGAAGAAGTTTGTTCGACGCGATTGCTCAGATCTTCTATCTTGAGGAATTCCTGCAGGAGATTGTGGAAGAGCGAAGATTGTTCGGCGCGCGTGGGGAGTGTTGCGGGGGATAAGGTGCCTGAGGTTGGATGGTAGATGCTGGAGCCGCCGAGGAGACAATAGTTGATTGCTGTGTCGTAGTCGCCTAATCCGTGAGTTAACAGCCGCAATGCTTCTTCGTGGAGCGATTGTCTCCCATCGAGGATGATTATTTCGGGAACGAGCTCTTGGGTGTAGGGAGCTATGCGGGCGAGGATAGCAGCGACGTCGTATTGGGATGCGGAACCTTGACTTCCGCCTAGCAATTGGAGAAGACGAAGACGACTATGCCACCATTCTTCCTCGAGGACATTTTCGGTAATGAATTGTCGGTATGTGGGTTTGGGGGGTCTGAGGGCGCGGTATGATTCGTAGGTTTTTATTAATGTGTTTCTTGCTTCTGGAGATGCCTCGAGCTTGTCGGTTACGATATCCAGATAATAAGCGATAAGTTCATTGATATATTCCGAGTGATGTTTTGAAAAGACCAAATACTCTAGAAATTCTTTGACGGCACTAGGTGCCCCTTCTCGTAAGATTTCGAGAGCTTGCGTCGGTTCGAACTTGACTCGACTTTGTCCATCGGCGAAAACTTGCACTCCTAGTTTGGGATTGCGGGATGCGAGCCAGACTCCATATTCTCGGACTAGAGCTGGGTTTCGAACATTGAGGAGGTATCTTCGTACTTCGTTTTCGCCATCGAGAAGCTCGCCTCCTTTGTCTTCTTCGCCTTCTATGATTCTTTTCCAGGTGCTCAAGACTTCTTCCGTCATCTTTTTACTTTGGTATAAACGGCTGAGAACGTATAAGCGGTTGTAGAATTGGAGTATAGAAATTGCTCGCTCAAAGCAATCAACACCGTGATCCACCAGGTTGTTCAGTTCTGCTCGTATAGACTTAGCTCTTGCTGGCCCGCGAGGAGATGATGTATCCATTTGTAGTAGCACAATCAGAAGTGCAGCATCAACGCTCTTGAAGACTTCAGTCTCGTTTGAAATGCTACCAAAGCCTTTCCTTCGACGCCATGAGAGCAGGAGTCTTCTCAAGAAACGAAGAATTTGTTCAGACATTATGCCATCTTTGTTTGAGTTTTGATTCTCCCAAACTCCATTCGTGATTCTTATAAAGTTATCTGCGGCCTCCTTCACACCGCCATGAATCCAAATGCCAGTCTTTCCTTCTATAATCTCGTTTCTTAGAACAGGAATAATAGCAAGAATGACTCTGGGATCAAGGCTTCCCTCAGAAAGAGCTTCTTCGGCAGCTCCATATTCCATTTCTGTGGCTTGACCCACAGGAGCTGTCAATAGACTTATGAAAATATGCAACCCAATTTTCTGTCGGATATAGCCCAAGCTCACAAACTCAACTTCGGTTTTGGCTTCACGGCCTCGAAGAGAATTCAACATTTCAATAGCTTTCTTTCTGTCGAGAGATTGCACCTCTTCATTTTCAGACTCCATGTCAAGTTCTGAATCAAGCCGCAGGGCAAGTGGATTTCGAACTGCCCACCATACATTTTTTCCGGACCAGGTAACGACGCGTGACCGCGATTTTCCTAGCCTCTGTGCAAATTGTTGCTCTTCATCATTACGCCGGGTTTCCCAACCTGGCGAAAGCGATTCTTCGAATAGTTCCCTCTCGCCCGAAACCCTTTGCAGTGATGCTGCGGTTGGAGACTCAGCACCTTTCAGAGATAGTGAGGATGTATTCAAAGATTTCAATATAAAAGGTTGAAAGCGCTTTAGCCGAAGTTTGTCGACTACGTCATCGAAATAAATGTCTCCTGGTTGGATTACTGATCTCAAGCCAATCTTACGTTCTACTTCATTGCCACTCGCATCATCACAGGGTGGAGCTTCCAACCAGAACTTTTGTATAACATCCTCTCCAGGATCCAGATCCCATCGTTGAATTTCAATACCATGTCGCACTATATCACCATCTTCATATGTCATAGAAGCAAGTACATATCCTTCCTCTTCTTCCTCCATTGTATTGGGGACGGGGTCGACATCAACGCCACGACCATCCACAACAACCTCATCAGGGTATCTGGCGAAGTCTAACGTTGATCTAGTAACGTCACCCTCAAGATTTACAAACATGCCAACTCCATGATCACGTGTACCAGTGCCTGTGACCAGAAGAAACTCCTGCGGGGAAGGCGAAACTATATGTGGCTTTAAGTATACAGGCGGCGTAGAAGACGTGGGAGCTTGAGCACTAGCTACCGAAGAATCAGCTGGCGGGGGTGGTAAGGGTTTCTCCGGACTTGCTTCACGCTGCGCGAGGCCAGAAGAACTGGCCATAGGTACAGGTGAGGCATCACGAAATAAGCGGTCAGGGGTGCCTCGTCCAGAACGTTCTGAACCCGCTATGAAAGCACCAAGACTTGTACTCCTTCCATGGCTTCGGTCATCTGACGAAGCCCCATGAGTCAGGGACGTGTTTCGTGAAATTCCACCACCGCTATTACCAGATATATCCTCGACTCTTCCACCCACGCTACCAGACTGGGAATCATCTGAGGAGGATATGGGAAAGAGGGGTATTTTCAACTGGCGATCGACATCAAGTAAAGCGTAAGACCTGGAATCTGCGACACAAGCAAAGGAATCACGACGGATGGATATAGTGCTTCCTGCAAAATCTATTGTCTATTGATACATCAGTCCAGCACTTATGCATGACCTCGACTAAACATACTCTCACAGCTCGAGGATCTTCCCCACTTCTCACAACTCTCATCTTCTTGTTCAGCGAAACAAGCACTGTAACTCCTCTACCATCTTGCTCGGGGCTTATCAGATCTGTATTTAAGTCTGTGCCGCCAATCCAATTGCAAGGTCGAATCTGAGTCGTCCCAAACACTGGACTTAATTCTGGCAAGGAATAAAAGGTGACTGTCCAGTTACACAATATACAAGCTTTGTTGACTCTAGGAAGCAGCAGAATCTGCTGGACACCGGGTCTTTCTCGAGTAGACGGCTCATGGTAGGCTGGAGGTAATCTCGAGGCTAGAATATAAGAGGGCTTTCCAGATATGTCGGTAGGATCCGGAGGGATCTGTACGAAGTGAAGGATTTCCGAGGCCGACGTCCCAATATATAGGTTCTGATCTGTGGATATACCTTAGCAATAGAAGAACACGACGGGAATACTAAAAGAGGAACTACTTACCTAGAAATTCAACACAATTGATTTCGATATCCGTTCTATCGCCATCTGCAGACAAGGGCAAGTCCTCAATCAGGCTGCGCAGAACGTAAGGACCATTTTCTTGGACTCTTCGTTTCCTTCTCCTTGAATTCGCAATATCTTCTGGATCATTTGAAGCCATTTTTAAGGGCTTACTATGAAGCTATAATTATCATGGCCAAGGCAAAAGTACTCACTCATGGCCGTTGAGCTGCTTTTGCGGCGCATTGGATGATAGCTAGTTATCAATGGTTTGGTCTGGTTTGGTTAGGCTCTCGTGCCCTGTGGGAAGCGCAGTAAGGTTGCGATTACAGGGATGTCTACTCGCCAAGGTACACCCTGAACTTCTGAAGTTTTGGCTGGTGGGCTTATCCAATAAGCATTAACGAACACCTTGCAGCTTGCGTGTGAGATGAGGCATCATACCAGTCAGATATTAATATCAATGCTGTGAATACTTGGAGACTTATTAGATTCATCCTACGAGACCCATTCCTTAATTATATTACAATAAATAGCTTCACCAGAGAATTTATGATTTTACCTTAGACTTACTCCAATTCCACCACCAAATGGTTAGAATCCTTTGCATGTCGATATTACCATGACCGACTTCGCAGAATCAGCACTGGCAGCTTCGGTGTCCAGCCCTCCATCTCCGCCCGCAGATCATGTAGCTTCAGGACAAGATGGGGACAATAAGTTCCAAAAGGCAATCTCGGCATGGAGGAGTGAGTCCCTGATGTTCCACAGGACTTCAATACTTGTGCTAATCATGAACAGCAATCGACCTTACCTCGATGATCCCGTCCCTTGACAATACCGCATCAGAAATTGTTCAATATCAGAGGGACTCAACCGTGCAGCGCAAGGAATTGGCACAGAAAACGAAGGATTTCCGGAAGTCAGATGACACAAATAAGCTATCTGAGATCAAAGGGTTATTGAAAGGTTGGTATACCTCAAAATTCGCAATGCATTGCCGTACTGACACAAATATCTACCACAGCATACCAGACCTTCATAGATCTCCTCACAAATCACTCAAAGTCTACGAATTCAGCATTCCTACAAGTATACTCGTCCTTATCCGAGGCCCCAGATCCATATCCTTTGCTTGAAGCATCTGTCGATTCCCTTCTGCTATCTGAGGATACACTCCCTAAGATTACACAAGAGAATGAGCATCTTCAGAAAAGTGTCAGCAAGCTCACGAGCCAGTTGGAGGACACGGAATCCAGATTAGAGACTGAAAGAACTGCGCGCAAGAATCTAGAGGAAGGCTTAGAAACTAAAGTGAAAGATGTCGAAACTTCTTGGGCCGCTGTTCTGGAAGAAAAGAAGGACAATTGGGAATCGAAGGAGAAATCACTGGAAGAGAAGGTGGAAAATCAGGAGCGCCTATTGAATGAAATCAAGGCGAGCTACGAGGTCAACCAGCGTCTGGGACAATCCGAGAATACAGAGGATGGAAGTCGCGGGCATGTTACGAGTGCGGAATTGGAGATGGTCACATCTGATTTGGAACGTACAAGCGTCCGTTTAGCAGAAGTTGAAGCTCGAAACGAACAACTCCGAATAGAATTAGCTCAGTCGGCTTCCCAAGTCCCAAGCCAGCCAGCATTGGCTTTGGAAGACGAGCCAGCCTACATGCGCTTAAGATCCGAAAATTCATCGTTATTGAGGAAATTAGACGCGGCAAGAGTTGAAAGGGATGCCAAAAAGCGAGATCTCGATACCAAGCTCCGAAGTCTAGAGAGGGAGATTGGGATGCTCAAAGAAGAACGCGATTCATTGAAGACTAAGGTCCAAAAGTGGAGCGATTATGAGGATGTCAAGCAGGAACTAGAAGTTTTGAAGAGTATCGAATTTTCTATGGGAGACGAGGATGAAACGCAAGATATCGGGGTTAATTCCAGTGTCCCAGAACCGACAGGAAATGGCTCATCCGGAAAAGTGAAAGGGGAGACATTGGAGCAACTTCTTCTTGCCAGAAACAAAAAATTGAGTGATGAGCTCACAATTTTAAGAGTGTCTCATCAAGATTTACAGAGTCGCTTGCAAACGATGCAGGAAACTCTTTCCACGACTAATGCCGAGTTGGAAAAGGCGCAAAATTTGGTTGCTACATTAGAGAATGATTTGACGAATATGCAAAACGGGGTTAGCGCATATCCTTCCGCTCCTTCCGTGGCCGGAACATATACGAGTCGCTATCCTCAATCAGCGATCGGCCAATTTGCGTCGAGGAATCGCAGGATATCCCCCACATCATCAATCATATCTGGATTTGATCCCAGGACGCCCATGGGCAGCACACCTGTGGACGTCCTTAGATCGGGCGAGCCTGTAGGGGGAGGTTCTGGTATTCTCCCCATGATTACCGCTCAGCGTGATCGATTCAAGAAACGCAACTCAGAATTGGAGAACGAGCTTTCCGAAAGCCACCGCACGGTATCGTCACTTAGACAGGAAATCTCTGCTTTGCAAAAGGATAATCTGAACCTGTATGAGAAGACAAGATATATATCAACATACAATCGAGCAGGTCCAACAGCTTCATCGGCCTCATCTTATGCTACTAACCCCAATCCATCTACAGTTCAGGTTTCCTCATCGACTTCTTCTGGGCTTGCATTAAATCGATACCGTTCAGCATACGAATCCAATATATCGCCTTTCGCGGCATTCCGTGGGCGAGAATCGGCTCGCGCATATAAACGTATGAGTCTACCCGAAAGAATAGTCTTCTCAATCACCAGAATGGTATTAGCGACTAGGACTAGTCGAAACCTCTTCGCCGGTTATTGCGTGGCTCTTCATTTGCTGGTGTTCTTTTCCCTATATTGGTTAGGTAGTGTGGATGTAGATCAACATGGAAGTCATCTTGGTCAAGCGGTTGCAGCTGCTGGAGGTGCGAAAGGACTTGCTGATTCTGCGGCGGATGCGCAGCATGGAGATTGGCACCAAGAAGGATTTGATGGGAAGGTTTCTTGATGGTTGATTAATGGATTGGAAGGATATGTAGTACTATCATGTGATAATAGAGGGCATTTTGCCAATTTGTTCTAATACATTGACGGTTCCAGGATTCGTCATCGTTCATTTTTGCCGTTTCTTCCGTATGGACTGAGATATATGGTTCTTTCTAAAGTCATATGGCCGCGGCCGTCTAATTTCCTGGAAATGTATAAGACTTTCTTGACCTTTCCCAGGCCCTTCCTTCCAAGAAACTAATACCGGGAAAGCTAATCCCTAAATGTGGAGCCATCTATCATCTTATCGTCCAGCTATCTAAAGAACGAATGCACTTCAATTCATCCAATTGGCCATCAAATCTACATCTTGTTTAGTAGATTCTATTCATTGGCTCTGATCATACCATTCGATTCAATAAACTTACCGCTTGTACATCTTTGGCAAGACTGGGTGGATAAATATAGATCTTTTAGATCTGAATTTTACTCGGTTCGATAGGATATATTGTGGAACTAGAGAGACAGACATAAGCGCCCGGATTGGGGAGGCCAATCGGGGATATTAGAAACTTTGATGCCAAAAATAATTCACAGATGGAGATGGAGAAAGCACGCGCAGATTTTAGATTCGTTTTTTCCTTCTTGGGAGAGGGATTGGGAGAGAATGGCCTGATTTTAATGGGACTGGTATTTGCTATGTTTTAAGTAGTTTCATGAATGAAGATGATCAGCATGGCAAGTTGGATATAGATTCGATAGATATCGCGGCTGTCGGATCTTGGGAATTGGGATGGCTTGCTTGGATGTGTATTATTGATGCTGGTGCTGATGCTGATTTGATATAACATGCTGTTAAACTAATCGCACACCTCGATGCTGATCAGGGTTGGTGGTAATACGTCTAATCATACCATGTACTCCTGCTCTACCTCCATTAGATTGTTCTACAAGATGTTGTACAATGTTTATTTGTTGTTCACGCATACATAGCAAGGAAGATAGGATCATTGCATATTGGTCTTCATACCTGAATGGGAAAGAGATCTAAAATGTGAAGTAGTCAGCATGTTCTAAACTGATGGCCATGGTCATAAGATAGGCTAGAGGAACAATAAGAATAGGAACCATGACAGGTCTTGACCGAAGAATGTCAGAACCTTGATTGAAAAATGCTCCGAAGGATTCAGGCTACTCCACCAGTTCTTCTCACGTAATCATTCATTCCGTTATCCCTTAACTCGGGCTTGGAGATCTGGATTCTCAGTCATCTTAGCTGGTGGTTGTCTTGTCATGAATACCGAGGAAAAGGTTACTACAGCCACCAAACCTTCTGGATGGGGTGAGAAATAACTGTTGGACCTGCGTCTCGCAACTAATCAAAGGTTTCACGAAGAAGAGAAAGAGAGAGAGAGAAGAAGATCTACATCTGCAGTAAGAATTAAGGACAAACCCCCCACCAACCTCTCCCAAATATCTAATTCGCTATCCGTTTCGATAAACCAAATATGGTAACATAACGACCCCAGCGCAATCAATCTGCCTTTTTGTCGCTTGTGTACCCTTCACCCATGTGCACCAAGCTCTCTTTAAGCGGATCGGCATCCAATCTAATCCATTCAATGAACATTAGACTTCAAACTTCCGTCGAGTAAAAAATCATCAAGAACCAATCAACTCCCATCTGAAGAATGATTAGACACTGCAATGCAACAGTTACATGAGTCCCCTGCGTATAAATCAGGATATATCTGCGAGAAACAAGGATCACATAGACTTTTCACCACACAATCTACCCCCCTGTTTCTTTCGACTGGTCCGTGAGGCCTGTCTTGCCGCCAAACCAAAGATTAGCTCGGTCTGGGGGATACAACCTCTTCTTAGTACTTTCCTTAGGGTCAAGTAAAAAGAATAGTTACATATCTTGCGTACATGGTGGTAAGCGGCTGTCTTCCAGGATTAGCATCATGGCAAGGGAAATCCAACGGATATTGGCAATCGTGCCGTTCTGTTTGATGGTATAAGACGCCTACTGAGCGCCTGTGAGATATGAATTTGGAAGTCCAGTTATTCATTGAACAGTTTGAACTCTCGGTGCGCTTAAGAAGTTCGATTATCGATCCGTTAGTTCTTTGTTTCGATTGGGATTCTAGAGTCTATATATCCGGCATATCATCGAGGATTGGTTTCGGTTCATCATATTTTATTTCTCCATCCTTTTCATAAAGTGTGGAACTGACGTCTCTGTTTCTTTCCTTTGGGGTCGTTTTCTGCTTGGTTATTTCTTGAATTTCTTACTTCTTATCGAGTCTTACGAATCGCAATTCTTATTCATCATGGTTTCTTCGTCGTTTCTTTGGGCCATCTTTGCTCTGGGAGCAACGGCCCTTCCGGCTCCTACCTATACTTTCTCATCCGGTGCTGCCCACCCCGCAGAAAAACAAGTCATATCCGAATATTTCGACATGTTGGGTCATAAAGTCCAAGCAGGAAGGAAAATGTCTCATGCCCCTGTGTGCAATCTCAATACTGCAGCTCAACCAGTTCTATGTATGTTCTCGACTTTCATATCGCCATATAAGATTCCAGAATTAACACAATTCCACAGCTCCAACACCTATGCCCGATCCCTCCACAGGTCTAATCCTCAAGCACGTCGCCATCGGTCGCGGAACCCAAAACTACACATGCGGCACCAACGCAACAGCAGCGCCCACCGCCGTCGGCGCAGTAGCAACTCTTTTCAACGCCTCTTGCGTAGCAGCAACCTATCCTGATCTCCTCGCTCTCCTCCCTAACGTCGCTCTCCAATTTGATCTCAATCTCGCTGCATCCTCTACTCAAAATCTCCATCCCGCCGATCTCATGATGAGCGGCCATCATTTCTTCACCAATTCCTCGACGCCATTTTTCGACTTGAACACCAAGAATTGGCAATTGGGTCAAGGAGGATTCGCAAAGAGTGACGCGCTTGCTGCTCCCACCGGTGCATCGGTGGGCCAGAATGGTCAGGGCTTTGGAGCTGTCGCGTGGTTGAAATTAGCAGCGAGAGATGGGGCCACAGGAGGCTTGTCGGAGGTTTATAGAGTCAATACTGCGGGAGGAAACCCACCGACTACTTGTAAAGATAATTTGTCGAGTAATTTCGATGTGCAGTATGCTGCTGAGTACGTACCTTACTTTCTCACTTCAAGTTTAGTCGATATGCTAACACAATCTAGATACTGGTTCTACGAGGAGGAATAAAAATCTATCTACATCTTTATCCACCTACCCACCCACCCACACACACACATATACACACATATACACACATATACACACACACACACACACATACCCGCACATACCCGCACATACCCGCACATACCCGCACGCACATACCCGCACACACATACAAACAAAACATCAACACCTCATCCAACAATACCACAACCACACATCACCACGAACGGATGGATGGATCTAAGGAGGACCGATCTAGAAGGACGGAAACCGGCGAACATAATGAATTCTTTTCTTTACACTCACTCAATATCACTGCATATGGGCGGCGTCCTGGTCTGCATACCTATTACTATTTGATTTCCCACGGTGGCTTTGGTATATTTTTGGGTTTCGATATCCCGCTGGATAAAAGTAGGTCGTGCGATTCGATTCGGTTCGGTTCGATTTGACTGAACAGGTCAAAGGAGCCTCAAGAATAATGAAATAAAATGATTTTAAAAACTGCTATCTGCTTTGTTCTTGTTGATACGATTGAATGGAGGGCTATGTTGAATATGAAATCTCGGAATGGTGGTAGATTCTTGTTAGTATTTATCCTGCCAGGTACATTTTTCCATCTGGAGTCTGATTCTAGAATCCGAAATCGAGATTCAGACTGTCGATATCCAAGTTCCCCTACATATTCCAACCTCGACTGTATCAGAAACAGACCTTGAGAACTCTCGCCTATTTTCTTTATGGATGTTAACTTAAAAGGGATGATAACCAAGTACCTTAATGCATATTATACTATCTAGATTCTTCCTATTTCTGAGTGCTGGGCTCAAGTATCGAGTTGAGCCAAAATGGAAATCAAACGACAGGAGGAAAGAGACGATCAAATCTACTGTACAATCCCTTTACTTCATTTTGTAAACAGATACCAGCCCACGGAACAATCCACCAAATTAAAACTTTTGGGGGATAATGTATGCAATTCTTGTTGCCTTTATGCTCAAACGTCCAGTCTAATATACATGCAGCTCAAAAATATTTTCCCTTTCCCTAACCAGCTAACTTTATGCATAATATGATGATGTGTGGTATCGCCTTTGTCGAATTATCATTTTACTATCTAATCATATTTTCCCACTTCCTAACCCACCATCCACGCGCAAATCATATTCAGATACCTCCCGACTAAATCTACTCGTCATCATCATCCGCTACCGCCGTCCCCGCCATTGGGGTATCATTATCCTCGTTTGCCGTGTTCGGAGAATCGTCTTGATGAGTAGCAGCGACAGCGCTAGTATCAGCCTCGACATCTTCATCCTCGTCGTCTTCAATTATACCTCTTCTACTCTTCCTTGTCGTCTTGACGACTTGTTCTTCCTCGTCACTATCGCCACCAGCGGCGGTAGTCTGACCATTCGTGGCCTCCTGCATTTCAACATCATCTCCAGCCTCACCCTCCATAGCCTTTCGCGCCTCATCAGCTCCATCATCCCCATCACTGTCACTCTCCACCACGATCTCACTACTCTTATATTTGCCTTCGTCTTTCTTCTCTCCTCCCTTCTTAGCAAGTCTTCTCTTCTTAGTCTTTGGCTTTTCCTCCTCACTCCCGCTACCCCTTCTCGCTTTTCTACTCTTCCTTTGTGATCTACTACCTCCCTCCTCCGCACCGGAATCCTCATCATCAGTAATTCCATCCTCCTTCTTCTTGCGTTTCCCACCACCCGATCTACCTTTGGGAATCTTCTTTCTCTTGATCCTCTCACCAGTCTCACTATCCGTAGTCATGTCCGCGTTTTCTCTGGCAATATCATCAGCAGCTCTTGCCTGAGCCAATTCACGATCTCTCTCTGCAATCTTCTGTCTCTCTTCCGCGATCTTTGCCTTGCGTTCATTTTCCGCCCTCACAGCTGCTTCGCGCACTTCCTCTCTTCTCCTCAACTCGGCCTCTCTCTGTTCCTTTGCAGCCTGGATCTTTGAAGCGTTCTTTTCCTCGTACTCTTTTTGCGCTTGTATTGAACGTTCCAATTGACGACGCATTGTGTTCCGCGCCATGTTAGCACGTTGTTCAATGTCATGTTTAGGATATGGTGGACTAGGATGTTTAGCAATAGCGTCAAGAGCTTCGATAGCATCTTCTAGACCCTTAGCTGCACCTTGGACTTCTTCAAGGGATCTTTGAGTTTCTGGTAAGTTGTAAATCATAGTCGCTAATTGAAGCTGTACAAATGCAACGTTGAACTTGTAGTGGACCTGTTCGGGCGAAATCTCAAGAGCCTATAAATGATTAGCATTGAAATATGAAAGTCTCTTTCTCAAGAAAGCAACACACCTTTATTGAGTAATCAAGCGCACTCTTAAACGACGATAAGCTCTTATCACCTTTTCCCTTCGACAGCCAAGTTCGTCCCAAACAAGTCAGGATGTGACTATCATGAGCCCGATCTTTCGTTAAAGCAGCTTCATAATGTTCAATAGCTTTGGAATATTGTCGCGACTCTGCAAATATGTGACCGAGATTGACGAATACACTTGGATCCTTCACTGTGTCTCTTACCTTCAAAAAGATAGGAAGGGCAGTTTTGGAATCCTTTTTGTCCTCCACAAGTGCAATTGCTATACCCTGAGCAGCATAAGCACTTTTAGGGTCCAGCTGTAAAGCTTTATCAAAGAATTCGACCGCTTTCGTATAGGTTTTACTTCGAGCTTGCTTGTCTGACTCGGAATCACGACGCATCTCACGAGCAGCCATGAGGTTGATATTACCCATGCCAATCAAGGCATATCTATCATGCTTGTCATACTGTTGCAAAGTATGCTTGTAGTGACGATATTCTGGATCCTCGTTGACATTGCTAGATCTCTTTCGAGAGTGCATACGTCCTAGATACCAACCGTACAACGCTCGGACCTCAAGGTCAGCAGAAGACTCTTTGTACAGAGCGGAAACAGCTTTGGGTCCTTCTTCTGTTCGGTCCCGACGCAGTGCGATATATGCCAAACGCGTTTTAGCATCAGTATAATCACTGTGACGACCCAACAACCCTTCATAGACCGTCTTCGCTTCGTCAGGCATACCGCTAGCCTCATACGTACGTCCAAGATTGAAACTGATAGTAGTGACCAATGCATCGGTGTCCATGCCTTCAAGCTTTTCACCAGCTTTAACGCAAGCATTCAACGCAGCTTGAAACATTTCGCGAGCGAGATCATACTTCTCGGATTGATAGTAAAAGCATCCGATGTTATTAAGCAGCTGAGGGGAAAGGTTTTCGCGCATAGTATTCTTGTATGCAGCTTCATCGTCTGTCTCCTCTGGCCTATCCGCAGCTGGGATCTGATCGAACTCGATTTGCTCGACTTGCTGGAGACATTGCAAGCTTTTCTCGGGTTGTTCTGTTTCGTAAAGTCTCGCAAGATTGAGAAGAACCGACGCATCAGGAACAAGATTTTTCTTAGGATCTTTCCATGCTGTACGGACATTTTCAAGATAACCGACAGCTTTCTTGTATTCCGTGGTTTTATCTTCTTTGACTCCGCTTTCCTGGCTGCTAAACACCTCTTCTGCATACAAGGTGCCCAGCAAAATCATTGCTTCAATGTTCTTTGATTGTTGGATGATTTTCTCGAGTCGTAATTTTGCTTCCCCAAAATCGCCTTTCAGAACAGATAGTTGTGCAGCTCCAAACTTAGCAGGCATATATCCCCTATCAGCACCACCACGCGCATCATCAGCTCGACCGTAGTAATCCAGAGCCTTCTCGTAATTGTCATCAAAGTGCTCTTTTCTCGCAAGCAAATACCATCCATCACTTGCAATTGCATTGACGTCTGTATATTGAATAGCTTTTTGGGCAAGAGCCTCGACATTTGGCATCGATTTGCGTGATAAGAAGTATCCGGCAAAGGTGGCGCAAGTTAACGGCATGTCCTTATCGGCTTTGTAGGATTTCTGAGTATACTCAGTCATGGCCTTCTTGTACAATTGGATGAATTCTGGGCTATTCGTTGGTACGTGTGCGCTTTGGTCGAGGTAGAATTGAGCGAGTAATATATTTGCAACCTTCGAATCCGGGTTTATTTCCAACGATCGCTCCCAAGCGGCCTTTGCATCTTCCTTGAAACCCAATTGCCAGAAACAACAGCCGATTCCGATTCTTGGATCTGGATCTACCAGATCTGGCATTGAGCGTAATGCTTCTTGGTAGCCTTCTAAAGCTTCTGCGTACTTGCCCATTGAATATGCAGCCCTCGCCTTGCCTAATACTGCCAACATATTTCTACCGTGTGAAGCCTTGATTGCATCCTCAAATGACTTTTGGGCTCCTCGTAGAAGCTCAGCCTTCTCGGGATCCAGTGCGCCGGGTGCTGTATTATTTCTTGGAAATGGACGAGTAGATGCTCGGAGAAGCTGCAAGACACCTCGTGCTAAGAATAATGGTGGAAATGATGGGTTAATTCGGGAAGCGTCATTCAAATTCGACGTCGCCATTTTCAACCAATCCTCTTTCGTTTTGATCTCTTCTCCGTGCTCCACGCTATCTGGCCGATGGCGAGGTGCCTCTTTACTCTTCCATAGATACATCCAGCATAAACATGTGAGCATGCTGAGTCTCTCCTTGTTACCACCGCGCATAGCAGATTGACCTTTTGTCAACATCTCAATTGCATGATCAACCTTCTTTTGCTTCGCGTATGCTAGTGCAACTGTCATCCAATATGTGCGAGCCGCACTTTCGTTTTCGAGTAATGTACATAGTTCGGTGGGGTCATCGAGTAAATCTTCGAGATCGATTTCGACTGCCTGATCATCATCTTCTCCTGTCACCGGAATATCGATAGCTGAGGGGATGTCGGAAAACCGTTTGCTAACCATTCTTCCATTCGTATTGCTAGCATCATGACCGTTTGCGCCACCATTGACATGGCCGTTTTTGTTCGCAGACATAATGCTGGCTTACTATCCTGCGCGTTGGTAATTATTTGGAAGAGCCTGGACAATTGGCGCAACTGGAGAACTGGTGAAAGTCGCGTCGAGGATCAGCTTGTTAAGTTAGGGATTCATCGAGTTCAGAATATCAGCATCTGCAGAGTTGAATGTTTCGCGCCGAAAATCGAGGAACATGCAAAGTAAGTCAACCTGAAGCTGATAGTATTCTGTTCTGCTGTATGCAATGTTGAAGTACTGCAGATGATAAAACTGAAAGCCTTGGAATACGGGTATTCAGGACAACGCTATAAATAAAGCACGGACATTTATCTGTAAATATCACCGCTAGTCCAATGCGGTTTAACAACACCACGATTTGGCGGTTGTCAATCAGACAGTGACTTGCTCACTACCTTCTTTGCAAAGTTTGCAATATAACATGCAGTTCATTATGAAAAATCTCATAAAAAGAATAACTTGGTACAAATTTTTAATTTCTGTCAATAGACTGGTATACTATGGAATTATCTCATGCATCTCTTTCGCTCTATTAAAATACATTCTGGGCATATGCCTTTTGATAGAACCGAAAAGCTTTTGAGAAGCCTGTCATGCCTTCGCGTCAAATGCGCAAAATATTTGTTCCCTTCAGGTAACTCCTTTCCATGTGATGCAAACGCCACTAAAAAAAACAACATGCACGGATTGTACGTGCGAGAATAAGTAACCCACCAAGACCCTTACACCCCTTTCCATCGTAAATTCCAATGAATCTCATGTATGAGTGTCTACTCATCATCATCGTCATCGTCGTCATCAGTTTGCATACTACTACTTCTGCCATTGGCCGGCTGCTTGTTAAATGTAAGCTTCAACTTTGTGCTCGGCCCGGGTGCTGGCATGGGAGTTCCAGCACTCGTAGTAGGAGCCGTTGAGCCGCCGTTGCGTGAAGTCTCATCGCCTTCAGGACCAAGTTCCGGATGCTCGTTGATTTCGTCTTGAATTCGAGATTCACATTCCTCCTATTATTTGTTAGTACTGCTATAAATACAAAAATCGATTGAACTTACGCTGATCGCAACAGCATCAACATAGATCAAGCTACCATCCTCGTTATATGTCTTAGCATTGGTACAGAGGGTGTCGATATCTTTCTTGAAATCTTGGAGACTATTGTATTCTCTCTTGTTGATTTTCTTTTCAATGAGCTTCATGGCAATTGGTTCCTTGATAATCACATAATAATCTGGGAAGTCCTTCTTCGACGGCAAAGAAACAAATGGGAATATGATCTCGCGTGCTGTTTGCTCTCCTTGTGAGTCTGGAGATTCAGGCAAAGATTTTAGGTGCATCAAATGATCAAAGACTATCTTCAAACTGGCCTGGAGAGTCACTCGAGTCTTGGGCGTCAAAATATCTCCGTTAGGGATTCTCGGTGGGCGCCCTGGACCACCACGCTTTCGCTTTGGCGGTGGTTGTTCCTCATCAAAGTCATCGGCTTTGCGCTTCTCAACCTTAAAGCCTGGCTTGCGTCCACGTCCCTTCTTGGGTGTCGGCTCAGGCTCGGGTTCGGGATCTTCGGAGCTATCACGACTACCAGCTGGTGAAAGAGGGCCGTTCAATTGGCCTGCCTTTCTCTTCTTGTTTCGTTCACGACGATCTGCTCTAGCTGCCTTACGGGCGGCTGCTGCTTCTGGTGAGTCTTCATCATCATCCACGGCCATGGTCCATTGCTCCTCCGTGAGACCATCATCATACTTGACACGTGTGCGCTCTCTTTGGCCACGACCTACTGGTGCCTCTGGCTCGTCAGATATAGGATTTCCATCAGACATGTATATCTCAGGGAGTTCACTTTCTGCCATGAGACGAGGAATACGCTTGCTTTGAGGATTGTTGCCGTATAAAAGATGTTTGTTTCTTTCCTCATCCATTTCTCGGAACTTGACAATTTCCTCGTCAGAGCGTGCTAAAATCTCGTTAAGCTCTTCATCGTCCATGTCATCCTGCTCCATAGACTCAGCGGCTTCGGCTGTTTCTAACATAACCCTAAGCATCGCATCACGATCAGTCTCAGAAGATTTGTTATCGAATCTACCAGCTTGAATGACCTTGCCATCCATATCAAGCTTGAACTTTGCTCTTTCCAAGATTTTCTCCTCGACCGAGTTGGAACTGATGAGTCGAAGAATACGAACTTCGTTCTTTTGACCGATACGATGAGCACGATCCTGAGCCTGTAAATCTTGATGAGGATTCCAATCCGAATCATAGATGATAACAGTGTCAGCAGTCTGCAAATTTAGACCGAGACCTCCGGCACGAGTTGACAGCAAGAAACAAAAGTATTCGGAGTCTGGTGCATTGAACTCCTTTAGGAGAAGCGAACGATCATCAGATTTAGTCGTACCATCCAATCTCATGAATTTGATACCTCTGTAATCAAGGAATTCTCCCATAATGTCCATGATGGCCGTCATTTGGAAGAACATCAGAACTCTGTGTCCAGTTGCTTGATACTTTGGCAATATACGGTCGAGCAACTCAAACTTTCCTGCACTTCGCCATAAGGAATCATTGATGTATCCCGTTGGATTCATTTGATCCTCAACTTCGCGAAACACGAAAGGATGGTTACAAAGTTTTCGCAACTGCATGATCATGTTGCTCAAACCCCTAGCTCCGGTCTTGCCTCCCTTTCCATCGCTTACAACTAGCTTGTTATGTGTAACCATCTGTTTGTAGAGACGGGCTTGCAAAGCCGAGAATTTACACTTGATAACCTTTTCAGTCTTGTCTGGGAGATCCTTTTCGACATCCTTCTTAAGACGACGAAGTAAGAAAGGTCGCAAAACTTTGTGGAGACGTCTAATAACAAGAATTTGTTCTTCTTCAGTGAGCTCCATCTTGTCTTGACCACCAGTGTTGGCAAAAGGAGTATTGAACCATTCATCGAAAGATTTTACAGACTTGAAGATGGTGGGTAGAACGAAATTGAGCAATGCCCAAAGTTCTGGCAAATTGTTCTGAAGAGGGGTACCAGTAAGAATAAGACGATAGCGAGTAGTGTAGTACTGTGTGAGAGTAGCACTGAGTTTCGACTGTGAGTTCTTCATACGATGACCTTCATCAATAATCATGTGCACCCATTTGATCTTGCTCAGAATTGGTCTGTCCTTGATGATGTATTCGTATGTAGTCAAAAGTACTTGGAAGTTTCCATAACGAAGATGATTTTGCTGTTGCTTTCTTGTGTTTGGAGGACCTTTATAAACAATCTTTCCAATAGCTGGAGCCCACTTTTCGAACTCAAGAGTCCAATTGGTCAGAGTACTCAATGGAACAATAACCAGGAAAGGACCGTTCTGTTTTTTGACCTCGATCAAATATGTAAGCAAACTGATGGTCTGAATGGTTTTACCGAGACCCATCTCATCTGCTAAAATACCATTCAAATTGTTGTTGTACAGTGAAATCATCCATTGCAAACCCTTCAATTGGTATTCCTTCAGAGTACCGCCGACAAGAATGCTAGGCTGTTTGTTGACTTCTTCTTTAATGCGATGGGCGACAGCGTAGTAATCAATCTTGCGAGTATCCTGTTCTTCCTCATCATCGTCTTCAGACTCATCCTCCTCAAAGTCATCACCATAGCGCTCGGCTGCTTTCCGTTGTTGTTCCTTGACGGATGCAGCGAGTTGAGACAAGAAACCATCTGTTTGCCTGAGCAAGTGGGTAATACGAGTATCCTTTGCTTGATCTAACAATTTCAGGTATGCTTCCTCGTCGTTCGATTTCAAAGCTGCGAGACGTTGCTTTGCTGTTCGCTCGATGCGTTTTTGTTCTTCCTTTTCGATATTCTGATGCTGGGTTACCATCATACGGCCCAGTTTGACCATCTTCTGTCTCTGGTTCTGGCCAGCCAAGTTGACCTCACGAGCATGGTTGAGGACAGTTTGTAGATAATCAGTGTGCTTCTTCTTCTCCCGAGTTTCACGAGCGTCGCGCTGCTGCTTCTCCAACTTTTCGGTAATCCTAGCTTCCCGAAGTGATTGTTTCTTCATGCGACGATACATGCTTCTGTTGGCCGTCATCGCTAGATTGTCGTATTGAACCATTTGTCTGCCGACTCTCTCACGCAACGCCTTCTGTTTATCGTACAACGCTAACATTTTCATCTCAATCAAAGCCTTGCGCCTGAGAGAGTCATCTGGCACCATTTCATCATCACGAGCATCCAGATGTGCAATATTTGCAGGCAATGATCTCAATTCATTAAGTCTCGCATTCATGCGATTGTGAATAATGTCGGCGCGTCTTTGACGAAGCTCTTCAATATTGACACCAGTTGGAAAGATAGATGGAATTATGGGTCGCTTTTGTCGAAGCTTGTGCGTACCATAGCTAATTTGTTTCAAAAGTCCCTCACGCGGGTCTTGAAATCCGGTGTACTCGTGGATTTTGGGCCCGTCGACTTTTTGAACAGCGGTACTTTCTACTCCATTGACGGTAGACTGGGCATCCTCACCAGGCTGTTGAGGGGTAGCTAGCGCTTGCTCGATCGGCACAGGTAGCTTCTTTTGGGATGCAAATAAATGTTGCTGGGTTTGCGCCGGAATTCCCAAATTCTTCGACAGACACTTGAAGGCGTAAATCTGGTGCTTTAGCATAGCCAATTGATCCGGCGAGAAATAGCCAGCACTCCCAGATGGCTTCTGAGATCCAGCGACTACCTTAGACGCGGCAGAGCTTGCTGCAGTCGCGGGAATCGCCGAAGGGCCAAGTGAGGATGTAGCAGGCATTTGTGCGCCAGAGACAGAGCTCGAGGTAGATGGAGGCCGGGCCAGATTCGAACCATTTGCCGCGATACTATTTGCATTTTGTTGTTGCTGCTGCTGTTGCATCATCTGTTGTTGTTGCTGTTGTGCGAATGCAGCTTTCTGTCGATGCATGCGAAAAGTCGAAAGAGTTTGGTGAACTTTTATGAATTCGGGATCTTTTTCCGAGACGCCCTGATCTTTCATTTGTTTGTATCTCTGTTAAAAACCAACAGGTTAGCAAACCATGAAACGATGGGGTGTACCGAGAACACAATTCTCAAAAATCGGAGTAGGAGAGGAAGTTACCTGTAACAGAGCTTGTATCTGCGGGTTCATGTCATTGGGCATAGTTGGACCAGGCTGTTGAGTAGCCGGCGCGTTTTGAATAGTAGAAGCCATGGTGGTGTGGGAGAAACGAATGCGTGTGAAGTGAACGTCGAAGTTGTGGTTGTTGATATCAAGGTAAGCTTTAGAACATGTCAAAAGGTAGCCTTGCGCATGAGGTACAATGTTGTATTGAGGCGCGTATGGTTTAAGAAGTATTGATCAAGTCCACGATGATTTGACAATGAGTGAACACGTCGATAAAGCGGAAAGACGAGTGTTATCGCGGGACCAAATGAATGGGCACGTTCAGTGTTGATGTTGAATGACTTTTTGATAGAAGCAACAACTTGGCGCGATGCTTCTTTTGATAAAGTTGATACAAAATTGATGGACCCAAAAGAGAAGTCGATGATCACAAATGGGAAAATTGGGGATTGTAATTGGAATAAGTGGGAATTATTTCTTTACGAAAACGAAGACCGTAGAGAATCAAAAATTGTGGTAGGATTGTAATTAAAAATTGATATCGTTGAACTAAAGGGGGGATGAGGGGGATTGGCGACTGTTCATCGGTGGTAGAGTTATTATCTGTGGTCGATGGAAGCGCAAAGGTTTGGTTGTGAAGACAAGGCAGTGCTTTTGCGTTGCTGCTTTGCGGTCGTGGTTCAGATAGGAACGCGAAAATTTCAGCACGCCAGATGGATTTTTTGCGCTAAAAGTTTACCGAAGTAAGATTTATGCCTCAGGTATTAATGGTCACATGATGATCAGCTTTAATATCAACTTCATAAAAGAACATTACTTGAAGTAGATATAAATCTTATGTGAAAATTGGAGAAGACTCTAGTATCTGCGGTGTATTTGGTTACTACTTCTATCTCATATTTGTACTTGTTGATCGTTTTAGAGGAATTTCTATTCTTTCATTGAATTTGCCTCTAATTTTCTTTTGTTGTTGCAGTGCCCCACTGTGAAAGAGCAACTGAGATCAGGTAAGCAAGCTCGAGGCAAGCTCCAGCAGGACACCAGGACTCTTTTTAATGCTACCTAGGTACCTAGTAGTATTCGATATCAGATCAAGTATTCATGTTTCGAGTGGAAGCTGCGAATATGCACTCGTGAGATTCAAATCCATTATCATCTGTTTGTGAATATGAATCTGCATCATTATAAAGTCATGAAATACAAGTGTTTTCATTGTATGATTGTGTTTACGTGATTTGGCGTACCGCTTTCCAATCCATATGGAAGCAAGTCTAATCCCTATGATCTTTCTCAGCCTGTTTCTTCTCACATTCGGTTATCCAATTCAATCTTATAGGAGGTCCCATTCTTGTTTGGCTCTCCGCTGGAACCTTGGGCATTTCGACTGTACCGTCCGAATTCTTAGTTTCTAAATGTTCATCAATCTCATTACATTCAGACCTACCTCGTGCTTTTGTATGTATATAATACCTTGCTTCCCGTTCATCGGATGCTCAGATGAACAAGATGCTCAGGACGGGGAGTTTCCATTCATATGAAAATACCAAACCTGATACTGGTACTGGTAGCTTGTTTTAATGACACGGTAACACGGGTATCATTAGTTCGCGATTCAAAAATAACTTTCGGGAGCAATAACTGGGCTTTGGATTTGGGTTGATGTATAATTTTGAAAGGCTTCTGATGTGGTGTTGGAGAAACGAGAGCTTGAGAGCTTGGGTGATCTCCCGATGTAAGGGTCAGTCTGATACTTTGACAAATATTCGTAGAATTCGGATTTGTGGAGTCACCTGCATGGGATTGATAAGAAGCCAAGATTGAAAGATCGTAGTCTCGAGTCGTTACAGTGTTGGTAGGAGGCAACTAATGAGGAGTATCATTGAAGAATATAGAAGTAGATAGGTTGGTGACACTTTTAGTAATGTCACAATTCAATGTATTTCACAAGTAGCAAATGTGACAACAATAATGATACCAATAACAATCTATTAATTTAAACACAAAGATGCTGTGTATTGATTTATCTCAGGTCTCATGCTCTGAAGTCCCCCAAAAGATGATGGTTTAAATACCCCGTTGAATGTAATGTGAACTTGACTTCCCAAGCAATTTATCACATACTGCTTCGGGAGTATGAACTTGATATATCGAGATAAGAATTTCAACAATTGAAGTAATGACGAATCGTAAAAAGACACACATAGATGTCTCTCGCACCAACCCTAAAATTTGAGTGCATGAGATCTTCGGAGTCACGTGTAATCTCGTGACCTCGTGAAATCGACCAAACGCAACTCTGGGCCATCACCCGCTTTCCTTCCAAGGCTACTTCTCATTACCAGCGAATCCGAAGGATGCGAAATGAGAAGCAACAGAAGGGGGGAATGATGACCCAGGTCACGGATCACAGTTGCGTTCTAAGTCTCCATCGTCCATAGTTCCTGTTTTTCCTCCCCCAAGTAATATTCTGCCTTCGTTCATAGCCTTTTTAAATTTCCGAAGCCACCGCGACCCTTCTCTCACTCCCGAAAGAGTGAGAAAAAGGCGGGTTTCTGTCAAGAAAAGTGATCCATCCGCTTCCACAGCCGCCACTCGGCACTTCCTTTCTCTATCTCTCCCTCATGGAGGGAGAGGTCACTGAAAAAGGAGGACTGTGTACGCCACGGACATCTCGCACTACCAACTAGAGAAAAATATTACTTGAAACAGCGAACTCTGGGCGGTGGTGACTTAAACCACATCTGTGCTCTGGAGAAGAAGAAAAAAATCTGGAAAATGTCGAGGGAATGCGAAGTCTTTATAGACGAAGTGTTAGAAGCTAGTCAAAAGGATCACTCGACCAGAATCCCGACCTTACCTGATGTGTAATTAAAAGTAGACAATGGACAGATTCACTAGATATGAAAAGTTAACTGTGACCAGTTTGCAATTTGGGATTAAGATTAGACAATGGACAGATTCACTAGATTGGAAAGACAACTGTGGCCAGTTTGCGATTTTAAATTAGGGTGCTTTCGGATTGATTTCTTCTATACCTACGTGAAGGAATCATTGAAATGAAAAGGATGTTAGATATCTACTGGAGCTAACATACATATTGAGTGAGGCTAGTATATTTGGAGTAATATTGGACCATACAAAATCATATTGAAAATGAAAAGGATGTTGATTCTTTCAGTCAAAAGCACCTTCAAGTTCCTGCTAGCTACTATGTAGGAAAACATCCAAACAAATATTAAACTTAATATTTCATTGAGCTCCATGTTGTATTCACTTCGAAATTTTCAGCCACTGGATCTAATATATCCCGAGGTCAGCTTCAATATCGCATTCAGTAAACGTAATATTACCTAGGTCTAGTATTTCTAATATACCTATTGAAATGGATCTACTCGGTCAAAAAAACCAATCCGAACGCATCCTCGGTACATGCCAGATCACTGTAAAGTTAAAACTCGACTAAGGGCACCTTTCAAGCTTAAAATCGTCTGATAGGTCAGATTAATCAGATTAATCAGATTAATCAGATTAATCAGACTAATCACTTGAAACTTGAATATTGCTAGTTGGAGCCGTCGAAGTGTTTGAATTAGGTGATAAATCAATCGAGTCAGACTTGAGCTACATGTGCATCCCACCGTTTCCCTCCTTTTCCTGTGCCGAGAACCGGAACAAGAAGGAACGAGAAGCCGAAGCTCATAGAATGCGGAGGTGAAAAGATCATTGAGAAACAAGCACTGGGAACTTGGGGTTTGACAGTTCACATTTGCGCAACACACAATGATTCAACTGAGATTTATCATATTACACTAGGTATTTAAAGATACGCTGCATTGAAAACTTGCGGTTTGAAGCTGGATCATTATTATTACTAATATTAAAGAACTTGAGAGACTTCCGACGCATTATTCACAGATTAGGTTGAAAAACTTTGAGACCCTTTTACATCAAAATATGTTAAGCATCGTTGAGGATATCACAACTTTGATTGTTCTTCTATAGCCCGGCGTTGGACAAATGAACTCTCAAACAATCTTATGTAATGCGTATCTCTCTGGCTCTGAATATAATTGTGAATTAATTCAGGTTCGTAGCCGGCACCGCGTACAGGTAGAGAATTCCGTCTTCGCCAGCCGAGCATAAAATGATTCAGATTCTTATCTCGTAAGTCTTCTTTTCGACTCCGCGAAGTCGAAAAGAAGACTTACGAGAGAAAAAACTGTATCACTCCATGCCAAAGAAGAAAGAGAAATCCATAAAACGTGTGGGGGGGGGGGGACTCATTATTTATACAAAAAGCAACAGAGGCTAGTCAAAAGATCGCCGCACTAGGAGCTACTAAAAAATCGATTTGTAACAACATTGTAAAGGTATGCAGATAATATCCAGATTTCTACTAACGCGGTCTGGAACACTGTAGAGCTTGGAAGACTCTTTTAGAACACTTTAGAACACTTAAGCTCCCATTTGCTCTAACTTTGAGACCAGAATGAGATATTACCCGACAAAATGAATAACCTCTACAGTGACATAGACTGACGATTCCTATTCTATGTTTGTCAGCATAAGGTCTGTCATCGAGTATTTCACATGTGCAATATTAACTTTTGAGGGCTTCACACGTTGAAAGTCTTAGGGTGACGATAGGACGGCTCATTGAAGGCTTTGAAGTCGCAATACCAAACTTTCAGACAACTCGACAAGGCTTGAATACAAGACGAACATTCAAGCAGACGACGGAAATACTGAGAGGAATTGCGGAATCACTCATAGTACTGTTCAAGCATGCAAAGTCTTGAGGTATCGGAATCAGGACCATGAGGGGGTTTGAAAGAGATACTTATGAGCGTTTATGTACAAGTGGGGAGTGAGAACTTCTCATGCTCGGCTGTTGGCCATAGATAAGCAAATGACAAGCCATATGTGAATATTTGAGGCGAATGTTCTGTTAAAATTTTGTTTCTAAAGCTTACCTAAACTAAATCCACGGGTTGATGGATTGCATTGACTACTGTAAGCTCGTCAAAGGAGCAAGTTTTGGTAATGGCGTCTCCTGTTCTAAATCTTGAGGTTTTACCACATGGTTTACACTTAGAAGTTGCTGTAGAATACTCGATTAGAGAAAAACTAGGAGAACTAGGAGCTAAGTATCAACACGAGTTAAAAAAAACTAACCATTATATCAGCTATGCATCAAGAACTATTCAATTCAATTAGAAGCAAAATGCATGTGCTACAGAATATTTATCGGCTTGACTCGTGATAGAATTTTCACGAAGATACGGTTCGTATTTCATTAATAGATGGCCCCGTATATGAGTGCCTGAGCTACGGCTTAAGGGTGCCACTCGCACTACATGAGCATGCCGAGTGGCCGGTAAGAGTGCAATACCAGCAAATTCGTCTCATGTATTCATGGCTGAAAAAGACATTATACAACTCGTGAAGTGCCGGATGTGTTATTCAATTGTTTTAATTCGAATCAAAATGATGTTCATCGGCATACTTGACAAAGACGAAAGGCAATGAACGATTTGATACATGGATACACATTCACAACAAACGACCATAAAGCAAGCATCATATTGTATTTGAGTGCAGGCCTGTTCTGAGAAGACGACCCGTTCACTTGGACTTATTCTCGCGAGCAGGGAGAGATATGCCTTGACTGACAGGTACATGTGTCCCTAGGACATTCCTAACATGAACTAAGAGATGATTTCTCGCTGCAGAAGTCGCCTGACCTATTTCAGATAGAAAGTTTATTGACGTATATGCTCAGTTGCTATAACATCCCCCCGATAGATCAATCTTTCGGTTCGCACGCTTGAGTCAGACTTGATAGCGTGTGCTGTATACACATTTCATGTCTTTCAATGTTTCGACCTCCAGAACACTTGTTCCGTATATTTGACAAAAGAAGATGAGAGAATGAACACAAAAGGTAGACAAAGTCATAACACGGCATATCAAGGCATGGCATACGACTGTATTTGAGCAGTGGTTGGGATGGAAAGGGGCAGACTGGCGTGCTAGTCTTTGCACCTTCAATTGTTCTCCGCGTAAGCCCGATGTGGTTGTTGGATTCTTGCCCATCGAAATGAGTTTGAGAAGGAAGAAAATGATTCAAGAGAATGGGACTTTAAGAATCGGTTGTGTCTTGATTTTCAAGTAGAGATGTTGATATTATTGTTGAATGGATGTGTAAATTATGGGTACGACAGAGCTTGACATCTTATTGGTTCTTCACTATCCACGCCCGCATTATCTCCTGGGAGATGCATCAGGTACCCACCTTAAACTTACAGCCTCATCTTCTCCCTCTCCCTCTTTATTGCAACATAGTATCGTCCTCAAACTTAGCATCATGCCTAGCAATTCGTCATGATTCCGCGGTCATTCAACCGTATTTTTCTAAGCAATGGCAGGCGTACCTGTGCGCACACCCTTTCAGCCTCGCACAAAAGCTCACACAATCCCGAACACGACCACTCCCTCTACAGAAACAATAGCAACGTCGAATCCTCCTTTACGATCTAATGCTCCAGCGGCTCCCACCAACAGAAAACTCTCTACAGATGCAGATGCTATCTCCGACAGGTCTACATTGTTGTTCATACGTCGCACATTATGCTCACATCTTAGTGAAAAGGGCCGCAGTACCCCGGCTCCAATCGATGAGATACTTCCCCCATTAACAAGTAGTAATGAGGTTGACTTGCAGTTATACGCATTGATAGCAATTATAATAAGGGAATTTGTGCATACCTGGTATGCGAAAATTACGCCGGACCAAATGTTTGTGGAGGAGGTGGTAAAGATTATTGCACATTGTACGAGAGCTCTGGAGCAAAGGCTAAGGAAGGTGGACTTGGAGAGCTTGCTGTTTGAAGAACTGCCAGACTTATTGGATACACATGTCAAAAGTATAGTCACCTATGAGGTACATCAAGCGATTATGCTAATGGATGAAAAGTATATAGAACGTCGCATTACCCTCTACACCCAGAACCAATTTCGGTGAACCCGCGACAAGTATATCATTCGCTCTGGCCTTTTGCGCCTTTGTCTCCCGTTCCGCTTGATGAAGATCCCGATACGATCAAGAGCCAGTCGAATAATGAAGCTGCATATAGACAATTGATTGTTAACGGCGTTTTAGCCGTTCTACTGCCTACGGAAGATCTCGAGAATGATTGCTTGACATCTCTAGTTGGTCAGATTTTTTCGGAAATGATACTGGGAAATGGTATTGGAGGTAAAGCTTGCGAACCATGGCTATTATGGGAGGGTATAATGAAGGTTGCAGAAGTCATGCAAGCTCGACTACCAAAAGCTAAAGCTCAGGTTCGAATCGACAGGTCAAATTCCGAAATTACCAGACCGAACTTATTGGATATCAAAGCCGGCAATACGAAAGCTTCGAATGTTGGGAAATCGGTGCAGAAACATTTTTGGCTAATTCTCCAATATTTGTTTCTGGCGTTCGCCGCGGTCCGGGTTATATTCATTGCTATTGCTAGCTCTTCTTCATTGCCGTCTCGTATTCCTCCCACGAGGAAACCTACTGGCTTTACGTTGCCGAACGATGACTCGGAACCACCGAAGAACCCGGAAGCGTTACCTTGGGCTCGAGCTCAACCACTCAAGCGCCCTATTCTCAAAATGAAGCTATGGTCATGCGTCTCTACTTTGCTAGATACGGATGCTCGCATGCCATGGCTGAGCGCCACATTATCTCTTCTTCAATGGGGTGCAATTACCGGCCCTGGAAAAATTGGAGATACAGACGGCATGATTGACAAGTACGTTATTATGATTGATCATTTTTCATTTCGTTCCGAATTCCAGAATCCATTTCCGGCGTCTGTCAGACCATCTATACATCACACCGCATGAAGTTTTGGTCACTTGACCAAAAACGTTCCAGTTAGCTTGCAGAAACGAAGTCGTTTAATAATGGCCGTTCAGCATCAGGGATATAGTTCCCGTTATCGGTATGCATGACAAGGGACTGCAGAATGCCGAATGAGGAGTCTCTTCAGATGCCTAGCCATAAGCCACTAAAATGCAATGTAACATCGCCATGATGGATTTGATAACTTACTCGCGAAATGGTGTACTCACTGGCATCATGCGGTCATATCGACAAATCCAATCATCGCTCGAACCTAGAGATTTTGCATTCATCCATTGCTTCCCCTTGCCCGCATTGGATTATTCTTTTTATCCCTGTTATTACGTTTCGTGCAGTGGGTGCTTCAAATCTGGGGCGTAAAATGAGTCGTGCCTTACGATAACCTTCCCTAAGCGCCCGGCTCAATGGGAGGATAGAAATCTTTCTATGCCTCGCATTATTGCTGCGCAGATTCCTTCCCCACATAAAGCATCTTCCAGACCAGTCAATTGCCGCTTCCTTCTTTTACAAAACTTGGAAGATCTGCAATTTTTACGCGTTCCTCCGCTTCTTGGCCCCCATCTGCATCATGGCCCGAGGCGAGCAAAACATCCGATGACTTCGCCGCGAGCGTTTGAACCCCTTGTTCAGATGGTCTGGCTGTCAAAAAAACCTCACTGGTGTTACACATTCCTTCAGATCTTATCTAAAATGATGCATCAAGTGCTATTCTTTGCTGCAATCTATTGTAATTTTTAATCACCCATCCATTCATCCCACCAAGTCTCCTCTTTTTCATACACAACACCAACACAATCAATTCCCTACAGGCTGGCCCACATTATCCCATGTCTCAGCAATTGTAAAAGCACAAGCTAACAAGCATGGCAGACTCCTCTCCCACCAAATTCACACTCTCATTCTAGACCCCACTCTGCTGCCACCCATTCTCCGCACCCTTCGCCAAACACTCTTCCCCAATAACACGCTCGCACCAGCGAGAATACCTCCTACAACCACTGAAACGATCGAAATACGACGAAGGTGTGCTGAGGCTATATTAGGTTTGATACCAATAGCTGTGAGTGATATTTACTTTGGTCGCACTCCTTTATACTCTTCGGGAAGCAGCACCGATACTATTGATTTTGATCTCGAAGCGAAAACCGAACTGTCAAAAGAAGAAAGACATATTCGGGAAGTAGAAGACGTGCTGAATGTTTTTGGTGATGTGTATTGTAATAAACATTTGCTATATGGAGTTGTGGAAATGATTATTATGAGAATAATGCCGGAGCTGGGGGAGAAAGGAGTGCAGGAGTTATTGGATGAGAGGTTGAATTAAGTTTACATATTTTGAGCTGTCAGCTTGCGTGCGTTGCGTTGAGAGTTTAGATACCCATTCATGCTTTTTATATTAAAAATTGTACTGAATTATTTGAGTCATGCACCATACAGTTCCTGCTCACAGCCTTCGTATTGAAAGTTCTACAAAATCAGTATTTGCAGGTTGAAAAGTCCATCATTGTAGCAGATTAACCACCCATTTCATTCCACATGTATGTTTTGATCTGTCTGATGCTAGCTCGAAAAGTAAACAAGAAATTCTCGACCTTCTTGTCCTCGGAGAACAATTCGTTCATCCATCCATCCATCCCTCCATGCACATATATCTCATTAGATCAACGAGTCCCATACCATCCATCCCAATCTGTCTTCTTATCCTATTCCACCTACGGAAAAACTTCACTACAAGTTCACACAAGCACTATACAATAAACGAACGAACGATTCGAAGAAGAAGAAGATGAAGGAAAAAAAGAGTCCCTAAGTACAAAAAATACACCAAAGAGCGAGGAAGGTGAATGAATAGACTAGCAAAATATAGGTAGGTAGGTAGGTAGGTAGGTAGGTAACAAAACAAGCCGTGTATGCTGTTTGATGATTTCGCACAAGAGAAATCCAACAAACAAACATATCCAGGAATTTGAACTCTGCACCTCAGATCAAACAAGGCGAAATATTTCTATTCCACCACAGATTCTCCGGTACGTACACGAGTGAAAGAAAAGCACACGAAAAAGTAATACAAAAATCCCGCCGAAAGTGTGTGGAAAGAGAAAAGAAAACGTGCTGTTGGGGTATGATGAGCAAAATCCCTTCAGGGGCATGAGAGCGCATATGTAACAAAAACCCCGCGTGAAAGAAGATCCAAAGAGGATATATAAAGAATTAAACGCGCGAGAGAGCAAGCAGATGAGTACTGA
Source organism: Botrytis sinoallii (assembly GCF_014898435.1). Lineage (NCBI taxonomy): Eukaryota > Fungi > Ascomycota > Leotiomycetes > Helotiales > Sclerotiniaceae > Botrytis > Botrytis sinoallii. Next base: position 436,883 of record NW_024066059.1, read on the forward strand.
GCCGAAGATTTCGCGTGAGCGTCGAAGATGTAAAGGAGGAAATCTTGGAAACCGAGTGAGCTTGGTTGGGTATATAAATTTCATCCGAGGATAGTTCCTAAATTTTTTTCTTTTTGAATTCCTTCCTAAATCCCCGATTTTGGCCATGCCGGTAGATATTATACACCTTCATTTTGACCGATCGCAAGGATCAGAAAAGAAGAGGGTGATGCAAGACCGTTACTGATAGCAGGAAAAAGATGAAGACGGGAGAGCTCATATACAAATTGAGAGATGTGATGAAAATAACGCCGGGGAATGTCGAGTTTGGAACCGTGTGTTTAAAATGCCATGATGTACAGAGATTTAAAGCGTATATATAAAAGAGATATGAAACTCATTATTTGTTAGCAGGCCGTAGACTGTTCCATCTTCATATTTTGTGGCTGATTCTCGCAATCGTCCTGTTCTGAAATCCGATGCAAGCCGCCTGGTAAAGGTCCTGGATTCTGCTGTTGAATTCGCAACTTTTCGGTCAATTTAAGAACCGTCAGATACTCATTTTGATCCACCAATCCAGTCGGAGCTTGCTGGAAAAAATTCAGTAAAGTATCAAGCGCCCGGCGTGCATCATCCTGGGTAGGTGAGTTTGGTGTTGAAAGATGTGGAGGTGATTGCAATCCGCTAATTGGAGTAAGTGATGCCGGTGGAGGAGCCAAAGAGCTATGACTGCTGCTATGATGTAAAGACCGTGGCGAAATTGCAGAATCCAATCCAAATGGTGGGCCTAATTCATGTACCGGCGATTCGACGGCTGATGAAGGGGCTGTGTCCGGTAAATTATACTTCGGTGTCATAGGATCATTACCTTGCGAGGCAATGAACGAAGGATCAATGGCTAAAGTGGGGAAAGTCTGGCTTCTGGGACGTTGAAAGTTGCTAGCAGGATTATTTGGATCCATCCCATGGTTGATGTTGTCTTCAGTGTTAGAATTTCCATTTCCGTTCGTCGAATGCTGTATTACCCGAGATTGCTGAGATGGCATCCAAGATCCGGTACTTCCCTCAGGAGAAAATGCAAATGGGGTCGTGGGACTAGTTGGCCCCCCTGAAAATGACGATGGATTGTTGTCGGTAAAGGCACTAGACAATGAAGCTGTGCTGTGAGAATTTGAGTGTTGCTTGTAGCTTGCTGTTTGGGTGAAATCGAAATAGCTGTTCAAACTATCGTGCATATGATGAGATCTGAGATCTTCACTACTCTTAGCGGATGCTAATAGCAAGGGAGATTGTAATGGCGAAGCGGGTGAGACACCATTAGATGTTCGTGATCCGGAACTTCTGCTCGAATCGATGTTGAGCGCCATGCGTTCGGAAAGACTACCAATATCAGCCGCGGAAGCTCGTCGTCTGAGATGAATGATCCCATTCTTTTGCTTGAATTTTTCTAGCCAAGTTGTGCTATTTGTCTTTAGGTGACTCTCATTATTACCAACTGTAGTGGCGAAAAATCTAGCCTTCTCCTTGATCGCAGAATCGGTAAGAGGAATCCCCTGCTTTTGGGTATTTCGCACCCAATTCGATAGGGCTCTCTCGATATCAGGGAACTTTCCTTTAGCTCGTTTGACTGGAGATAAGCTTCGGTCTTCAGGGAAAAGATATTTTTCTCTTTGGCGTAAAACTTTAGAGACAGTACTACATTCTTTTTTAGTTAAGATCAAAACCCAAATGTTAACTGTCAATCATACCTTCGTTCAACACCAAACATGGCTAAGAGGGAAATTTTAGCAAGAAAATCATTAAAGGAGTCTTGTCATGTCATACCTCCAATTTCAGTCTGCTTAACAGTAGGATTGTCCTCATGATATTGACACATCCGTCGTCGATCACTATCAGTGAGCGTCTTCCTTGGAGTCGGAGTAGCATGGATAGTTGGTAGTTTTGGAGGTGGTTTACCAGAGTTCGCAGGAGGAATCGCAACAGGTGGTGCTTGAGAGTTTGCAGGATTTGTCAACATGCTCGGCCACGTGGGATGGTTTGGCATGATGAGAGGAAGCAGTTGCTGGTGATGTGTGGGATATGTCGGCGGCGGCGGGGCCATTCTTGGATTTGGATACTGAGGCTCAGTGGGCATTGGATGATGCTGGTTCATATATTCATATTGAATCCTATTTTCAAAGATTGGTGATTGATGCTGTGAAGAGTTGTAATTGTTGCCCATATCCTGCCATTGACCTTCACCGCCGTATCCATTTTCTTGTGGATTGTGGTGTTGCTCATGGTCCATGCCAATATGGGCCATCATAGATTCGTGCATTCTTTGATCTATGGTCTCTAAACGAATGGTTTCCCAGGTGTTTCCTTAAATTCCAGAAATCCGAGGTAATTGAAGTTGTTTAATGGTACAGGACCTTGCGTAAGGTATACAATATCAGGGACGTTGAAAGCCTCAAGAGCGGGATACTGCATGCATGATAAGCAAAGCGAAGTATGGTTCCTGGCAGCGTCAAATATATAAACCCTGCGGAATCTGCAGGAGTAACGGATTGAGTCTGGCTGATTTATTTCAGGTGATGTGAAGTTTCGAAAGCGAGAATATTTTGAGATTTGTTTGAACTAATGCTAGACGCGCGCAGCTAAAGGAAACATGCACTTCTAAGTGTGGTGGTGGTGGTGGTCGATTTTGAGGATGGTAGTGGTGGTCTGCGGTAGATGGGGTAGAAGACGGATGAACAATTATTATTATGCGACCAGGGAGGGTAGGAATAAATGCTGGGAAAAAGATGCTAGAAAATGCTCGCTGCAATGCCGAAGAGGGGAAGAAACACGAGGCGTATGCGAAAAGCTGCAATGGATATTATGCTGGGGAAGGCGCGCAACCAAAAAAGATGTATGTATGTAGGTATGTATGTATGTATGTATGATGTATGTAGGTATGATGAATGGATGGGACGTTATAGTATGAGTAGGAGGTAAACCCAGACTTTTTGGAGTTTGTGGTAGTGTAAGTAGTGGTCGGTTCATGGAAATTTTGCAAGGTAAAGGTTCCGCAGCAGCAGGAAGAGGGAGTACTTGGGAACTGAATATATTAATGGTGGGGACCAATTGGACCAAGGAGAATAGATGCTAGGTTTGCTGTCTTTACTACCATACTAGGTTAAAGACTACTTCTAATAACTTTGTCAAGCATGGGAGTGTGGAAAGCAATGGCAAGGAATCAATCTTGGAGCAACGACGAATGAGCGAGCTTGGAGAATGGGATTAGCAAGGGTAAAAAGAAAAGAGAGGACAGGAGAACGAATCGAAAGGGAGATGGATGGACTTTGGTGTAGACATTCAGAAGAACCGCAGGCAGACAGCAAGATAGACCAGATAGCTCAAAGAAAAAAGGAAAAGCCATTCGTTTGAAAAGATTCAAAAGAAGTCATTTACAAGGATTCGAATTGATCATTGATTTTGGTAGGGTTTAAATATGGTTTAGTAAGGTTCAGGTACAGGGAAAGTACGAAGTAAGACTTGAAGACTTACCTGATTTGTTGCTTTGACCAAATGATTGCTTGGGAGAGAAGTCCACCAGATGAGAAGCGGATCTAATCATCTAATCATCTGTGTACATATCTGTTCAAAAGAGTCCACGGGTAGCTCAAGTAATGCAATAATTGCTGGTTGTATAATGGGAGCTAGCTGAAGGAATCGCCGAACATCTAAACATATCTAGAGAGAACCTCAAAGTCTTCGAACGGAAGATTCGGGGACCTCAGGAAGTTCAATGTGAAGAGTGGAGAGGACAAGTATCTAATTTCGATCAGATTGACTTTTTTGAAGCTTGATTCAGTAAAAATATATCGTCGTGTCAAGGTCCACTCTCATCCGCTTTCTCCAAAAGATTGAGAAGTTGAGGCTTTTCCAGGTTTTTGTAGGGTATATCCAGATGATTATCTTCCAAATGGGTTAAATGTCAAATCGCATCTCATTTCAGCTGAGTCAAATGGGGAATCGACTAAACTACTCAAGGTCTAAAGTTTTGCTGGATATCGTAGATGATAACCAGGATATGGAGCTATTAACGAATGAAACGTTTAGATGAACCTACTAGATATTTGAATTTGCTTCTAGCTTCTGGTCTGATAACCAAGTTCATCAAACGGTACGCCCCGGAAGTAAAAAGATGAGGTGAATCCGTCAAATGATCTTAGTACCGGGGATTACTTGTTAGCTCGAGTTAGTTGCCGCAGTAAGGACAATTAAATCATCCATTATCATATCATATTATATCATATCGTTTCAAATGCTACCCATTGCTCAGATTCAGTTAATAATGATTGATTTTCTTTTTTGTTAAGTCTCTAGGTCAGGTTCGGCTCGGATAATAATATTGATAACAACTTGGAAGAACAATCATCTCAAAAGCCCCTTCATCGTCTCGTCTCGCCAAAAGTTTGTCTTTTCTGCATTTTGATAACGAATTTTGATGGTGCGACAGGTGTACCGGAGGTACAAGGATTTCGGAAAAACCAGCCAGCAATCAGAGCTCATTCAAGTTCGGAGCAACTTCCGCCTATTCCCTAAACAAGTAACAAACTGATCCCTTCTATACCAAAAGTTGTCATGTATCATATTAGCCAAAATTCGAAACCTAGTCAAGCCACCCTTATTAGACGAACCTTACATGGAATCCGAACGTTTCATTGCCGTAAGTTACCATGGTGTAGAAGCTACAACCAACCCTCGTGGTGGAAAAGAGGATCGTTGCAGAAATGAATAGATCCGTACCTTACTTACCGTAAGCAAAGTTAGTAAACTCTATGTTTATTCTGGTCCCAGGTTTTGGACCCCAATCGAGATATTGCATGGCATTGACTTCATCGTTTCGCATTGCTCCCTCTTGACAAGACAACCTCGCCTCATTTCTTGATCTTGGGGGCCATTGAAGTAGGTACCATCCATCCTTCGTCCCAAGTTTCCAACTGTTGGTATCAAAGTACTATATTTGTATGGTTGGGAGCTACAGATATCTGCTGCAACCACCAGCAACCTCCTGCACTTCAGCATAATGGCAAGGCTTCATTCACTCGGCTCTAGTTCAGGGCGCTCGTAGGTGCAACCCATTTCATGTACTGCATTTGTAGCGTGCATTGCCCCTGAGTAACACACCTCACATAACAGATACAGGTAACAGGATACAGCCATGGCCATGACCGTCTTCTTCCATCTCACCCCATGATTTCCATTCCATCTCGCCTCGCGTCTGCTCTGCTCGCGAACTCCGAAATCGTATCAAATTCTCAAATTCGATCTCCTAGCTAGAATCGCTTCGGCTGCATCGGTACCTACCGACCAGGGGGGTTTATGTTTGGAAATCTTAATACCCCACTGTGTGTCCGTCCCCTTGAATCCGTACTCCGCCATGGCATTATATCTCGCGAAGTTCTCTTTTGAGCAGAATGGAGTTTGTAATTGTCGAAAGTGTTTAGGCATACACGTGCCGCTTCTCCTCTTCCCCGTTCCGCTCCCCGCCCAAAGCATGAATGACTATTAACCATCCATCACTGACAAGTTACAACCGAACCAACACCATTCCAATCCATCCTCCCGTCTTCATTATCCATATCAAACCGTGCCATCAACCTAACCGAAACCCCCGAATGTGGAGGAACCTCGCATCTGAAGTTGGGCTCCCCATCTTTGTGCATCATCCACGTTCTTAATCATTGGTCTAACCTTACACTTTCGTGTCAAAAACTCCGGGTGAAATCCTAATGGCCCACTATTCATTCCAATCCATTTGCAATTATTCCTTGCAACTTCATTCATTTTCATAATTCTTTCCGATTTTGGTTTATTTTATTTTATTTCATTCTCTGTGTATTTAATTCTTCAGCGACGATCTCAAGGGAGCCTTACTTTACGTTTCATCAAGGGAGAGCAGCTTGTATAAGCGGCCGTGAGGCACTTCGCGACCACTTACAAATGTACACTCTCAACTTCTTGATTCATCCAAGTCACAGAAAGACAGCAGTACATCCGTGGCGCATTCACCATATGAAACAAACTCTTTACATAACAACGAAGGGGAGAGGGGGGTTTAACCAAAAGCAAAAAGAAACGCGTCCACGTCCCCATTTCAAACCTACGTCTTGGCTGCAACATACACATCTCTCTGCTCAACAGCGGTGAAGGAACCTAGAAACACCATTCCCAACTTCAACCTCGGGACTTTTGTAGATCCTCTATCACGAGGTGACAACTTCATTTCAAATCATCCTCAGCTCATTCCCTGTCTCTGCTCAGACCTCTTTGCTAGCTTACAGCGGTAAAACATACATCATGATACATGCTCAAAGACATCCTATCTACGTATATACCTGGTACCTAAAGCTAAACCTACATCCACGTTTTTTTTCTCGTCGGCGGCAATTGAGACAATCTTATCGACATCGCGGGGAAATGATCCTCATCTGCTCTGCTCAACTTGAGCATCTAGACTGACCTGACTGGCTCAATGAATATCGACATCAAGGTTCGGGGGAAATATCATATTACAAACTTTTCCCATTCGAAATTGACATCCATTTTCATTTCAATAAACCTTCTCGAAAGCTCCTATCTGAACTTTTCTTCTCTCCATTGATACATACTGTAGAACTAATCTTCAATCCCGTCCACCTCATCTCATCTCATCCGATTCTACAGAAAACCCTCCCCCCAAGCCTGCGTCGATCATCGAATTCTTCCCAATTCTTCCATTTCACTTCAATCAAATCCCATAATCCCATCCATCATCCATTCCAACCAACCACATTCCCCAACCATGCAAAAATCCCCCAAAGGGCCAAAGTTCCCACGCGGAGTCCATCGACCGCTTAAAACGCCTGTGTAGCCGCCGAAGAAACATCCCAATCATGTATGCAAGCAAAAAGCACAGGCGAACGCGATCAACCTTACGAGAAACGGTTACCCGAAGCGCCGAATTTTTCAGAAACGCAGGTTGATCACCCAGGTGTCAGGAGTCAGCACTCAGGTACGGACATGACGGAGAACCGGGTTGGACCGCTAGGCTTAGTCGAGGTTGCGAATATCATGATTCATGATGATGATGATGATGATGATGGGTGGGATGGATAGATAGAGAAAGAAAGAAGGAAAAATGTCTGTGCAGCCACGATTATAGATAGGTACCTAGCTTTGACATGATATAATGCAATATGACATGATGTTGCACGAACCATTACGGATTTTTGTGACGCTCCGGTCTCTATCTATCTATCTATCTATACCCGGCGATCTAGGATTGAGAATCTAGATCCATCGGATCGGGAGTTGAAAGAAAACCACAATGAGATAGACGCTTTGCTAACTCCGAGCGAGGAGAGAATTTATCATTTTTCTGCATCTACAGAGATATGTCCAGGACTCAATACTCATTAGATCGATCTCCTTACCATACAGTTTGAATACCCTCTCCTTCATGAATTCATCCCTCCATCTATCTCTCACCCGTGACTCAAATCCCAACGAGTAATATCCATCATACAATACCTACCTAGTTCTTCCCAATTCCAGGCACTCGAGATATTCCTCCCTCCGCGGAATATGCCACTCCATCTCGGCCAAATCCCAATCCCAATCCAACTCACACTCACAGTAACCATGAATCAACTAGGCATCTCATCTATCTCCCACTCCATCATTCCATCACTCTCCCAGCCCATCGGGCAACTGATAACATAGCATTTCATTCCAACCCCCAATGCCCCATACCGTACATACCATATCATCACTATTGCCTCATCCTCAACCCCCCTCACCTAATTAGCAACTTCACCCAAACAAACAAACAAACAAACACTTACCACACCCCATCCTCAACCATCTCATCCGCACACACATCCAAACATCTCATCCCAATCAAGCAAAACCCGAGCATTCAAATCCAAGTCTCATCATCTGATCCAAGCGTCCCCACGCGCATAAACTGGCCCAGGCCCATGGAATCCCGAGATATCATTCATCACATCTTCGTAGCGCCTACCTGAAGATCATTGATTGATGGACCCATCCATCCATCCATCCATTCAGAAGTTTCGCCACTATCAAAATTGATAACTGAATCCCACAAGCAGCGCATTGTATCACATGTATAAATGCCAATATAAAACAATATCTATCTGTATTCAGAACCCTGTCCTGTCAATTCAAGTATATTGAGGGGTAAAAAAATCTCTTTTGGATATTCATCTATGTCTTCCTCATGTCGACCTTCGTAGCCTTCTCATACCAAAATGAGCAGGGGCGCCAATCCGTGAGTACGAATCTACGGGCAACTGCTAGTACTGTAACTAGCAATCACCTCTTATCTCTTCCAGAGTCCAGTAACCCAAAGGCCCGCAAGTGTCTGTACCTTAACATGACGCCATTGACTCCCGACGAGCACTGCCATTAAGACCATATCAGCCCATCCCCTCCTCTAACTTCCGAAATCCTTGGCTTCTTCAACGTCCATCGTCCTTCTCCGCGTTGTTCGTACCACCGGAAGATCCTTGGTCGTTACACCGTATCGTTCTATTCTGCATGTTTTTTATCGTTTGACAATGGTAACTGCATGATGGATTAGCTCGAATTTTCATGACAACTGCCTAATCGATATGTGAAAACTTACTAATATCTTCATCTGCTAATTCGTGACTGAGACCTACACGCTGAGGTTGATGCTTGACTGATTTTCCATAAACAATAGCCACGCGGAAATCGTCCACAATAGTTTTATGGATAGCGTTACACTTTGATCACCGTTAGTCACTTGATGCTGTGCTACGCGATTCTCGGAATCATGAAAATAGCCACTTACAAAATCTTCAACTGTGCACCTCGTGGAACGTAACACTACTGGTGCTGTGTAATCAGGCAATTTTCCTTTGGGCTTTGTATAAACTCTGACAAGGTTTAGTTTCTCCCACCTGTTCAAGAGTTAGCATCAGGTTGTTAGGTAATTTTGGCAACCACAGAAATCTGCTAGCTCCTGGTGAACGCCTTGCATCTTCTCTTGAGCAAGTCGATTATAGCCTCAGAACGCCGCGCCATTCAATTGAATTTTCTAAAGTTCCCAAGGCAAAATTCCATGAAAAAGTTCTCAAATCATAAACTTACATCTGTTCTAACAGTTCGTCGACGTTCCACCCATGCTCGGAAGAGATAGGACATGCGTTAGGAATTCTGTAAAGCAAATCAAGTTCCTCTATCGAGATAGCATCGATTTTGTTCAATGCATAAATGACAGGAATATAACTTCGTCCCTTGGCCTCTAGTACGTCTATCAGATCGTCGATAGTGGCGTCGCAACGAATGGCGATATCTGCGGATGAAATTTTGTACTCGTTCATGACAGCCTTGATCTCATCGTGGTCGATATGCGTCATTGGGACAGTATTGGTGATATTGATTCCGCCCTTGTCCTTCTTCTTAAACACAATATTTGGTGGTGACTTGTTGATTCTAATTCCAAAGCCTTCCAATTCATCTTCGATGATTTTCTTATCTGTCAGGGGCTTATTGACATCCAATACAATGAAAATCAAATGGCACGTCTTTGCTACCGCAATGACTTGTCGACCTCTACCCTTTCCATCCTTGGCTCCTTGAATAATACCGGGAAGATCCAGAATTTGGATCTTTGCTCCATTGTATAAAATTTGACCAGGTACTGTCGTTAAGGTTGTGAATTCGTATGCGGCGGCCTCTGAATGTTGGCCGGTAAGTTTGCTCATCAATGTACTCTTTCCCACCGATGGAAAACCTATAAATCCAACACTGGCGACACCTGTACGTGCTACATCGAACCCTACACCTGCTCCTCCACCACTTGACGTAGGGGTCAACAACTCTCTCTTGAGTTTAGCGAGCTTTGCTTTAAGTTGACCAAGATGGAAACTCGTCGCCTTGTTCTTTTGGGTTTTGGACATCTATCATTCCGTTAGGATCTATCGACGGCGAATTGATCAGGTCCTGGGAGTATACCTCATCCTCAATTTGTTTGATCTGTGGCGGGGTATTAGCATTGGGAAAAAAAGGTCGTGGACGAGGGAGTATACCTTATCAGCGGTGGTCGACATGATTGCGGATTTTTCTGGTCAGATCCAGATATCTTATCTAAAGATATGTATTGCTGGGGAGATTTTTTGGCGGAAAGAATAGGTTGCGATTTCCCTCAAGCTGGATCTTAAATTTTGGAATTGAAGATGATGTGAATTTCATTGTGGGGTTCTGCATCAAAAATTATTTCTATGATCGCATAGTTTCAACCTCAGGCATAATATTCTTCGAATTCCCCAATTGGCAAGGTTTCCAATTCAACTGATGTGCCATTCACTCACCGGGGATCCTTGAAGGTCTTGTCAGAAAATCATTTTATTGCGATTCATCATAAGAATTATGGATCCTCGAACTATCTGTGCAGCCTTCTTCATTTTAGGGACCACAGTAGATTTAGGTGGAACTCTGATACCTTCATTCCGACAGCATGTCATGAACTATGGCAGTCGAGGGTTCACACCAAATCCTGAGAAAAGCACATCCCCCCATAGCAAGACTACGCGTTTATTCGAATACGTTGGCTCTATACAGGTTCCCCATACATGGTTCACTCACTACTATATCGTCTCCGTGGCCTCTTCCATTTTCTGGGCGTTTCAAATTATCACACGTGGACCTGCTTTCAGATTACTTGCCTCGTACTCTCAACAAGATGCGACAAAATCAATGACAGTCAATCAGGTAACTTTGGCATGGACACTCATGGCTCTACAGGGTAGCCGGAGAGTGTATGAGAGTCTTACGCTCACTAAACCTTCCCAGTCGAAGATGTGGATTGGGCTTTGGGCTATTGGAATCGCGTATTATTTGTTCATGGGAATCTCGGTTTGGATTGAAGGCATTGGTGAGTGATATGAAATGTAATCTCGTAATTCTTTCCATTAGTGACTAACTACCTAAGCCATACTTGATGCGACCACAGATCCACTAGGTTCGATAGACATCTCACAGCCCTCTTTGAAGACTTGTATGGCAGTACCTCTATTTGTGATTGCATCTGTCTGTCAGCATGAGTGCCACAAGCACTTGGCAAGCTTGAAGAAGTATACTCTTCCCTCGAACCCATTCTTTCGCCACATCGTTTGCCCTCATTACACTAGCGAATGCTTGCTGTATATTGCAATTGCCATTGCAGCCGCGCCTCAGGGACAGTTCCTGAACAGAACCATATTGGCAGGGTTGTGTTTTGTAATATCAAACCTTGGAGTGACTGCAGATTCAACAAGGAAATGGTATACCACAAAGTTTGGTGTAGATAGTGTAAAGGGTAGATGGAAAATGATACCATATTTATACTAAAATGCTCTCTTCAGAGTTTGGTTTAGATAGTTGGAAGCAGAAACGGAAATCGATACCATATTGTAAGATTAGGTCTCTCAGCGTTTGCCGAATATCCCCAACTTTGAACCTAATTTCGATACCTTGAGTACGTCCCGATACGTAAGGCTAGTTCGCTCCTGTCTTTCATATCTACCATCAATAATTTTATCTTTAGACCGCAAGAGATCCCAGTTTGCGACTGTTGTGGAATTTAGGTCAATTTCTGCTTCCGTCTCGGATATTCCATGGTAGTAATTTGTATATAATTCATCTGTTGTGATCAACAAACTCCTTGGCTCCTGGAAAATCCTCCACCTTGGCTGCTCTTCTCTTGTTCCATCGTCTTTGTCTCCATAGATATTCAAGCACAGGCTTGCGCCTAAGCTTACAGTGCAGACGACTGGATGATAGGCGGCTCCATCCTTATGTGGCATAATTCCCTGCTTTGGCAGATATTCATTGATTAGGACATGATTCGGACGCTCATGGGGACTATCACTAAAAATATGACGTGTTCCAGTTTCGTGAGAGATAGGTAAGGAGAGAAGTCGAGAGACAACGGGATCTGTTAGCCATTTGGGCAGAGGCGCATCCAATAGAGTATTCTTGGTCAAATCAGAGGGCCAAGTCTGAAGACGACGATGAGTTAAATGCTTCCATCGTGGTTTTGGGGCTGTGGCAATCTGTGGGAATCAAAATGTCAAATATCACATCTCGAATGAGCCCAGAATCGACCTACTTTCTGCAATAATATTTGTTCTTCCTCCTCCGTAAGAAAATTAGGAATATAAAAAGCTTTGGAAGGGAGGGTCTTGATTCGGGCTTCATCAAGAGATGTTGGTAAGGCTAGTTGTAGAATGTCCATGTTGGATGAATATGTACCTTTGAGAAGTATAATTAAACTATCTCGGGGTGATAATGTGAGAGTGTGTGTGAAGTTTGAAGGAGAAAAGATCTGGTGAAGAGATTGGGTCCAAGATGAAGTTATAAGAGAGGGGGTGAAGGAATAATATGCACACAAGTATCTTCTCGATGCCGAAAGATAGTGAGCGGCCTAGCCTTACCTGGTAGCTTTTCGTTAGGCCATCCGGGTTATCTTCACGTGCTCTCCGTCTTAAAAATCATGCTTTGATCACGTGCTGAAGAAGGCAAGTCTAGATTGGGAAAAAAAAGAGGGCCATTGATAAATTTATTTTTAACTAGCAGAAGGTGAAGCAAAGCGATGAGAAAGCACTAATAAAGTACGAATACTAATACCACGGAGCCAAGGAGCCAAGGTAGGTAGTACGTAAAGGCGAATACGGTAGACTTTCTGACTTCCTCGAGACTTCCAAGTCCTCGAAGATTTAATCACTCACTTCTCTACTACCTAGGCTCGAGGCTCGCTAAGTGATATCCATACAAGCACTTTGAGTTTTAAAGAAGTGTTCGTTAGAACTCATTAGGAGTTAGGACTCTCTAGGAAGAGTTTAGGTAAGGACCTCGGGATGATCTGATACAAGCTAAGAAAAAAAGAAAAGTAGGTCAGTTGATGCGTTGTACTCCTTTGTTTGGTTGGAATAATGGCATAGGCATTCGACTTTGGCGAAGTTTAGTCGTTAGTTTTTCTCTACATTATTGTGCTGTACGGAGTACTTTGTAGATAAGAATACGATGATACTGTAGTTTGAATTAGACCTCAATTAGACCTCAATGGTACTTCAGCTAGACTTCAGTTCGACTTCAATTAGACTTCTCTACTGTCAATCTAAGTTCGCGTCTACGTTCACCTATCTGAAGCGAAAAGAACTTCTGTGGCAAAGTACTGTATGATATAAATAGATCACTCTACTCCGCACCGGCAGATTTGTTGAAAATGTAATTGTTCTGTAAGCCTCGTCGTATACAGATCCTTTTCTCATTCTCTCATCTCACTCATCTGCTGTATGATTCTGGATTGGAGATCGAGACGGTGGGTATGATTAGTTATCTCCCTCCCTAGTACCTTAAGCATCAAAATGGGGATTCGAGGAACAAGTGTCAAGTGTATGGCTGGGTATTTACCATCCATCCAGCCATACATACATACATCCGTCCATCCGTCCATCCATCCATCCATCCATACCCAGGTATGTAGGCATTCATGAATCGAGTATAGCGACCCGTGTAGGTTTTGCTTTGTTTTGCTTTGTTTTGCCTCGAATCTCGTTCTATTGTTGTCCTGCTGTCATGGAACCATTTAGGACAATGCGTATTGTCCTATGATAGACACGATAGACACGATAGACAGGATCAGACAGGATAAGCTCGTTCATGAAAGTTCCTTATTCAGTGTTTTGTGCTTAGTGCCTGAGTGGGGTTCCGTATTCCGTATACCTAGTCTAGCGCTTGTCCTGACTAAGCGTAAGTGGAAGTAATTCAATTCTATCTGGTAACTCGATTCCTCCCATTTAACAAAACCACACCCAAATACTACTTAGCTCCTTGGGAACAATTCTTCTTCAACCAATCCTCAAAATTTACACTTATCCGTACACATACTTTCTCACTTACTTCCAAATTCAAGACTTTCACGATCCACGATTACATTACGAATTTAATGATATAATCCGTTCGCCATTCGGGTTTCCAACTTCAACAAACCAATTTAACCGGCGCATCTCACTAATACATCTATCAGTTTGAAGGACTCGGATGCTCCTCCTTGTCCCGAAAACCATTCACGATCAAAGTGTCTACTCATAATACAAGCCAGGATGATCCGCAGGATACAGCGAAACACAGTCTAGATGTTATGGGCACTCACAATCATGAGGGAGCAACGGCTACAAAACATGGTGACTCGACCACCAGCCTTATTGATCGAAAAGACAAAGTCAACAACGCCACGAATATCATCAAAAGTCCGACGCTTTCCGGAAGACAAGAGACTGTGACTGATTCCGAGACTTCGAGGGATGTGGATATGCCCGATGCACCCCCTGAGGATATTGATGTGAAGAGTGATTCAGAAGCAGAAACAATCGTCCTGGAAGGCAAAAATGGCCACTCGCCCTCGAAAACTCGAAAATCGATCAAGCATGAGGACAATAGTGACGAGGAAGATATTCGAAAGCCGTCCGAGTCTAGGAAACGCGAAACCTTATCACTGGAAGCACTTTCTCATAACGAAAATCATCTAGGAAGGCGCAAGCGTCTTAAGATCGACCCTTCTGAGCCAAGTAAATCTCAGTCTGGTAATGGGAGATTATCCAGTCTACAAAACAAACGGCATTCATCTCTTCCAAAATCTACTGGGCCAGAATTGAGATCTGACGAATCATCGTCGCCACCATTATCGAATTTAGACAGCGCCGATAAGGCTACAGCCGTCGAAAGAGCTTTTCCGCGGAATAAACAGAACCCATCGGACTCGGACGAAGATCATGTCGACCACGAAGATCGAAAATTAGAGCGACTGCGAAATTCTGCCTTGAACAACATGCAAAGGAAAGGAAACATACCCTCACTGAACATCAGCATGGAGAATACTTTAGGTGTCAGGAAGGAACGATCAGAGTCTCCCCACCATGGACGTTCTCACAAACGCGGTCACTCTACTCAGTTTCCCTCGAAATCGATCCATAATTCAGGCCACCGTAAAGGACGAATACCGCCTCCTCTTCTATCTACCGAGTACCAATCCGATGACTCTTCTGCTAGCGGACGCTCACACCCTCGTAGCTCTCGACCCCGGCAACGCACAGCTTCTACCATCAGAGATCTTGCTACACCAGTGACTGTCCCCCAAAAGAAGAAAAAACACCTCGATAGTTCTGGCGCAACCATGTTATTCCAGTTTGTTCGTAAGAATAATCTTGCAGGAGTGATGGAGGAATTCAACAAGCACCCTGAAGACCTAAATCAAGCAGATAATGCGTTGAACACGCCACTGCATGGCGCAAGTCTTGTAGGCTACGATAAAATTGTTGAATTCCTCTTGAGCAAGGATTGTAATGTTGATGTAGTCAATGACCTTGGCGACACACCACTTCATGATGCCATTGACAATGGTCATGTTGAAGTTGTGAGACTCCTTTTAGAGTATGGTGCTGACCCACGTAAGGCAAAGAAGGCTGGAGGTGATGAGCCTAGTGATCTAGCAGCAGCTTATGTTAGTGTTCCTGAGGACGAGGAAAATACCAGAAAAACGAGGAAAGAGATGCAGCAGCTTATTGAAGATGCCAAGTCTAAGTACCATGAAGATACTGTCCTGAGCGAACAAACAACGGGAGAAAATGCAGATCATGAGTCCTATTCAAGAAATAGTCCTCATCATAGCCCTACCTCTGAGCATCCTGGTATATCGAACGGCCTGCGAGCACGGTCGTATAGAACCACACACCGAGATTTATATCGAGATCATAATAATGCTGAAATGCTTCGGGAAGCCTGTCGAAACGGCGATCACCCAAACATCTATAATTGGCTAGACGTCAATCAAAAGAAGGGGAAGGATCCAACATCTCTTCTGATCGCGGCAAAAGCTGGCGACAAATTTGCTGTCGACCTACTACTTGGCCTTGGTAACTACGACTGCGATCCTGAGCCTCTAAGAGGTGTAGAATTTCGATGGTCTACACCAATGCTTTGTGCTATTCATAAAGGTCATATTGACGTGGTTAAGTGCTTGCTTTCAGGAGACTTTGACCCGACCAGGCGCTTGAAGGATAAGACTTACTATGAACATGCGCAGGAAAGAGAGAGGGGCAGTCCCAACTATGACTCAGTTGTTGAAACACTCAAAGATGCTTTCAACTCATATTCGAAGCCAGCCAAAACTTCGCCCTCCAAATCCCGCTCCCCCAAACTTCATCGAGACTCTGATCGCGGCCGCGATTCTAGAAGGCCAATAAGGACTACCCGTGATCGATCTTCACCATCACGGAAGAGGAGTCCTTCAAAATCGATGAGGAGTTTAGAAGTAGGATTGTCACGTCGCCCAAGCAGCGACTCCCTTCATCCGGGCCTTATCACACAGAACCAGGCAAGAAGAGGTCCAGGCCGTCCAAGAAAAGAGGAAAGCAACGCTTCGCATCCGACTTCAGACACAGAAAGCACTCCTTTAGGTCCTCCTAAGAAAAAATTGCAAGCTTCGAAGGTTACAGAAGCTGATGCTGCGGTGATGTCATCTGAAAACGAGCCTCCGAAACCACGGCGTAAGCTTGTCTCTGGTAAGGACTTGAGAGGAGAACGGGATAGACAAGGGCGTGGAAGTATTGCATCAAATATTTCTACCGTATCTGTCCAAGATCGAGACCAGGTAGAAGAGTCGAAGAGCAAAGATGGCAAACAGAAAACCACAGTCATTGCGCAAACAACCGAACTTGCAAATGAAGACCAGGTCTCAAAACCTTTCATCGTCGAGATGGCTTCGGATAAAAGCGAAAAGCATGACAAAGCTAAAGGTACAAAACGAGATGATTCTAAAGACCGACTAGCTTCTATTCGTAATGATAAGAGTCCGATAAAACGACAACGCAAGAGCACAACGCCACCTCGCACAGGTACACTTGATACAATGGTTCCCACGGAGACTGATGGTGCTCCATCTAAGCGCCAGAAAGTAGAGGGACTTTCAAAGCATATTATCACAGATCAAAATACATCAAATTCGTGTACTGACCAGCCAGCACCCAATCTTGATACAACATCTCAGAACAAATGGGCTTTAAAAATTACCAGAGAGAACACATCAAGATCTTCGTCAAAATCTACTGGGGAAAATGAGACATGTTTCGACAAAGAGAACGACGAAATCCAAGCAGCCAAAAAACCCGAGCTCTCAAACCTGATCGATCTGGAACGCAAGAAACAGGTGAAACTGGCCAGGGAAGCTCGGGAAGCTCGAGAAGTCAAGCAGCAGGCCAAAGAAGCCCGTGAAGCGAAAGCAGCGGAGGAAGCTCGAGAAGCAAAGGAGAAGGAAGCAAGGGAAGCAAAAGAGAAGGAAGCAAGGGAAGCAACAGAGAAAGAGGCAAAGGAGAGAGAAGCGCGGGAGAAAGAAGCAAAGGAGGCAAAAGAAGCTCGAGAAGTCGAAGAGGCTCAGGAGAAGCTAGCCATCGAGGAAGCTGCTAAGCGAGCACAGGAAGAAGAGGACCGAAAATCACGACATGCCCAGGAAGAACGCGACAAAGCAGAACAAAGGCGAATATACGACGATCAGAAAAGGATAGAGCGGGAGAAATTGGAACAAACCCGAGCCGCTGCGCAAGAGCGAGAACGGTCTGAGAAAGCGAGACAGGCGCGAGAAAAGGAAGAACAAAGACTATCAAAACTTCCACTTCTCCTTCGAGTCTTTGATCAACTCCCGCAAGCTGAGACACTCAAAATTGCTTCTTTGCCCAAATTCCGAATCATACAAGGATATCGATATGATACCATCAGACCAGAAGCAATAGGCAGCTCCAGTGCGCGAGAGCAGTGGATGCTCAACACTGATGTTGCGTTATTGCTAGGAGAGAAAGACCTCGAGTTATCAAGATGTGAGTACAGGGAAGTGAACGAGTAAAGAAATTGTATTGACTTGCTGTGATAGATACGGCATGGGAACGTATTCCATTGGAGATGGATGCCAAGGAAGCTATATGGCCCCGTGCACACGCAAAATATTCTCGTGATCCTTTCAAGCCAAATATCCTCGTTCCTTCTGATGAACGTGTGCACCTGGCAGAAGACGCTAAGCCTCTGTTCCTTGGGCTCGATCTTTTCTTCGTAAAGGTACGTGTCCTGCATTTCTGAAATTGGTTAGCTTGCTCACATCATTGTAGGTATCGGAGTTCATGTATGTGGTACCTAATTTTCCTCACCTACGAGATAGTCAAATAGCCATCGAATACCAAGAACTTGTCCCCTTAGGCGCCACTCCGGTCAACAGATATGAGCAAGACTCAGATCATGATCCGAGCCAACCATTCTGGCCTGAGCCTCAAATCTACATCAGTGGAACCTTAGTCACACATACAAAAATCGAAACCAAAACAAGCACGAAACCTTTTCCAGAACCCAAAGTATCAAGACGAGAAAATTCAAACGAGAAGGAATTACTTGCATTGGCTTTGGCCAGAACGCAAATGCTTTGGGAACAGCGCGAACGTGATGAACATGATGGTATCACCCCACCACACTCCGATCGATCTAGATCGCTCAACGAAGATGGTCTGATTCAAGAATCTATTTCGGGCCCAATCACGATCAGCCAAAACACAGATCTTTCAAACGGAACCTTTCCTCTTTCTAACGGAACCGTAATGCAAGAAGTCGATATATTGGATTGAGGAATATCGTCACTGATACAAGACACGCACTAACATATGTTCCATCGTAATTGTTATATAATCGCTGTATAAGAAGTTTCTTCCCAGGATGGGCAAGTCTGTAGATATTCTTTTCTGGGAAAAGAAACGTCACGTCATATTTTCTCCATCAGAACATAATACTGTACATATACAGATTCGAATCTCAAACTATCGAGAGACCAGATGAAATGAGCACCCTTCATACCCGGCCCTAATCCGATTCCAAATCCAATCCCAATCATGCATCCAAACGACGTGAGAACGAAAGGAACGGTTCAAACATACTCGTCAAGATGTCTTTATCCTAAAGACATCCCCGACTTCTTGTTTGAAGGGGGGGCTGGGGAGGCAGAAGAGTCAAACACGTTGGCCGGCAAAGATACTTGACTCGGGTGAAGACAAACGTCATGTATAGATAGTAATGAAAAAAGTTATATAACTCCATCTAAAAAAAATCTTTCATGAGCTTTGATTATCGCTCCCTCAAACTTTCTAGATTGCGAAAGATGAAGTTGTAGAAGAGTTTTTGCATACCGCTAGGTATATATTGATCAACAAGCAATTTCGCGCAAACTTTTGAACGCGAAGTCTTCTGTAATGTGGATATTTGACGGTCCTGTTACCAGGAGAGAGACACTGTGCATGTATACACCCCCAAAAACGCACTTGCATCATCAGAAGATAAGATTTTGCGTTTGTTTTGTTTAAATATTTGGAGTACTACGTACTACGTAGGTAGGAGGTGTTCATGCAAACTTTTGAATGAAATATTGGGATATTCAGATATCGGAATAGCAATTTCATGATTGCGTTGTATCGTTGTTGTGTCGTTGTTGCATCGTTGTTGTATCGTTGTTGTAACTAGATAGCTAGGTAGATAAGTAGGTGTTACAAAAAGATTGCATTGACTTCCAAGGTTTGAGAAGCTAGATAGCTAGGAGAGATGGTTTTGAAAGAGGAAGAGGAAGAGGGAGAGTGATAGGAGTGGAAGAGGAGTGGAGTAGGTGCATGCAAATAACAGGTGTGTAAGAAGAGCAGAGTGTGAATAGCGGGAGGGAAGAGTGGATGATGAATGATGAATGATGAGGGGAAAGTTATAAGTGTAGCAAAAAGGGAGTAAGGGTTAAGATGCAGGTGTACGATTAGCATTACAGAGAGGTATTTGGTCTATGGAATCCAAGATTTGAATTCCAGATCTACTTATCCATTGTGTGAAAGTTACCAACTGTAGAGGACCGCATGTTCCCTCCCCTCCTCCAAAGTGATTGTTTTATATTACACTCGTACTCGTCCTGAGAATACCATCATCTAACCATCATCCTATGCCGCAGCAACTTATGTTTCATACTCCGTAAACTAGAATCAACGCCCTACTGTAGTCTGTTTATTGTTTGTAAGATTTGACGTGGAGTTTCAGGATTTGGCGTGTGGGTTTCGTAACTGGTGGCTCCTTCTTCGTTTCGTGGTAGGTAGGATGAAGGGGATGGTGACCTTTCGAGTTGGTGGCTGTCCGCAGCTTATAAACGTGTAGCAACGTAGCAACTATATGGTAAAACTAAAATACTAACAGTCTACTTGGATACATCTTAACCGCACTGAAAATAATACATACTTAGTAAAGGGAACATCTATTTCGGCGAATCGACCCCATTCAGAAATGACTTCTTCTCCTTCGAAGGATGCCATTAAACTACCATCAATTAGAAGTATCTTGGAAGGCCCGACAGGTTCATGCACTCTGCCATCAATATTTCCTGCTGTCGCTCGACCACCAATTTACACTCAACTACCCATTCGAAGTGAAGTCTTTCCTGTGAATCAAACTCTTTCGGGGCTTCCTTTTGTTTTTGTGTCCGTTCAATCATCGGATGACGTTGAAGACAGCTGTAAACAACAGTCAACTACATCGCAAAGCCTCGAGATACGGAACGGCCAGAGTATTCGAGATCGCACTCCAGGTAAGAGGACACCAGGTACAAAGGTAGCCAACAAGGATGGTCAGCACCTATTAGAAATAGAATATCAGGATAAAAGTCTTAAGATTCATGATGAACTTGAAGATATCCAGGAGAGGATTAGTAGTATAATAGAGGAATATGACCAATTGATGGGGGAGAAAACCCGATTGCGAAGATGCTCGGAAGATATAAAAGCGATGACAGAGATATCAAACGAGACGACCGTTAAAGAAGGGATGACAGAAGATCAAAAGTACGTTCCGCGTGTGGTTACTGCATATGTACAATGATAGGGGAAACCTAAAGCAAGAATAGACCGTTAACTATGTCAGTAGCCCGAGTTCATCCGATGTTATGATAGTGATAGATTATGCGTACCTGAAACGAATCATCGGCGACAAGCAGACGTACATCTTTCGCAGACACCTTCTACTGGCGGAGATAAATCAAATATGGGTACGATCTCGAGGGTCATTAGTGGTTGAGGAGCGTAAGATTAGATACATCTGCGGGGTGAGACCTATGCAAAGGGATGGTTCCCGTCATTTGCTGCCCAAAGAGGGTGAGAAGAGGTGTCTAGAGTTCAATACGAGATAAAAGAACCTGGGGAATTATGAGTTTGCGGATGAGATATTGTCGGTTTATAATTTGATATTTCCCATTACGACAGTTGATCGGAGAAGACATAGAATAGATCGGAGTGCTGGAGCTAAGTACATGTATATGCCAACTCCCCTTTTAAATCGTCCAAAGAAAAGCTGGACGAAGGTTTGGTGATTAAAGGAGTTGAGGGGGACGCTGAGAGGTCCGCAACCGTTTGAACGTTCAGACGATGGAATGCCGATACTGATTATAGGTATTTTGAGGATTCCGAGGTAGCTAGGAGATAGTCATAACGAATTGGATACTCGACATGATGTAAAAGTATCAATATTGAGTAGGAGAAATTGGAAATGATATGATATGATTAGAAAAGTTTTCAATGTTCTACGTGTTACAAAAAAGAGGACCGAAGTTGAATGTGTAAGAAGAATTGCAGAAGAGGTCGGCTCTACGTAACCGAAAAAAGCGGCGGAAATTGAGTACCTTTTCAAAGATCTTTTTTAATAGATTATAAATTCATTTCAAATTAAATATTGAAATTTGAAAAAGCAAACGAAAATTTGAGTTTTTTTTGTATTGGTATTAAGTGTTTTTATTATTTGATATTATATCGAGAAGAGTTTTAGTCGTTGAAGTTCTTTTGAATGATGGTCAACTTCCGCCGCTTTTTTCGGTTACGTAGAGGTCGGTAGATGACGATTGTGCATTCCGATAAGAAAACATGTAGCGCTACGTCACATCGAGGTCACCCCGCCTTCCGTACTCGTATGAAGCGAGGGGCAAATAGTCAGCCATCAATGCTATCAATAGGTAGCATTACTTGTACAATAAATCAAATCATATAAAACAATCAATATTAGAGCTTTCCTTCACTTGTTTATCTGTTTCCTAAAATCCTTTCTACGCATACTTGATATCATACGGTTTAGAAGAATGACTAAAATGAGCCAGGAATCTTGCTGCACTTGTGCGCGTCTACTTGTGCAGATAGAGAGGAATGAAGGGAAGGGCGGCCTACCTTCTTACTCGGCATCTACGCTGGGAAGCAATTCTTCCCTTCAATCGACGAGAAGTGGTTCAAGTTTTAATGAGAAAATGAAAGAGGAAGTGATCTTCTCAGAGAAGAGCCCGGCATATGATATGGAGAAGGAAACAGGAGACACACATTGGAATGAGAAAGAAAGGAGAAGTAGCAGAGAAAATAGAAGGTTATCATGCTGCGGACGCATTATCTGCGGGGAATGTATAGAGGGCAATGAGAGATTCGGGAGTTACTGTCCATTCTGTCAGGTTAGAAGTGCAGAAGCGGTGGACAATTCGGTAGCAGCTTCTGCGCCGTCGGACAAACCGCCCTCCTACGAATCCCTTCATTCCTCTTCCGAATCGAATTCACGACCTTCCCCTCCTACTTACTCTCCCACTCTAGACTCCAAATCACAAGCCCTACCACAGTTGGAGTCGAAAACCGAACCACAATCTGAAGATACCCTCCATTTCCTCTCGCACGCCACCGATTCCATGACTTCTCTATCCTTTCGCTACGGTGTACCAATTGATGTGTTGCGAAAGAAAAATGGTATAACAAGTGATCACCTCCTTCTGGCTAGGAAAACAATATTGATACCTGGGGAATGGTATAAAGGGGGAGTGAGTTTGAGCCCGCGGCCTGTGGAGGGGGAGGAAGAAGAGAGGAAGAAAAGTTGCGTGAGGAGATTCATGGTTGGGTGTAAAGTTTCCGAGTGAGTTTGTGTTTCTGATTTGCGGGGGGATAAATTGAGAAAGAGATAAGAGCTACTTGTATAGCTTGTAGGAATTCAAAGCCTATCGAGTGTGTGGGTTTCAACAGAAAGGGTGGTTGATAACACTGGAAGGACTTAAGGCTAATAATGAATTTCCCGTTAGATACGATATTGCAGTCCTATATCTCGAGCAAGCGAACTACGACCTTGAGCTCGCAATGGGAATATACAAAGATGATGAGAGATGGGAGAAAGAAAATCCTATATCGAATAAAGGGAAAGGAAAGGGAAAAGGGAAGTCGAGATATGATGTTGCGAGAAGAAGATTCACAGGACAGAGATCATGAGATTTTTGCTCGCATATTGCTGTATAACTGCGTGTTTTAGATTCCTATTTATTTTTGTATTTTAACATAACATCATGAGATGGATGGGGTCCATGATACAGTGCACATCAAGCACCTTATAAAATATACAGCGCCGTCTGGTACAAGCCCCTGTCCCAAATTACGCCAAATTAATATGCCGATCGTGTCCGAATATCCTAGAATTATTGTTAGCCTTGTGGTATCCATGAAAGATGAATAGGGGTAATTACCGATATTTTTCTCTCAATCTCCCTAACCGAGCGGTCCAACTCTCCTGCAATCATTTGTTTCTTGTCCGTTGGCAAGAGGGTATATCTTTCGCATAAATCTCCATCAATGACGCCCTTTACTGGCACATAATAACTTCGGTATATTAAGTGATCTCTTCCAGCCAAAGGCGGGTCTTCTGATCTAAGATGTTGTTCCAATGTCTGGAAGAAATCTACATCTTCTCGACTGACGAATGGTATCAAGATACCAAGTGTGCCTTGAAGACCACTCCACAGTAAGCAATCTCTACCTCCGGCAACGAGGTTTGTCTTTTGAATGCTCATAGGAATATCCTGGGAAAAGTTATGCGCCATTAATGTTAATCGATGAGGGGCTCCAGCCAGATATTGACGTTCGTGTAGAAGATGAGCACCAGAGCCTTCTTCGTCCGCTTCTTCACTGGCTTTAGCGGGGCAACGAAGAAGCCAAATGTTGCCGAATTTGTCCCCTCCTGCCACGGTCTCATAATCTACCATGGTAGTACACGATGTCCACCTTGCGATAGTATCATCCACGAATGGAATAAGTCTATTCTCTTGGAATTTGTACACGACCATAGTGATACTCTCTTGGACATCACTGACAATGATACGACTGCCTTGGGTTTGCAATCCAACAATCATATTAGGCGCAACTTCAGATTGTGCTTTTCGTAAGAGTTGTCGCATTCCAAGGTCGTAAATACGTAGATCTTTCCCTACTCCAGCTAATAGTCTACCTTGGAAAGCAAGTAGTGCCATAGGTGGTTCCTCAACTTTCGTTTTGTGTATGAATTCGAGCTCCTTACCGTCTTCGTGGAAGCGGTACACGTGAATAAAACCTGCAGAGAACGATCTCGGGCTAACCACCAAATCTTTACCAGTTCCGACGCATAAGAATGTTTCATCTTCTTGACTAGCGAAAGCAACAATAGCGATGCTGACTGCACATTCATTGTCCTCAAGGTGAATTGTAGACAAAACTTTCTTTTCGGTCACAGGATCGACGACAGAGATGCAAGACGCCCAGTGGTTTGTTCCTCTCGGGTAACCAAACTCCTCAGGGGGAAGTACTGTGGCATCACCATTTGTAACAGAAGGATCTTCGAGTAGCTTCTGCTTTGTGGCTGGAGAAAGTATGTTATTGTCTGCTTCGATGACATAGAAACAAGGATGTTCGGGATGTCGGACGAAACGACGAGGAGTATAGGCTAGAGGGATGGATTCTTGCAAAAGGTTATCGGTGAGTTTCTCGATAGAAAATATTCTACGGTGAATTAGCCATTGCTCCAAAACAAGTGTAAATTTTTGAATAATTGAGTGGGATTAGATATTTCAGAAGGAACAATTGGAATTATAATATTACATCCTCATAGTCATTGACGACATAAGAAGTTTAACGATAAGAAAATCATCATAGTATATGGTGCTTTTGAAGTATAACAATTGTATGAACGTACCTTAGATTTTGTCCTTGAATTCCCACCATTCCTTCAGTACACTGCTCACTACTGAAATTCCAGCCCCATTCCAAAGCTGGATAGTCCAGTGGGGTGAGCATAAACCCTTTGGTGACAGGATCGGAATATCCGAGCCATGGTCTAGAGCTGAGTGCAAGCACTGCAGTCTGACCTTGAACGGCTACTCTGAAAAGCTTGACAGGCTTTGGTCCAAGGAAACGTGTTCGTGTGTCAGAGAGCTCTCCAGTCACTTCATCTAAAACGGTTCGTAGATATACACCAGAATAGAGTCCGATATGAAGGTATAGAGTTGAGCCACCAGATGATGAGTCCGACATAGCCATAATGGAAAGAGCATTTGGAGGAGAAGTCAAAGCTTGAACCGACTTGTTCTCCAGTGTTGATTCGGGGTCCAAACTCAGAATACGTACTGTTGAGTCATCGCAACCAACAGCTAAAAATTGACTTCTTTGACGTCCTTCTGGAACTTCACCAAGACTCAAACAGGTAACTGTACCGCTCATCTCTTTCTTTTCGTCATATTCAGCGAGAGATCCATCTGAATCCATCTCAAAATAGACAATCTCTCCAGAACTTAGAGCTACAGCAACTTGTCGTTCGTTTGTAGTAGCTGCAACGATAGAACGATGCTGAGGAGCAGCCCATTCATTCACACGACGATCCGCGCGAATGTGTCGAATACCTTTAGGATGCACCTGAATTAAGGAATCCTCGCCAAGTTGCTGTACAGCTAGTGTTGGCGCCGATGACAAAAACCCAGTATCAGTTACTTCTTCCACAGTTTCACCAATGCTGAGAACCAAAGTGCCGTTTGAGAAAGAGAGAATGATGTAAGCATCATAGGTATCACCTCTAGTAAGCTTTGTCGTCCAGACTGCAGATGGCACACCAGGCAGTTCGGATTCGACGATTTCACTTACTTCTAAGCCATGTTTCAGGGTTCTGAAAGTACTTCGAGCGCCGGTACCACAAATGGAATAGATTTGTGGTGCATCCTCGTCCGTGAGATTGGCAACTTTACAGTCCATCAAAGGATTCATCGAGTCGATACTTTCGACTAAGCTCAAATTCTCAGCCGGTCGTGGATGAAAATAGATGGGCGTGTATGATTCATGAGCTCCAGTTGGGAAATCATCGCTGACAAATTCTGTTTCTTCATCGTCATCACCAAGTTTCTCAAATTGGTAGAACTGATGGTTGCCAAACTCGCTTGCAACAAAAAGAAATCCACTTTTGAGGATACAGAGACTCGCCGCAACAGGCACGGTATCAAAGTACTTAATTTTGAGACGTCTGACTTCTCCAGTTGGTTGCCCATTATCGTCTTCAACCATCTCAATGGTTATTTTGAAAAGATCACCATCATCTGTCTGTAGTAAGAAGAAGAAAGCTCCTGCAGCACCCTTGAGTTTATGCATAACTCCTGCTACAATGTTTCGTTTTCTTTGTGGATCTTCCGTTGCACCACGGCGGCGAGGGATAGCAACGCGGAACGCTTCTTGATTAGAGTGCCTATAGGTGATATTGTCCTCTCCACAAACTAAAACACCACTAGGTCCATCTGTTCCTCCAGGCACCTGGAAAAGTATATTCGCCGTTCGATCGACAGGCTCCGACCATTTTCGCACCACATGATTCAAGCCCAGGTCAAGTTCGTAGTAGACAAGCTGTTTCTCAATCTCGTCATAGGCTTGACCTGTGGGATCCTGGTCCGACTCTCCATAATCAACCTCGAGAGCCGCAAACACCGGATTTGCGTATCCCACATCCAATGCTACCAATGCGAACACTAAAGTTTGTGCTTTATGGGCTTCTAGGGGGGATGATATAGTAAGTTCCGCCTGAGAATTGCGATTCAAGACATATACAAGCTTGTTCTTCTCCACCGATGCAGTTAAACAAGCTCTGCCTTTCGGGTCCACAGCCAAGTATTGCCCTGGAACTACTCTTCGAACGCCCGATTTGCCAAAAGTCTCGAGATGTAGGCGATTGAATTTGTTTTGTGCGGGGACGAACTCGACGATCGTTATACGGCCAGAGTCGGATGTGATGATAATGTAATCTGCGGTTGTTTATTTTAGCTTAGCTCTCAATCGTGACCGAGTTTCTATAACACTCGTCCCCATAGGCTGTTCATATCGGTATGATTCGTGCTGCCATCGATGCTTCAAATCACTAAGTGAAGCTCAAGTGGGATGAGATGAAGGACTTACCCTTGTTGCTACCAGCCAATCTGAAAGCTGCAATAGCTCTTATTATACCAAAAACATCGTGTGAAAGTGCTGTGATGATCTTTCCCTGCGATGGATCTGGTCTATGGAGAGTGAGACGCGAACCAGAGGCAGTCACAATCTGTTGCTCTTTCGTGCCAGCAAATTGTCCGAGTATTGCTTGGGTGATGGCGGTGGGAGGATTGATGGTCAAGTTGTACAAGAATTGGTTTGATGTGGTAGCCATGTTTGGGCAGCGGCGCAGAAAGTCTGCGCAGCTTCAGGTAAGATTATTCACTTTGCGCGAAAATGCAAAGATGGTATCATTTGTAAGAGTTCGACAAGTAGCTTGTCGCAAGGCTTTGGGTGTTCGAGGTTGTTTTCTTGAATCTACAAATATTCACGAGCTAAAAGAATCCATGCCGCTTTAATAAAGAATACGCAAATACGCGACCACTTATCATAGAAATCGCCTCATGTATCAAATTTCTTATACACAGCTTGTAAAGCACTTTACTTCTTCAATTTTTTTCAAGAAGCTTGACAGTGTTTGAAATCATGCGTCCTTCAACTTCATATACTTGCCGGCAGTGCTTACATGCGCTCAGGAAAACGCCTAGGTCAATCGGCTTGGGCAATAGAACCATTACTTCTGGTAATAGTAGAAGCACCAAGCTCTCTTCGAATTTGCCATCCGGGAATCAATTGGCGCAAAAGGACTTGGGCCGTCGAGCAATATCATTTGGGCAAGGGCAGGTAGCAAGAAATGAGCCTCCGCAATATAGGACTCCAAGTGGCTTGGAATCAACCCCGCCTCCAGAGGTTGAAGGACGAGCTCTCTTGAAGCCGAACAACCTCTTCCACTCGTTCTCAAATTCGCCATCCCCCGAAATTAGAAGACGAGCAGCTTTTATGAAGCAGAACGCCTATTGCCCACATCCGGATCATCACCAGACTCGATTGCCAACAAATCCAGACGATCCTGAAGCACGGAAATCTGCTACAGGTGCGCTACCACCAGCCCATGTCGATTTCGAATGCCCAGATTGCGGAATACCTGTGTCATGCTCAGAAGAGCATTGGGCTGATGATTATGAGGCACATTTGGAAATTTGCGATACCCTACGGGAGATAAATGAGGATGATCATGATCTACGCTCCGGCAGGTTCTTTCCAGAATTCGAGTACCCTGGAGATCAGATTGAAGAAGCGATGGTTAACATGACAAATTGGGATACTCTATTGTTTTCCAGGGAGTTTAAGGCCATCAATGACGAAAGAAGTTTACGACAAGCGACTAGGCTGTTGACGTACCCTCTTACTATTGGAAGTGTGCTGCATGAATTGAGTCCTTATAATATCAAGAAGGGTGGAAGACTGACCGTCGAAGGTCTCAAGAGTTTGAGTGGTATGTCGGACCTCCATATCTCTTAGAAAAACTGTTGGCTAACAAAATCAGCTCTTCGTTATAACCTACACCCTGCACGAACCGGTGGTGGATCTGAGATCAAGAATCTTAGACCAACCCCGCCACCAGTGAGAATCTTCATTCTAGGAGCTCGTGCTGAATCTTCGTTGCCAAGAGAAGTTTGGGTGCAATTAGCACATTTATTTCCTCGAGTCACATTCCACTTGATCTTCATTGGACCCGAAAGTATGGCGAACAGAGATGCTGAGTTTCCTTTACCTGAGAGAACCCCGGGAAATCCTTTTGGCTCAATTGTTGAGGATCGTATCACAAACTCCTTGAAGATTAGCACTTTTGTGGAGTATTATCACACCCTTCACAAAGCCGGTCACTTTTATCCTTATGATCCTTACTTTGATTGCTTCATGCTTTTCCATCCTGGCTTAGGACATCCAGCCAGTTCACACGAGTGGGCGGAAACTATCCCACAACTGTTAAAGACCAAAGTGCCAATCTTGGTTACGGGATACACACAATACGATATGGATCGAGATATTGATTGGGTCAAAAAGACCGTAGGTGGAGAAATGGACATGTTGATGGAACCAGGAGAGAATCGCTTCCGAAGTTTGAGATGGGATCTGAACGACATGGATCCTCAAGACGTTAGCTGCGGTAACTGGGGTGTTTGGGCATTCAGAGGAAAGAGGTATGTTGCCACCTTAAGTGAAAACAATATCTTAACATAACTCGATACTGACATTCTATAGGTATGAAACTACAAGAGGCAAAGAGGATTGATTTACTATGGAATAGATCATAGTTACGAATAGGATGTTCTACGTATCGAACGGACTGTTCGCTGTATAGGACTATAACCATGCCTGTGTATTAATTACCAATGATGTATAAATGCGACCCCATCCTGTCCACATTGATCTTGACTGTACCATGAGGAATTATTGAATGTACTAAACGACACAAAGACATCGAGTCTCATCTCCTGCTAATGAAGTCAAAACAAAACATTGCTCTTTGATATGACATTGTCCCAAGTCTATCTAAAAACTCCGGAACTCCTCCAAACGGGCCCCTTTCTTTATCTTATCGCAGCCGAGGAGCGGAGAAAGGCCCAGCTCCCAGGTACATGTTGAATTTCCTCCACAAAACGTCATCGTGAAAAAACAACATAGAACATCCAGTCCTCGCATCTGAAAGTATAATATTTTTTTCACAAACTCAAAATTTCATTTTCAAAAATGTCTTCAAAACCTACACGTTCGTTGACAACCATCTACGTTACTCGCCACGGCGTAAGTTTTCTCTAATAATTTGTGTTTTATCCATACTGACCGACTTTCCCAAGTTTCGTTCAAATTGGATTGTCGACCCTGCAACAGGTACATATACCGCCAATATCCCCACTCCTACCGGTATACCTAGCGATCCCGCGCTCGCAGGATATGGCGAAGCGCAAGCTGCAGAACTTGGACTCCATCTAAGCACCCTTTCTCCACCCATCGAACGAATCTACTCCTCTCCCTTCTACCGCTGCATTCAAACGATATCTCCTCTCATCCCCCATCTCTCTGCCCGCACAAGTGACCCCGCGTCCCTTAAAATTCGCGGTGAGAACGGCTTGGGCGAATGGTACGGTACTGCCCGATTCGATCATCCTAGTCCTGCTACGCCAGAATTATTACATTCCTTATTCCCTACATACGATAAAGAATATGTGCCGAAAATTCGACCAAGTGTTAATGGAGAGAGTATAGAGACTTTGCATGATAGGACGGCATATGCGTTACATAGAGTTATAGAAGATGCGGATAGAGAGGGTGTTAAGGCCATAGTCATATGCACACACGCGGCGACTTTGATAGCGATTGGCAGATGTTTGACGGGGAGAATGCCAGAGGATGTCGGCGAGGAGGATTTCAGACCGTTTACTTGTGGACTGAGTGTCTTTGAGAGAAAGGAGAGTGGAGATGAGGCAGGAAAGGATGTGGATATGTGGAAAGGTCCAGAAGAAGAGATTCCTGAAGTGGGATGGAGGAATGGCAATGGTGTTGGAGGTGGATGGGAAATCAAGAAGAATGGTGATTGTAGCTTCTTAAGTGGGGGAGAAGAACGAGGATGGTAAGTTACTTGATAATTATTTTGAAGTGAGACTGCAGAATAATGTATACTAACTTTTCACAGGCGTTTCTCTGGAGATGAATCATTCTCTACAACTCCAGCTCTGCCAGCTCTAGATGCTGGATCTGCGCTTGGTGTTGTTATTGAAGGAAATAAACCAGGAAATACTTCTGAGCCATCTAGATTGTAATGACTGATGCACTGTAGGGTGAGTTATTTTGGATGGTCACAATTTTAGATGAAATCCTGGATATGTTTTAGACCTATCTTTGGATATGGAGAACGATACCCGACCAACGTGGTGGATAGATTGGCATACAAGAAGACTATAGATAGCATGATATCCCAGACGCCAGAAATTATGCATTAATTTCTTCTAATTACATTTGACAATTTATCTAAGCCTGTACGATGCAAAATCATAATGTAGTGTATATCTTTAACTCCCCCTCCCCTCTAAAAACAACTTGTGTAATATATTCATGTATCATATCTAATATCCCGCGGGCTCTTTGATCTTGGGAAAAGCCGGTGCATCTAGATTGTTTAAGCAATCCTTCTTCCAGTGAGCGGGAGTGAACTTGTCGACTATGTTCTTGAATTCCGCCTAGAGATGATTAGCCAAACGTCGGTTGGGGATTTTTGAGGGTGATAACATACCAATGTACAAAATGACTGGTCGCCATCGAGATGTTTGCCTTGTGGCCTACACCCAGGAACTGTCACAACTTCATCATTATAACGAATTCTAACATAATAGCCATCTAGCTTGGATCTCTCCGTTTCCGAGAGGTCACTAAGCTTCTTCCTTGCAATACCAATGGGCCCTGCTTCAGTTTTTTTGCCCAATCCAAATATTGAAAGCAGTCCTTTTCCGGTACCAGTACTGTTGCTGGGAATCTCATACTTGGGTTCTCCAAGTGAGGATTGCTTTTTACGAAACATCTCTAAAGCAATATGAGACGTATAAGGTGGCCAAGGCCGGTCCCCGAATGCCCCTAGACTAGTAAGAACGGCAGCGAGAGTTGTATCATGGCAACCACTCAAGCCCATCTTTATAGCTCTCTCCCCTCCTCTTCCGATGCCAGTCGAACCATTCTCACCGCCAGTTTCAAACAAGCCATCTTGCCCGTTGTGTTCAACACTCCCAACCATTCTCTCGACTAAATCGCCCATGAGTCCCCCAATACCAAGAGAGCGATATTCTTCAGACTCGTTGTACCCAGTAAACCATTCCTCAACTCCTATTTTTTCTATGATAGCCCGACCTCTTTGATCGTAGAATTCTTTGGGTAATCTGGTTTCAGGACCATGGGCTAGGGTGGAATTAATGGTGTCCATAATACCGGAAAGTCTAGGGTGAGAATCGACGGCTACTCTTTTACTCGAATCCGGCATCCACTTGCCAATAAGGAAATTTAAATATTCCATTTCGTCTGTTTCGTTCCAACGATCAGCGGTTCGCTGTGCGAAGGCTCTTGATAATTGAGCAAACCTTCTACAACCACTATCATTCGGGAACAAAGTCTCATCTAGGGAATTGGCGGTTAGCATGAAGCTCAAAATCCAAGATTATGCAGCACATACCAGAAGGCGAGCGTGTGATTATAGTTGGCGGTGGGCAAGCTGCAGCGCGGGCATAGGGCGGATACATGCCGAAGAAAGCTTCCTGCATTGATTCCAGAGCTCTTGGGATTGGCGTCGCGCGGAGATACAAGAAATCGGTATTGTGTATCATTTGAGGGAGGAATCCCAATTGGTCAATGTAAAGTCTTCGAAGTCGAGTTCCCAGCTGTGAAGTCGTTTCTCTCCCCTTGTCTGTCAATTCACCCAGATTGCAAACATCATCCACTTCTCCCCGAGGTCCTCGTGCAATAATAGGGCCGTCGTCATTGCCGAATGTTTCCAGGCGACGTCTCCATTGCAGAGGAGTCCAATCTGATGAATTAGCTTCCATTGTAGCGCTCACCATTCGCCGAGCTGCTGAACAATACGGCCAGTAAGGTTGCAGTCCAGCATTCTGAAATCTCGCAGAAACGGGACTTCGTTCGCCATGTCGCATTAGAACCTGCACAAGTTGGAGTTGTAGCTCATCGGGGTATAACTTTTTGAGCTCCTCTTGCGAGTATGGACCGCGGGGCTGTAGTGTAGTCATTGCAATACCTAAGGTTCCTTATGTATTTCAACTGAATATATATTTCCGTATTGCGTTTGTAGAGTTAAGTTGACAACCTCCAACTCCTTTTCCTACAACCAGAAAAGCATGGGATTGTATCAAGCTTTACCAGTAGACATGACATGATTGACATGGTACCTATGCTTAAAGCCAAGCTCGGGATAGTTTCGGGTACCTAGCTTAGTAAATCGTCATCAACCAATGGATAATGGATGAGGTCGTGCCGTCGGCATTTAAGTTTCCGACCTGTCAAAGGTTTCCGTGGAAGTTTACTCGTAATAAATTTATAATATTGTTGAAATGCGATTCATGTGTACCAGCTTTTGATCAGTTCACAAACCCTCACATTTTCCTACCGTCAGACAGTTGATATGAGCTCTCCTTATGTTTGTATGACATGTCGACAGGCTCTCAGTCATTTACGTCGAAACAAATCCTTCCAACGGCACTCGAAAGCTACATTTAACTCTCTAATCAGTACCCCTCAAAGCTCCACGAGTGAGCAATATAAAGAGGATTATGCGGAATCGACGAGAGGTTTCCAAGGCGTGGAAACGAGGAATAGATCAAAATTACCGCGAAGACCACCGGCTACTCGCCATGCGACCAGAGAGCCAGTAGATGCATTGGAGTCAATGTTTGAAGATACCCTCAAGCAACAATCGATTCGACAACCAACTCGTACATCAGAGCTTTCCCAGAGGACATCATCGACCGTGAAGGCTTATCAAGATGGAGAAAGGTTAAAGGAAATGCTCCGGGAGGAACGCCCCCTTAATGATTGCTGGTCGTTTTTCGTGGAACATTTTGGGCCTACTGCTTGGAAAAATGGTACAATTAGTCGAAATTCATGGCCTGTCTACCTCAAGTCTACAGTACCAAGAATGCTGAGGCTCATAAGGGAGCAGAGAGTGGAGCAGCCTCTGCGTAACGATGTGCCTACTTTTTCAGAAATGATATTGGTCACGTTTGAGTTGGGTTTACTGCGTGGAACTCAATGGGTACAAATGATAACCACATTGATTGACAACATTTTAGAAGCCGGTGTTACAACGGCAGAGGGACAGACACTCCTATCTGAACTTCTCAAATGTTGGAATATCGTTTGTCGTCGTCGGCCTCGACGACTCCAAAGCCAGGAATTAATTAATAAATCAGATCCCGAAGTCATACCTTCCTGTTCTGACTGGTCAAATCTTCCTAGTCATTCTTTGCATAGCATCTTTCTGGAAAAACGCCAAAATGGAACTCAACATGCATTTAGTCTTCTCACTCCACAATTTCCCCCAGGTGAGATGTATCAACTGCCTACCATCGCACTGGGAACACTTAAGCTTCTCCTTGAACTTGATAAGACTGGAATTGGCGCAGCTACCATGATAGAAGATGCGAAGCCACTCATGTTAAAAATCTCGAATATTGTCAACGCCTGTTCGATGTCTCTGATTGATGCCGCTGAGTTCTTCCGAGATGTGCCTGAATCTGTGGTCAGTCTAGTCAAAGATGATTGGTCTACCATCAAGGAGTTCACCGAGAAGCAGAATGTTAGGAAGGATTTCAAAGTGACGGAAAATATGCGAACCCAGGTTTTACACAAGAAAGTTATTGATGCGCATGCTAGAAGAGACGTCGCTTCACTAGATCGACTATGGTCCCAAGCGCAACAACTTCCAATCTATATCCCAACTGCCAAAGATGGTTTCGAATCTGGGTATCAAACCGGTTATCTCACTCCTGCTTTTTACAACCTGTTCATTTTGTTATTCATGAATCTCAAACAACAACCTCGAGCCATTGAAGTCTGGAATCACATGATCAAAAACAATCTTACTCCAAACCTTGGTGCCTGGGATGCCATGTTGAATGGCTGCAAAAATTCCCGCGATGCCAAAGCCCTTGAGCAAGTCTGGGCCATGATGATATCATCTGGAGAAAAGCCAGATGTAACCTGTTGGACTACCAGAATCAGTGGTCTTATTCACTGTTATCAACCAGAAGCTGGTATCCGCGCATTAGATGAGATGGGTCGCTTATGGTTAGCGGCAGCGCGGAAAAAATATCCTAACCTCAAGATCTCAAATTCGAAAAACGTGAAGGATATCCCGGGAGCTGTCAGACCTACTATTGCAACCATTAATGCCGCAGTTTCTGGTCTTATAAAAAGACAAGAAATAAAAGCGGCCGATCGCATCCTCGCTTGGGCAGATCAATGGGGTATCATTCCAGACGTTCAAACATATAACACACTTCTTTCGTCAATAGTCCGCGCTGGCCATCCAGATAAAACTCCAGAAATTTTGAGTTCTATGGAAGGTCACGGCGTCCAAGCAGATGCTGCCACTTTCGTCACAATCCTGGATCAAACATTCGCAGACATAGAAACTCTGAGTCCCGCAGAACAAATTGAAGCCATAAACAACACCTTCCTCGCCATGGAAAAAATGAAGGTCACACCAAACCAGTTCTTATACAGTAAAATGATCCATCTCCTCCTCCGAGGCGTCCCCACAGATATCACTCCCGTGTCAGAAGTCATGAATCGAATGGCAGCTCAAGGACTCACCCCCTCAACATACATCTACACCATTCTCCTCGAATACTATTTCGCCCAATCACCCCCCAATTTTCAAGCCGCGACCACTCTGATCGAACGCGCGCAACTCACGGTCGGATCCGTAGATCACATCTTCTGGGATCGATTGATCGAGGGATATGCAAGTGTAGGGGATACCGATACGGCGATTTCATATCTGAGAAATGTGCAGAAGAGTAAACAGTTCACGTCGTGGAATACGATGCGTACTTTGTTGATGGCGCTCGCGGAGAAGGATGAGTGGGATGTTGCGACCGAGTTGGTTAACAATGCGGTAAAGGATACAGGGGGCCCAATTGGGGCTGAGGTGAAGGGTGTGGAGGGTCAACATAAGTTTTGGGAGTTGGTGAGGGAATTGAGAATTTTGGATTGAGGGTTGAGAGTGGAGTGTGTGAGAAATTTGAGGGGTGTAAAAAGAGTGAGAGCTATAGAAATAGAAATTTCCATCTAACTCGTACATTTAGTTGTTATGTTATATATGATATCTGATCTCACTCATCTCATTGAAGCTTTACTTTACTAAATATATACTATATCATATTCATATCTATCTCCAACCATCCAACCATCCAATCATCCCATCGAAATCTCCTATATCCCCCTACCAAATCATCACAGTCACAGTCACAACCACAACCACAACAAAGCCCAATCAATCAATCAATCAATCAATCAATCAATCAATCAATCAATCAATCAATCAATCAATCAATCAATCAATCAATCAATCATTCATTCATTCATTCATTCTAAACAACTCATCACAAGAAGACACCCACACAAATAAACAGAAAGAGAAAGAAGAATCCATCTCTGATATCCAAAATCATCTCATTTCATCCTATCTCATCTCAAATAATCCATCAGACCCGTCCAAGCGAGCCATGAAAATAAATACAAGGTCATGAGCTCCATGCCTCCCAAAAACGAAGAGAAGAATAGTCATTCCCATCTCCATTCGCATCGCATTCAAATTTCCATACCTATTTCCGAATCCAAACCCATATACATTTTCCATCTAGACACCATACCAGATATCTAGCCAAACCCCAAACCAAGATAAAGACGCATGCTATCTATCGAGCCATTCCCAAAATCATGACTCCAACCGTGTAATTGCTCTGCAATCTTCGTTTTATATCCCATCATATGTACCGTATCTCATTTTCATATATCCATACTCCAACCTTTCTCAATATGGATAATCACATCATAGCGCACGCACTACTTCTCGCCCTCCTTCTTCTTCCCACGCCCCCACCAGCAGCCACTCCACCTTCTTCTTCATCAGCATGCATCATCTGCGCTTCTCTCGCTCTCCTTCTCCTCCTCCTAATCCCAGCCCCACCGGCACCAGCTTCTTCATTCGCCATCATATATTCGGTCCATTTCCTCTCCAATCTTCCTGCTGCCGAAAGATCTCCCCTCAAAACTCTCTTCGTATGTTCATCCACTGTCAATTGCCAACCATAGAAACACTTGAGCGTAATGATTTCTGTGGGAAATGAATATCTATGTAAATTATCATGATCAACCGGCTTCGTAATCTCCGAGTTTCGCGAAAGAACTTCACGAATTCCGGTCCATGTAACATTCGAACAATCGAATACTACCATGCGAAGACCAGGACAAGGACGTGATAATGGATTTGTGGTACGTGAGGATCGGAGTCGAACCATAGTTGCAGCTTCGGCAAGGATTA
This sequence comes from Botrytis sinoallii, assembly GCF_014898435.1. NCBI lineage: Eukaryota > Fungi > Ascomycota > Leotiomycetes > Helotiales > Sclerotiniaceae > Botrytis > Botrytis sinoallii. The sequence continues at coordinate 474,209 of NW_024066059.1, forward strand.
GATCGCTGATTCTCGTATTGTCCATGTCAATATTTTGAAGACCAGTACAAGCGCGAATAACAGGGAGCATACCCGTGTCACCTAGGTTCTCGCAATAGCTGACAGAGAGATGCTGGAGGGTGGGAGCGCAAGGTGCCTTAGCGAGATGATTGGATAATAAATCGTTGCTAAGTTCACTGAGATCTTCCAAATCGAGATGTGTCAAATTTGGACAGGTAGCTAGAATGTTTTCGAGTGCTTTATCTGTCAAGGTAATACATCCACTCAATTGCAGACCTTCCAAGTCTGGACAAACATAGGCAAGTGATTTCACACCTTCATCCGTCAATCTGTTACAGCGGCTCAAATCCAAATGTCGAAGTTTCCGTTGCGGAACTAACGGTGCATAGCTGAAAGCGTCGAGTTCTGGATCATTCCCGTGCATCATTAATTGAAGAGCTTTATCAGTAATATTTATACAGCCACTCAAGACTAGGCGCTCCAATTTGTTAGTCTCGAATATTAGTAGCGCCAAATCCTCATTGTCGAGGCCTCTAACTTCTCCAGCACGGAGATCCATCAAATTTGGACAACCTCGAATGACTAGTTGTAGACCAAGCGCATCCATATGAGTACACCATGAAACATTGAACATCTGGAGATGCGGACAGGATTGTGCTATGATCTTGCACGTTGCGTTTGTGACAGCTGACAATCCAGTAAGATTGAGGTTGGTTAATCTTCCGTTAGTTTTCAAAAGATTGTGTAAAGTTGCCTTTTGAAAATTTCGACATCCTTCAAGTGTCGCATTGATAAGATTCTTGCAAGCTTTCACGATCACTTCTGCACGCTTGTAGTGCTCGACTTGTACGCAACCTCGAAGGTTGAGATCTTTGATGAAAGGACCTGCTGCTACAATGATCTTTGCCAAAGATTCAGCGGGAATGTCGGCATAGAACTCTGAGGCATCGAAGCATGTCCAGAGCTGTCCATCGAAACAAGTTTTGTAGAAATCTTGACAAGTGTTGGAAGCTCGTACCAATTCCTTTGGTTTCAGGAATGCAAAAATGTGTAGCTTAACCTCGTGTGGCATTTTATCCCAAAATTTAAAGTTGCTCTTCTTGAGAGGTTTGTATTTTACGGTCAACGGCTGTGAAAAGTAATCTTCGACGATTTCATGATCTGGAGATGAAGTCGCAGGTTCTCCTGCCTCTGCGATGGTCAGTTGTTGTAAGTCTTGCATCAGTGTTGAGGCACCAGCCATCGCTTCGTTCTCGTTGCGCTGGATAGCAATGTGACGATACATCGGATCATAATATGGCGTATCAAGACCAGGAGTAACTGGAGTCGAATCTGCTTCTGAGCTAACTCCTGAACTTGGCCCCGAGACTGGTGCTGCGGACGAAGTTCCTTCTGTTGATTGGGCGGGAGGGTTCTCCGAGATGGGAGGAGCGAAACTTAGACAGGAAAGTGTTGACCTGCTCCCATATGGACTACTTTTCGCTCGTTTCCGACTAAACTGTGCGAGTGTAGGCGAAGAAGCTATTCTTTGCAGCCATTTGCCTTTGGACTTGACAGGTCTTTCATCGTTCATGACTGGTGTTGAACTTCCGACTGGGGTTGAGAACCCCGTCATTGTGTTGGCCATTTGATTGTCGGGTTTAATTGAAAGTATGAGATAATCTTCTTGTTCCAGGAATTCGATATCGATTGTGTTTTAGAAAGGAGACAAGTGATCAAAGTGTAGCTAAAGACTGGCTGACGATGAAGTTCGGGAGGGTCCTTGATTTCAATTCACTAATGTCTTAAACCCGAGTTGATCAATCCAACGTAAACAAGGCTCAAGGATAATGTAATCCCATATATCGATTGCGAAATGTATGCGAATCGAAGATGCAATAGTTATTCCGGGAGACAATGGAAATATTGAAATCCTTTCCTTTGTTCTTTTAATAGGGCCGACCAGCGATTATTATATCTTCCTCGGCTCTTGCAACGTAAAGTGGGAGATGGATGTTTGAGGCGGGGAGATAGATAGGAGTATAGTAGTAGGTAGGTAGTAGAAGATCTTTTGTGTATCTGCTATCTCGAAGAATTAATGGCACAATTCACAAATGACATGCACATGCATATGAAATATGACAATAGTAGGCAAAGACACTCACCACTGAGAAAAAAGGATGGATGCAATGTGAATGATAAATATCTCGGAATACCCAAAGCGGTATCGAATATCGATCACTTTCCCAGTCCTTATCGTAAAGCCTCCTTATCGGCTCAACTGGCCTTGCACATGAACAAGCTTCGTGATTCGAGATAATGATCAGATGTTCAAAATGGCAAGCATGAGACAAGATTTGATTATGAAGAAGGTGGTGAGAGAGTGAGAGAGAGAGTGAGAGAGAGAGTGAGAGAGAGAGTGAGAGAGAGAGTGAGAGAGAGAGTGAGAGAGAGAGTGAGTGAGAGAGATTGGAGATAAGGAGGAGAAGAATTGCCCTGCAGTGAAAAGGGCGAGAGAGGTGAGAGGTGAGAGGAGAGAAGAGATAGGAAAGAGGTAAGAAGTCAGAGGTGAGACTGTGAGAGGTTATTGAATAAACAAGCCAGTCCAGTCCAGTCCAATCCAATCCAATCCAATCCAGACAGGCGGAGTACCGACCGATGTACGGCCACTACGAGTTTTAGACTCTCGAGGGTGGACACTGGGGCATAGACTTTCCAGTTTCCAAACGAACACTGGAAGGCGATAGGTTGAGAATTCAAAATGCACGTAAAGACAGTGCTGAGTGGACTGAGTGGAACTACCTATGTAGATTACCTGAGTCTGGAAGGCTGGAACCGATGGGTTCACCAGTTAACTTCTGGTCCCGTTATTGGGTTGCATTATTCACCATGAGAAACATCCATTCTTGCCCCATGCATACATGATATACACGCAAACACGCAAGTAAGCAAGTAAGCAGCTCAGAATAATTGATTTACAATATGAAATGTTATAATTTTTACAATTGATTGATGGCAGGTTTCTTTTACACATGGGTTATATTCGAATTCAATTGAATTGAATTGAGTGGACTTTATTTGAGCTGGTGGTAGACCATCATGTAGCAATATAATAAATAGTATCCAGAAAGCCATGTTGAGTGAAATAATATATCGGGTTGCATGGAAGCTATCATTTGGGAAAGAAATGTTGATTATGTCTCTCTATGTTCGATAGATCTATCTCTCTACCTAGGACACCAGGAGGTATTCACTAGGTACTATCTAACAAATCAACCTATCATGGTAAAGTCTACCGTCAACCTTCCCATCGCCATCCACAACCCCCCCGTCTCTCTTCCACATCAAGTCAAGTCGATGGAGAAAAAGAAGACCTGAATCCTCGTCGAGTCGTGTTAGTGTGTGATTTTCCCTCGCTCGGATTTCCTCTCCACCAGTCCCCCGTTTTCCCGAGACAGCGGAAGTGGGTGTGGGTGTGGGGATGAAGGATTTTAGTTGATCTTTTCCACAGTTAAAGCATCGCCGTGCCTTTCCTTTCCTTTCCTTTGCTTTCACCATGGCGTGGATGATCAAACTAGTGACTAGATCACGCTTGGCCGTGCGAATGGCTTCGTGGCTGAGCCAAGGTTGTTTGGTCGTCAAAAGTGGGTAAAAGATGCTACATTCGACGAGTTTTCCCTAGCATGAATTTGGTAGGTAGAAAATGGATTTGATTCATGGCGATTGCTCTACTCCGTACAATTGAGAGTACACCAGTACTGTAATACTTTGGTAAGTACCAGGTAGGTCTATAAGAGTCGGCTCCGAATATTGGCTTGCAAAAGGGAGGGAGAAGGGAGGTATGATTGATGTTTTTGGCATTGTCAGCATTTCATGCATCTTTTTTTCTTCTTCTCTTCTCTTATTTTCTTTACTTTTCATTTCCTTCTCTTTCTTCCTTTCTTCCTTTCTGCCGTTCTTCGCAAGCAAATTCCCAAACTGATTCTCACAAACACCTCTTACTCATCACTGCCACCCTTTTTCTCTGGGGTACAGCTGAATGCGGGGTTTTCCGGATAACTAAATAAATAAGGGGACTACTACCTAGGTATCGGATCGTATCGTATCTAGGTACAAGATTACTACCTAGGTTGCGGTATGTCGACATAAGTTGGAGAATTGGTCCGAATCGTCAAAGCGGAATCTCTACTCTGTACACTCTCTCCACTTTCTCTCTGCCAAGCTTTGAAGGGTCAATCGATAACCTTCTTATTTTTTGCCTCTTTCACATTCACATGCCAAATTGTTGAACCTTACTACGTGTGAGTGTATCTTCTAATATGTCCATACTCCCGCCGCAAGACAGCATAATTGATTGATTGACTGATTGTATCGAGAAATGGGTGGTGAGACTTGCGTGGACGGTGAAGTTTGGATGAATTGGCATATTAGCCTGATAGAAGGAGAGGTTTATTTTGGCAGTCGGGTCTATCACGTCGCAGCAACCAATAGAACATTCAATTCACATGAAATTGCAGATGTGATCTCTCCTTTTCGATATTGTTAACAATCAAAGAAAGGTAGAAAAACAGATAGACTCGAGGGCAATAAACTTTAAAGAGAAACATTGTCTTCATGAATGTAATCTGTAATCTGTACGTACGCCTCCTTCATGCAGAAGATGATTTACTTTCTTCAGGTCCTCAAGGATATAGATATATTGTCAAAGAATGATATCCGAGGTTCCCTCGTACCGTCGGATCATTGCCATTAGAGGAAGATCATCGTCGAGTCGACCCCAACTAATATCGAGACACCATACGACCAATTCTCCTTGGCGAAGTAGGTATCTCGAGGGTATTTGAAACAAAAAATTATGATATATGAAGAATAAAAAAGTTGGACATCACCACAAGAGCTGCTGTATGATATAACCATACAGATATAAATATCTGGTAAAGTATTTATGATGATATCAACCTCATGAAGGGGTTACGCGAAGACCAGATGTTACTCGAGCACCCCCCAAAAATTGAGCGTATGGGCGGTAACGGTTAAAAATATCCGACCCCCGGCCTCAAATGCTGTGTCACGATGCTGCACGCCATCTCGGATCGAATGGTTAATCAGCAAGCCCTCCAGTATGAGATGAAAGCTGGAGAAGAAGCCCACGTGTGATTAATATATAAATGTATAGGTAGCGAGGTAGCGAGGTAGACAGCTGGGTTGTAGCTGGGTTGTAGCTGAAATTGATTGACGAGGAGGAGTGTACAGCATAAACGAAAATATGTCGAGCTTGTCAACTCGGTGCTTGCATACAAGCAAATGATGGAGATGAGGAGTTGGCAGCAAGCATCTTGCTAGGAGTATTTTAATGTATGTACATTGGAAATTGTTTCAGACTCAGCAAGCCCTTGCTTGAAAAAAGTATACTCCCTAGCCATATGCCGTATATGTTCTTGTTTACATCAATATAGGTCTTACCTTGGAAATTAAGACTTTAGAGGCCAAGGTAAAAGATGTGAAAGGTTCATATGGTGTTTTGACCAAGGTCAATTGTGCTTTAGAAAACTTTAATCCAACAATCTGGGAGGCGTTGATAGAGTAACAAGTCACAACTTTACTGCTTAGCACGTAAAGCCGTCATGGAATCTTGGAGCTTCTTCTTTGAAAATTACCACCTGGGCAAGTCTTGAATGTTTCGTAGGAAACTGCTTTTCGGTGGGGTGTAGCGTTTAGAGGAAAAAGATGGTTGGTTGATTGGATGAATTGGATGAATTGGATGGTTGGATCATCCATCCATCGTGAAAAGCAGTTGAATAGTCATAGCCACGAGGCGAATGAACCGAATCTGTAACCTACAGAGGACCTAGTATACCTATACCTAATACGTAGCTAGTCGCGGTATTCCCAACCTCGAGCCAACCTCCAACCTATCAGCCCCGACGTGGTAGTGTCTTCTCCAGCGATTCCGTCCTCTTCATTTGACAAAACCGTTGTTGCTGCTGACTTGACTCTCCACAATATAAAACACTTCACGTGAGAAGCTGGAAAGCAACAGAAGAAGAAGACTCGAGTAATTCGCTGCGTGATCGGGCATTCATTAATCAATCATAAAGCAAGAGCAGAAGCAGAAGCAGAAGTAGAAGCAAAGGAAGAAGACGACTTCTTTTAATCATCTTTTCCCGAGCTTGCGGATTCAAAATATCACACACATCATTCATTCATCGTCAGACAACGTTATATCTGAATTTCTAACATTCATTATTGCTCATCTTATTAATACATCTACCTACGTCTACGTCAACATCAACCACTTCACAATTTGGTATTTGTCTACTCGGTACATCTCCATGATACACGCACTCCGTACACATTATATCATACCAAATCACATATATTATATCATCAGATATAACAAACTCAAGGACAAGCCTTGTACTTAACTTCTCTTCCGACCCCACCTTTTTCCAGTACCACTCTCAAATTTCGATTTTCTAATTTTCTATCACAAAAGCAAAACCAAAAGCAACCCGAGTTCTCTAACTCACGAATCCTTCGAGTTTACATATCTTTGGATACTTGCAAAAGTTCAACGCATTCAATCCATTTCCTAACAATATATCTCGAAACACCTTTTTTGCCCCAGGAGAACATATTCTATTAATGTACAGTTGTGCTTCTTACTCGAAACGAGATCATTTGTTACACATAACAGCTTGAGGCTGCCGACTGACACTGCTACTGTACTAAAGTCCTTTCTACTCGTAACCGCCAAACCAACAATCGTTCTGGCTTTTTGAAGTTAAAAAGAAGCTCGTGAACTTATAAGAGTCTTCACAATTATGCTGAAGACGGATACTTCAAATAATCATGGTTTGTCTTTATTTTCTTGGTATTGGTGATTTGATTCTGTTCCAAATTCCTTGTTCGAGGTTTCCCTTTGATCGGCGCATGAATTCCGCCTAACAACAAACCTTCGTCATTATTTTGCCCGTCGTACCTTACCTACTTCTCCCTTTCCCTTCCGCTTTGGAATTATAAGAAAACTAATGGGTTATTTTTCAGCCTTCGAGAACAAAACAGCCAGGGAAGCCGATCGCGACCGCAGTTCACCCCTTCGCCCTGCAGACTTGTCAATCCCGAAAAACAGAAGTACTGGGAACCTCCTCGCACATGCTTCAGCAGGACCGGATAGAGCTAGAATACGATTCTCCTTTGATGACGGGCTGGCGGCGGCAGAGTTTGATACAATGTCGAGGTTAGTTTCTGGTGCCTAGTGCAGGAGGAACATGTCATGAGGTCATGGGGCGAATCTGCGCCTGATGGTGCAAATGATGTTGGGAAAATCGGTGACTGACGGAGAAACTTCTACAGTACTAGATCGCCCGTCGTAACGGAACATGAGCATGGGCTCGGTGCTTCAGGTCTAAGACGAATTCGACAACAAGTGCCGAGAGTACCAGTTTTGCCTGCCTCCGAAAGCTCTTCCCGAGCTGCGTCGATGAGTGCTCGGTCGAGTTCAATGACTCTTCCCTTTTCTGGTCGAGCAGCTTCTGTAGCCATGCCGTCGGGTCCATCCTCTCCAATTCTGCCATTTACCGAAGATCTTACCCGTTTCCCATCTGAATCATTACATTCCTTTTCTTTCGCCCACCAATCGGATGAGTTTATCCACAACCGTCAAAATGTCTTGAAGAGGTCCGTCGAGTTCATGTCACAGAAACTGGGCTGGGGAACAACAAGTGCTGGTATAGCCAGTGCTCAAGCAAGAGTAAACGGAGACGCGGAGATGCAAGGCATGCTCGAGCTTTTGGCAAAAGCCAAATTGGTTGGAGCGAACAACATTGGAGCTGGAGAAGAGCAGACAATGGGGGGACCTCTTACCGGACCGGCAACGACTCTGGATTCTCGGAATATTTTCGATGCTAGCTTTGCCGTGCGTTCCGAAAGTCCAGAGCCAATGGAAAGTTCTCCGCCTTCACCTACCAGCGCTAAAAAGGTGACAAGCTCATTACATACCTTGCGCGAAGATGATCTACAGTCCATCGAACCCAACAAGGGCATAGCAACAGCCCTACCAGCGGATTCCGAACCTTCCTCTAGGACTCCAACAAACGAGAGTCGGACAACAGCGCAAACATCCCCACCAGTCACGAGGCGCCAAAGTCTCAAGAGAACCTACACTGATCTGGAACCTTTGAGCTTACAGAACAAGCTAATGGACGCTATGTCACAACCTTACATAGCTACTGATTCTCTCCACGAATCTATGTTTTCCCCTCCATTGACACAGACCACCAGCGCTTCAACATTCGGACATTCTTTAGGAACAGCAAATCACAGTCATTCGAGTAGATGGGCGCCTGCTGCACAAGCTATCTTTACCACGGAAAGCACTTCACCATACACTATTTTGGCGGCCAACGACCTAGCCTGTCTCGTATTTGGTGTTACAAAAGCAGAGGTTCGCAAAATGGGTATCCTCGAAGTTGTACAAAAAGAAAGAAGACCATGGTTGGAGGAGAAATTAAGTGCACACAGCTTGGGAACTGAGTAAGTAAACCTTGATTATCTTGATTTTCTAAAGCTTTTGATATTTCGCTTTGTGGGCGTCAGACCTTACCCCGCATTTTATTTCCCCATGAAATATTAACAATGTCTTCACAGGGTTGGAAAACAGACTACCCTATTATCACAGAATCAAAGCCAGCAATCAAGCTCAACATCAAGCAGTAAGTTGTTTTTCTCAAAATCAGACGATCTCGAGATCTCTACTCCGTTGCTTGTATACTGACCAGGGCTCGCAGCATCGATGCTGCTTGGACGGCCTGGTGGTATCACGGCTAGCCTCTTGAGTAAACCTAACTCGCGTCAAGTACAGAAACCTCCTCGTCGAGCGCAAACCGACGATGGTGCAGGATCCAGTCTTGTTTCGAGAACACGAGCAGCAAAGGGTGGCTCAAATCACCAAAGTAATAAATCTAGGGGTGTTCTTTTATGTGGCGACGTGGTGCCTATTGAAAAAAGAAACGGCGCAACGGGTTCGGCAAGCTTGTGGGTCAAAGAGAAGAGAGGTGGCCTTATCTGGGTTTTGGAAGAGATTCATGAAGATGTAGCCATCGTCAGCCTTGACGATGATGCTGCCATAACAAAAATATCTGGATCTATCGATGCGATTTGGGGAGCCGACATTGATTGGACAGGTATGGATATTGGGAAACTTTTACCAAGACTTCCACGCCAAGGAATCGATGGTAGGAGTGGAGAGATTGATTATGCCGAAGTCAGTAAACGGAGATATTTTACCGCCCGTACCTCTGGACGTGTTCATATTCCCGCAGTTGTCGACAGAGTTCCTAGTAGCACGGATCTCCGCGTTTCTAGCTTTCCTCATATTGCTGGCATCATGGTTTTGTCTGCGCAAACCTTGAAAATCACGAGCTCCAACTCCGTTTTCTCTGCTGCATTATTTGGGCAGGATAAACCCGACGGTCGATTGATTACTGATTTAATACCCGATTTCGATAGGATGTTGAAGATTTTAATCGAAGAAGATGGTGTGGATATGGTTGATGGAATTGTCATACCTGAACACAGCTTTAGACGGGCTCAAGCTTTTCTTGCACTACGTGATGGAAAAGCCGATGCATCAACATATTTCTTGAGGCCAGATGGATTGTCAGCCAAACATAGGGACGGTTCAGAGCTCAAGATTGATGCTCAACTCAGGGTTGTAAAATCGGATCCTAAGACTCCCGCTTACGATGAAAATGTCATCGAAGAAATAAGCGACGAGGAAGACGGACTCACGCCCCACGAGCCTGTAATAAAATCCGAACTTGTCTACGCTTTATGGATTACATACTCAAGGAATATCCACGCCGCAAAACTTGCTAATGGTATGGAAACTCCCATGTTGACTGGATTCGAAACACCATTACACCAACCTTCTCCAGGTCAAACTGGACCTCCAGCTCCCATGAAAATGGACTCTTCAGATTCCGATGAGCCCAAGAATGAAACATCGCATGCGTCGATGCTCACAGCACAGCTCAAGGCCGCAGCAAAAAAGACAGCGGCTAAGTTTACAGGTCGCGATCGGTCTTTTTCGAAAGCTCATGAGAAGGAAAAGCCAGCTGCTCCAGCGGAGGTCAAAACTGTTGTCAAGAAGAGCATTGATGATTTCACAATACTGGAAGAAATGGGCCAAGGAGCTTATGGTCAGGTGAAACTTGCTCGATTCAAGAAGAGCGGTAACAATAAAGTTATCCTCAAATACGTCACCAAAAAGCGAATTCTTGTCGATACCTGGACTCGCGATCGTCGACTGGGAACTGTGCCCCTTGAAATTCATGTTCTCGATTACTTGCGTCGGGATGGGCTTCAACACCCCAATATCGTGGAGATGTCTGATTTCTTCGAGGATTCCGTCAATTACTATATTGAAATGGTACCTCACGGATATCCAGGAATGGATTTGTTTGATTACATTGAGCTTAAAGTTAACATGGAGGAAAAGGAATGTCGTAGCATTTTTGCACAGGTTGCACGTGCCATTCATCATCTTCACACCAAGGCTCTTGTCGTTCATCGCGATATCAAGGACGAGAACATAGTCATTAATGGTGAAGGAAGTATTAAGCTCATTGATTTTGGAAGTGCCGCTTATATCAAGAGCGGTCCTTTTGACGTCTTCGTAGGAACCATTGGTAAGTTACTCCTTTCACGTATTTGAGGTTATGTCTAATGTCATCACAGATTATGCTGCACCTGAAGTTCTCTCTGGTAAACCATATCAAGGAAAACCACAAGATGTTTGGGCTCTTGGTATTCTTCTTTACACCATCGTGTATAAAGAAAATCCATTCTACAGTATTGACGAAATCATGGATCGTGATCTTAGGGTACCTTATGTTATGAGCGAAGAAAGTATCGATCTCATCCGAGGTATGCTAAATCGGGATGTTGATTCAAGATTGACTATCGAGCAAGTGATGGACCATCCTTGGTGTGTGGAGGCAGAGGACGACGAATAAGCTTCAGGTTTCATATTGAGCGGTAGTATCAAGCAAAGCTATGCGCCAAAAAAAAATTATCATACGACAACAAAACTAAATATGGAGGATACGAAGAAAATATTTTGGTTATATCGAAACAAGCAGATGAAGAAATACACGAAAGAGAAGAAATACTTAGATTTCATGATGTCATGAAAAGAGATTTCATGTCATGAAAAGAGATACCCCCTTTATGGAAAGGAAGACACAGTTCAGAGGTTTGATTTATTAGCGAGAATCTGGATCTATTTCAAATGGGGAACTGCGTGGGGGTGTCATTGCCGGATTGTTTTTCGTTGCGCACTTTTATATGATGGGGATTTCAAAGGGTATTGCAGATGGATGGATGGGTGGGTGAATGGGACGAAGGGATATGGAAATGAGCGAATCAGAGGAAATAAGGAAGGGTGTTGAGAATGAAAGAGAGGCGGATAGGGGGCGATGAACACATATGGTTGGAACTGAAGATGTGGCTGTATTGTATATGAATGATGATGATGATGCCAATCTATCTATTGGGCTCGAAAGAGAATTGAAAATATAATGAGGATTATTGATTGTGAATGGATTAATTAAGTATATAGCCTAGTGGCATGTTCTGTTTGATGCGACATAGTGGCTCGAATTGTAAGGGGATCTAATAGAAATCTCGAAAATTCTTTAGAGAGGGGGCTCTCGCCTCTGTTTTTTTCTTTCTCGCTTTTAATTGTCGTTTATTGATTATCTTGTGTGTTTGAATGGGGTGCGTGTTGATTTTCGTCTTCTTTTCATTTTTTGTTCTCTTACTTGATTACTTGATTACTTGATCACTTGGTTGCTTTTTTGCTTTCTGGCTGATGAATATGTAAAATCTAATCATTTGAGTACAGATTCTATATCGATCCTATTGTAGAATCTAAGGAGTATGAGAGTAAATTGCCTTTCAATCTTAAGGCATGAAAGTAACGTGTCATAAAACCTATAATTATTTTCAATCTTAGTATGATTAAAGAATGTCATTCGGCTTCAGAATGATGGCGTTTTTAAAAGAGTCGACCTTTTAACGAGTCTGATACACTTTTTTTTCTGTCCAGCTGAAGGAGCAAGCCCTGAACTGAACGAAATTGTCAATATCTCGAAATCGCATGCGTTTTCTCAAACCAAGCTATTAATCAATCAATTAGTATTTTCACTACGAATTTCAATGAGAGTTTTCAATAGCTTACGATTGATCTATTATTCAAAATCTAAAAGGATCTGAACGTAATTGTGACTACAATGTCATGATAGTCGGCTCTCTGGCTGGCCGCTTAAAGAGCCAATCATTATAAACAAGAGTGCTTTCTGAAAGTTCTCCATGTTCAGTCAGATGAATCAATAAGAGGCTGGGTTGGTTGGTTGCGCTTGCTTCTAGAAATCAAGAATTCAACAAATGGCATGGATAGAAGATAATCCCTGTGTGTATGAATACGTGTCGTGTCGTATGCAAAGATTACCCCGCCTCCATCAGAATAAGAAATTCGAGGCACCAAAAAACACTTGGTTTCCAAGTTCTACATCAAAAAGATCTTTCAGTACTTTGAACTCTTTGATTGAAGCAATTTGAGACGTTTTAGGTTTTTGTGAAGTCTATCGCACCTGTACTGGGCTTTTTCATACTGACGGTGCTCATATATTCCATTTTTTTAAGTCCAAGTACCATACATCCCAAAAATACTACTACCCTCACGATGGGTTGTACAACTAGCTCACACGTACCCTCAGATGACTGCGAAGAGAGCGATATGAGCGATATGAGCGAAGAGGAAATCCATGAAGCTGTTTTGGCGGCCGGAAAGAAAGCTAAGATTACCGGTCTTTGTGAGAAGTGCGATCAAATCGTGGGCTGGTTCTTTCTGGAGCAAAAAGTGTTCGGAAGAATAATCAAAAGAGAGGAGAGCTCGCGCCAACTTATTCACAATTTCAAAATCGACGAATTCAAGTCTTTTTGCAAGCTCTGCAATTTCCTCTATTCCATCTGGGCTGAAGGGAAGGAAGGCAATGATGAAGAATATTTTTCCCTTGCAAGGTCAACTGCAGCATATTTGTTTGGCTTCAGGTACGCCATCGGCAATGCGTTGGAGCCCGTCTACGTCAATAAAATTATCTTTTACCTCGTGGCTGGTGAATATGCCAATGAACCTATGAGCCATCGTACTAATACAATCTTTGGCTTTTCTAACGCAAATGCTTATAAAGATGGAGTAGCCATACGCAATCTGTCATTACAGGCTGATTTGTCTCTCGTCCGGGAATGGATTCGGCAGTGCGATGACAATCATGCCGATTCTAACTTGAATTGCCTACCAAGAGATGGCATTTCACTTCAAGGCTTCACAGTAATCGACTGTAAAGATGGGAGGAATATCCTGGTGCCAGGTACCACCTGCATGGAGTACGTAACACTGAGCTACGTCTGGGGATCTGAAGTATCAGAAGGGCCAGATCAGTTCGGAAAACTACCGTCTACTCTTCCAAATCTTATAACCGATGTTATCAAGGTTGTCATAGCTCTGGGCTACAGATACTTGTGGATTGATAGATACTGTGTTCCTCAAGATGATTCTTCTGATATTAAATCCCTTCTCGTCAAGAACATGGATAAGATCTATTCACAATCTACTCTTACGATAATCGCCACTACTGCCAAATGCCCAAGTGAAGGTCTCCCTGGGATCAGCAAGCCTAGAATAGCTGTGCAAAAATCTCTGCAAATGAATTCCATTCATCTGGTGCAGTGGGTCAGTAACATCCAGTATGAGATCGATAATTCCGTATGGAAAACGCGCGGGTGGACCTATCAAGAAGCTTTATTGTCAAGACGCAGGCTCGTGTTCACTGAGACTCAGTGCTATTTTCAATGCGATGCAGGAGGTATTCGGAGCGGCAAAGGAGGTGGTCGGATGGAAAGTATCGACTATGACCTCACAACGGAAAGACATATCCAGATGAGGCGTCGCATCCCAATGATATTTCGTCCACGGCCAAAACATTACACCGACAGGGAAATATCCTTCTTCAGCCTTATGGTAAGCGAGTATACCGAGAGACAACTCTCGAAAGACTCCGACGTTCTGCCTGCCTTTCTGGGTATATTGGGTATGTTCACGTCTGAGTGCTCAATTTTTCATGGACACATATACGGAGTGCCAATTTTCGAGTCCAGTAACAAATTACTCCCTGTTGACACTACCGCTACGCTAATAATGGCTATTACATGGAAATTTTATTGGCACTTTCTTAATCTTGAGAGTTTATTCGCGGCAACTTTGCCATCAAGGAGACGGACCTCGCCAAGCTGGACGTGGTGTGATTGGAAATATACTTCACCGTCGTTTTATTCGATTGAATGGACAGATGAAATTCTAGGTTCAGATTCCCCGAGGGGAGCTATGGATATAGTGCACGACCAAAAGCTTAACCTCGAGTTCGAGAACGGCACCATACTCCCGTGGCCTCGCGAAGCGGATCTTGCTGATCTTGCGCAAAAGATTATGCTGATGGGAAACGTGCGCTATATCCATGTTTTTGGGCCGTTCACGCATCTTCCAATTCTTATTAGCTCAAATCCCGAGTGGTGGGGCCGGAAACTGTGTGGTCCGTATGTAATAGATGAGTCGGTAATTTGTTGGCTTTCGGGGTTGGCAAGAGATCGGGGGATGAATGTTACGGATAATGAGGAGTATGTCTTTAAGGCATGGGTATATGCTTCAGGAATAAGCCGAGTTTCTTATCCTGTAGAATCTAAGAGAGTTGTTCACATGATGCTGCTGAGTGAAATCTCAGATTTGAACACCTTTGAGCGCATCGATGTATGTACATTTGATGTGGAATTGGAATTGAAAGAAGAAGAATGGCAACAGGAGAATTTGGAGGATATTGCGAAAAAGCTGGGATGGGAGATGAAGGCTTTTAGACTTGCATAGTTCTATCGATATTTTATAGCCTGCGAGGACATTATCATGCTGAGGTTTTGACAGAAAGTTTGTGTATGATGTAAGAGGGATGTCAATTTCATATTAAAGCGATTCATCAAAATCATGATTACATGGTAATATTGTATAATAATATATACAAGTATAATAATGGTTATATAATATGTGAAACTGATTGGAAGTCTTAAACAAGATCAAATAACTAATCCCTATGCCAAGGTAACCCAATAGCCAACATTATTTTAACTGTCTACGAACACATATCTCAGACCTTCTGCACAACTACTTTTGTAAAAACATTGAAGTATATTCTATCCGACCTCAGAGTATTGAATGGGACGCGACATGGTTTCATTCTTTACACATAGTACAAGTACAGATCTCCTACCTATTAGAATAGGAAAGTGAAAAGCAAGTATGGCGTTCTTACTGTTCCTTTTGATTGTCCCTTTCCTTGGTTGCAAATTCGGATATTTGAATCATGTATTCTGATATTCCCTCTTCTGTTCATAATACATTAGTCCTCTAAATTTCTTCTATTGTAGCGTCCCAACTTCCCAGCTTCCCAGCTTCCCAGCAGAGTGTTCAATAGTTCACCCAGGCTTCATCCAGACTCCATTCATTCACTCCAACCAATAATCACAAGCTCCAGCCCATTAACTCAACCCAACTCAATCTCTTCTAAACACTAAATATTAGAAATTGTCTCGAATATCAAAAGAGGTCTATGAAATTAATAAGATCACCTACCTATTTACCTTTCGTCCAAATCTCAACCCTAAAATTACAACTCGGAAAATTGAGAACACTACTTATTCGGACTTCGCGAATTAAGAACATCACATCTTGCTTAAATTAATATCTAAACGTCTATTCTAGGTTTCTATTTAAATCTCAAGTCTCAAGTCTCAAGTACTATATAAGCAAACAAATAGCTACTCACAAAACATAACAACAATCCAATCAATCTATCACACATTATTCCATTAAGTTATCAAATCCAACCAATCTAATCGTTCAAAAAATATTAAAGAGAATCTAGATACTTAGAGTGAGGACTTCCGTTTGATCTTGCTTCAATGTATTAGGTTTTAGTTTCTCCTTTCTTTAAGAAGTTTTATATACTGAGTAGAGTATACTTTTTTAAGAAACTATATTTATATTTAATTTCGAAACTCAGACCATATTATATTCTAACTCTCGATTTCCCTTTTCTCTTTAATTCCTATCCTTTAATTTCTTCTCCATCCTTGTATGAATTTAATTCATTAATATTCATCTACTAATACAAAACCAATATTTATTCGCTTAGCAGATTTAGAAGTTGATATAGTATAGAAAAGGAGTGTTAGGTGGCTCGAGTGGGTTATGCGATGTATATATTTTCGGATATGATATTTTTGTTTGGTTTATATTGAGATTATGCATATATCGTAGGTATAGATATGGAGTTGCTTTTGTGTTTCTATGTTGTTAATTGGAATTTGGAGGGCGTGGTTGTTGCGAAGATATAGGGGATAAGATGGATTTAGGGGTTGGGATTTGTATTGGGACTAGGATGAGAATGGAGATGGTCTTTCAATAACTTGTTCTGATAGATTAATAAAGAAAATTGAATATTGAAAACATTTGTTGTATTATGGATGAGAGAATAATCTTGATATAAGATGAGAGAAAAAATCAAACAAAATCGAGGAAATCTCCTCCAAAACAAAAACATAAATCACACTCTCACAAACCATCAACCATGAAATTTACGCTCTACCCCTACCCAACCACCCCCTCCTCCTGCTTTCCCACCCCCTCCCCACCCCCACCAAGCCTCCCCAAATACTCCCCCCTCATCCCCCCATAATCCGCCGCCACACACGGTCCCACCAAATCCGCCCACCACCCATTCTTCCTATGACTCCCCAACCCCACCTCCCTCATCAACATATCCGTATACCCCACCAAATCCAGATGAAAATAATTTCCCCGTCCCCCATGCGCCGGATATCTCAATTTCGAGAAAGTATTCTGATATGCGATTTCGCGTCTCGCTTCTTGCAAGCGAGGAAGAGAGAGATGCGAGGAGAAATAGGCGGTTGTCCAGATAGCTTGGGCCTCGGCGAGGCGGAAGGCGTTGGAGAGGTGGATGTGAGAGAGGAAGACGAGAGAGGGATTTTTTGAATCGTTGAGTGGAGCGAGGAGATTGTAGAGACGCGTGGGGGTGGTTGCAACTGCATGGTTAGTTTCATGCTGGTCCTGGGTGTGTGATGGACCAGGCGGATTCCGAAGTTTCGGGAATGAAGTGAGGATTTCCTGCGTTGCGTTTTGAGTGAGAGATTCCCAAATCCGCGATTCTTCTTCCGAATCATCGATTACTGGATGGGGTAATCCAAACTCGCGGGTTTGTGCAGGTGTCAGAAAGGGATATCCTCGCTTCCACCCCGTGCCACATACAACATATCTGTATGAATCACCGTCCCGTTTTCGAGTACAATGGCATGAGAATCCAGCTTTGCAATATCCCCCCGATAAACCCTCACGTTCCTCGCCACCGTACCCCAGAAATCATCATGGTGGATGAGTCCAAGTGGGCCATTACACCAAAAAATTTCACTCTCAAATTTCAAGCCCTCAAACCCGGGTAGTGCACCCTCTCTCTTGAAATCTGCAAGCTTCGCAGCTTCTTCATCTGCACCTCTCCAGATCCTCGACACGATGGAATTTATAATCGACGAGCGATGAATGAATTTCGACAACCAAGTCTGCTCCGCGAAACACGAGGGACTTAATGCGGAAAATGCTCGCGTGGCAGACATTTCCGCACCGTTGCGATACTGGCCTCTTCCTTTGGCGCCGGCGAATATGGCGGGTCCTTCGCCCGATTGGCGGATAAGCCAGGATACTTTTTTGCCCGCTTTAACACATTCGTATACCATATCTGCAGCGGATTTACCTCCCCCAAGAATGGTTACCGCCGTATATGGGGAATCTGGTGCTAGGGCTGATGTAGATATTTGTCCAAAGTGTTTTTGGTGGACGATGGGGCATTGAAAGTTCGTTTGATTAGGGAATGACGGGATGTAAGGAAGAGAATTCTGACCAGTGGCTATAGCTAGTTTTTTGGTCTTGATCATTCTCTTGTTTTCATTTCCTTTTCTATTCTCGTGGACTTCACTCCAAATCGACCAAACCCCATCAGTCTTCTCAATACCTCCCACTTTGAACCCAAAGATCACTCGATCCCTCAAACTCTTCTCATTATAAACATGTACATCTACATATTCTTCTAGATACTTCGTCATGTATTTCGCTTCAAATGTATCATGATACGTCTTTGCATCTGGAGGAAGAATAATAGGTATATCCGAGAAACCTGTCATGCGAAGACCGGATTCGGAGCGAAATCCAGGGTATTGACGTGCTGTGTGTAGAGATTAGGGATTACTGATAGTGAAATGGTGTGAAAGGAGGGTGGCTCAAGGGGGAACCAAGAAAAGAGAGAAAATACCGGAACTCCAGACCCCTCCAATAACATCTTCTTGTTCAAGGATAGCGAGACGATGAGTAGGATAAATGGAGAGGTAGAAGCGAGCTAAAACTATGCCGGAAGGACCTAATTAAGGTGCGATATACCAGTTAAGAACTAGCCAAACGCCTTGGAGAAGAGGAGAAAGGTAATGTGCATGAATTCAAATGATTAACAAAATGACGAAATGGGTTTGGAAGAATGTAAATGTTTGAGGTGAAGGGGAAGGCAATACCTGCTCCAACAATCACGAGATCATATTCCACCTCATCCTGCATTTTCAGATTCTCATTGAGCATCGTCCTTGAGTTCTTGATTTCCTTGTATGCTAGTATGAGATTTCAATATCAATAATTCGCATTCAGAAGAACAAGTCACAACGAGAGCTCTGGAAGTCTGGATAATATATAAAGTGAAGTCTATACCCACATTTTACGGCACAGCACATCACCACTGGGTAATCGTGACATTTTGATATTGGTTTAAAGGAGATTTTGGTTGTTCGCTGTTTGTTATATGTTGGTATCCATAGTAAGCCAAATGTTGGCAATGAGAAAACCTTCTTTAGTTATCTATTTCTGAATCCCCCACAAAATTCTAACCCTTCCTTACCAATACCAATAATAATGGTACTGTATAACCCAAACGCCTCCCATCAATCTTTGATAGTTGATTTTATATTCTAAAATCATCTGACTACTCCAATATCATACACTCGTCTTCGTGTCTACAATTCCTTCTTTGACGACTCAGCCAACTTCTTCTTTTCCTTAGCAGCCTTTTCTCTTCTCGCAATGACACCTTCAGCTCCAATTCCACCAAATACTAATCCTACACCCATCCACTGTTTACTGCCTAGTGTATGACCAAACCACACTACTGATAAGATCATAGTAAGCATCTTGCGAGTAACAGTTATGGTTACTAGAAGAAGAGATGAGAATGTTGAGAGTGTGTAAACTGTTTTGAATGTTAGTTTGATTTTTAAGATAAAGTAGCTCTTGATGTCATGAAAGGAAGAATAAAAGGGGAAACATACAGATGAAAACTTGTCCCACAGCACCACAAGCTGCGAATCCAAGTACATCTCTCCAAACACTTGGATGTCTCTGCATAAAAGCCAATGCTCCAGCCAATTCTCCTGCTCCACTTGCAAGATCCATACCAAGATACTCTCCCAATCCCGTATGAACAAGATATGGTGACAATAATAAATATGATGTTGTAAGTAAAGTGCTTATAATATTATTTGCACACATCATTTGTGGACCTTTATAAGGTTGGAAGCTTGTGAAGATCCAATCTTGTGTTGTGTTTGTGAGACCATCAAATAGAAGATTTACTCCTAGGAGCAAAAGTCCCCACGCAGTATTGCGATCTGGATTAAGTGCCGCTTTGCTAGGTTTTCCATGAGATTTAGCACCTGCATGGAGAGTAAAGATGCCGACACCGCATGTTACGGCTAAGACGACGACATATTTAGAAATAGGGTAGCGTTTTCCAAAGAGAGTTATGTGAAGAAACATGACTGGTAGTAATTTGCATGATTTGGCAAGAATAAAAGTGATATAATCGATGTGATCGAGAGATGCATAGCCAAAGGGGGAGGCGAGTGAGGAGGTAATGGCCACAACGAGAAGGGGAAAGATAATCCGTTGACTTGGGAAGATGGGTAGCGTTTTGCTATTGGCGGGAGTATCGAATCGTAGGTAAATGTAGCCTACTGTGGCAGCGAAAAGGGATTGTACCGTATTGAGAAAGACGGGGAATTTGAATTTTTCAGGTGCTTTTTCTGATCCATATGCAGTTGTAGTGAGTCGTTCTTGAAGAAGTGCCCAAGTAAGACTACGCATTTATACTATTAGCATTCTTGTTTCCTCGAATCAAGACCATTAAGAATCCTCTCCGGTGCTATCACTCACAAACTGCCGTAAATACCAGCAACTGCAAATATCAATTGCAATGCGCCAGCTTCTTTTTGTGTCTTCCCTTTCAATAGCGCATCACTTTTAGGTGCACCATTCTGAGTCGGCGCATTCCCATTCAGTTCCTTATTCGATTTCTTAGCACTTAAGCTTCTCGTCCCGGTCGCATCTGCTTTACTCGTGTATTCGGAAGATGGATTGCGACGCAAAGGCTCAGCTTGTTTTGTTCTCGCCATCTTTTGGCAAATCGTTATTCCAGATGTTACAGGGAAATCGGAGAGGGCAGTTGCAAAATGAAATGAAAGCAAGGGATAAGTCCCGAAGGAATAGTCAAGGCAAATGGGTATCAAGAAGAGTTACGAAGGGAAAGGAAAAGAAAAAGAAAAGAAAGGAGCGTAAAAGAAAGCAAAGTAGAAAAGGTGCAACGGGTAAATCAATAAAGATGTGTATATTTCCAATTGCCAAATGTCCTCAACTATTTTCCCTAGGAAGGTCCGAGGTAGTAGCAACAAGCCACATCTCACATCTAGATCTCCTATGTACAAGCCACACCAAGCCAAGCCCTTTTTATGCTTACCTAATAGATCTGCATTACAGTACCAAAAAAAGGCGGTCAGATCTCCTCCCGTTCAAACATGGAATAGTTTCAATCCGCAATTGTTCTAGGTAGGTTGGTAGGTAAGTTATGAAAGGGTCCCTACGGATTAGCTGGCATTTTGTTGTTCCGTGGGTCTCTCCCATTCATATTTTCTCTCTGGTGGTTTTTCGTTATTTTGCTTTACATTTGCATTTCTCTTCTTTCGATGGTACGAGAGTAAAAGTGTTGAAACTCGACAAACAAGACACTTAATCTTCAAGAACTAAATCTTTCGAAACGTCATATTTCCACTCTACCCAGAAGTGTAAACAGACATCCCATATACTCACGGAAACCCCACTATTCTATTTCACCTCACGAACCCTTCGATTCTCCCACCAATCCACCCCGCACAATTATCCTCCCAGAGCTTCCTTTTCCCTCAAACCCAAGCCCAATCCAACTCAAAATGTCTAACGCAAAGTCCCCCGAAATCCTCGCCGCCTACGACGATGTCCGCTCCGACAAATCCCCCACAAATTGGCTCTTGATATCCTATGCCAAAGCCATAGGGGATGCTCTGACCCTCACTGCAACTGGAGAGGGCGGTATCGCTGAACTACGTGAGAAATTGGATCCTACCCAAGCCCAATATGCGTATTTACGGGTTGAATATGCCAATGATAGCGAATCTTCCAGGGTGAAATTCGCTTTTATTACGTGGATTGGAGAACAGACAAAAGTTATGAGGAAGGCAAGAGTTAGCATTGAGAGTGGTGCTGTCAAGGCTGTCTTGAGTCACCATAGTGTGTCGATAGATGCGAGAAGTATGGAGGATGTGGACGAGGCAGAGATCGTCAAGTTGTGTAGGAAGGCTGGAGGTGCAGATTATAATGGTGGTAGAGGATGATATTTTACAAAGAAAAGGGGGTTTGATTGGAAGTTATAATGTTAGAGTAGAGGGTGAATGGGATAGAATGGGAAAGATACCCAGAGCAAACATTGGAATATACTAGTACAGATTCTGGTCACAAATCAAAGAAAATACAGAGCACACGATGATTCACAGTTGAACATTTAACTGAATTCACGTCGACGATCTTGCATCTATTACATGTATTTTAAATAAATTCATTGTTCGGAATACTCGTATTGTTCTGAATCTACTCAATGGTCTATCTACTACATTCTCAGAACATATCTGGATGTGTTGATGGGCCTATTTCGTAGTATGAGATCAAAGGTCGAGAAGACGTAAGGCTATTTGTGTTGCGGACGTATTGGTGTTCGAAGGAGCGATGTGGAAGACGAGTGGGAAATTTGTGTCGAGTGCATATGATTTAACGGGTAATGTGCATATCATGATTCGTAACTTAAGAGAATTATCAGGTCATAGCCGGCATGAATGACGAGATTAGGTCGATTCTCGTTCGTTCGATTGGGGACTTCGGAAAGCTGAGAGTCGAGATAGGAGGTCGGTATCTCTGGTTGTCGAATGTTGAGGCGAATCATTTGTATCAATAGGGGAATGTCATTTGCATAAGGGCAACTCGTATGTGCACCATGCAAATGAGCATAATTTCGTAAAATTCCGTGCCGCAAGAAGTGGAAATAAAAATGGTAAAGGAACTGCTTTTGTTGGGGAAAGGAATATCGGTCCAAGGAAAAATTACTAACGGACCCCAAGGTAGAATCATCGCATCAATATCAGCCTTGCGGCAAGTCAAATCTGGATAGACCTGAGACAAAGCTTGCCTGCCTGAAAAAGAAATTCGATGTGCTCAAATAGAGCTAGTAATTCATTCTTGAGCATTGCCTTGACTGCGGCGTTGCTTCTCGGCCTCGAGGTTCTCATAGAGAAGATAGAGAGCCGAGTCGTTAGCCTTAGCAGTACCCATAATGGTGAACATGCGCTCTCCAGTCTCATCGTGAGGAGACTAATGCATATGTCAGTACAGATATCTTTGTGGTGGAGCTTTGAGCTCTCTCGGGATAAAGAAGGCTTACCTTAGCGATGGAGATACGAGCCCCAGAAGTCTTTCTAATCTCACTGATCTTGGAACCAGCCCGACCAATGATACATCCAACCATGTCAGCTGGAATGCTGATGTTTTGTGTTTGGAGTTCTTCTCCGTTCTCATCGTGAGTAGGGGGTCCACGTTGAGCAGCATCGGATTCAGAACGGCGGTTGTATGATCGTGGAGCACTCTCACTGAAATCGGCACCATTTCCAGTGCGCATGACACGTGAGCTACCATACTCACGACCAGTTCCTCCAACATTGCCTTGGCCCATACCACCTGAATTACCGGTTTGAGTGCGAACCATGGGGTTATATAGAACGGTACCGGTTCCTCTAGCCCAGTCATCGACCAAGCACTTGCAGATTTCCCAGATGGCTTTTTGAATGCCTTCAGGGTTACCCTGGACCTCCACGATACGTTCGGTGGATTGTGGGAGCATTTCTTTTTGTGCGACCATGCGAACACCAGAAACGTCTTGGATATGCTTGATTTTGAGTCCTTGTCGGCCGATGATCGTACCCATTTGATTGTGGGAGATCAACAACTTGATTGCTAGATAGTAGAATTAGACTAAGTGTTTATATGATGGCATAAAACTGTAACTTACGATGAGTACCGTTGTTAGAAACAACTCCGCCCATTCCCATTTGTGGTGCGCCCTCCAACAGAGCTTTCGCAACAATGGAGTAAGCTCTGGAGATAGAATCGCATCCACCTGAGATGGTTAAGACACGATCATGAACACCTTGAACGACCTTGCTGACACCGGCTTTCACACCAGTCTCATCACGAAGGTCGGCGACATTCTTGCCACCTTTGCCGATAATGACACCAGCTTCCTTTGAAGAAACAATAGCTCTCAAGGTAAGTTGAGATTCTGCATATTCTTCATCGGTCTTTGGGAGTGGTTCGCCATCGGGGCCAAGACGAGTCTCATCATTGACTTGTAAGCGATCCATGGAATCGTTGAGCTCATCACCATTAGGAGCATTGTCGCGATTATCTTGAGAAGACATTTTGTATTTGTTTGAGTTTCAACTTCCGGGAGATAGAAAGTTGAGTGAGGTAACGTTGGGTAGATCTGATTGATGGAAGGTTAGTACTTGAGAGATGTAATTGTAAATTAAAGAGCTGATGATCCGCAGAATGTGACATATCTCACTATCGCATCGGGATAGTGAATGCGCCGGTGGCATGCAATGTAAAGGCAAAGATTGCGACTTGAGCAAAAGAAAGAGAATTAATATAGAAGCATACCTTGATTGCAGATATCAAGAAAGAGACTGGTTGTGGGAGGGAGTTGTGTGTGAGGAGTTCGAGGTGTGTTATCGGGAAGATAAAGGAGGATGAAGGGTTGTCCGAGTGACCTCGAAGAGGGGAAAAGAAGATGGATTTAGGTAGGTAGTGGGGGGTGACTAAAGGTTGAGAGTTGAGTTGAGGAGTGGGAAGGGACGAAGAGGAGGGAGAGGAAAAAGAGGGAAGGGGAGGAGAAAGTGTGATTGATATTTCTCTTTGAAAGAAATCGATGAATCTTTTTGTTTGTGGAGGGGAGGGGAGAGAGGGAATGGCTGGTGAACCTGGAAAGTGCTTTTGCTTTTTTTTACTGGGAATGATTTTGACGCTAATTATTGGAAGGGCGGGGTTCAAAGTTTGTTCGAGACACACCGACTGTGGTTTTAGAAAGGGTGGGGCATTTGTACTAAGGTAGAGGGGAGGGGAGGGTACCTAGGTCGGTAGGTAGATCGTCAAAACCATGTCCTGGGATTATCTATCTGCATGAAGTACACATTTCACCAATTCACCAACTTGCTTGTACATAAATAACAATAACAGGAAGGCTGACGGTATTCTTTGGATATCATTGGTATCTGGTGTATCTACTTGTTGTGCCTCAAAATAATCAATAGCAAATCATCCCTCAAGGATTTTCAAGGGTTCGAACTAAGGCAAGATGTTAAGAAGAGCTTGAGCTCAAGCTCCTAACATTCAAGTGCTTTGTATAGGTATTTCCGTTTACATGGAAGGAGAACTTCACAAGGGAAGAATCGCGGATGGAGAAAGGACTTTAATAGTCACCCGTACATGACTCCTCTCTGTGGGAAAACCAATATCAGACAGTATGAGTGAAGAGGTTGAGAGTCTTGATATTTATACTTCTTAATTTCGTTCACCATATGAAATAATTTGATATTGTCTGCCTCCTATGACCATTCCCATATTTACAACGCTGACCCATATTCCGACAATGTCACTCATTAGTCTTGGGCTTCGCAAATCCTGTTTCGAGGAATTGTCGGGGTCAATTACGAAATGTGATGAGCAGCCAGTTTCAACTGGTGTTACTCAAGATACCTAGACGAATTGGAGGCTTCCTACATTTCGCGTATACCTGCATTGCCGGCTTGCAGTAGTGTTCTGCTATCCGACGTTCGAAAAAGGTCAGGCTCCCAGCTGATGTTAGGAGATCGCCCCATTCGTCCCCTTTCTATCATATTTAATAGATGGCTTGTAACAAGTGATCAAGTCGATGTCGCGTCGTGATTCGTGTATTGATGGATTCGCGTTTACTGATGAATCCGATAATGAAGTGTGTTGTTGTATAGACAAAAGAGATAATGTAGCCATCCTATTCAACCGTGTTTTCATCGATTTGTTTCTCTTTTATTCGTTTCAATGTTCCTAGCTTGAAGGCTTCTTCAGCGTTTGGCAATGGAGATTTTGGTATGGGAAGTTGGAAGTCGCCATCATCATCCCCAAACAGAAACGCTGCCTTTTCTCGACCAGCACCGGATGTAGGTCGCTTTCCGGTTCTTAAAAATGGAGAAGAACTCTTTGGAGGTGAGGATTTTATCGTGGGGCTAGATGCTTGATCTGGTTCTAGCATCCAAGAGAACGACGACTGTGCAATCGAAGATCTAGTGGGGATGGGTGCTTCGGGTCGCTCGGTTGTTGCAGATCTCATAGCATCTCTTTCTATATCGGGTTCGATAATTGTAGACGGCTCGTTTGAGGAGAGGTCAATTGCTTCCCTTGGAGTTTGACTAATGTCAGGCGTTGATATGGATGTCTCATCTAGGCCATTTGTCTCTTTTGCCAGAGCATTACCTGGGTCGGAATTCATGATGGGAGTCTCTGGTGAAGTTGTCTGCCCTTGATCTGAGATTGGCGGTAATAAAACTTTCGGTATATCTGCTTCTGGTGTAGCAGGCTCATTCCTACCATCGATAATTGGTGAAAGAATTGGAAGTGGCATAGTAGAGTCCTCCAAGTAAACCTTCACGAAATCAACTTTCGCAATAGCCATGTCCATTGCCTCGATGCACTTTTCCCGGTTACTTTCTTTTGACACAGAAACAGATCTCAGATCTTTCATTGCGTGATCTAGCATGACAGCCAATTGCCTATTTCTTTCGTTCATTGTTGCCATGATAGCTGTCGAGGCAGGCATCACACGCCCATCATCAAGAGACCACCGTGAAGCAGCACTAGCTCTCCTAGGAGAATTGTTACTTCTTGGAGTTTGTAGTCCTTGCATATTCTTCTTCACTTCTTCCATTGCATCGCGTACAGCTTGATTGATGCCAAGACGCTCTCCCCTATTGTAAACACCTTTTGCAGCACCTTGAATCAACGCTTCAACACCCCCCTGTTGTTGCAAGAACCGAGCAGGGCTAGTCAATGAAGATCTATTCCGCATGAGTAGCTGTCTAGGGCTGAGACTTTCTTCAATAGGAGCATCAGGTGGTGGCGATGATTTATCTCGATGCGGGAACTTCCCACTATATTTATGAATAATCTTGGATCCCCCACTAGCATTGAAATTATCTCGTAAGAAGATTGCATCATCGACGAAAGTTTGAGGATTTGGAGGACACTCATATTTGAGTAGTAACATTAGGGCCAGCGAGTAGTTCGATTCCATTACTGATTCATAAGTTAGTCATTACGCCAAATTGTGGAAGGTGAATTGCATACGTTGCCAACGAATTCGAAGTAACATTGCTACACATATAAGATCCACAAGATCTAGTTCTGGATCCTCGGCGAAAAGAGTATCCCATACTGATAGTAGATCAACGAAAGGAAACTCGCGCCCGAAGAGCAACCTGATCCAGCGTCTGTATAATCCGTCAATAGATGAACAGTAGCCGAAGTTAACGATTTTTATCCTTACATCAAGAATATTTGTGGTAGTATCTCAATATCTGTAAGATGTTTGGCCAGTCGCGGATCTACCCGAGCCAGGTATACTTCATGAATTCGCTTACTCCTTTCAACAATTGGAGATGCGCCATTTTGAGGGGTTCCGCCAACAATTTGAGGTGTTTTTTGACCGGGGTCACCTAATTCATAAAATGACTTTGCTGATCTCATGACCAAAGACAAGAGAGTGAAGGCATCATGCTCGATGAATTTACGATTCAAACACTGCTTCATAATCGAATCTGATGGATCTGTTCCTGATTCACTCGTGTCACTATTGATGTCTCGAGGGTCAATAGAATCTTGCTCCACTACCCATAGAATTGGAGCCAGTATCTCATGCATGCCCTGACGATAACCTACATCTTGGTTGATTTTGCAAAAGATAAACAACACATCCAGCATGAATCTTTGAATGTCGGCACGACGGAAGTATGGTTCTTCTGGCATGCATCTCTCGATATCCTGAAATATTTCGGCACGAATTTCTTCATCTTTCCGAAGGGTATTCCATGGTGACTCAAAGTGTCTCAGTACATTTGGACAAAATTCCCAGAATACATAAACCCGAAAGTAAAAGAACTCACGTGTTTATCATCGTCCAGAGGATCTAATGAAGATCCTAGATCATTTGGATGTTCGATGAATCTTAAGAAATGTTCTCTTAAAGAGGTATAAGCACTTCGTGAATCCTCAAGTCCTCGTGCCCAACCCGTGATCTCTGTGTTTTGAAACAATAAAAATGTCTATAAAAATGTTACTCAAGAGTACGCCAAGATGAAACTTAGAACTTGCCTTCCAACAGATAGATCTCAAACCTCCGTTACAAGGACTGTTTTCTCCAACGATCCTCACGGATTTCTTGAGTTCGGTCAAGCTAGATGCGGACTTTATCGTCACCTGCCATCTCTTTCTTTTCTCACTCTTGTATTAGAACAACAACGAGCAGAGAGAGGAAGAAGCTTTTGAATTTTCTAAAAATTCTTACCTAGAATCTTCCAAAGACCTCATTGTCACGAGCAAATGTGATGTCCGAAAAAGGGAGGGTTGTGACGACACTCCTATCTCTCGGACTATTTAAATCATGGAGTGGAGTGGAGTGGAGTGGGGGGCAAGGCTGAGCTTTCCTTTTTGCTCTTAAACCAAGTTTTGTTTAGCGTCAGTTTGAAGCAGCATTAACCAATCAAATAGAATCATGTTGATCAGCCTTGTTGTCAGCCTCCCGTCGCATCTAAATGGAACACCGCACTAGCAACATTAGGTACCTCAATATTATGTTTTGTACTCTTCACCCAATCATCGTCATCTCATGCACTCCAACCGTTGCAGTCTCCAATTGGTATTCATTTTCCTGAGACGAAGTATCCACATACTTTGAGATGAAGCTCACATAAGAATAGACTTTAAATATAGTAAGTCCTGCATTTCATCCATGTGGAGTTTGTGTGGACAAAGAGATATAAAATCTCCAATGTCTCGTTCTGGCCCGGATCAGTTGTCACAAGAATTGCGGATTCGATTATACCTCGACATCAATATCTATCGATCCTCAATATACAAATTTTGAGCAGACGAGCTGTACCAGCCCATACATCTTTGGAAATACTGATACTCATGAAGCCGATGAAGCAATAGCAACTCACAATTTACGAGCAATTGTCCCATTCCAATCAATTGTCCCATCAACAGCCATGTCTTCCGATCTTCTCGAGTTCGATACATTTTACAAATCACCTCAAAATACTCAACCGAAACCTAGCCAGAGTTTTTCGTTTTTTGATGGTGCCACCTCTAGTAGCCGGTCAGGCCAGGCGCATGCAAACCAGGCTCCGGCGCAAACTATAAAGCAAAATGATGACATTTGGGGGGATCTGAATAGCTTCACGAGTCCAATGACTCCAGCACAAAGTGGAACTCCTCAAGACGATCTATGGGGTTCGTTTGGCATAACGGCTACTCCCCCGAACCCAACTATTAATGCACCAAAATCCAATTATCAAGGGGGCAATATATTCAAAAATGATAATGCTCCGCCAAACCCGGGAATAGTGCGCAGATCAACCCTTGACCTTTTTGACAATAATGTTCATGAAATGCCAGAGCCTCCGTCTACCTCGAACAACCATATGAGCTATTCCTATCCTCGACCAACATTGCCACCATCTAAGGGTTCGTCAGGCGGGGAAATTCTTTTTGACGCCGACGAGGAAGAGGGTGAAGATGATGATTTTGGGGATTTTGAGAGCGTCACTCCTCCTGCATCACAACCACCACCACCTTCAGAACCTCTCGATGACTTTTTTGGCTCAATGAGTATTAAGGAACAACCATTTAAAAAGCCTCCTAACCTTAACACCACGTCGCCGACTCTCAAAACCCCATTACCATACCCACAAGCACCCAAATCACCCTCTTTTCAGCAGCGGAATCCGTTTCCCAAGGTGGGTCTTGCTACCCAACCAATCAAACAAGTCGCCAAAATGAAGATCGAAGATAAACCCAAATCAGCTTCTCCTTTGACAGCTTGGCCATCATATGACGAGAAACCTCCAAAAGCAGCACCCTACGTTGATTCGCCTGCCATACCATCTCTTGTTGAAGACATAGACGATGATTGGGGTGACTTTTCTGATCTTCCAGCCGAATCTCCAGCAATACCTAGCTCAAACTCAACATCTGGCATAGCAGCCGATGCTTGGGCCTGGAATGCCGTCGATAAAGTCACCGAGCCCACCCCAGTGGAACCCAATCTTCCACCTCCTACCAACATCCCCCCTCCCTCGATTCTTTTGATGCTTTTCCCCCAACTCTTCGACCTTCCTCAATCATCTCTCTTTAAAGCCGTAGCAAACCAACCATTCTCTCTCAAAAATCGCATCATATCCGATCCTTCCACCATCAATTTTCTTCGCGCCTACCTTCTTATTGCCACTGTTGCAGCCCATATCATCGCTGGTCGCAAATTACGCTGGAAACGTGATACTCATCTCTCACAGGGTATGAGCATTGGGCCTGCTGGCGGAAAAGGCGGCATGAAATTGACCGGTGTCGATAAAGCAGAAGTCGCACGTGAAGACCGTGAAGCAGAAGAAACAATCCGTGTATGGAAAGAACAATTAGGGAGACTTCGATCAGCTGTAGCTGTAGCTAATACAAGTCTTAAAGATGTATCGAAACATTTGGCGATCCCAGAAATTGGAGATTCGATGCATGTAAAGAGTCAGGAAGGGGGGCTAACGGCACCGAAAGCGTGCGTGATATGTGGATTGAAGAGAGAAGAAAGAGTTTTGAAAGTAGATGTCAAAGTTGAGGATAGTTTTGGGGAATGGTGGATTGAGCATTGGGGACACAGATTGTGTAGAAATTTTTGGCAGGAACATGAGGGGAAGTTAAAATTAAGATAAGAGGGACGCTTTAGGCATATGTACTTGATTGAGTATTCATGTACACCACTTCGATTCATGTTTTTAATTTCACAGATTTACAATAATTCATTGGTACTAAAAAACTTAATTCATATTGCTGGAAACTTTAGGGGTTAAAAATCAAAATGTTATATATTATTACCTGACCTTACCTGCCATTACCTTACCATCCTATCCCATCCTACACATTCCATCACATACCCAGTGAATCAACTATAATAACTAACCTACCTACTCATCTCACCCTATCCATCTATCTACCTCATCTACTCCCTCGCCGCACTCAAAACCCTCACTCTCTCCGCAGCCATCGCAGCCTTAGCTTTGCACCCAGAACACCATTCCGGTAGCATCTCCTCCGTCTGAATACTTTTAAGACAGGAAATCGGAAGGGAAACAGAAAGGGAAAGCGGAAGCGGGAGAGAAGCGGATTTAGTGGCCATCCAGCAGGGTTGCGGATAGCCGTGCGAGGTGTGCGAGCAGGCGTAGTGGACTGTGGTGTAGGTGCACATCTTTTGGGTGGGGTTTTTGTTGGAAGATGGGGGTGGGGGAGGTTTCTGGGGGAGTGAAGGGGAAGTTGGGGGTGGAAGGAGGGTGCTTAGTTGAGTATATCGAATTTTGAGTTTTGAGTCTTGAGTCTTGAGTCTTGAGTTTCGATTTTCCGATGGTGTGTTATATTATATTTAAAACGATGATTGGATTATTTGAAAACTGTGTATAGGTGCAATCTGTGGATGATACTTGATACTTGGAAATGGAAATGGAAATGAAATAGATGATAGAAGGGGGAGGGAAACGAGATTGATATAGGAAATGGGAACAAAGACATTGTTCTTCTTGTCTGTGCAGACAAAGGGACAAATGGGGATGAATATGAATATAAAGAGCTGTGGGTGTAGAACAATGAAATAGAGAGGGGGGGTGGGAAGAGAGAGGAACAAGGAGAGAGTGTGTATCTCTGGACAAAGAGGGTAGGGATGAATAGATAGATGGATGAGGGGGGTTCTTTGTGCATATTTGGCATTTTTTCTGTGCATCCTGTGAGTTTGTTTTGGTGGTTGGGATGGATTTGAAAGAAGGGGGGGAAAATTGAGAGAACTGAGTAAACTATGTAAATGATGAGCTGAATTCTGGGTGGTAGGTTGAACGATCAGGGTCTCTTGTAGGTTAGCTACATGCATGTTGCAAGTCAGACAGGTGAGTCGTGATCGATTGCCAAGTACATGTTGACCTATGGTTCAGACTATCATCTTTCCGTGGATATGTAATTTATATCTACTAACAAGGTCGCTTATCTTCTTTTTTGCAGACATTGTATAAAAGGTATGACTTCCGACATATCTCAAGTAAAAACCACAGAAAGCATACAAATGTATACGTTCAATACTCCATAGGCATATTCCAAAGTAAAAGTTGTATTTGATCGATAGACCACAGGTTGAATTGAGTCGTATCCAAGCTGAAAATTCAATGAAAGAAGAAGAAAAGTCCGTAGCATCCTTCAGAAGCCCAAGATGAAGGAAAAATGTGTAACGCAACGCCTAATATACACCTCTACACCTCTACACCTCTACACCTCTACTATTCTTCAACCACTCAATATCTACCAAAACCAAGTTTTCTTTTGCTTTCTAGACTCTGTAGCTTTCTTGTTCGCTTGTCTCTCTTCCTCTTCCTGTTCTTTTCCTTCGTTTATGATTTTTAATGCTTCTTCACCTTTCGGAGCGGTAGTCAAATTCTCGTATCCATCTTCTGTTATCAAAAGATCGTCTTCAATGCGTACACCTCCAACTGGATAGTATTTCTGTAGGAGATCTTTGTTGATGTATTTTGCATATTTGGGAGATTTGAGATAAACTTCTTCAAGGGCGTATCGGGAGAAATAGCTTGGAGATGCATCGTCAGAGAAGAAAATCAAGCAGTCTAGGATAAACTTACATTCCAGGCTCAACTGTGACTACCATATCCTTTTCAAGGATCGATCCACCATCTGAAGTGACTCCAGTGTTGGAAAGAATTTGGAAGTAGGCATCAGTCCAATCGGCGGGTCTTTTGCTGAAACCATACAGACGATTTGTGATGCGACTTCCACCAGGTCCGACATCATGAACTTCCAGACCAACGTAATGACCCAACTAAATAATCAGTCAGATTGGGATATTATGAATGGAGTAAATAAGTGCTTACACCATGAGGGAAAAATGCTACCGAAACACCGGCCATGAAAAGTTCATCAAATGTTCCACCTTCCACAAGTCCCAAATCCATGAGACCTTTGAGCGCAACTTTGTGAGCATGGATATGAATATCTCGATAATTAGCACCTGGCTTCAGCAATTCGATACACTCATCTTGCATCTTAGCCACAATGTCATAAATAGCTTGAGCTTCCTCAGTATACTCTCCAGAGATTGGAACTGTTCGAGTCACATCAGATGCGTAGCAATCCCATTCACATCCCGCATCAAAACACAGAAGTTGCCTGTCTTTTAGAGGTTCATTGTTGGCCATATAGTGAAGAGTACTTGCATTTTCTCCAGAACCAGCAATTACTCCATATGCTTGAGTTTTCGCCTGTTTGGCAATGCATGTTGCTGTAAAAATGGCTTCAATTTCTGCCTCATTAGACAAATGACGAAGACCACGGAGAACATTGATATGTCCTTGTGCTGTGATTGCACTTGCCTTCCGGATCATCCTAAGCTCATACGGAGTCTTAATAGCTCTAGCTGTATTCATAGCCTCCTCTAACCTGGAGCTATCGAATGGAGATTCGCTGATGATAGAATGACATCCATTTTTGCGAGTAATCTTAAATTCGATATTTTTTGGCGCTTGATAATCATGTAAAATATGAATCTTTCCAGGTTCGGTATGTGCATACCAAGTGAGATATGAATCAAGATGAGTCAATGTTTCGACATGGTCAAAATCATACTTGGCCATTATCTCTTTGATTGTTGGACGAGCTCCATTATAAATGACGGATGAGCCGGAATTTGGTGGTGGAATCCAAAGCCATAGTTGATCGCGATGGATGTTGTAAGTGACGATACAATCAGGGAGATTTACTCCCGTAATATAATAGAAGTAACGACGTTGTCGGAAAGCAGGTGGCATATCAGAGTCTTCATAATTGAAACTTGGTAGACCGGGAAGATAGATGAGACCTTCACCGACATCAAGGTGCTTTCTGACATTCCCTGCATGAAGTTTTGCTGATATAACTTGTCAGTACAGGTCTTGGGTTTATTCATAATAGGAAAGCCATGATTCGAGTCGAATTGTTGAATGATTCGTGTTGAACCAATCATCACACTTGGCAGCTGTCCCACGAGGATCACACCCCCTTCCTCTGGGGAAGCTCTAGATAAGCCCATGAATGGATGGATAACTAACCTGGATACTTTTCAATCGGCTTGGGCTTATATTCTATTGATCTAATCAACTGTCAGTATATTTCCTTGTAGTATAAGGGCTAAGATTTATTCACAAAGCATCGAATTCGTCCACCGCCTTACACGCCCAACTTCCACTTGAAGATGGTCTAACTTCTTGATCTTTGTCCTGAGCAGTAAAGGAGCTCATGATAGTTTGGAGATCCATCTTCAATCAATACGATGCAGATACCAATTAACACAATTATCGTTGATGTGAGGTTGTTGTTTTGAAGGATCTCATATCTTGGTGATTGTTGGTAGTACTGATTCAGATGGGCCATGGCTATCTCGGCTTAAGTTCGGGATAAAGGGGTTGTAAATACCTACCTAAGTAGGCAATCTCCCCATTGACATCTTCAGACGATATCCATCTTCGAATCCTTTCAATGAAAGCCTTGGGCTGTGCTTGATGCAATATGATAATGTTACACTCATCATCTTCTACAACCAGTCAATATACATTCTATCCAACCAAGTCTAAATCATTGGATATGGGTTTCTCATAACCCCGCATGAAGTCACACACCCTTGTAGATGCATCGAATCCCAAATATTGTCCTTCTCCAATCTTCTACCTCCAGCCTCACCCACTCCCCAAAAAAGTTCATCACAAACCATCAACTTTTGTTTCTAAGATAGGTACAAAGCTCCTTTGCAATGTTGAGTTCTTTCACAAACGTATACGGCTCTTTTCCCAACATCCAAGCTCGTATGAATAATCTAGCGGGTACTCAAGCAAGCGTCGTGGGAATAGCAGGCTCTGGAGCCCGATTTCAGAGTCTGAGTGATTTTGAAAAAGAGCAGGATGAATTGCAAGCTCGGTAAGTTCTGGATTGGATACAGTCAAGTCTCATAACATTATCACCGCAATCTTTTGGTGCTGTTGTATGATGTTATTTGTGAGTTTTAATGACGAGGCTTTTAGGATTGACCAAGATAATCTCAACGCACAACCCACAAGATCTCGTACTGGCTTACCAGCCGCCAGCAGACCTAGGAATGTGCCAGATGTCAGTGGTATCCTACTTGAAGAGCAAGCGTTGCAAGAAATGGGCAGCATAAACTGGGTCGGAAAACTACTGGGTAAGTCCTCTTTCACGATCACGAGACTTCTTCATCTATACATCGATACTAACAATTTCCAGAGTACCATCAAGCCAATGCCATCAACCCACTACCAGAGTATACAGAGCATCAGGTCTCCGAACAGCGATTCCGCTGTTCCGTAACCATCCAACAAAAGACCGAGCCCATCACCACCTTAGCATCCTTCAGCAACAAAAAAGATGCCAAAAAATTCATCTCCAAACTCGCCGTCGATTGGCTTATATCACAGAACCTCATGCCTTCTACTGGCGACGTCAGATTTCCCAAGACACCAATTGCAGCACCAATTCCAGATGCTCGCGAGAGAAGCACCTCTCCAACACCGTATCCCAGTCTCGTCCCCAGACTCTGCATCGCCCTTGGTTTCAACCCTCCGGCATATAGACTCACGCGCATGTCAGAAGGCACCTCACTTTACGAAATCTATGCAGATTTTGGATCTGATCCCCGAATCGACGGCCCTGTAGGAAAACTCACAAACATCTACGGCAGGAATAGAGCTAAAGAAGCCTGCGCAAAAGAAGTTTTTATGTTCTTGAAGGCGTTTGAAAGATCGAGGGAAGCAGGTATTGCAGCTCAGCAGGGAGAGGAGAGGAGGAGTGAGGAGGAGCCCCAACCTCAGCATGAGGACTCGGGTTCGAATGCGAATGATCAGTATAGTGTCGTTCTGGTATTTAAGAATGGTTAAGTATGCTGTTGAATCATGGATTGTAACAGGATGGAGTGGGATGGAATACTGGGACGACCATCTTAACGAATTTCCTAGGATAGATTTGGAATATATGTCATGTTATGTTGTGGGATACTACCTACCTAGTACGAACTTGTTCGGGTAGAATACAAGTTTCGAAATCTCAATTCGTTTTCACTTGCTCTTCTTTTCATGTTCCTTCTTGTCTATTCTCTTCCCCTTTCTTACCCTGCCCACCAATTCCTTCCATCCAATGTTATTTGTTTTCACTGCACTCCCTCACCTCTCTCATCAGCATCACCACTTACATGCTATCTCTCCCTCCTACCCGCAACCCACAACTTCGCATCCAAAAGCTATCAAATGATCAAAATCAAAATCCAGCCATCAAGAACATCATTCAGCTTCTCTACACTTCCACCCTCCAATCCTTCAATTCTTCAATCCTTCAATCAATAAACATACAAACATTAACACAGCTCTTTAAATACAAAATCTATCCCATTCTGTTCCATCATATTATATCATATCCCATTCCATCAATCTCAATCTCAATCTCAACTCAATCTCAATCTCAATCTCAATCTCAATCTCAATCTCACTCTCAATCTCACTCTCAATCCCTAACATAAATACTAACTTAACACTAACAAACACACCATAAAAATACAAACAACATCTTCTCCCATCTCTCATCTCCCATCTCCTATCTCCTCTTTTCTTTTCTCCTCTTTCTTTATTCCATACACATTATATTATACCATACATACCATATCATATTATATCAAAAAACTCAATATAATCAACCATCTCCATCTCCATCTCCATTCTCATTATATATATAAAACACCACTCATCACATCATTCTAATTCAAAATCTCTTCATCTCTATACAACAGTGCAACCATTAACCCTTGACGCTCTCTCATTAATCTTACAAAGTAAACCTTGGAACCCACTTGTATCCACATCCCAGCTCCATTCTGTATTTATACATATGACAGAGGGGGGGGACATTGTGCAAGCTTTAGACCAATAGTGTTTATACTCAAAAGAACCGCCAATAGAATAAACAATAATGCACAATAAAAGTAAAGAATATATAGCCAGTAAATATCTCTCTTGGGTATATAATTTTATTCGTAGCCATCCACCCCACAGCGTCAGGCAATTGATACAAAAGGAAGGTTTCCCCCCTTGATTTATTCGCCTCATCATATTTCCTTCATTGTTCCAAGTCTCAACTAAGTGAGTACCCTATCCTTCCACTCCATCTCTTCCATACCATCCCCCAACTCCCTTTGAGAACAAAGGGACAATTCATTAAAATCTTACAGCGAGGCGGTAACGATGACCTGCCTACGTATCCAACGCCACGAACTTATGCAAACACCCTTCCATCTTCGTCCATCATGAATAAAAAAAACCCGGCGTATTGCTTATAAATTTGAGAAATGAGAAACGAAAGAAAAATAAGAAACGCCGAATGATAATCCAAAATTTGGCATACAACTAAATGTGTGCTTATAATGCTTGCGAAATTTGGTATAGATAAAACATCGGTCAAAGACATTATGGTGATATTCTTTAGTAGGGTGGATTCTATGTGCTCTGCAAATGCTCAAAGAAAATCGTCGATAGATCGTGTAATAGTAGCTTCTCCTGTTATAGGTGGACTCCTAGGATCTTGTGCGGGAGGGAGGTTTGGATGAATTGCAACAGTTGAAGGGAAGAATGTTGTTCGCTGAAAATCGAATCCACGTGGAGAGAAGAGGCTGGGTGTTCCACTAGAGGACGATTCTTGTGGAATACCACGTGAGAAAGCGTGTTCGAGGGGATTGCGGGTCATCTCAGTTATACGCGGCGACATTATATCAGATTGCATGTCATCATCCTGTGGTCGAGGAGACATCGTATCAAGCTGCCATTTGTCTTCTTGTGATGGTAATCGATCGACTCTGGGACTATCTTCGAATTTGGTGAAAGGTTCGATGCGTGGAATGTCACCGAATCCGAAGTCAAAACGGCCCAGACGATCAATTGCCGAATTACAAATAGAATTTGTCTCTTCTTTGATCTCGGACTCCTTGATTGAGGCGATCTTCGTGACCAAAGACTCTCTGACAACCGGATCTCTAGGCGGCGAAACATGAGACGAGTTTGCTCTGTTACGGCCCGGGGAAGATGCGGTATCGAGATCATTAGCAGAGAGCGATTGTCTGTGTCGAGTCAGACTTTTATTCCTGATGACTGTGTCTTTATTTTGAGCTGCCTGTTTCTCCAACTTCTTTCTCTCGATAACCTTTTTGAAGTCGTTCAAAGAGAAGAGAAGAGACATGTTAGGATTGACCCAACGTGACTTCGATTGTGCCAAGTTGTACGCTTCGTTTGCTGATAAATCCTGGTTGATGTACATTCCATATGCAATGATTAAGGTTGCCGATCGGCTGGCACCTTGCTGGCAATGCACCAGAACCCTTTTGCCCTCCTTGGCTCTTGATTCTATAGTTTGGCACAAATCCCACAATTCATCTTGCACATCTGTGTTATGGTCCCAAGGAATATGGATATACTCGGGAATCCTCATTTCCGAGGTGTTGGGTCGTGGTGTAGATGGAGATGACTCCGCAGAACTCGATTCGGAACCAGCCGGTTGAGTCTCGTAAGCAGTTTGAAAAGAGGAAATGGTTCCAGCTGTACCGGGTATCTCGGCATATGGATCCACAGAGTTGTGCCTGGACGCGGCAGTCATATAGCTAACTCTCTTCTGCTTCTCTTCTTTCTCCTTCTCCATTTCCTCCAATTTTGCCTCGAATGGATTTTTAACTTCCCTCGCGACATTGATCACAACATCAAATTCTGCAGCTTCCTCCATCTTAGGCTCTGAGTATAGATGAATGGTTGGTTCATGCATGAGGATTGGACCGTCGGGATATGATGGAGACTTGCAATCCTCGCCAGTGGGTGGCCTGTCAAATGAATCACCGCCAATAGACATCCCTGGTGCTCGAGTTGCCATCTGAACTCCTGTTGGTGAGGGTGCATCATCTTCATTAATGGTGAATGTATCTCTCGGGGCACCAGATTCTTTTAACCTCGAACCTCCAAATCCTCTAGAAGGGTCACCCAATGTCATTCCACCACTAGGACCAAAGCCTGGTGTTGTCATTGAAAGCATTTGCGGCGACGAGACAGAATGTTTCAGACCTCTTCGTTGCAACATTGACGATGTTCCTTGTCCCATAGGCTCCAAAGTGAGGTTGGCGGTTCCAGTATTTAAACTTAATATACTTGGCTTTTTCCTAGCCTTCAGTGGTGGCGGTTTGATAAACGAAGGGGAAGCCGGTTCCGAGGTGAATTCATCAATGCTTGGTCGAAGATTGAGAGCCAGACTTTTGGGATTCTTCTTCCTTGGCGAAGGTGAGGTCATAGGTCGTTCAATAGTTATTGGCGGCGGCCTTGTGTCTACTTCGCCCATCTTTAAATTTTGAAAAGAATCTAGACCAAACGAAGACCCAGTGAATGAAGATAATGGGACGAGTGTGATTGGCGATTCAGGTGAAGAACTTGGTGATGGATCTGAAAGTGAAGATGAATCTACCGTAGATACTGTCGTGGTGGGTGAAGAGTCCGTCGAATCGGATGCTTGTGTTGAAGTACTTTCCCGATGTTGATGGGAATGTATCTGAAGTAAGTTGCTATCGGCCTTGACTTCTGAGGTTTGATGTAATTGTTGATTGTTATACGGACTAGCCGATAGTTTGGTGTGAGTGCCGTCTAACGATGAACCATCCATTATGTTCGAATCCATACCATACACTGACATGAATGAAGGTATATGATTCTCGTACATTCGGGGACCAGCTGCTGATGGCATCTTCCGTCTCTCAGAAAGATTGCGACGTTTGACTACTGGAGCCTGCGCCAATGATTCGTGTGTGCTCCGGACTAATTGTATACCCCAATATGTTTTAGATAGTCCACTCAAGTCGGGCGAGGGTGGTGAAGGTGCAATCGCCGTAAAAGACCTTTTCAAAGTTGCATTGTTAGCAATTGCAATGCTTGTTGGACCAGCCATCATCGCTTGTCAAAGAGCACAATAATAAATACAAACGAGATTCTTTTGTTGTTTGTGTAATAATGAGACTAGAACCAATGGAGGCAACAATGAGAAAAGGAAGCCAGCTTAGAAGAATTAAACAAAAAGAAGGTTATGGAATTCACTCACTCACTTGAAGTTATGAAGCCCTTGAAACGGGTTCCCAATTGAATGACAAACTTCCAGGAAAGGGTCGACAACAATAACCAACGTCGAATGCGCCTTGATCTTTTATTTTGCGATTGAATATGAAATGGCGCAAGAAGTGATGGTTCAGGCAAAGTGATTGGAATGCATACAGCGAAGGGTCGTAAGAGATGAGTTTGAGAACAAAGTAATAATTGCCTCGAGGGGTAACCTAATCTTCGCCTTACCTGGGTATTGCACGCGAGACGCCGCAGTTATTATTATTCGAAGTTGCGTGTATGTGCGTGTGTGTGTACCTGAAAGAATAATAGGACAGGTAGGTTTCAATGTATGACCGGGTCAAATTATGAACGACCGATTATAACAGGATATAATGTTATTGTTGGAAAAATGTCAAACTTTCCAAATTGAACCTTTTTGGGGGGGGGGGGGAAACAAGATTGAAGGATTGAGAGTTTCGAGAAACGAGGATGTCTCGACAATGTTGGTGGTGGTGGTGGTGGTGGTAGTGGACAGGGTTGCTGAGCACTAGAATGCTACTAGGTATAGTAAAGGTAGGTAGGTTTGAAAACTAATAAGTCAGCGCACCGTTCTCAGCGAATAAGGGTAAGAAAGTGAAATGCAGGGGGGTTAAAAATAGACAGGGCGGGTAAATGTAAGCCAATAAAATAATAAAGTAATACAAAGCCAAAGCCCAAGTAAAAAAGATCCCTTACTATATGTATGTATGTATGTATGTATGTATGTGTGTGTGTGTGTGTGTGTATGTGTGTGTGTGTGTGTGTATGTATGTATGTGTGTATATGTATATGTATGTGTGCGTGAGTTTTCTCTCTCTATTGCCTGCAACTATTATAAGAGAGGAGGGTACTTTGTAATAAAGGCGGGTGTACCCAAGCCAAGCCTTCCGTCTGCACGAAAGCCGTCGAGGATGAATGAAGGATAAATTCGAGATTGGATTGATTTGATTTGATTTGATTTGATTTGATGAGATGAGATGAGATGGGCGTTGTAAAGTGTGTAACTTTGAAGATAATGTAAATTGCAGATATATATATATCCTTTGCAGGGTATATCTTCTTTTATTGATCGAATCAAGTTGAGCAGGTGGGTGGATGAGTGAGTGAGTACAGAAATACCTGTGGAATATATCGTATCAAGAAATTGTAGAAACTTCCCTTACGCTCCCAAATTACTCGTGGATAGGAAGAATAGATAAACGGATGGACAGATGGCAGAGAGATAAGAATTAATTGATCTGATCAAGAACAGGTGAAAGGAACAAAGTGTATTTGTTGATTTCCGTGGGGTATCTCAAATAGGGCTGGTATCTCGTCTGGGGTACCTGAAGGGGAAGTTGAGGAACTGTAGGAATAGAATCGTTCCAAGCTCGAGATGAGAGTAATCGATTTGTTTTCTTATCCTCGAGATGGGAAGTTTCCTTTTCTTTTTGCGCCTGGTGAAGATGCGTTGTTATGAATCGATGCTCAACCTTTCGACAGTAATATCAAATCGAATATCTGATGTTGAGAATCCCGCACAAGTTCAACGTCAATGTCAATGTTAATGTCAATTTCGACTAAAGCGAAATCGAAGTCGTCCTCTTTGAACTCTGATGCGCCGAATGTATTGTTTGCGCCTCCACGGATTGATTGATTGATCGGATGATGGATTGAACAGGCCTGCAAGCTGGTGGTAGCTAGGTAGCTGGGTACCTATCTGTCTATGTGTGCGTGTTTTGGGTGTCGGTCGAGATTCGAGAACAAAGGAATGGCCGCGGCTTTTCGGTCGCAAAGAGAATTCGATCGAGTCTCGAAAAAAAATCAAAAGGAAAGATATAAAAAGATGAGAAGCGGAGAAGAATGATGTCAGACAATGAAAATCATACTGTTAAAATGATGAAAAGTAGAGAGGGAGAAAGAGAGAGAGAGAGAAAGAAAGAGAAAAGGTAGAGAAGAAGATATACTGGTCGAATGAGATGATATAAAAGTGTGGAATTTTGGGGCAGGGCGTGTAAGAACACAGTTAATGGGTATAAGAGAAGAAAGGGTTGGGTGAGAGAAACATAAACTTAGAGAAAAATCAGTCACAGAGACAGACAGACAGACAGAGAGAGAGAACGAGAGAGAGAACGAGAGAGAGAAAGAGGCTTAGAGAGAGAGAGAAAAACCCCAACGCAAATGGAAGCTATAACATTGACAATTCGGTGTATAGAAAAAACCAGCTGGAACCCGCTTCATCACTTTCCTTCATGGGCTCCATGGCTCCATGCCTCCATGGCTTGTTGTCCAGTCGAGCCAGTCCAGGCAAATGGGTCAAGTCAGTCCAAGTGGAATCCTGATTCGATTGCCTCAGGATTTCACACTGCATACCTACCCAGTCGAGCCAGTACTTACCCAGTACTTACCCAGCACTTACTTCCCACGCGTTGCCAAAATAGATTTAACCACTTTTTGTCTCTCCAGTTTTAATTGGTCCCAAACATCCATGATGAAGATATGAAACAAACTATGAATATCCGATGCCACGCCAATAGAATTGATGAGAATGAGAAGAAAGCGAAAGAAAGAAAAAAGAAAGAAAAAAATAAGAAAAATTACGCTTGCCAAAGTAGAAATGATGGATCACGGAAGAGTTGTCAAGGATAATCACGGATCATCATGCTTTCTCATGGATTATCAAGGGTCAATTGCATTTGCTTTGATGCTCTACTAGGTCATATCACCTCCCTTCCCCTCTTCCGAGCTCACATTACTGTCGCATAACCTGACATGATAGATTGATCAATCCTCGCTCTCTCCGTCTGATCATGAAGACAAGGCAAGGAGGGATTCAAAAAGAGAGAGAGAGAGAGAGAGAGAGAGATTCTGGATCGTTGAGGCTGTTGAGGCTCAGTGTGGCTGGGGTAATTTAATCTTCCTCGGGTAGCTGGAGGTATACACAGTCGAAACAGTGCACCTGCTCCTTGACTACTTGACTTGTACGTACATTAATTGATTGTCCTTGTCCTGTATCTCCATCATCTCCAAGTCCAAGTCCAAGTCCAAGTCCAAGTCCACGTCCAAGTCCACGTCCAAGAACAGTGAAGAGACCGAAGATTCATGACGGAAAGAAGAAAAGGTCAGGGTTTCTCCTCTCGCTCCCGAATCCTATTTCTGGGTCATGTCCAATTTGTCGCCTCCCAGCATTGCGGGGGATGAAATTGATTTTGGGCCATGCTATCCCATATTCATCTCATACCAAAGCATGATCCAGGTCATTGCATTTCAAAACACCCCACATAGGAAATTTCATTACAACGGTTGGTAACGAGTTGCGAAACTACGGGACGACGAGACTGCGAGTACGAACAAAATTCCATAGAACTGTGGTAGCACGGGATAGCTACCGTGTAGAATTGATGCTTGGAAGGCCATCTCAAGGAACACGAGACGCTTGAGCAAGAACATCGACGAGTACATAAGACTAGTCCGGTATTGAAGTCGATCGAACCGCTCAAAAGTATATCTGCTTCATGATATACTTTCGCTATCGATCCGAGCGAGGCATGAATATTGAGACAGCAACCCCAAAATCACAGAGTACAGACAGACTTTCATCCCCGAGTTCATCTCATCCTTTTTCCCAACTATCGAAGCTTTGTTCATAGAAAGGTCTTCTTCGTCTTCTTCAGGGGACTACGAAGTCGAAATTCAAAGGGCAAGGTAAATATAGACATGGCCACAGAAAAAGAAAGTGGAAGAAGGTGGAGAATCTTCACCGTTATGCTAATGAAATAAATTTCGATTATGTTCAAGGACGACCCTGAAGAAGACTTGTGTGGCAGCTTGTTATGTAAATAGACCAACCATGTTTTGTGCGTAACATGCAAACGTAGGTACTAGGTAGTCAAACGTTTTTTTTAAAACCTCGGTCTTATATTTCATCATGGACAAACGGGAAAACTCAATTCGCATCCTGGGGTTCGATGCAGTCCAAGAAGTCTAAGAAGTCTCACATTATTTTGTTACAGAGAAAGAGACTCAGCCGCGATCTACGTACTTACTATCCCCAACTCGAATTGCCTTAAACACAAGTCAATACTGGACTAAGCCGAAGTTGGGACGAACATCTAGCTAGGTAGCTAGTAGCTATCTATTGGGGGGAATTAGGAACTGGGAATGGGAACTGCGAACTGCAAACTGCAAACGATCGATTTCACGCGAAACCTGAAGACTGGTGAGAAAAGCA
Organism: Botrytis sinoallii; assembly: GCF_014898435.1. Classification (NCBI taxonomy): domain Eukaryota; kingdom Fungi; phylum Ascomycota; class Leotiomycetes; order Helotiales; family Sclerotiniaceae; genus Botrytis; species Botrytis sinoallii. The sequence goes on from NW_024066059.1 coordinate 518,565, forward strand.
TATATCTGATGGTCCTTAGACACCCGTTCCATTTGCGAGACGAGATTCAATACCCATTTGGCCAGACCAAATTACGCCCTCCGCATCCAGGTCGCCTCTTTGGGTCAATCCTCATTTTGCCCTCGTGGTTCTGGGACATCAATGGGTCCTTGCCCCTGAATGTACATGCAGTACATCATATTACGGCCCACAACCGCTGCAACAATTTGAGAAATTTTCAGGTATCCCCGACACTTTTTAATGAGAGATTCTAAATAAAGTTTGGATAATTCATTGGATAGTCAAACGGATCATTGTCCACTCATCAAATATACATAAGAAGTTAGGAACGGACACCAAGTAAACATAGTGCTTCGTACATCTTTCATATCATTATGTCTTTCCAGTCCAGGTCAATCAATCCATTGAACACCGGCTCAACTCTTTGAACTGCATGAAGAATGCGTTTGGCCGATCTTAAGGTTGAGAGGCTCTCTACAATACGGGACGAAACTTTATATGATTACCTAGAATAGGTATCCAACACAATCTATATCAACCGGTTGGTTCAAAAATTCCTCCGATCTTCGGCAGTCATTTCTTGACCATTGGTATCCAAGACCAGCTTGTCAGCCATTCAACCATTCAAAGGATCTGACTTGCAGTTGAGGCTGTACGATACTACAACTTTTCCTTGACACCCGAGGCCTTGCAGAACCACGGCTGCGAGTAGGGTTATAGAACTACTGGTCTCTACTGGTCTCGAACCATGACATCTACTTTGTACAATTATACATCTCGTACACAAGATACAAGCTGTTACACGTTCGCGTTTCCTAGCACCTACCTACCTACCTGCCGAGAGTCACAACAATAATGAAAAGCTATTTTTGAAAGTGGACTGCGAGCACCAGCACAGGTACAGGAGCTGAATGATGGTACAGGATGATACAAATTATTTCTCCGCTTGACAGTGGCCACGGCCCGAGCTAGGCCCTGAGGGTTCACACCTGCTCCATGCGAGTGGCGACTTGTCGATTTGTCGTGCTTCCCCTCACCATATTATTGTCTTAGCCAATGTGAAGATCCAAATAACATGTGCTCTCAAACCTGCTTCCGAAAATCGTGGTCATCAGGTTTTGGACAATCGAGATACGTTATCTAATCCCTTCAGTCCGTCAGATACGACACGATACGATACGATGTGATTTGATGTGATTTGATGTGATTTGATGCGATCCTTATTCATCATCTCAGAATGACCACCTTCTGCATTTCCCATGTTGAAAAGTTCCCCTCACCACATCAAACATAGCGACCCATCAATATGCACGTTTCTCGCGTAGAGCACAATCTATGCAGGTGAGAGGTCATGGTGGATAAGTAATTTGCTAGTTACATGCGTCAGGTGGAAAGAGAGAGTCAAGCTTCCCAAAGCAAGAGCGTGAGAGGCTCGATCTTCTTCGAATCAAGAGACAGTAGAAGGTGTCGAATGTGTGAGAACATTTCCAATTGTACACCCTCTGCTGCATCTGCATCTGCATGAAGACTAATATTATGCTCCACTTACCAAGGGAGTCGTCATTGCTAGTATCTTAATATGACTTCAGATAAGAACCACGTTTGACGACCAAATATAGGGGCATGTCCTGGGGTAGGTCTACCCATTTCTAGGAAGAAGCTTGAACGTTAATAAATGCTCATCCATGAGGAAAAGACGAAAGGAGAGAGAGATCTACCTATCCTTTGTAATCATAATAAAAATGATTGCGCAAAAGTCGCTACGAAAAGGATGTCAAGGGTTCTGGAAGCCCTAATGCGAGTGCTGAGATGGAAATTACGGTTGATTGCATTTTGACAGGGCCATTTATGCGATGCAGCACCGCCAAAAGCTCCCACTCGATGGATGAGTGATAAGATGGAGTCAAGTAAAATAAATAGTATACCTGATTGATTATTGATTGAAACATGATGAAATCCCGAGAGGAAACGTGAGAAATGTGATGGAAGAACAGGAATCCATAGATAAACTCATGATATGATACAAAGGTACACCAAGTATCTAAGTAGACAAGTAAGTCGTAGTTACCGTTACAGAATTTGAGAGAGGAAACCAATCACACAGCCGAATTTCTCCTTTAAATAGATGGAGATGTTCTCGTTGTGTATTCTCTCTGCTCGTATTGTCTTTATTCTCTTCATGAGGGATTGGTGGGATGAATTTTATATGCGTGTGTGTGTGTGTGTGTGTGTGTGTGTGTATATATATGTATATATATATGTATGTTCCTATGTATGTACATATGTACAAAGTATCCATACCCAGATATATATACACAATTGTCAAGTAATAAAAGCAATCTCACAGGATACATGAATCCGTTATCAATTCTCCAATTATTCTCATCTATCCAATACAATTCTCATATTTACTTTTCCATTATGGGGCACAGCTCTCCCTCTCATTATTAAATGTTGATGCTGTGGGTATGGATCAATTGATGCAGCTACTTTTCGCATCGGAGCGAGCATACCTACTGGCTACCCTCCCATTTTACCCTTTACCCAGTGGTGCTCAGATCTCTTTGGACGACGGAACCTGGCAAGTGTGAACCTAGGTAGACATTTCTCTCACATCATTCTACCTTACCTGGTTATTTGCTTGGTTTTTTTTCCTTTTTCTCTTTCACATTTTAACATTGACATTAACATTAACATTAATATTGACATTGACAGTGACATTCACACTCACATTCACACACACAAACACACATTCTCCGTACCTCCATTTTTTATTCCTTTTGGGCTCGCTCTCCCCTCTCCTCTCTCCATACCTACCTACCTATCTTTTTTTTTCGCTTGGACTTGATATGTTGACCTATTTTTATTCAAGATGTCACAAGTCCCTCAGTCACCAACTACTACCACAAAGTCAAAACCAAGACCTCTGTCATTTCATTCCCATAGAGTCGTTCATAACTCCTCCAAACTCCCAAGAGTACATGATGCGCCCGAGATAGTCACACACATACCTACCGCATCTAAAACCAAGCCATATCACCGTTCAACATTATCACAACCTTCAGCAGACTCCAGTCTGGCGGCGGTTGGAAATACTTCTACTTCTACTTCTACTTCTACTTTTGCTACCAATCCCAATTCCAATATCAATATCAATTCCACTTCCACTTCCACTCCCAATTCCAACATGAATCCGGCAGCTGGTGGTGCTGAGCAGCTAAGCAACAAAAACAGCAACAATAATAATAGTCATCTAAATCTGAAACTTAAATCTTCTAGTTTTGATTTAAAATTCACGGGAAACCATTCGACTATTGCGACCCCCTTTAGTCCAACAAACCAGAATAATAATAAGAAAGAACCATTTCGTACCCGAATATTGAGTTCATTCACTGGCAGTCCGGTTAGAGCAGCTTCACCTAAATCAGCATCATCGCGTCGAACATTATCCTATCCCACGCCAACGCCAAACAAACCTTCAGCCACGATTAATACTTCCACCAAACTTCAACACGAAATCTCTTCAAGGATCGGCACCTCTGAAAAAAAAGCAAGGAATCTGCTCACGCACGCCAATGGAAAGAATGGAATAACGGCTGAAGTCGCAAAAGAAACTACTCCGACCATGTTATCCCAAGGCGCATCATACATCTCACAAACAACAAATTGGATTGCGGATCAATCTCATTTGGACCAATCTCCCTCTCCTTCAACTTCCTATGCACCTCAATTATCATTGGAGAATAAACCATCACGACCTGTAACCTTACCGCCAAGGGGTGTGACAATCAATAAAAGCATGGAACCAGATCTAGCTGAGGGGAATCCGCATATGAGGAGTTTAGAGGGGCGGAATCCTCGGAGAGATTCACCAGATGAACGAAACTCCGATGAAGCGGATTTATTCTTACAGGTTGCGCAAGAGGAAGACGATTTGAACCGCCAGAGGAACCTTCCAGCCTTGAGTAGATTAGATTCTAAAAAGGTAATTATATTCTTATCTTTTCCTATCTTTGTGTGATTCCAACTTGCATCGGAATGGTTACCATCATTGGCTTAAGATATCTAACTCATCAATAGTCTCGCATCGGCATGCGCCAGTCTCTCCCTGCTCCCAACTTTCGTGCTTCGTATCTTCGTCGTGAACCTGAGCAAGAAACACAACCTACAATTCGTTACGCAGAGGATGCAGAAAGTTTACTGCGAGATTCAGGGGATCATTCGTTCGCAAGGAGAGGGCCTCCTTCAGCGATCTCGACTTCGAACGAGCAAAAGAAGCGATCATTTGCAGCCACATCGCTGTCGACCCCTACAACTCCACGAACGAATAACCGAGAAGCCGATTCCGAGCCACAGCCATATGCTGGACGACGACCATCTATACAGGACCGAACAATCACTGCATACCGACAATCAAACCTGTCCAATTCGTATTCTGTTCCCCGAACCACTGCTTATCATTCTTCTCCACTTGTTGCGCAACCGATGGAGATCAGCGATCAACATGAAACACAGCGTGTAACAGAAGGCACTGCATCGACCGTGTCCACCACTGCACCTTCAACCGTCTGGGACGAATTGGATGATCTAAAATCGCGCATACATAGATTGGAACTGACGGGGAAATTACCTACCACATCTGGTGCAGCAGTCTCGCGAGCCACCCACGAGCGTCCGCCTACTGCGACCACAACGGAAACTACCATGTCAACATCACCTAAACGTGGACGAGGCAATAGCATATCACCTACTGAAGCCCCTGCTGTTGATATGTCTAAAGCCGAAAACCATCCTCTCCTACGGTCTGCATTGATGAATTCCAAGCCGTTATTGGATCCCGAAATTTACAAGTCTTTGGAGGCTTCAGCAAATGATGCCTTGGCAATATCTGCCATGATGGGAACTTCTGGTCAACCTGGGCCTATATCGAGTTCCCAATCAGTCATTGGTGGAGCGCAACCTAACATTTCTGATCGACAAGTTCGTCGCAAAGCAGACAGTTTGTGTCGCAGCTTAACGGAGCTTTGTCTTTCATTGTCGGAAAGAAGATCAAACGATCCCGACACTACACTGACACAGATCCGACAAAATAGTCATGTTCAAGATACTGAAGTTCGACAGAGTATCGAGCCGGTCAGTCCAAGGCTACCTCCTTCTGGTGACGTAGCAAGGTTAAAAGCAAGCCCACGATCTTATAGTCGTCTTGAAGCCCGACGAAGCAGCCTTCTCGCAACGACTGCCTTACCAACCTTGAGATATCCACCACCTGAGAATACAACACCACAAAGTTTAGCTGCAGGACGTCGCACATCTTTATTACTTCGTAATCGACGCGCTGAAACCGAAGATCCTCAGGAATCCGTCGAGGCCCGATTTAGGGCACCTTCAAGGGCGAAGACAGAACTTGGACGCAGGGGGGAGATTCCACGAGACGAACTATCACGTCATCCCCTACCCGACGACGATCCTAGATCTGGCGCAATCTCGTCATCATTAGCACTCCGAAGATCTCATACTATAGCCCTCAGTTCTAACCGGGTGCCACAATCTTCTTTACTCACCCAATCGACCCCCAGCAGAAGATATTATGAACGAACACCAGAAAGGGAAATTATTATAAACTCAAGCACGGGTGGCAGTGGCCGAAGATATCTTGAGCGAACTCCAGAGAGAGATACTACAAGCCTTTCAGGAAGATTGGCAGAAGAACGTGGGCAGAGAAAGGTATCTGCCCCTTTGACTTTCGCCGCTAGAAGCAGAGCTGGTAGCCTGATGAGAAGTAGGGAACCATTGGGTCCTTCGCAACATGGTGCTTATCAATAAATTTCATTTATGGTCTCATTTGTACAAAGAAGATTTGGAGTTCTTGGGGGGTTTCTTTTCGACGCTTTTGCGAACAGGATTATTAGGGGGGAGGATTTCGTTACATTATTTTTGATTTTATCACCATAGGGAGAGAAACTTTTTTTTTCAAGATACCCTGGGTACATACGATGGCACGATTAGAGGGGTTTGAGGATTACATATCAGCGAGATTACATATCAGCGAGAGGGTTGAGGGGCATACTCTCTAGGTACATATTGCTGCTTGTCTTGGGCGTGCGGTTTTTTCAGCCCAAGCTTGGGAATTTTTTGGTTGCTTGCTTTATGTGTTTATACAATCAATCACTTTGAATTGTTGCTGGATATGGCTATTCGATTGGAATTCCGCTTTGGCATATAAGGAGATGGATCCAGGTGGATTGGTAGGAGTCTGGGATTGAAGGTGATAGATAGGTGATAGGTGTCTATTTACCTATGAATGTATTATATTTTTATTCACTAGCGATAAATAAATGTAGAGTTTTTTTTTTTTTTGCGTAAAGGCATGAATGATATGATGGTGGTATTGTAGTATTGTAGTATTGTAGTATTGCTTTTCTTTTTTTATGGTGATGGTGAATGTGATGGTGAATGTGATGGTGAGAGAGAATCCTACCTCTACATAACCGAAAAAGCGGCGGAAATTGAACACCCTTTCAAAGATCTTTTTTTAATAGATTTTAAATTCATTTTAAATTAAATATTGAAATTTGAAAAAAGCAAATGAAAATTTGAGTCTTTTTTGTATTGATATTGAGTGTTTTTATTATTTAATATGATATTGAGAAGAGATTTTAGTTATTGAAGTTCTTTTGAATAGTAATCAATTCCCACCTGTTTTTTGCTTATATAGAAATACCTATCTATTCATAAAAGAAAAAACAGGCGAAATTTGACAATTCAAATTTTCATTGAAATCCTTTAACTTAATTGAATAAAAAATAATTTATAAATGATTTATATAAATTCAAGGAAATCAAAAGAAGTATCAGCTTTTTATTGTTCAGATTATATTTCGAAATTTTTATTTCATGTAATATTGAAGGGAAATAATTGAATTGTAAAGAATATTTTATAAATGGTCGAATGCCGCCTGTTTTTTCTCCTACAAATAGCCTATCTATTATTGATAAGCGAATCTTTCTTTTTTTTTTCTTTCTTCCCATCTATCTACATAAATCTAACCTTACCCCACTAAATCAAATACCTAGATCCATACTCGTGCATACGACCTTTTCACCAATCCTTTCCTTTACTTTACTTTACTCACCCTCTACAAATCATTAATGTACAAAAACTTTCCGCGCATCACAATAGCACGGAATTTGGCATTTGGGAAAGAGCGATTGAGATTTAAGTACTGCGACGGGCGGAAGAGTGGGTTACGGAGTGGGTTGCAGAATCGGATGAGAAGTACATCTTGTGATCTTGATTTTGATCTTGATTTTGGTCTTGATTTTGGACTTGGATTTGGACTGGAACTTGGGGTGTGTGATTGTAATCGTGGGATTGTGGGGTTGTATACGCATTTGTGGAGGAAAAGGGAAAGGGAAAGGGAAAGAGAAAGAGAAGAGAGGCTTCTTGGGAAAATGGAGAATGTAAGTGTGAGGGATGGGGCGGGAGAGGGAGAGGCGGTGGAGATGGAGATGGAGATGGGAGGAGGGGGGGATGCGAGGGGTGGAAAGGGTGGAAAGGGTGGGAGAGGGGGGATGGGAAAGGGAAAGGGAAGAGGTGCTGCTGCTGGTGGTAATGGTACTGGGGGAAATGAAAAAAATAGAGAAATGCTTGTTAGTAAGGCGTTGTCGAAGTTGTTGAGACATGCGGCGGAGAGTGAGGGGGTGAGGTTGGATGGGGAGGGGTTTGCTAGGTTGGATTTGGTGGTGAGTTTTTTTTTTCTTTTCTTCTTTTTTTTTGGTTCTTGGTCTTCTGTTTTTTTGTGTTTTTTTGTGGTGGTGGTGGTGGTGGAAGGGGTTGGTAGGGAGAGTTGGAGGGGAGAATGGGAAGATATGATGAGGAGATGGAGGAAGAGAAGAAGGAGAAGAAAAATCACGTGGAAATTCTCAATTTCCATCAACATAACATAACTCATCACATATAATCTCCATGAACCCAGAAGCTCACAAATGTCACAGATGCAATGGCCTCGTCTCAAATCTCTCAAACCTACCTTTGCCGATATCCGCACCGCCGTCACCGATAACGCCAAGCAGCGTTTCTCCATGAAACCCAATCCATCCCTTCCAGAACCGCCTTCTCCTTCTTCCGAAAGTCCAGAACATTGGATGATCCGTGCTAATCAGGGACATTCCATCGCCATTGATTCCGCGGCGCTACTGGTCCCCATCACGCTCGAAGCGGGGAATGTACCGGAAACATGTGTGCATGGGACTTATTTTGCTTTTTACGACGAGATTGTCAACAGTGGAGGATTGAAGAAGATGGGGAGGAATCATGTACATTTTGGGACGGGGGTTCCGGAAGATGGGGGGGTGGTGAGTGGGATGAGGGGAGATGCGGAGGTGTTGATATATGTGGATGTGAAGAGGTGTTTGGTGGAGGAACCGCAGATGAAGTGGTGGGTTAGTGAGAATGGGGTGGTTTTGACGGAGGGGGATAAAGAAGGGGTGGTGGGAACGAGGTTTTGGAAGAGGGTTGAGGGGAGGAGGGAGGGGGGTTTGTTGTGGGTGGATGGGGTGAAAGTGGCGGATTTGGAGGAGGGATTGAGGAATAGGAAGGCGCCGATGGGAAAGGGTGGGAGAGGTGGTGGTGGTGGTAGAGGTAGAGGTGGAAGGGGTGGAGGAAGAGGAAGGGGAAAGGAAGGGAGGGGTGGTAGAGGTGGTGGTAGAGGAGGTAAAAGCTCCGATGGAAATACGGAGATTGGTATTGAAGAAACAAACCTGTAGAGGAGAGTTGACGACATTATTCTATACTAAACAAATCCAATATAACTCCAAAAGTTACCCATACATTCATTTCACATCCCTAGTATGCAATGATAGTATGTATGTGCAATAATATAGTCATACTAATAATAATAATCACAGCTTCTAATATCATATCACATTACTTATCTACATATAGATATCTTCTATAAATAATATGTACGAGGTGGTCTCTATGATATGAGAAACGATAAATGAGTTAGATAGTAGTACTGACTTCGCAAGTAAACATATATACATAATACACATCAAGTCTTTGAAGGGGGAGATTCATAGATGGTCAAGAATATGATGAGACAATGTAGTGTAGCAATCGATATACGAAAATCAGAACTTGACTTTACTTTCTGGAACCCAAGCGCATATCTAAGTATTGGCCTTATTATTATGTATATATATGTATATCCACATATATACCCCTATCTGCCCATCACCACCCCCTTCTCTCTATTACTCCCTCCGCCCTCCTGCCCCCTCGCTTCCCCCCATCTCCATCTCCACCTCCACTCCCCTCCTCATCAAAAAATCGCCCAAGTTTCATCTCTATGACTAAACACCATGTAAGTCGGGCACCCTACTTTCGGGCCACCCCTGTTTTGGGCCACCCTTTCGCATCAAAAATCACTTTTTAGGCCTATTAATATCTCTATCAATATATAATATAATTTAATGAAAATTTATATATAGATAATTTAGATCGTTTTAAGCTTATTCTGAAATTCTTAGATATTTAGGACTATTCTGAACTGAGAGCTAAAGGTTCAAAATATCGATTTTCAAATTTGTATAGGAATTGTGACGAACCCAACGAGCGTTTAGAGATCAACCTTAGAATTAAAAGCTACAGAACTAAAGGGAGCATGCTACAAGCTATATATATGATTGGCTTTGAGCTTAATACCGCATTAGCCCGATCAGACGCGATCATGTGTATATTGTGACACTTTCCTCCCCTTTTGAAAAGTTTGTCTCGAACTTACTTTAAATAAATAACTTAAATACAAAATATAATTAATAATCTTTCTCCTTATTATCAATATTACCATTTTCTTTATTGTTTTTATATAAAACACTTCGAAATGCTAAGTGTATAATGGTTAATTGAAAAGTATTACAAGAAGCATCTACATTTTTCAAGTGATTTTCAAAATATCGGCTATTGATCATTTCACTTAGATTTTTATTTTTGTTGTTGTTATATTCAAAGTTAGTAGGGGTAATTGTAATAGTTGGGATAGATTCTTTTCGGTTTTGAATATCTTAATGTGAATCAAGTGGGCAGGCTTGTATTTAATAAAAAGTATTTTCATATTAAATATATTTGTTTTATTTATATAAAAGAATTCTTTTAACTGGGGAAAACTTGGGTGTACGAGAGCGGAATGAAATCAGGGTAGGTGTCACGGGGTGACACTAAGCCCTTTCTGTCCTGTCCTGTCCTGCTATATATGTGAGAGTAAGGTAGAACTTCCAGTTCTACCTCCTAGTCTTTTGGGCGTTTAGCTCAGCGGTAAAGCTTCTGAATACTCCCAGAGGTGATCCCGTGACATTAGGATTGACTTAGACTTTAATAAAACTAAAGGCACCAATAATATTAAGATTACCAATATCTATTAAATTATAGTTATAAGAATGGATGGATTTTGCAATATATATAGAGCTCTAGATTTATTAGAATAAAATAATATAAAGAATTTATTTGTTGTATATATAGTTAATTGTTGTATAACCTAAACAAAGTTAGAATAAGAATGGGATAGAGAAAGTTATTGAAAAAAATGATTTCTGTGACGATTGCATCATTTAGAATACTAAGGTGAAGAGCTAGAAGAGCTCTTCGGAAGGAAGTGGTAATATACAGGATTGTGGATCACGTGAGGACCTAGCCGATCCACTAATATGACAGGATCGTCACACTACCCCCCCCCTTCTGAAAAGCTCGCCCTCGAGCGTACTAATAGTATTCTAAATACGGTTCTTCAATCCAACTATATTATAATCTATATTCTCTATTACCGCTAATATCTGATCCATAGTTCCAATACTAGTTCCAATGTTGCCTATAATATGATTCGTAGCGTTATCGATCGCTTTACGGAAATATGCGTTTTGTAATTTTATTGCTTTTGCAAAAGAGGCTTTGAAATCAATAGGAAAAGGTTTCGAGAGTTGTTAAAAGATAAAATAAGCGAAAAAGAGGAGATCCGTTTGAAATGCATCTCTTGTTGGTAGTATCGATGGAGCAGCAAAAGTGTTGGTGGAATACGGATTAGTCTAACAGATCAACTGAATAAGCTGCTTTGTTGCGATATCGATCGTACAAGTGTATTGATGTTTCGAATCGATTAGTTTCTGTAGTTTGCGTATTAGGTTTAGGATCTTTGAATTTATTGTCGATAAAGCAAGGAGATTCTAAATGATATAATAGTAAGATATCAGCTTGTCGATAAGTAAGGTCCGTAGGAGTGGAGCTAGGAAGAGGTCTTGATCGGAGGTTGTACGAATAGTTGTATCGGGGAAGCGGGTGTGGAAGGCAGTAGGCATTCGGCGAGCGGGCTAGCGATAGGAAGCTTCGCAAAAGCGATCAAAAGCTTAAAAAATTTATATGACCTTAGTATAATGTGACGATTGCATCATTTAGAATACTAAGGTGAAGAGCTAGAAGAGCTCTTCGGAAGGAAGTGGTAATATACAGGATTATGGATCACGTGAGGACCTAGCCGATCCACTAATATGACAGGATCGTTACAATTTCTAAGAGTTGTATTGAATCCATTATGGAAAATTGAGATTTTATTCGAATCGGACCAATTCTGTTTTTTGGCTTTATAAAAAGTTCTTTTGAATTTTATAATATAAATATATAGAGAATCGATTTCTTACTTGAGATTAAATAGCTTATTTTTAGCCTCTTGAACTTTATTTGGATTGTTATAGATACGTATAAATTGATCCAAGATTGTTGTATAATCTAAGAGAACATTTTGATTAAGAGAAAAAAGCTGAAATAATATCATAGCTTATACATAAGATTCAAGATTGAAATAAATATAATAAAATTGAACTATAGAGTTGTCGATTGCAATACTATCTATTTGTAGTTTTGCCCAGATCAAAGATAACCACATATCAAATTTCTAAGAATTATTATTAAACTTTTCGGGATCAGAAAGAAAGGGTTTCAGTTAAAAAGATATATACATTACAAAAAAATAATCGAGAATTAGAAAATGTAAGAAAAAGATTTCATCACACTATCAGATCATTTCGCCACGAAGCTTTTCAATTACATATAAAATCGCATCAACCTTCATAACTAAGAAATTAAGAATAAGAAAAAAGATAACACCTTCAATTAAAATCAAGAAAATCCATATGCAAACAAGAGAACTAGAATAATACATTTAGATAAAAATAAGCGGAGTATACATAAGAGTTTTATTTATAAGCATATACAAATATTATTCTATTTCTTATCTAAAAGAGCTTTTAATAATATAACAAACCCAACAAGCGTTTAGAAATCAATCTTAGAATTGAAAACTACAGAACTAAAGAGAGCGTGCTACAAGCTATATATGCAATCGGCTTCGAGCTTAGTACCGCACTAACCCGATCGGACACGATCACATGTATATCGTGACAGGAATCATATACAAATTTAGAATTTTTATAAACCCTTTAATAAATTTTTAACCATAATTATTAAAAGAAAACTATATATCGTTTTGAAAGATTTTACTTAAATCTATATAGAAATTCAAAAAAAATTAAGAAAAATTAACAGATATAGAGATATAATATATAGTGAGTTTAGCACTCTATAACTACTCTTTATCATTTTGAGGATACCACTATAAATATTTAGTTTGTAAGAATTATTTTCTATTTTTTCTGATCTCTTATATTAAATATATTATAATTTATACTAAAATTTATTAGAGTTTATTTTTAACAATTTTTATTCAACAGTATTATCAGACGCTTTATACCCCGTGTAACTTTGTATATGATTCCACATATACCTTCAGCCAATCGCTGTTTTGACCTCTACCCCTCCATACAACAAAATTCTAAAAATCTAAAAATTTCAGAATAAGCTTAAATCAATCTAAATTATATATATACAAATTTTCATTGACTTTTATCCATAAATAAGAAAGTTAAAAATTCCATTTTTGGTGTATTTTGGGTATAAAAAGTGGCCCAAAAGGGGGGTTGCCAGAAAGTGGGGTATCCGACTTATCTTACATAAACATCTATAAATATCTCCACGAACCCATCTCCTCTCGTAAATAAATCCCCATATCGTACAAAACTATTGATACACGATCAAAGACCGCAATCATCCGATTCTCCCTCGTATATCAATGGTGAAACATTCCAACCAACTACCCATGAGTCCCGCTTTGACAAATGATAGATAGATAGCGTGATATACGCGGGTGGGTGATGTGAAATTCCACAGCACAGACGTGGGGATTGTGAGGACGCAGGGGGAGAAGCAAGTGGACGCAAGCGAATGAAATGCAAGATTGGGCATTGGAGGACACACGGTAGGAGAGAGATTTGAGGAAAGGCTGTGGTGGCAATGGCAATGGAGATTATGCATAAACAATAGGGAGTTGACGAAAACAAAAAGCAAAATGCAAAATTGTCAAAGCGGTGCATGTCAACATCCATTGTCCCGAGGATAATTTGCTATCTACTCGTAGTGAGGCTCCAAAAACGAATCAACTTTGGATTATCTCATCATTCGATCAATATGAAGATTTCGATGCATTACTTATATGAGATCCCCGATTTCATTCATCTCGAATTCAGGGTCCTATCAAAACCACACTCCCCACAGGATGTTTATCCCTAAAACATTCGTCACTAAAGTAAGCATACCACTAGTTGCCGATCATTCACCTCACCGGATCCAGAATTTATGCTTCCCGGCTTGATTCAAAAATGTTGATCATTGCGTCACGGTCTTCACAAAAAAAGAAAAGAGAGTACATCTCACGATGTGAAACAATTGATACTCGTCATTCGACTGAGAGACAGAGTTCAAGATTGCGTGGAGGCTTCATGTGGAAGATGGAAAAAGGAAGAGGGGTATTTGAGCGGCGTCATCTTGAGGCTTTTGTAGATAAGCCCAAGTTTTGGAATCAAAAGTATCTGCGGATATCGGTGTGAATACACATAGGCGTGGCCGTTTCGATGGCTTGGTGGTGTTGATATTAATTCTCGTTGAAGTGTACTTGTAGTTTCTCGAGCAACCACTTTCATTACTACGACATGAGTCCCCCGCTCAGTGACATTTCGGATACTCTATTACATACCTATGCCTTCAATTCAATAATCCAATGCACGTACTTCGACTCTACAATTCGATAGATATTACCCATCGGGTATATCCTTGGCTTGAACATTTTTCAGATTCAAGATTCTTAATTTCCGATCCCCATATCATCTCGAGATCTACGAGGGTGTGTCTTTGATGAATGCCGGGCCTGTGCGCAAGTACTTTTTCATATCAAAACTTATCTATTTTAGAATTCAATATTAAATCAATCAATATTATTCTATATTTGAAATTTTGTAAAGTAATAAATTTTTATTTAAAATTTAATAATATAATTTTAGTTTTTTTATTAAAGCTTTCAATTAAATCAAAATTTATATTGAATTTTTAATACTTAAAATTTCTATGAGAAATAATGTTTATTTTAAGAATCAAATTTCTATATAGAATTTTATTATCAATTCAATTTAAATATTAATAACTCTAATATCAAATAAATTATTGATTAAATCTCTTTATATATTTCAATTTCAAAGTTTTATAATAAATATTTGAATTATTATTTATTTATAGATATATAGAATAAAGTATGATTTTGGTAAGAAAATTCGCTTAAATTCAGCCCGGCATTTATCAAAGACACGCCCTTGTACTTAATCTCAAGACTAAAGAGCGAAAAAGGTGCGTCTAAGCACAAGAAATCACGCTAATTGACATCTCGCGAACCGCTTGGTCCCTTTCCCGTCGGCACTGAAGCGCCCGAACTTGTCAACTTGAGTCCTGAGTTAGGAATGCACTGGCAACTACTGGTCCTCAAGTTTGCTCGAGTTCTCAGACATTTCGACCAATTAGATGGACAGCTGTATTGGCAACTTGGTTGCGGCGAGGATTTCGTTTAGAGACCTAGTTCCAGACGATACTCAGATGTCAGTAGTAGCGTAGCTGGTGCTTTTGCAAAACTAAATGCAATGACGTAGTCAGGCTTCAAATGGCTTTAGATCCAAATCCATTTGCGTCCATATGATATCAAAATCATCCCATCAACGATGAAGCGAAACCCAAATGTATGTACAGAAAAACGTATATCAATCTGAAAGAAAACTCAACCAATGATATATAATTCAAGTCTGTGCTTACAGATCAGCCAAACTAATAGCATCTCAAGCCTCGCTTTAGGTCAAAACTTTAAAGCTTGGGGGCCGTGACCATGGAATTATCCCATCTCAACCCCTCGAAAAGTCAAGTCCATGCAAGCCACGCACGAATGTTCATTGTCTACAAAGTCCGTGAAGCTTCACCTTACGTGGCGAAAAATTCAGAATGTGCTGAAAATTTAAAATTACGGATGCTCGTAGCACGGCAGGATGCTTTTTGTATTACAATTGGTAGTCTGTCAGACCGTAAACAAAGTTATTCATATTGACTCTCGCGTCCCCCTCGTATGAATCTTCAAAACTTTTCCTTGTTGTAAAGAAATCGAAGAAACTATTCGCAACCTTCCTTTTCCCCATTTTAATTTTGCTCTAATCTGGAATTGAGCTTTCTTTTCAAATCTTATAATTCATTTGATATGTTTCTCCACTTTACACAATACGCCCTATCCTAAGAATCATTGAGGCTTTTGGGCAGAACCCAACTTGACCCTATTAAGCCACTGAAGATCGCTTTCGTCATTTAGGTGGGAGATCTTGATCGTAATATTTTCGATATGGCTTTTTCGATTTCTGAGATGCCATATCTTTCTTCTATACCTGTGATTCCAAAACATGATCGAAAGATATATGGCATGACTTCCATAAATGAGGAACATATACCTACAGACGACACTCCAGCCTCACCCAAAGAAAATTGGCCACTGGGCCCAGAAACAAATACACATCGAAGAAACAAATCCAGTATGAATATGTTGACGGCAAACGGTATGGGTATCAAAAAGTGGGAAGGAAAGTCGCGAAGGTCAATCGAGTGGGATGGCTTGAGGAGGGTATGTCTGTGATTGCAGTTCTTGATCAGCAACATTCTGACGTTGTTTAGGATCCCGAATTATGGTATCCGGAGGGGGATTGCCTAGTTTATTTGTATGGCCGAGGACAATCTATGAGAGGTCCAGCATTTCGGGTACCACTGAATGTACTGGTTGACGCGAAATGCCAACCACTTTTGGATGCATTTATGTCGAAAGATCTTAACGGCTCACCAACCTTAGACATTAACGAGGTTCTGGATGAATATTATTCGGGTGCTAGCGATTCTGACTACGTTGAGCTATACATTCCAGCTCCTGTCATGGCAGAACGAGGAGAGGCTTTCCTCTACCACACCGCAACCCGAAACTTCTTTGCGTGGGTTTTCAAGAAGTCCTTGGTCGGACAGGATTTAGGCAGTGCATTGGTTGGACTTCTCAATAGCATGTCTCAGTTCAGATCAGCTGATGCCAACAACGTGGATGATATTGTAGCCTATATCGATGGAGAGGGATATGCAGATATGAGGAATACACCAGATCATGCCCTTGGAATCATGTATTTTGCAGAGCATTTCCATTTCAAAGATATGTGGATAGATGCACTTGCGCACTGTGCTGGGATGTGCGAGAAACTCCACAACAGTCCTGGTTTCGAGGTATGTGTATATCATCATAACGTGTGCAGGAGCCGCAGTACCTAATTCCTGTATAGTCATTGAGTCGACAGGATCGAGTTTTCATATCCCGAGCAAGACTAGAAATGGACCTTCGACTCGATACATGTGGGAAAATGCTAAGTGGATTTCTCACAGAAGAACTTGCCGACACATATTTGCAGCTTAGCCCCGGTGCTCAAATTCACCTCGAAAAGTTTAGAGATTTCCTACAAAGATATTATACTGCAAAGCTTGGATCTTATCCATCGTTAGCATCGAGATCAGGAAGCGGAGCTTTCTCCAAGAGTCTCTTCAAGCAAATGCGATCCGAATTTCAAAAATTGTATGAGTTTCTAGCAGACTCTAGTATGACAACAGGAACCACAAGCACTAGTAACGAAGAATTAGATGTACTGCGTGCAGTCATGACATTCGACAGGCGATATCAGATCGAACCATTGCCCTATTCTCTACCACTGCTTCCAGATGAGAATGCAAAATTATCTACCAAACCATTAAGCAAACGGTTGACTTTTACGACGAAAATGTTTCCGAAAAGTGATAAAAATCACAATGATTCTGGCATGAATTCAATGGGCGCTCTCGACAAGGCCACAAATCGACAGAATCTGCGGCTAACTGACTGTACGCTTGTTCGTGCTTACCGGGGCTTTGAAAAAGAATGTGCCGCTCAAGCCAATTCCAAGATGGCAGCAGCGGAAAAGATCTCCCAGGCGGAAGGCCGCAAGATTCGTTGGATCTTGATCTATTCTTCCCTTCAAATACTTATTCAAGCGACGAAGGTGCCAGATCAAGTGCGCGCTACCCAAAATGTAGCTTATAATATCTCCATTCGCATTGGAGAATGTCCACCGTGGAATGACCGGCGTTCGTGTTATAATTTGATTCGCACTCAAGGTGCTCAAGCAAATAGAGACTACCGAAACTCCCTAATCAGATCGAACCCTTCTAGTGCTGGACAAACACCAGTTGATGTCATAGCTGCTTTCAATGATTATCTCGCCCAGAGAAAGCAATCTGCTCTGTCGCGAAGGACCGAAAGTGCAGTCGACACCTCATTATTAATCAAGAGCATAATTGCAAAAGCCAATGCTGGTAATGCCTTGACGATAATGCCAGAACTTCAACATCCTAGCCCACGAAGAAACGCACATCATGAAATTTTGATCGAGGGATATGGTCATGGCTTGGAGGACGGCCTTGCCGATGATCCAATGACGAAAGATACCAAGGAAGAATATGATTGCTACAGAAAGCAATCATCGTCTACCACTTCATCGATCGACGCATCATCACAATGGTCTCGTTCCTCACACGATCAAGAAGGGACAAATTTTGAGGCTTCTGATATCGATTCCCCTAGAACGAGCGGTTCATTTACATCTGATGATCGTCGAGGGTCAATTTCTTCAGTCTATTCAGAAGCCGAATCGCTGGAACAGCCATTTGCACTTGAACAATTGCACAAGCCAAGGCCGGTTAGTACATACTCTGTGAGTATATACGAAGAGGATTTGATAGCAGAAGGGGTTTTACCTGATCCATTATTCTCACCAAGAACATTCGGAAAAAAGCAGGTAGGACCTCCGCCTCTCTTCATCTCGAAACCTACGCAAAGGAGAGTAAGTATCTTGAGTCAGAAGCTTGACAAGCATGCCAGCGTTGGTAGCGTTGGTAGCGTAATGGTGATGAATGAGGAATTGGCTGCTTATCTCAAGGTTAGAGCCTGACTGGTGATTGATATTGAATATTTTGTTTTGGCTGTTGGAATACCCAAGCACATTTCTTTAAACATTTGTTACGGCGGTTGGGTTCTGAGGGCTTAGGTGTCAAAGGTGGAGTTTCTGGAGGATCAAAATAGGCACTGCTCGGTTTGAAGCTTTGCATTCTGAATATGTCGTATAATTATAATGTAATCAAAATATTTCATTCCAAGAATTCGTAACCATTTTCTTCGGTGCAAGATTTGCTTGAGAGTCATCACTGTTTTGTTTAAGTCGGAGTGTTTAGACGTCGTCCTGTGATACAGATGAGAAACACGGCGTGATCAGAGTATTTGAATTACCCTCTCATGCTTGAGAGAAATAATATGATCTTCATGAGTACCTAACATGAGTAACATGAGTAATATGTTAGCTCTTTCCGCTTGCCTCATCATCGGAATATTGATCTCCCGACCCCCTGTCCAACGACAGTGCACTTAGTATGAGAGCATCAGGACTTGATATAATATATATTGAGAAACAATAGAAATGATTGTAGGTATATCATTCGGGAAAATCTATATATGCAGCCAGATCCCTAGACTCCTTTCGCCGATGCAATCTTCTTCAACCTGCATTAAGTTGGGTTCCTCTGCGGTCTTACATACATCTATCTATCTATGGGTAGTTTCTGAAATCTACATTTCTCCAAAAAGTAGATGGTGACACGCTTTTAATAACAAATGGGGTATCGTATCTGTATTCTGCCTCCTTCATCTGTTTCCGGCCATAATTTCCCAGCATTTATTGGCCTTTCTTTGCAAAACCATTGACCTTCCGAGTGTTCTTGACCTGGTCGAGCTCTGTGAAGGTTCGCGCGATAGTACGTACCGAATCGACGAGGAGCACTGTAGTAAAACAATCAGTGCTGGCATTTTTGGCGGAACAAGTTTGACTTACTGCCTGGAAAGACCATCCAGAGGAAATTCATGAAGAAATAGTAAAACCAAAAGTATAGAAATTCTGGTCTGGAATAATTGACTTCTTTGTGATAATAATCAAAAGTGTGAGTCGCATAATAAAGAACAAGTCCGTAGATTTGTCCTACAGTTACAATGATCTGTAGGGGGTGTCGAAGTGGATGACGAGTTGCGATAAAGGCTGCAACGGTAAAGCACATAGGTCCCCATAAAAACTGTAGGGAATTCATGAGTATGCCATCTAATGTAGTGAGCTTGCAATCGACTTACCGCTGTTACTGTTTCCATACAGAGGACGAAAGGATCCGATGTCAGATATCGACTGTCGCTAAGGGCGTATTCCTTCCATAGTTGTCCCAACAATTGTTGGTCTTTGATAATTTTGGTGTGATGGAGCGAAAAGTATCCTAGAAGGATGTAATTAGCCACTTTCTGGTGTAAATTGACTCGTTATCGCATACCTTCGAAAAAGAGGTGGATTGCGCCAGCTGTGATAAAGGTTAGGAGACTGTGTAATGCCGTTGATAAGGAAGACTTACATAAAACCAACCACCATATCGCAGCTTTCTCCGTGCTTGGCAGATGAGGATATGATCTAGCAACAAAGGTGCGAGTACACAAGAACAATACTGCGCAAGCACCAAAGAAAATGCTCAGGAGAGTAGGTACAGTCCATTCATTTGCCAGATAGCTAGCTATCTCCATCTCGAGGGGGTAATAGGGATGATTGACGACAACTGCAGCTGCAGACTCAATCGAAGCGTTCTCCATTATAGAAGCCATGTTCCGTAAGAAGATCCAAAAATGCAATCGAGGATCCAAGTTTGCGCAAGATGAGAGAATGAGAAGAAAGAAGACAGCGAGGAGGAGAAGGGGGAAGATATGAGATAATTGCGAACAGCTAGTAGGTAAAGAAGTGAATTTGTAGCCAACACATGGACCAATGCCATGGACAATAATGTTTGAAAAGACATGGAAATTGTACCGCGTCCCCATCAAAAGTCTAAAAGTCTAAAACCCGGTCTGAAGGGTCCTTTCAGGGGTTCAAGCAGGGTTTCTACATAATTTTGGATTCAACTTTTCGTGGAGCGGTAGCTTGAATGGGGCAATGCAACGAGGACAGGCTCAGCCAAGTTATTTGTTTACTTGGCTATTAGCGCTATGCGTTTACCCCCCAAGTTCCCGAGCATGTATGGACGCAGTAGTTGGACAGCATGCCTAGGTCTAGGGAGGTAGATGTAAAGGGACAAGAGAACAGGGAGGAGGAGGGAGAGGAGGAGGAGGAGGAGGAGGAGGAGGAGGAAGAAGAACAGGAACAGGAAGGAGTCGGAGGATGAATTTGGAAGTTTTCAAGTATGGTATCCATATAAACAGAGAAACGAGGATAAATCATTGGCGACGAGGTAGATGCACGGAGAATGACGGATGTATGTATGATGTATGATGGTATGATGTATTCCATATAATGTCTCTTTTGTACAGTTGACAACGGATAGATTAATTAATCGTTAATTGTGATTGATTGATTGATTGAATGAACCAATGAAGATCATTTTCTATCTGTTATTCCATGTGCATCTGCATTGTGCTTCCAACATTGTTGTTCGCCCATAGATAATTATTATGGATTCAGTCCTTACTTTTGAAGATCGTGTGTGGATGTTGGAAGAATCATTGCCAGGTAAATTCCCCCACCCAAGGGTTTACTTGTTACATAATCCCCACTCTGGATCCATTTGGTGAGCGAGCCACTTTCCAGAATCATGGTGGAAAATGTGGAAAAGACTTCCACACTTCCAATCTTCCACACATTTACATATCCATGAGCATTATCTGGACCCCCCGGAAAGGCTTACTGGTTTAGGTTTAGCATACTTTTATTTTGGAGATTGAGTAGACCAAGTCTATGTTGTGCTGATAATCACATCCAATAGCTTTCTCGTAGATGAACGCGAAAGTTTGGGGGGAGGTTTGATTCGTATTCTGCTTCGCCGCACTGTGGAGTAGACCATGGGGTTGGGTGGATAGATAGGAGAATGCAGACAATACATTCATTCAGATTTAGAATTCTCTTGCCTTGAAAGTCTTGAATGCCGTTTAATCGTTTTCTCGTGCCTTCTTTTTGGTTTCTAGCGTCCATAGATTAATGATGGAGTAGCACAACAGCCCCAAAAAGAAGGGCACAAAATCACCATCAACGAACTATGTGCTGAAAGCTCAGAAATCATGTCATTAATCATACAAACGTGGGCCACTCACTGTCTTTGAATGCACATGTACGAAGAGAGAATCATACAAAGGCCATCGAAATTTTCGACTGTTGCATTTCCCACCACAGAGTTGTGGCGTCAGGGGCCCCTCAATATAAGCAGGGAGTGCTCCTTTGCGAGATCGCATGGCATGTCAATCAAACCGCTCTCCGCGACTCAAGGGTATTAGGTTTTGCGAAAATGGAAGGTATCGTCGAGCTCCTCACTCCCATCGCTCATGTCCATGTATGTGTTATCATTGTCAGCGGCATCATCCGCGTTGACGCGTTTAAAATGTCGCTTGCCATCACCTTCAACGAGGTTCAAGGGCGACTCTTGTGTTTGACCGTAAATATCGACTCCTCTTGCCTCCGATTCATGCCAAGGGACCATTTCGGTATCCTCTAGCTTAGACAATGATAAGAGAATGCAGTCTTGCGAATCGCTAAAGAAAATGGAAGGAGATACAGATGCTACGTTGAGCCACTTGATGATTGACTTTCCAATGATTTTACCCTCGGGCATTTGCATTCCAAAATTAACAATTCTTGGAGCCTCCCAAGATGGATCCCATAATTGAATTCGGCCCTTGTTTTCTTCGCCCTCGCATCTGATCATCAAAAGTTCGTTGACACTGGGATGGAAAGTCACCCTAGCTACCGGAGAGTGCATTATCAACAGTGCTCTAAGTGATCGAGACCCAACATCCCAAACCCAGACTGCTGATGGCATTTCCTCAACCTTGGTTGCTAGTAGTGTGCCAGAAATATCGAAGGTCATCATATTGGTGCCAGTCTTTGGCTCTGCAGTTGGAATGGCAGTTGCTTCTGGGGGTAATGTCGGCTGTTTTCCTCGAACGAATTCTCGAGTGAAACCTCCATTGGGAGATGGCGAAAATTGTTCATTCCAAATCTGAGAAGTTAGGGTTCGTTGTCTTGGGGTAGAAGGTAGGTTGACGTACGTGTAGCGTATCTGTAGGGTTTACAGAAGGTATGTGGGATAACAACATAGATTCTGAGAACGCTGGAGCAGCCAACAACACAACTCTTCGACTGAAATCGGAAATAGCAATGTGTGTCCCTGTTGGGCTCCATTCGATCATTTTAATTCCGGCGCCTAAAGCAATATCCTTTTCTTCCTCGAGGATCGGGGTCGGGCCATTCCAAACCTTATACAAGTGACCATCGGCTGTATAAAGCAGTAATTTATGGCCTTGGCTAGCAGATTCGCATATTGTTATCCATTTTCCATCTGGGCTCCAAGTTATCTCTTGAGCGTCGATCGTTTCTGGTAGCCATGATCTTATAACCTCCAAGCTTCCCGATTTGTGTATACTAATCACGTCTTTGCCACCAATTCTCGTCAATAGAGCCAAGTTTCCGGATCGCGGACGGTGTGAGAATCCTTTCGCAGCGGTAGCAGGAGTGAAGAGCTTGGGAGAGGTAATATCCACTGACTTCGAAGTAGCCAGATTGAAGATGGTCAACTTCAAACCGAAATCTGAAAAGATACAGACTTCATCGTCGTTTCCTCCAAATGAAATGTAGGTCGATTTCGTAGTTCCTGAGGTCGGTCTTGTAATTTTGGCTGAGAAGCGATTGTCACTTGGGGAAAATATGCGAATGACATCCGCAGACGCTACAAGTAGGCGATTGGAAGAGTATGACCATATGAATGAGGTTATTGAGGCTGTGAGTTCAGGTGGAAGTGATATGGAGCGTATTATTTCAAGGGAGCGCGTCTCTCTGAATTGAAGTGCCGATGGCAGAATAGTCGCAATATATACTCCATTGGGACTCGGAAGAGATTGATTTGATGCTAAGATATATATTCGTATTAATATATGCCTTACAAGACAGGAGTAATTCAACTCTAGACTTACATTTGAGAGGACGAGAGAATCGCATTGTGAACTGAATAGAGGTGAGTGCACCTTTGGTTTCTAACTTTCTACCTACTACCTACTATCTAATACTACCTAAGCTCAAGCTTTGCACAATACCTAGAGATCTGCGGAAGTCCCGCACACAATACCGGTGCTACCGATAACGATAAGCTTTTGATGAGTCAGCTAGGCTATCGCGCGGCAACTCGGAGAATGGACGGAAAATGGCCACTGCCCCTCCAGTTACAATTCGTCTTTACAAATCCATATGAGTCTCGACTATGCTGACAGACTAAAATCTTTGCAAACCCTGAGGATTGAAATGATGTGTCACTGCGACGATAAGGAAGCAAGACTATTCAATACTCAGGGAGACAGGTATAAGGTCACTTGATGAGCGAAATGATTGAAGAGCATCCAACTGTTCTACGCCACCGGTTATTGAAAGCCCAGATATCTTTGATCAAATATATCATCTCGTTCCTTCCATAATATCTTTATTGTAGCGCCTCCTTTCTTCCAAGATGCTTTTCTTGAGAAGAGCTTTTCGAGAAAGGACACTCAGAAGTGGCAGGCTCAACCTGCTATCTCGGAACGCACACAAAGCACTATCCACTGCTGCTTCCTCAATTCATGAGCTCCCTCAGCACGATTTACCTTTGCGCGAGGACACTGAACCATCGTTAAGCAAGACTTCAAATAGAAGGGACGGACTCAAAAATGCCAAACCCTTTTCGTCCTTTCTCACAGATAATTTCCAAAGACAGCACGATTATCTTCGAATTTCAATAACAGAAAAATGCAATCTGCGCTGCTTATACTGTATGCCAGAAGAGGGGGTTCCGCAATCGCCACAGCCAGATCTTCTTACAACACCAGAAATTGTACTTCTATCGTCTGTATTTGTTTCCCAAGGGGTTTCAAAGATTCGTCTTACTGGTGGTGAGCCGACCGTTCGTCGCGATATCTTGCCTCTCATGCAACAGATTGGAGCTTTGCGATCTCATGGTCTGCAGGAGCTCTGTCTTACCACAAATGGATTGAACCTTGCACGAAAGTTGGATAGCATGGTGGAAGCCGGTTTAACTGGCGTTAACTTAAGTTTGGATACCTTGGATCCATGGCAGTTTCAGATTATGACTCGAAGGAAGGGTTTTGAAGCTGTGATGAAAAGTATAGATAAGATACTACATATGAACAAATTAGGTGCTGGCATAAAACTCAAGATCAATTGCGTTGTAATGCGTGGGGTCAATGAAAGAGAAATTATACCATTTGTCGAAATGGGCCGAGATAAAGACGTCGAAGTTAGGTTCATCGAGTATATGCCATTTGACGGCAACAAGTGGAGCCAAGGCAAAATGCTAAGCTACAAAGAAATGCTTGATATCATACGGCAGAAGTACCCGACACTTCGAAAAGTGGCAGATCACAAAAATGACACAAGTAAGACTTACGAGATTCCTGGATTTGTGGGAAAGATGGGGTTTATCACAAGTATGACACACAATTTCTGTGGTACTTGCAACAGATTAAGAATCACGAGTGATGGCAACTTGAAGGTATGCTTATTTGGCAATGCTGAAGTTTCCTTGAGGGATATCTTGAGAAAATCAAATGGCAACCAGCCAATCGACGAGCAAGCCTTTGAGGCAATGAAGCAAATAGAAATGGGTAGGAAACAGGATCTTGGAGATGCGCATAGCCCTCTAGGAAGCTCCTCTAATGAGAGAGAGTTGCTGGAAGTTATTGGCATGGCCGTGAGTCGAAAAAAGGAAAAGCACGCCGGCATGGGCGAATTGGAAAACATGAAAAACAGACCCATGATCTTGATAGGTGGGTAGGTTTTATTTTCGATGGAGATAGGGGCGAACCACACGATGGCATGAAATTATTTGCATATTGGATTGGCGTCAATTCAATACCCTCATGTATTTAATCATTGGTGTTTGAAATTTTACATAACTGCAAGTAAGAATCGGCGCTTCTGCAGTATAACACGTGTTTGAGACTGACATCCAATCCAGGTGACAAATACTATCATGGTCCAAAGACACTCTTTCGAAACATGGGAGGTCGGCCGGCAGGTCAATCCCAAAATATCCCTCTAAACCTCCTACCATTTATACCACCTTCTGCTTACGCACGTCTATACTCCAGCAAAGCTACCCCGGCTCAAATGAATAATATTGACAGTGAAATGGGGAAGTCTTTAATGAACAGTGCATCATCAGATTCGACTCCCTCGCAGGCACACAAACTTACCCACCTTACACAATCCGGCGATGCCCACATGGTATCCATTTCCTCCAAACGGCCAACGAAAAGAACTGCTGTTGCAGTTTGCAGTGTTCACTTCTCCAACAAAGTAGCCATTCCACTCATCCGTGAGAACCGAGCCAAAAAAGGCGATGTGCTGGGAGTTGCTCGTATCGGAGGAATTATGGGTGCCAAGAGAACTTCTGATTTGATACCTCTCTGTCACCCAGTTGCAATTACACATGTCACCATTGACCTACAGATCTCACACGAGAATATATGGGACACAGAACTTTCATCTCCCGCTCCAAGTACATCAATTCCATGGTCTGGCACAGGACAAGGCGATGGGTATAAATGGCCCTCATCTATTCCAGAATCTGTTCCTTGTAATTCATTTGGAAGCGTGGAGGTCACGGCCACTGTGTCATGCGAGGGAAAAACTGGTGTGGAAATGGAGGCACTTACAGCCGCTTCAACCGCGGCATTGACTATTTACGATATGTGCAAGGCTGTGGATAAGGGGATGCGAGTTGAGGGGTTAAGAGTAGTGAGGAAAGAGGGGGGGAAGAGCGGCACATGGATAGAGGGCGTTCACAATAGTGAAAAGTAGAGTAGGGGTGAGGCTGAGTTAACATGAAAGGACAGCAGAAGACATTAGGCCTAATTATCTTTTGGAATTTATTTCAAACAAGCCACGGCTCTAACATTCTATATCAATGATTGGCTCTGACAATGGCATGTGCCGCTCAGGAACGTGGAGTGTACGGAGTGTACAACTTATTGTTGTCCTCTGTTAGAGGTCTAAAGTGCTTCAAATTGTCAAAGATGTCGCAATTCACGTGAATATGGATTTCGGAGGAAGATTGAACGTTTAATTGAACTGTTCCATGACTCAAACCCCAAAAATTATGCATAATCATTCTATTTTGGATATAATCGTATCTGAGTGGCTGATATGGTGTTATTTTTGAGCAACGCTTACTATTTCCTATCCAATTGGCATTCTGGATCCTCCAATGCTACACAATTTTCTTCTTACTTCAAATCCCAAATCCTCTTTAAAATAAAAATTGAAGAGCAAATTTCCACATCGTTAGCAGTGCAACTCTGATTTACGAAATTTACCTAGCTCTGTAGTACTTCTACCAATAACATATTCATGTCATTTGAAGTCGCAATTTAATAGTTTTGGCGATCCTATGTTGAGGTCATCTACAGAGTATAGCTACCTCAAGATCCCACAGAATGTAATATCCCCAGAATCATGACATGCCTTTTTGCGCAGCATGTAACTTTCAAAGCCAAAATCCCATACTGTAGCACTGTCTTTCAGTCATGATATCATTGAAGCCAATGCGTATAACTGGCTGTATCTGCCATTTTTGAAGCTCCAAGTTCAGCCCAATCTTTCTTTTCTTTCAGCAATCTTGTCTTTTGGGAAATTTCCCCTTTACGGTCCTTACCAGTTCATTTTTCTTACATTATTTTTGGGGCGGATTGTAACGTTTTCTTATTCATATACTCATCATGAAGTTCTCACGCGCAGCTGCTCTTTCTCTCCTTTCTGGAATCGGGGCTGCATCTTCAGATGCTAACTGTTCTCCTGTCACAACCACAATCTATCATCCCACTACTATCACTGTCACAGAACCTTCATTCGTAACTTCCACCATTACTCTTGGGGGAGGTGGAGGGCATGGCGAAGCAGAGGAATCTGGTACAACAATATATCAGACTGTCACACTTGGAGGCGGATCTGCTCCCACACCAGTTACCATCACAGCCCCTGCTCAAACAATCACAGTCAACGATGGAGAAACCGTTATTGGAGGAGTTTCCACTTCCACATCGACATCTCTGAAGGTGTTCAAAACTTCTACCCCTATTATAAGTGGAACAGGATCGCTTCTGGGAGCTCAGATCACACCCCTTCCCTCGGCCGGCGCTACCGGAGCCGTCACACAAGTAAACGTGATATCAGGGGTTTCCACTGTCCAAGTCTGTCCTACCGGTGCTACAACTTATGACTGCACAGAGGTTGTTTATGGTTCAGGTGGAGAAATCATTGTAGTTCAGATCATCACTGTTAATGTCACGGTAGATGTCTACGGTGAGGCCAGCACAGTTACAATAACTAAAATCGCCAGCGCTACTTCCACGCCTAGTCTCCCACCTACACACTCGGGAAGCCTTCTCGGAACCAAGACCGGCAAAGCGACCTCTACTGGTAAGCCTACAGGACCACCATACTCATTTGGAAATGGAAGCGAACCTATCTATCCAACGGGAAGTATTAGAACAGGAACTAGCGTCTCACACAAACCCACTGGAACCGGAAAGCCAACCAAGCCAACGCACGTTGTCTCAATTGGCCAAAATGGCACTCTCTCTTTCTCTCCTCAATACATTGATGCGGAGGAAGGAGATACCGTGCGCTTCAATTTCTACCCAACTAATCATACCATAACTTCTTGTGATATTGCGGCTCCTTGCGTTATGAATGGTGTCTACGATTCGGGGTTCAAGCCCGTTTTGGCTAAAAACATGACTACATTTGTCGACTTCCCCGTTACAAACGCCACTAACCCACTGTTTTTTCTTCAGGTATGTATCGGCCCGTTACAGATTCCATCACTCTCACTAATGTCATCTTAGTCGTCAAAAGAATGAGTGTGAGTCAGGCATGGTGTTTGCTATCAATCCTAAATCGAAAACTCAATATGACGAATTCGTATCTGCTGCCAAGGGTAAGAAGACTACCACTACAAGCCATGCACCGACTGGAACAGCATATTCGACCGGTACGGTTAGAGGCACGGGCCTTCCATATTCTCGCAACGGCACTTACTCATATGGACTTCCATCCGGCAGTGTCCGACCCACATCTGCGCACTCTGAATTGGGCATTAGCGTGACCGGCTCATCAAAAGCACCTTTTCCTACTGGAGGGTCAAATACAACTATTAGCACTGGGACTGGGGTACATCATATCGAGACGGGAACAGGGTTCGCACTACCATCGGGCACTTTTATACCATCCGGCAGTATCAAACCATCAGGCAGCATTCGCAGCTCCGGTAGTATTAAGCCATCCGGTAGTATCAAACCATCGGGCAGCATTCGCAGCTCTGGGCTTCCACACTCATCGGGTTCCTTCAGACCAACTGGAAGTATTAGCGGCAGTGGCCATGCATCTTCAACGGGAAGCGCGAAGACAACTATCGTCTCAAGCAGCTCATCTTCAGTCACAAGCAAAACTAGCTCACCGTCACACTCAACTACTAGCAGTTCAAGTTCGTCTTCACACTCGACCACCAGCAGTTCTAGTTCGACCATCACCACTACCTCTTCAATTCACGGTTATGTCCCCTACAGTTTCTCTACTCCCGTCGCTTCATATGTCGCTCAACCTTATCGAGCGTAAACTGAAGGTTTGATGGAAGTCATGAGGAGGATTGCATATTTTGAGAGCTAAGAAGCTAAGTGGCGCGGGCGCAGGCGCAGGCGCAGACAGAATTGGATTTGATTGGTGTTACTTTCTTATTTGGCCCTTGCCTTTGTTTTTCGTGTATGCGATATGTAGAATTTATTTCGAAAATCAGACTTTTGTTTATGCTGTACTACCAATGTATGTGTTACTTACCAGAATTTTCTCCCATGGTTTTACTGTGCATATCCCGGCAATGCTAATTGTTGTCGATTAGGACAGCCACAGGCTTCAACTGCCATAAACAAATAGATATGGTCAAATGATATGCATATCCCCAGATCAACCAAAGATCGAAATTCCTATGAATCAAGCAAATGATGTCAACGTTCCTGGTTGCTCAATATCCATCATTTCCCTGATACCTCACCTCAACCTTGAACAATATTCGAATGACAAATCGCTCAAATTGCCTGGCAAATGTCAATGATACCAAAATCCTCAAGTAATCAATCTCCGGGTAATCCAGAGGAAGTGCCCGCTCAAGTCGATAGATTATCAAGTTCAAATCCCCTGAAAATATTCATTCTGGTCCTTCTAGCTGTCCTCGATCAGAATTCAACCCTTGTCACAGTTTCTTTCTTCTCAATTGTGTCAAGCCAATGAAACCCTAGCAAAGCCATTTTGCATTTGATATGTACTCATATCTATGACTATTGATGGATGACTCTTCAAGGCCTTAATCTCTTTGGACTACATCCTATTGACCGACTCCGATACGTGACTACCCGTAAAATTGTTTCCTAAACTCCATCCCTCCAGAGAGTTCAGGTATGCTGTGTCCCTGCGCGGGTAAGAAATCCTCGATACATTCTGTAGGGCTCAAAATCATTGCATCAATAGACGGACAATACATGCCAAGTTCACATCGTATCTAATCAAATCGTTTTGGCGTCTTTCATTGGCAAAACCATCAATTCGCTGCAAGTCAGCCATTTTTGATGCTACACATGTATGTACGCATGCATGCCTGGGGTAGAAATCTTCGATCGATTGTACTTGTGTTTTCCCTGCATCTTCTCCTACATGCATGTATATCTCTCCTATCCTTTAAGCTTTTCTAGAAAACCATAGGGATGTTCATTAGTTGTATAAATTTAAGTTTTGCGACCGGGCAAAATAGCCGAATATCCTACCCGCGATAATTAAGAAAGATTTCTAGAAAAATAAGTTTCGAGGTTCAAGTCAGATTTGTTCGCTCGTTTTATAGCTTCTGGGTTGATATATCGTTTTTTAATATCCAAGCTATCACTGCTCTTCGGTTCATTCAAAAATGTAATCTTATGAATTTACCAAAGACCTAGAAATTGCTCGGAACATTCTTTAGATTGTAAAGGAAGCTTCCATACGACAATCTTTTTTATAAGTGAGGGCCAAACATATTATGCGTATATGTTTGCTTTTGTGACTGCGTCTGCAGTCCCATGTTGCCATGTTGACAACCTGGTTCTTGTTATGGCTTGGTGGTGTCATGTAGAACCCTGAATTCTGATCCGGGTCGGTGGCTAGTCACTCTATCTTGGTTGGGCCGTTGATTTAATATATATCCCAATCATCCACCAATCGCGGCATCACCGTACTTACCGCATTCAATGTAAAGCGTTGAAGTTAAACGGCAGATGTATCCTCAGTTACACAAAGAATATTTGGCTATACACCACCTGGTTGAATCAGAGGGAGGTTCTTGAAAAGTTAGTATCTACGTGAGCTTAATGATTCGAAATTGGCAGGAAAAGAGTTCTCGAAAATAGGGGCCATTGCTAAGGATCTCTGCATTTCCCCTGATAATTTTTCCTTGCTAAATTCGAAAAATCCAAATCAGTATCCTCGAAACCGTTTTCTAAGGGAAAGTTGAATATTCAGTATGAGTTGAAAAATCGATGTCAAAACGTCTAAAGGGTCGGCTGCGCCACTCTAAATCAACTCATGTCGCAGAATCTGTGACAGGAAGCATGCTCTGGCCCTCTTTCAATGGCAATTGCAACTTTTCCATCGCCTCTATCTATTTTGGTTATCCAAGCCACCACACATTTCCAAGACTCATGTGCATTCGGGAAGCATGATGGAAATTCGGAGAAGGCGCACCATTGATATGGAAGTTCCTATTCATTCAGGGTCTTGGTACCCTAGAGATGTTGATATCTTCCGGTGTATCGATGATTTCTTCTCCAATCAGATGGCGGGATAGATAGTTAATCGCCTCGGAAAGACGCAGGATGGTAGGTAGACATGTGGAGTATCTGAATCAAAATTTGATTCTGAAGCTTTTCTTTTGCTGGCTCCAACCATACGTTACACAGATACTTTCATGGATTAATTCATCTCAGACCTTTTGTTTTCTTCTTCTTTTTCGAACCGTTACTCTGGGATCCGATTTTTTGGACCAGATCACAGCTGGCAATTATGTCTAATTCCGCTTTGCACTTGCACATAAATAGTAATCCATCTCTGCATCACAAGAAGTTGAGGAGTGGTTTGAAAAATTGACAGGTAATCAGCAAAAATTGCAGCAAGAGTTCGTTTGCTCTTCTTAATTTTGAGTCTTGAGTTTCGGTCTATTTCTATGCCTATTCGAATTCGGCCTTTTGCAGTGAGTGCCTAGAATCTCTTGATCGAGTACTTAACGTTAAGGCTTTCCTTTGATGACCCATCAAATGTTAAATACACCCTGAAGTCACAGCCCCCTTAAGCACTGTAGCCTACATATAACTTTCTCATTCGAAACAAATTTCTCTTGACTTCCGTCCATCTTGTATCTTACTATCAAACTTCGATATCGAACATCATGCCTCAAGTTTTACCTGGTGATGTAACTGGCTTATACTATATTTTAGTCAGCAACCTCCCATGGTCATGCACATGGCAAATTCTAAAAGACTTCGCACGGAAACATGATTCTGAGGGACATTGCCTTGCAATCGAACATGCGCAGGTATATCCAGGGTCAACTTGTGGGTGGGTGACAGTGCGTGGAAAGGAGGACTTTCTCAAAGCACTCCGTAAGTTCTTCGATTATGAAGAGATAGGACTAACAGCCGCAGAGCATTTACAAGGTGGAACTATGGGAAATCGAGCGTTGTGTGCAGATGGCCGCAATGAAACAAAGCCGATTCAAGTGCGGGATCTTGCTATCCCGTGGACCACCTCAAACTCCTGCGGAAATGTTTCAAGGACAAGGGCACTCTCAATACCGACATCTTCGGTCTCATCAGCGTCTGCAATGCCAATTCAACAGATACCATTCGTTCAAATGGCTCCGTTAACCGAAGGCACATATATCTCTACTTCTACATCAGCCAAATTTAATGATCGAGGCTTGACTCAGGTAGAACTTCCCAAACCCACTGCCATGATATAAGTTAACAAGCTCAGATTCAACAGATACAAAGTATTGAAATGTATCCAAATGTGCCAGTACCGCTCAACTATCCATCTATGTTGTATGCCGGTGATATGGCACCAGATACGCCAGTATACATACAACCTTCTCCACAGTCATTCGCAGCATCTCCTATCTCTTACATGACTCAACGATCTGACAAAATGAAAATTGTAAGAAGCAAAGTCATCATTACCCAGCTTCCTCGAGAGACATCGACCTCTTACCTAAAAACTCACTTGTACAATGTCATAAAATCGAAATATCGCGGCAGTCCATCCACAGAAAACCCTCTTGATGCTCTACACAATATGATTATCGAAAAGCATCCAGATGGGAGGCAAAAGTGCCATACTTTCCTGAATTTCGACACGCATAACATGGCCCAGGATATGGTGGAAATGCTTGACGGTTTGGTATTTTGTGGAAAGGTTCTGCGGGTAAAGCTTGCAAAGGAAGGGGCAGAAACCAGAGAACGGCGGCAAGATATCAAACCCTCCAAAGCGAAACCTATAGCATCTCGGGGGAAGAAAGCGGGGAGACCCAAGGAGATCAGGGGGAGAAAGGTGAAGACAATGGAAGAAAGAGAGAGGGATAGAGTTTTGGCAGTCAGGTCTAGTACTGTAGCTGCAGTAGCTGCAGTAGCAGCGCGAGTCAAGACAGAGACAGATGCAACGGTGAAGTCACCTATGGTGGTGAACGGATCGACTCCGGAAAGTAACTTCAGGTGATTGACCAAACAGATACTTCACGGTCCTCGAGGCTGGTCCCATGAGGAACACTATGCATGGAGACTGTGACAATATTGATGTTTAGAGCAAGCGATGGTGGCTTTTTTTGAGTTTAGATAACCATAAACATATGGTACTGGCGAATTCGGTGGGTGGAATATATTGTGAGCATTTATGTTGACCACTGGTGGTCTTTTGAAAGTTTTGGAATTCATAGCGCTGTATTGTATCTTATGAGTCTATCTCAAGGTGGGCCTAGCGGGCGTCGTCGTTAATGTTCAGAGTGAACAGTAAAGGGTTGAAGTAGCTTACAATAGGATCTTTCTCATGTAACTTTGAAAAGTCTGGTTGTTTGCTACATAGTTCGTCTCCCTAACAATGATATCTTAAACACACAAGATGAGAATGCAAGATATCACAACCTTTTGCGACATTAAATTTCCCATGTTTATTCATCGCTGATCGGATCATAAGTCCAGAGATTCCAATAAGTCTCACCAATCGGAGATCATCGACTATGGCTCTCATCGTCGCTTGTACGATAGAGCGTTCTTCTCGAGAGGAAACCTCCATATAGCGAACATCCAGATTTACTCTCTGGCAGTTTGGGAGCTGTAAGAACATCATTTTTTGAAATGATAAGTATATCTCTGGTAAGTGATACCTGTGTTCCATAGTTGTACTTCTGCATTAGACGTATTCAGACCATGACCACGAAGATATTGCTCGGCTGATAACATTTGGCTCACTCTTACTTACTTGATGTATGTATTTACTTGAAGCAAAATTTTAATTCAAGCTTTTGTGAGGAAACATCGGACGAACTCCGCACTGTGGCACAATCAACATTTCAGTCCGAGATTATGCAAGATGTCCTGTCAGATTATGCAAGTACCCATCTTAAGACCTGCAACAAAACTTCCAGCACAGGCTGGCTGCGCACGTGCAGTATTCTCTGGTGGCGTGCCTCTTTTCCATCATTTCCAATATTCCTTGAACATTGTAATTGTGTTATTGATGTAATAAACTGTGACTGGCACCAAAGATATATAAGAGATGAGGAATAAGGAATGAGGAAGATACAAAAACAATGCTCATCACATGATATCACTCAAAGAAATGACTAAAACATTTGTTGCATATCTTGAGTGACGCTGCTGAATATTTGTTGCATGTCTTGACGATATTGTAGTTTTAGTCGTGCATGAAAAAGAAGCGCTTTACTGTGTTGGTAGTGGCAAGGACTATTTTTAGGGGGCTGGATGAGGAGGAAGAGAGATTAGATTGGCTGGGAGTGGCTGGGATGTAAGAAGCCGAGATTTATGCGACAGAAATGAAAAGATTGTTGAGTCTTTGGGTATTCATACCGGCTACTTCTTTTGAAAACACAGTGCCGTACTGTAATTGACGAAGAGGCGATGAGGTCTGTTCTGCTAACTACCTGTCTCACTGTTAACTACTATCTGCTAATAGCAGCACACTGACACTAAGGTCATCTCCATGCATCGTCACGATTGTGTATAACCTAGTGAGTGCATTGAGTAACTCAAAGTTTGGTTGGCTCAACTACTCGGGTATCTTCTTGTGCAATTAGTTCAAGGCTACCTAGGTATTGTTTTGCTTTGCCAGATTCTTGCAGCATTTGTTGCATATCTCACTTACTTCCTGCAGTATCGACCCAATGAGGCGGGATCAGAATGACTACTCTTGTGCGAGTACTTTTCTGAAGAGGCTAGATTTGTACCTTGTATGTGTGTACGGAGTAGATGTAGACGGACTTAGATGTCGTACGATTGGCGAGCGAATGACATATTCTCAAGAGTACAGTCGAAAGCTGATACACCACAACGAAACGATGATTGTGAAGGATCTTCAAGAGCGCTTTCCGCAATGATGATAATCTGATATCGTGCATACGTAACAGGAGCTTTGGGGTGAAATTTGAAAGGACCTTTCCAACGCCGAGGAATGTTGGAGTGATTGAGTGAAGGGATGAACCGAGTCTCCCTGCGACTATCAGTCCAAGCTTCCAAGTGCCACCCTAAACTCTGAATAACATTCGTACTATACCCAACATAAATACCAGAGTAATACATATTTTCATTAGAAATGTTTGAACTATCTGTGCATATATTGGTTCTTCATATCTTGTCATGGACATTTCAGTATCAATACTTATGCTGTAGTTACAATCCTCAATCCTTGATTGTGATTCACCAACCCCCTCTCATCATTTTTCCATGGTCGCGCAATATGCGCATTTACGTGATGTGGATGTCCTTGAGGCTCGAGATGCCCAAGCCAAGCTCACGCTCCTCCACATACATTCCACCAGACAACCAACCACCATTATTTTGTACTTCGTACTTCGTACATACAAGATGCGTTGACAGTACCATTTGCCAACTACTAGTTTAGGTTTCTTTTACGGCATGTCTCTTGAGATGGTTGTAACTTTAGATTAGACACCAATCTATTACTACTACCGAGGTGTCTATCTGTGTTTTGTATTTGGCGTTGTACCTAGCCACAAATACACAAATCATATCCATCGGGTTGAACCTAAAAACATCTCATGACTTAAAAGTTAACGGCTGTTTCATTACTTTAACCCATTCTTCAAACCAGAAGAGATAAGTTCGTTCATATAACCCCACTCACTACAACCCTACCAAAAGAAATCTAGTCATCTAACCAGGGGGTCGGGTCCTATATCCCGTCCCTTTCTTAAGCTACCAAAGTTGTCGAAACTCGAAGATAAACTTTCAGAATTCTTGTGCACAGCACGAGGGATTATATTCAAAATCTTCATTCCTACTTATCTAGATCTTGCCTGGAGATATTACATGTCAATATCATCGACATTCGTAACACACAAGTCTGACGGAACCATACTTGGATGATCCTTTGAAGGCACATCACTCGACCCTTCATTTCCTCGCATGAAGAAGGAAGGGAGCAAGGTTATTTATTATTCATACTCGGTACCAATAACAGATTGGATATAAACGGCAAGAGCATCCGAGACAAGTTTATGCCGAGAATTTCATTATGCCAAATCTCCAATCTCCTGTCCCTGCAGCACAGGGCAAGATACAGCCCCAAACACATCGACGAACACATT
The DNA here is from genome assembly GCF_014898435.1 of Botrytis sinoallii. Classification (NCBI taxonomy): domain Eukaryota; kingdom Fungi; phylum Ascomycota; class Leotiomycetes; order Helotiales; family Sclerotiniaceae; genus Botrytis; species Botrytis sinoallii. The sequence continues at coordinate 555,105 of NW_024066059.1, forward strand.
CCTTAACCCCAGATACAGCTCGAACGGTCTCAACATTAAAGACAGCATGGGCGGAGACCCAATTTGCAGATGAGGCATCTGGAGAAACAAACCAAAACAAGATCGAAGCACCTGCTCCCTTACCAGCGACTGCGGCCCTCACTGCGAGGAATACTCCATCAACGGCTAATGAAGGAACAACTCCTCCGCGACCAGCTCGAACACACCAACGCTCCCTTTCACAATTACTACCTTCCTGGAGTACGCGTCAGACTTCCCAAGCTACCAACGGATCGGCAGATAATTCACCAACCAAGGAGGATATACCATTCGAATACATGGCGTCGTTGACTGGAGATAAAGGTGGTCGAGCAAGAGTTTCCACAAGGAAAAGCGGTTGGTTTGGGGGATCTTCGGCTCCAGAAGTTACAGGATCGGAACAAGATGAACTGGACTCGAAAAAGGCATCTGCTAGAGAACCTTCGCCAAATCGAAAGCTCGAAAGAAGGGGAACTCTCCCTGTCCTCGATTCCAAATCTACTCCTGCGAAATCAACCGGCGTCTTCGGCTTCTTATCTTCTTCAAAGGCTTCTGCTCAACCAATTCAACTACCTTCAGATCTGGACAACGACGAGTACATCAATCTCGATATCCAATCTTCACTATTTCCATCCGGTCAAATCGACACTTTCTCCCCTGCTGCCTTCAAGAACCTTCGCGTTAATGCCGAGGGCGTCATACAAAAACTCCAGAACGTATATAAACTTCGCACTATCCAATACAATGAAACGAGAGCTGAAAAGGATGCACAAGAAGAAGAATTAGAAGAGGCCGAGACTCGCGCCAAATTCCTTAAACTCCAACTAGAAGATATGGTCAAGAAATTCAATGAACAAGATACCACTATAGAAGAATTAGTTAACCAACTTGCCGAAGAAAAACTGGCTCGTGTGGAAGAGAGAGATCAGTTTAATGCTCAGATCAAAAGGAGGGAAGAAGAGGCGAGGATTGCACAACATCGTGCAAGCTGTTGTTCGACGGCGGGAGAAGAAGATCTAGGCATTCCTCCAGATATAAGAGCTAAATGGAGGAAAAGTACAGGTAGTGCTGACTTGAGCGGCGAAAGTGACGATGACATGGCAAGTGGCGGAGGTGAAAGTGTCTTCTCGAGAAGCCGGAGTCCCACACTTACAGTCTCGACTGTCATGACAACCAAAGATAGTACAAGAGACAGCATCCCTGATGTTCCTTCAACGTTTGGACGTGTTGGAGCTTTGCAAAAGGATGCTCAACTAAACAATAATCCCACGATAGTCGTTCCTGCCAAACCAAAAGCTCAAACTTCAGCTTTCAAAAAAATGCTAGGTATTGGCTCTGGCGAATCAAGTCCTACAAGTGGATGCGCAAATTGTAGTGGTCAGGGAGCATCGATGGCATGGGATACTGTGGGTTTGTTAAGAGCTGAAAATAAGACTCTAAAAGATAGAGTCAACCTAATGGAGGGAGAGATCGAAGGGGCTTTAGACATATGCGGAGGTCTGTTTCCTGTCGGGTCTAGATTATGAGAAGGACAATTGACAAAAACAAACATATATTATCAACTAGCTTGAAAAAAAGCTCGTTTCGACTTGGGCATCACCAGGATGATGAAATCCACAAGAACGACCAAAAAATAAATACACCAATGACGACAATGACCAACCAGCGGACTCAATAGCAGTCTCTATTATACCCCTTCTTGTTCCTGATATTTTTTTCTTTTCTTCTTTTTTTAGTTTGCATGTCTCTCATGCACTCTGCTACCCATTGGATGGCTAGCTTCATAGTGTTGCTTATGACTAGCTGCGCTCTCTCAACCTTTGGACATTTTCTTGGAGCTGAACTTGGATGTGTTTCTTGGCATACAAAATAGCATTTGTTCTGCTCATTATGGCTCACGGCTACGTTGGAGAAATAGCATAGTATAAGGAGTTGTGCGAATTTCTGCGCGGTGTATGATACGTTCTTTAAGCGAGGTCATGAAGGAGGATAATTGAATTTCCCTGTGGCCTCGGTTGGTTTTGATTTTGGGACTATAGGTACAGAATGCATGGCCGCGGATAGCAACATATATCTAGATAGTTGTTGTCAATAGATGAATCGGAAAAGGGATACCTGGAGTTTGGTTGTTTCATCGTGTGTGTGCGTGTATGGTGATGTTTCTTCTGGTGAATAATAACTTTCTTTATGATTTGCTCCAGGAAGATGATCAATCATGGTGGCAATGAAAAGTTCAAGTCAAATTCACTTCAGGCTTTACCGTTTTAAATAGTGGGTTGGTTAGGTTACGTAGGTAGGTATCTACATGACACATGGGATCTGACGACTTGGAGACTCCAGTTATGCAGGTTTAAAGGGTAGGCAGTTAGCGAAAAGGGAACTATCAATACCAGAGATGATAATGACACACATAGTATATAACGTCCTACCATATGCGACGCACAACATATATAAGTTCCCTACAAGTCAATGTGAGATGAGTTCTGTGATGATGCTTTAGAGAATATAACGCTGGCCCTGTTCTGTCATATTAATTGGCTACGTTCTACGATAGCACATTTATTCATATATCATGCAGCCAGCTAGGCATAGCATCCTGTATTTTTCAACTTCATGAAGATTCGCAATGGTACACATAATCACGTCAACACGTAGGATTCTCAGTATGTAATGTATGACCAATATAGTCAATACAGATTTGATCAATTCCGCAAAAATATGCTATCATCCTAAAATAAATAGCCAACGTGCGCAGAAATTCCAGTGATATCAACAGCTATCCATGCCATCATATAAACTATCGTCTTAAAACTATCGTCTAAGATACATTGTAAGCTCAAAAAGATCGTGGTTTTGGGTCCGAGGAGCATTTATTCATCCGATTTCCATCACAATTTTGCGGCAGTTTTACACGCAAATATTATGTCGAGAGAAAGAGCACTAATGAGCTGCAGCACTGACAGCCTTGGCCGTTTCTTTGGTCTCTCGTTCAAGGAGTGCCTCCATGACACCCACTGGACCAGCGGCCTTCATTTCCTTAACAATTTGGTCCACGCCAAGTTGTTGGTCGGTCCAAAGTGGTTCTGGAGCCTCGCTGCCAGCTTCACCTACACCGATAAAACCACCTTCGGCGGCCCATTCGGAAGTGCGTTTGATACCGAGTTCGGTGAATACAGAATCGATGGCGTTGACAAGATGTTCACGATATTCGCGAACATGGCCTGGTGTGGGAGTAATACGAAGGCGCTCTTGACCAACAGGAACGGTAGGATAATTGATAGATTGGACATAAATGCCGTGAACATCAAGAAGCATGTCAGATGCACGTTTGGCAAGCTCCGCATTTCCAACAAGAACGGGAATAATGTGAGAGGGGTTGGGAATGACTGGAATATCGCGCTCGCTGAGCGAGTCTTTGACGGCTCGAGTATGGAGTTGTTGAAGGCGACGATCACCTTGGTATTCCGATTGATATTCTATGGCGGCTTGAGCACCGGCCATGGTTGCGGGTGGAAGAGAGGTGGTAAAAATGAAACCGGCAGCAAGAGATCGGATGGCGTCAACCATCTTATGAGATCCGGCAATATAACCACCAACACACCCGTACGCTTTACCTAGAGTTCCAGTGATGATGTCCACACGGTCCATGATGGTACCTTTTGGACGACCTGCAAGATGAGCTTCATAGTCTAGATGTTCTGCTACACCAGCGCCGTGTGGTCCATACATTCCTACTGCATGGACTTCATCGAGAAAGGTGAGTGCGCCGTACTTCTCGGCTAAATCACAAATTCCCTCAATGGGGCCGATCGAGCCGCACATACTGTACACGGATTCGAATGCAATAATCTTGGGAACTTCACGTGGAAGAGATGCCAACTTGGCCTCTAAATCCTCCAAATCATTGTGCTTGAAGACCAACTTCTTCGCGCCAGAGTGCCTAATGCCCTGAATCATAGAAGCATGGTTCAAAGAATCTGACAAAAATACACAATCGGGCAGCTTGCTACCAAGGGTCGCAAGAGTCGCATCGTTCGCCACATAGCATGAAGTGAAAACAAGCGCAGCATCCTTTGCATGAAGCTTTGCAATTGATGCCTCAAGGCCAACCGCATGTTGATTATGACCTGAGATGTTCCTAGTCCCACCAGCACCAGCACCATATACGTCAAGGGTCTCATGCATCGCCTTCAAGACTTGTGGATTCCGGCCCATGCCAAGGTAGTCGTTGGAGCACCATACCGTCACTTTCTCATTCTTGTCGGCCATATGAGCCCGGGGAAATTCCTTGGCCAACCGGTTGATATTGTTGAAGTAGCGGTATGACTTGTCCTTGTGCTTCTTCTCCAATTCCGCATTATAGAATCCTTCGTAATCGAACTTGGGGGCCTTTGATTGGTCATGGCGAGAAGCTTGAGTGGGTGGGCGCATTTGGTTGATGTGTTGAAATGGTACTATTCATCTTACGTTAGAAGATGACCCGACATGAACAATGGGGGGAGGCTCGGAAAAGAAAACACATACCATTTTCACGACCAAACACGGTATCCTCGACAGCCCTCGCTTCGTGGGATCTGCTAGTGTGAAGTTTTGCCTTTCCTGTGCTCACTTTTCCGGAAAAGGCTCGAATGGCCTTCATAGCAGTCACGCCACCAAATCCAACCTTTCCGGCCTTTGCGGTTTGAACGGCGAGAGCTTTGCCCATGACTGGACATCGACCAGCAATGGTCTGGAGATTGGACATACTTCCCCCACCTGGGGAGGCATGGGGACGAGTAGAGGTCGACAGGGATCGAAGGGTTGCGGGCGAGGTCTTTTGAAGAAATGGGCACATCGCCCGACCTTTGAGAACGGCTTCCATAATTATTTGCTTGTTCGATGAATGGATCGACAATGGATTCGAAGAATTGAATTGGGAGCAGTGACCCTCGTGAAGTTTCCTTTGAAGCAGGAAATACGATGAGCGAAAAGAATATTGGGGGAAGAGTGAATTTATTTGGAAGGGTAAAAAGAGAACAGAGCGGCGGGATGATAGATTATATTATGTACGGCATTGGACTGGACTTTGTATAAAAAACTTACCGAGGGGGGGTGGAAAGTGTAAAGCACAGTAAGAAAGAACCCTGACTAATAAATTAATCCTGTAATACACTTGATTGTCGGTGTAACGGGAATTGGATTAAATCTTTCCCCGATGGATAATTATTTGGAATAAGCAATATATGATTGGTCAATTCAATGAAATCGATGCAGATTTTATGTATTTAATACCTAATTGAGTAATTGGAAGATTATTCCTTTGAGCTAACAATGATTGTTTTATATTTTATAAAATAGGTATGGTATGACTCCGATGCATTCATTCTCTTTGTGGTCCTTGAGGTTGTTCGAGATGGTTCGAAGTTAGCACGTGGGTAGGTATGTATGTATGTATACTTCCTCTGTGTACCTTTGTACCTGTGTTCCTATATTCCTGTGTACCTGTCTATTCTAGCAGATAGATAGATATATCTTGTGCTAGATAATCAAAAGCAAATCTTCTCAATATCTTATCGTGTCTTCCACCCCATAGTGCCACCAGATTTTGTTGTATTTGTATTTCTACATGTCAAAAATTGCAGAAAGGGGTTCGTTTCAACCGCCAGAAAGTAGATAGAAGTGCATATGAAAAAGACGATTGACATCTCAAAACTCTGTATGCATCCAATCCATATAAGGATTGTCTGGTCCCGCAATCGTAAGAACATCAGGTCATACATACCGGTAACCGGAGAGACTTTCATTTTCAAATCCCGAGTTCTGCTCTGGAATCAAATCAATTCTCGGAATCTTCGCAAAGTTTCAAAGATCCCTTGGTATCCTGGTAGTCATAAACTAACGTCAAGGTTATCCACATCCGGCCTTTCCCATCATGTCGTATTCGGACTTGAAAGGAAATAGTGTGAAAATTCTGGAACTCTGTACTCGACTCTTGCCATGCTAAGATCCTACTTGGTTCTAGCCTCAATCGAGTACTTCCCTCGAGCTTCCACCGGAAATTCTAGAAGCCATGCTGAATAATCTTACGGAGTATTGTATCATAGGGCTGCTTCATGGTGGTGCTTGCAAAGGCCAATCAAAATTTAGATAATGTCGTCCTTCGTGAAAGGCGATAATTATATAAAAACAAAAACATTGACGGGTCACAGTCATTCATCATCAATAGTTGTCCTTTCCCGTCAGGCAAAGTGTTTTGGATAGCTTCGAAACTACTCGGGATAGAACTTTACAAGGAAAGCTTACATCCAGCAATGATTACCCAATCCAATACCCACTTACAGATCCCCAAGTTTCTCCACGGAGATAAATTCCCGTGGTGATACATCAATTCTTACCATGACTGTGTACGGAACTACATCAGTCAACACCGTCGGATATGAACATAAGGCAGAATGATGATATCCCGTCTGTTCTAGTGGACAATATACATAACACGCATTGAGTCACACGGTGTATCTACACAGCCTGCATGGCATGCAATCATAGTTGATTACTCTTTTCAAGTGTGAAACATTCGTATATTTAATCGTTCCGCTCTAGCCAAGTCAAAGTGCTTACTGCTGTTGAGCTGATCAAACGCAGGTGGTTAAAATGGCACTTCATCTGTTGATAACTTACTACGAGGGGTGGGAAGAGATCGCTTGACTAATAATCACGAACATTATATCTGCCAGTTCAGATTAAGGTATCATAATTGTATGTGTTGATCAGGATAAAACAATAAAGCGACGTCCGTACTCTGATCCATATACCTAACATGCGCTTGAGTTCCATGTTTACCTACGACTTCGCACAGATAGTACTGCCATCTGCTTGGATGTAGCTGTCGCGGAAGAGGGAAGATGCCTAATTATTGAAGGTATGGAAGTGTTCAAAGTATGGACCATAGTCGTATATTTAGCAAATGAAATTTTATTTCCTTTGCAGGAATGATGGTCAGCGTGAAGTTTTTGATTACATCTCTCGTCTTCTCCTTCTGGAGCTGGGCCGACTGAGTTAGATGGATATGCGTGGCGTAACTTCGAAACAAAGAATTGAGAGTATTTGATAATAGAATCATAGTTTGAATGCCAGAAAACATCAGCTTCCCTCAATCTTCATTTACCGATTGTTAATAATCAAGATCTACTTGAACGAGTAAAGAAATTCATGTTGCAATTCCGCTTACCAACCCCCCTGGTTCCTCGATTGCCATGTCGGTAAAGGCACTCTCTGTTGATTGCACATTATGAATCTAAATATTTACTAACGAATTTGCTGAAGGGTCGTTGATCAGGCCAAATGGCTAGAGGCATGTCACGAAATCCCCGCCATGGAGACAATTCATGTCCGCTCACAAGATGCACACAACAGGACGCTCAGCAACTTCCCCATGACCAAAATTACGAAAGGTTATATTTTTACATCACTCACCAGTCTCATTATACTCTCCTCGCTTTTCCACTGTCGCAAAAATTCACTCTTTACTACTTCATGCTCTCCCTCAGATCGCAAAGCGGACTGTTCAAATTGCTGCATCATTACCGATAATCGCCCATCATCTCTCAGCCATCTTAACTCCTGAGACTTAAAGCTTGCACTTCTGTCTTGTGCGCCAATTGCAAGATGGAAGAAATAAAGAGGGGATCAGATGGTGCTCTGAACGGCTCAGCTCCTTTGAGGCAGAATTGAACCACAGCTTCGAATTACAATAGAAGAGGATGGAGGTTAATGTGATTTTAAGAGGAGAACGCTGCTAAGAAAGGTTAAAGGAGGAAAGCCTAGTCTAGGTTCACCCTCAAAACATGGAAATGATGCTTCATATGTGCAGTACCTATGCGAGACTAGATTGCCACCGATTACATATATTATCGGATGTGATTCCACTTGGAAGACAGTATGACTCTTTGGGTGATTAGAAATACCATAATGGTGCGAGGATATGAGGCAGCGTGAAAATGAGGGATCGAGCATCGCAATTCTTTCAGATTCGGGTTCGAATTTCACAATTATATGGCGCTTAAGTTTGCATAGATGCCGTTATTGTTTGGATTTCCAGAGATAAGTCTGTTTACATGAGACAAAGCTATATTAAATAATTCTTTATAGAATCTTATGAATCGAATTCATCAATCCGTTATATGCAGATTCATCATATGGCCTGTCATAGACTTTCAGACCTGGGAGTCTAAGCGAACGCCACTTCCCCGAGCTTACCCCACATCCCAAGTAATGGACTACGTCAACACTTCGAGCTTCTAGAATTGAAGCGTTCCGCTAGTTTCACGAATATCTAATTTGAATGGCTCTTAAAATGCGGCCTAAATCATATAACAACTCGATGACTGAAAGATTATGTTTGCATGAGATACGGGTAAAGAGTCGTTCGTACGTCATTTGTTCGACTCCTTCACGTTGACATCATTACATACGAGTATGCATAGCTAGTGGTGGCGTTACATGCACTTGGTATACGTAGCTATTGTCCAGAACTTCTATAAAATCACTACTTTCAATGTTCCTTCTCCATTCTTAGACAATCATCTATATCCTGTGCTCACTTCAAGAACCCTCACCCGAACAGTAATCAAAAATTCTCCATCGCCCACACCCACACGTACAGTCATGGCAACCGCAACAGCCCCCGGAGAGAACTTTGAAGTTCGCCAAACCTCTTCGACTGAGGATTGGCACCCCGACCCTTCCAAATCTATCCCTCTGTCTCCCGCTCGTCAAGCACTCATTGACGATATAATTGCTCTGTATAGCTGCGAACCTACTATCGAGCGTGTCAAACGTTACACGCCAGATTGCGTCTATGATGACCAGTTCGTGTATGCCAATGATCGGTACAAGATGGCTGGACAGTGGTTTGCGCTACCAAAGTTGTTCAAGGATAGTAAGAACGAGGGGTATCAGGTTGTAAGAAGTGATGATGAAGTGATTCAATTTAAGAATGAACAGGTATTCAATATTCATTGCTAAACAGCTGTGTTTACGTCTGAACAACTTCTAACATTCGGGTAGTCATGGACCTTTAAAATTATCCCAAAAACTGCCACAATAAACGCACTCGTGACTTTGTCTCTTGATCCTGAAACCGTCCACAGCGATTTCATACGAGTCAAGTATCACAAGGATCAAGCCAATGATAAAGACTACAGCCATGAAGGTGTAGGCTTTTCATTCAAGAAATGGCAGGCAGATCAAGTTGCGAAACACATGAGCAGTGACGAGGTTGCTGTTTTCAAAGAGGATAGTACTGCTGGAAAGGAACCTGTTAGGAAGTATGGCGATGGTAAGGGCGAAGCTCCACTGAAAGATTTGTGATGCCTGGTTAGAAGCACAAGAATAATATTGTAATGTGTCGCACATTCATGTCATCATATGAAGCATCATCTATGCAGAGTTACATGGATGTAAGATTATACATAGCCGTCTTCACTACTGAGGAATTACATCATATCTAACTCGGATACTATTGAAGCAAAAGGTAATTGCGATAACCGTGACTTCTCCTACAGACTATCCAATAGCGTATCGTCAGTGTCTCTGAAGATCATCCAAGGATCTTGCCAGTCTCCTGTCGATCGAGTTTCAGACGTTGTGTCTTCGAAGTTTATTAAGTCTGGCTGCGGCTCAACAAACTTGCCAGTCGTTGATTCAGGTGCAGTATCCCAAGGTAAAAGCCCCATCAAGCTCGTGAACAGGGCAAGGGGCTTTGATGCCCTGCCCAGTTGGCGATAAAAAGTTGTGATCTGATGGAACTTCCTCAAGATATTCTGAAGATGCGAAACTAGGCGGCACTGAGCTATTGCATCCTTCGTTGTTTCCTCGTCGCATTTGATTTTCTTCCATATATCTATCAGTGATTACTTCTGAGAAGCTGAGAATTGGCCATTCAACCTCATTCGAGCGCTCCGGGTTTCTGAGCCATGTGCACCGCGCGTCGTCGTATTTGCTTTGTTTTGGTAACTCGAGGTTTCTCTTGCCTGTTCCGTCCTCTAATCCTCCGTTACCAGATACAACTTTATTTTTTACTTTGACGAGCTGTTGCGGTACCGTGTCTGTAGTTTCATGATGACGGCCAGTTTTCTCAGTTGTTAAGTTTTGCTCGGCTGCGTGACTATGGATAGCATCATGTACGTTTCTCAGTTTGGGAGCGTGGAACCCAGAATGCTGGTGTTTCAACAGCGCAGGAAGATTGGCCCATGATCTATCGCTGTTCTTTATGGAGGCCGACGGATCCAACTTACACCAACCGCAAGTCAATTTGCTTTTATTCCTCATGCCAGCTTCAAATCCATCCACAGTTGCGTCTCTGATGAACATGCCTCGGCTGTCTTTTCCTTCTGTTGGTCGGTACATAGAGGGATCGGCTATCTTGTCCGCGAAAGATATACTTAAAGTCAAACCAGCGCCCTGTAACATTGTACTCGGTGTCCCCAAATCTGACTTCTAGTTAGTGCTCATACACATATGCAGAAGCGAATTAGGACGAACCTATTCCAAACAGCCGGGCGGCTTTTCTCGTCACGGCTTCAATTAGTTGTAGTGATAAAACCTCTTCCTTAGTAAATCTTCTCTGCTCCATACTTCCTTCCTCCCAGGAGAACGTGGAATAATGCTTCAGTTTTAGCATCGGTATTTGCATGGGTGTGTTGTTGCCGTACGCCTGGAAACCCATGGTGAAAAAGAGATGTCTTTGTGAGACAAAGGAAAATTGACGTGATTAAAGGTACGAGGTTGTATCTGATGATGACGAAATGTTGATCCATTTTTACGAATAACAATCAATGATCTCTTCAGATGGTAAGAACGAAAGCTGGGATACAATCACATCTGTATCGTGCCTTCCCGTTGAGGTCTGTTTCCAACCCATCCACTCAGAGAGCGAAACATTCATTTTCACCACACCCCAAAGGTTCCTCTTTCCGGTTAAATTTGGCTTTGGGGGGAGGAAGAGAACATGACAAGTACCTAGATTTCATGAGAGTTTCAAGATTTCCCATTCACCAGCAGAGATACCATTGACTAAATTATTGTACAGTATACACTTGTGCAGCTATAAGGAACTTCTGCCCATTGTCATCCGAACTTGAAGCTGTCATGAAATTGGAATCAGACAAAGACATTCATCCATCAAGAAAGAAGGCGAGGCTGCCAAGCCCGGGCCACGAAGGAGAAAGAAATTTCATCTGCAAGCAGTTGAAAGAAGCCCTTCTGCCAAAGGCCTCCAACATTCACTTGAAATCTTTCACGTTCCATATACGGGAGACTATCCAGTTAAAAGAACAGTAACTGTGGATTGATATTGGTAAACAAAGATTAAGGTGAGACGATTTGCGGACCAACTGGTCAATCTTTTGGTATATCAAAGAGCTGAAAATTCTCTTTTGAGTTGATTAATACTCGTTTTGTCTTTCTGTTCTTTACTCCTCTTCACTTCAGATGAGAACTCGAGAAGATTCCTAAGTTCATATCCTCTGATCGATATCAAGTGAACTATCATTAGATTATTACACTATATTGTTGTGTTTTCCTGCGAGATCCAATGCCCTTTCTCCCGAAATGTCTGTGACATCAACCAAATCCAGATCTTTCCATTCTTACTCTTCTCAGTAGGCACGGAGCAGCACAATGTTACTCAGCTAGAACCAGGCTAAGTGAAAGTTGCAATTTGATCGACAAACTCCCCTACAATTATATCAGAACAAAGAGATCACTTCCTACGAAGAAATATGTACCATAGTTTCACCTGATATGCAGATACCAAGAATTGAATCTTACGAATTGCAATATTCACTTGGGCAACGTGCGGTTGTGACCATGAGAGTTCCGATTTTCCTGATTTTATAAACCCTTCTTCGTTCAGCTTCTAGTGAGTCTGGAATTTTGAAAATTAATAGCTACCAGAACTTTTCCATTGTCAACAACAATTTATAATCAACTTATTCTTAGTAAGGGCGAAATTTTCAATACTTGGTTTTACTTTGAGACGGCCAGTAATAACTCAGACAGTATGCCGGGTATTGTGGAAGATCATGAACATGGATCCTATCGAACAATTCCTACTACAGCAGGTCAAAGAAAGATACTCCTGGAAGAGCAAGTAATTTTTTCTTGACCTTTCTACTTGATTCTAACCCTAACAGGTACTTCTCGTTCACCTGTCACCATATCTACTGAAAGTATTTTGCTACAGCAAGTTAGAGAAAAGTACTCTTACAAAGGTACTTAAATGCCCCTCTGCAACCGCTTTTGATGCGGAGCTAACTAATTTTTGGATAGAACTCCCACAGATATTCACTATGGCCCCTGTATCTCCATTACAGACATCGCTCAGCCCAAGAATACCTTCGACAGCCTTTGCTGCCACCTTTAATCTCACCTTTACCACTTCATCGGATAGGAAACTATCAAGACTTTCTTCGGCTGAAAATCAACTCAAGGACATGCTTGTCAACTATAAGCTCGAACAACAGGGTTTTCCTCAGTATTCAAGATTCCCCCTCGAGATTCAGCGAAAGATCTGGATACGTACACTCCCTGATCCAAGGGTTATCCCCATTTCATATGACGATATCACCCATGTTTGCCAGAGTACCAGTTCAGTTCCAATAGCCTTGCACATTTGTAGTACCTCTAGAATTGAGGCACTGAGATTCTATTCGTTATCTTTCGGTACCACGAACGGAAACGGCCGTATCTACTTCAGATTCGGTTTTGATATACCTCTCTTATTGACCAATATCTTCGATAGGACCCAACCTACTAAGCTGCCAGCTGAAAGGTTTGAAAGCTTCATCAATAGTACTCGGAACCTTGAAAGGCTTGATGCAATTGCTATGATACCCGGACTGATCAAATCGATTTTTGGCCCTCATCCGAGACCATGCCCATATCTCTGCAACACAGTCGTCGAGAAGATGCCAAATTTGACGCATCTGTTATCTGCAAATTGTACTAGGGAAACAGATGAGCTACCTATTGGTATGTCTGGATACCTTGCGGGTTATAGGACCATTGGCACCAAAGTATGCAGTGATCTATCCTTATCCATGAAGGCTTATGCACTGAATGAAGACGCTCAACGCCGGACCGACAACTTCAAGAAGTTCTGGAATGTTTATTGGTGCCAGACTTATCTAGAGCTGCATGGCCTACCTTTAGTATTGGTGCAGGAGAAGAACCTAGAAGTTGGTGAGGTCAGGCGATTTTCTCGCATAGGGGATGAATGGGGACAGTCCCCGTGGATTCGATCTGTGCTAGGCTATTCCCGTCCAGAAGAGATTTAATTTGGAAGAGTGTGCCTTGTTTTTGTTGCGGGTTGGTAACATTTAACAACTACATACCATTTTTGAGTTTTAGTTTGAGATAGATTGTTTGATCAATGGGTGAACTTATTCATTGACGGGGCTCGCGGGGGAATACATCATTAGCTGGGGGGCGGAGGAGGAGGGGGGTCGCATGCGAGAGGCAGTGGTTATTTTTATAGTTACCGGATGATCTCAAAAAAGAATATCACAATTATCTAAAACATGCGTGTGATAGTAAACTCCCAAATTGAGGCTTCCATGTTAATACCTAATCAAAGGTCAGAAAGCCCAACGGAAAGTGAGTGCATTGAAGGCAAATCTAGACTGTATCGCTAACAACATCTGAATGAAAAAAATAACAGCCAAGGAGAAAGTAATGAGATAACTAGGTCTTCAAGTAGACTTATTCGGTGATATTGAAGATTTCTTGGCTTCTTCTCTGGGTCTGCAAGATTATTTGCTTCATTGATTGATCATTTTGATGGTGTGTAAAGCTCACTGAAAGTTCACATTCGCAGCGCCCGTGACCTTTTTCAAGTAAGATCTGAGATATCTGCTCCTTTAGAGCAAGCTGGGTGTCCTTTCGGAAAGGACAACTCGAGATCAGGTTGTTGACACTTCAGTGATTGTGCGTTGCGTCGCGTATCCTTGAAGACAGATACATGTGCGCAGGATAGATCACATTTGAATCGGATACTCAATTAAGATAAGAGATAAAACGGTATTTTCTGCCATTTTTGCAAAATCACTAATATTGCTTTTGTCGATGTGGCGTTTCCTTTTCGGCTTTAGGGGACCTGTCCGGGAACCTTCTTCTCATCATCCCCTTTAAAGTGGAAGTACAATTAGCGAGTACCAACTTTCTAATATTTTTATCTTTATGATGCAAGCAACCATCTCTGGTTTCTCAAATCTGCAAACTTGACACTTTCGTAATCGATCTTTTCCGTCCCGCTTGGAATGCTCACGTGCTGTCATCTGCGAGATCAACACAAACTTGTGCTTCAGTTAACGTATAGCTGAATTTTGATTGGTGTATATCCGTTTAAATAAACGAGTACTGCTAGATGTTATATACTAGTTGAATCTTTACAAGTATTGAAGCGACAATGCGGGCCATTCGTGGGGCAAGCGCTTCACAATGAAACATTATGAAATTATTTTAATAATCAAGGACAGCTTTGCATATCGTACAGTCACATGCTTATTCACTTGAGTTAAAGTGTTTGCGATGAGAATCTCTCGAAGGTGCACATCATCACCGTGGTAATTGATTCAGGTGCTTAGCGAATACCAGATGTACCTGTTAAAAGTCTCTCGGTGTGACTCATGAAGTTGCACGTGATGATCTTACCTCCAACTAAACTGGACTATTAGAATATGTGATAATTTCTTTTTCAAAGGTTTACAAAATTACCACAAGGACTGGATAAAGAGGCAAAATATCTCATTCAAACAACAAGTATGGCCGAATTTCAGGATGCCGTTACCAAACTGGTACAAGAATCACTGGCAGCGACACCATATGCCTGCAAAAGTCTTATACCACTTTCCGGGGGTAGTTCAAATTATCTTTACCATGGAACTTTAATGAAAACTCTTCCTGATGGTACCACTGTTGTGATAATTAAGCACACTGAGCCTCATTTGTTTTCCAACAAAAATTTCAAACTAACTACTACCCGAACTGTCAGTTGTTTTTATCTCCTATTCTATAATCCAGTCAAACAAGCAATGATTTTTTTCCTTTCGCTTCTATTACGATATCTATAGACTTCTAATCCGATAACAATTCTATGAATCTCAAATTCTCAGATACCTCACAGCTTTCCCGGATCAGTCCGTTTCTTACAATAATATCACAATTTCTACCCCCAAACTCCTCTATTATGACGCTGGCACCAATACACAGGTCCACAACCATCACCCCTCTCCAACTTGCACAAACCTCAAGTCTTATGTTCTGAAATATCACGCTGCCATAACTCCCTCAATCGCCTCCGTCATCGGCTGCTCGCTTGGAAACTGGCTTAAGAAATTCCATAGCTGGGCCAACTCTCCAGCACAGAGTGAAGTGCGAGAAGTTATGGAGGGGAACCATGCTATGAGGACTCTGAAGCTGGCGATTAATTACACGAATCTAGTTACGATGATTCATAGCTTCCCAAAAATTCTAGGAGGGAGTAGAGATGTGTTTGAAAATGTGGAGAAGGAAATGCTCGCATGGATAAACGGGGGTGGAGAGGGGACCAGGGAGCTAATTCACGGGGATTTCTGGTGTGGAAAGTAAGTTTCTTCAGTCATGGTTCGCAGTCAAGGTTGTTAATGTGATGGTCACGTTAATGCTCATACTATGCCAATTTTATCATAAGATTGAAGGGTACCATTAATTACCCGGAGTGTGTGGACGTATTTCATGAGCCACCAGTCACTGATTATCAATATAGTGTTCTTTTACCAGACACACTCCTGTCCTCCAGCATACCAGCAGCCATCTTCATAACTGACCACGAACTATCGCATCTCTCGACCCCGATCTTTGACCTAGCTCAGATGTGCGCGGAACTGTTCATGCTCACATTTTTCAAATCCATTCCGGCAGGCAAAGAAATTCTTACTGCATTCATAGAAGGCTATGGATCAATCGAAGAGGATAAGCGATGGAGGATGTTGATCTACATTGGATGTCACTTAACATGCTGGGGATCCAGGACTGCGGGTTGGGGAACATTAGAACAAGTAGAGGCGTGTGTGAAGCTCGGTCGAGATTTAGTAATTAACGGCTGGGAGAAAAATAGAGAGTGGTGTACGAGGGAGGGGTGGGCATTTTTAATTGAAGATTACGATTCATAACGAATCTCAATTGTGAACTATAGTAAGAGGTAAAAATTTCTTGCTACTTGAACTGATAGTAAAAATTAGTCAGTGTATGAATTCCTTGAGTATAAATTACTGGAGGTTAACCTTCTTAATAATCTTACTGTCTGTGAATATATTGATACTATAGTAATGTGAAAGAGAAAGATTCGATTAATAGAGATCTGATTTAAGGGATCTATTTAGCTTAATAAGAGTCTTTTGATTATTATCGATTTCAAATCAATTAAATTGAATAATATAAAATATCGTATAGTTGTAACTCACTTGAATCTATATTTACATGATTATAAAGAAAAGATGATTTATATACAATTAAATAATTATAAATAATAGGAAACTCGACTTTAATAAACGTTAATTTAATTATTAGTTGATTGCTTCTTAGATTTTATGATTTATAATAATATTTATTGTCTTCAATTATAAGAGATCTAAGGGTATATAAGTATCTCATTGGGATATTATAATAAATACCTTGAGGGAATAAGTAGAAAGAGAAAACGATATCTCGATAGTATCTTTATACTATATAATATTCAATTGAGATATAGTGTTTGAATTATACTTCTGATTGGATATAGTATATATATTTTTGATAGGGTGAGGGTATAATTAAAGTATTGTTTGTTAGTTTTTATAATTAATCTTTATAAGGCTTTAAATTTAAATCTTTTTTAAAAAAAGAAATCTAATAGATTTATACTATATAGCTTTAATAATCTTTGAAGTTGATTTAAAAACAAAAAAAAGGTAATCATTTTTAAAAAAAGAAACGAAGATTTAAAAATCTATTGATTATTAATTAATTTTTATATGATATTATTATTTTTAATATTGGAGTTTTTTATCAATATAATAAATTATATAAATTCGAAATTATTATATAAAGATATTTTGTAAATATGTAGAGTTCTGAAACCTACCTACCAGCACCCCTATGACAAATGTAATAAAATCCCTGCAAAATTTATATTTTTCTATATAAACTAAAACACTATATAATTAATTCAATTACTGATATTAAATTACAAAAATCTTTTAATAAATAATATAAATCATTCTTTATATATAAAAATTTCTAATTTATTTTTGAATATTTTTATTGAAAAGTTGTATAAACTTTTAATTGAAAAAGTTTAGAATTTTTAACTTGTAACGCTTTCTCATACAAAATAAGCAAAGTTTTCGCAATTTTTCTAATTTTCAACTTAACCTTTCAAAAATACTATTATAAAAATATTTAAAAATAAATGATATATTTTTTGGAATAATTTAAGTAATTCTAAATCTTTTTATAATAACGTAACGTATAGGGAACTCGGATATATAGGGAACTCGAACACTTTTAACCCATCATCAACTTAAAATCATAATAACTTTTATTATATATATCCAATTATTTTTTATATTTACTCAAATTAAAAAAAAGCTTTAAAAAGTTATAATTTCATTTCAATTAAAAGAATTTAAATCAATTAAAAAGACTATAAAATATTTTGAAATTTCTAAATCTATTTTAACTAATAAATTGGCTAGAAAAAAAATACATTTTCAAATTTACAAAATAGCTCAAATTCTTTCAAATATAAAAGAAATACTTTTATACAATAGATTTCACGATTTATTATTACTAAATTCCTTACTATATCTATATTGATGAAGGAAATGATTAACGAAATTCGTTTTCGATATATTCGGATTGTATTATCTCAAAATCCTATTTTAATAGAAATTCCATTTATAAGCCACAAATAGATTCTATAGATTCTAAAATAAATATTTAGAACTTAAAATATACTATTTATATTAATTAGAGTTTAATTAGGTTAAAAAAGTAATTCCAAAGAATATTCAGGTTTGATTGATATATTTCATATATATTTTATTGAAATGAAAGTATAAATTAGATAATATATATAATATAAATAAAATCGGATTTGACATTAGAAGTATTTAAAGTATTTGTATAATAGTTGATTTTATTTAGAAATCGAATTGGAAATTATAGTTAATAAGTAAGAATGAATAATTGTATTTGAATATATCAATGTAATTAGAAATGCTCTATTATCTATAATTATTTTTAAGGCTTAGAATACAAATTCTATATAGATTTCAAAGGATATATTTCAAAACTGATAGTTCTTTATGATATAAATAAATGAATCTCAAATAGCTATAGATTAAAATAATTAAAAAGGGTTTTTAAATCAGAATCCAAAAAAGTATTAGATAACTAACCTCGATTTTTGATTATAGATAATTATTCAAATTATATTACAGATAGTTTTATTGCTTTTTATATAGATAATAATATCAATTTATTTATATTACTTTCTTATTACTTTTATTTATTTCAGTTATTTGATATTATAATATATAAACTAATGAAATAATATTATACTTTAAAGATTGATTGATATTCTTGAATTAAGGGATACGATGACTCTCACCTGTACGTGGTGTATCCTACGAACCTTCGATCGTGCGATCGGAGAGCTAAGTAGAGTTAGCTGGAGCCGGGTGGTGGTTGTACACTAATCGGAGGCTGTATTGGGAGCGAAGGTACGTGTAGTTGATCATTAGAGGGTGATTGCGAAGATGCTTGGAATAGAGGATTACTAGTAAAACGGAGATGAAAACTATTCGATAGTAGAAGGGAGATAAAAGCGAGATTGATGTGGAACCATGCCTTTACGAATCTGTGTAGGGAGCAGAGCTAGAGTATATCGTGGTAGAGTATTTGCAAAACAGAACTAATCTTTGAAATAGCGGATAATGAAGCTTTTATAATATAGTTGAGTCTGACTAAAGCCTGTATTGGGAGCAGGGCCGATATTCTTAACTTGACAAACGAAAATCGACAGAACACCTCTAAGGCATTAGCGTGCAGAGTTTTCATAACCCAACAATATATACGATCTGCGGGTATACTGGATCGGATATTTACAAATAGTAAGGGGAGTAGTAGGAAGTATACAAAGGCTAGAACAGTATCTACTGGGGCTGGCGGGAGTATATATAGAGTAGGAGGAGGGACGTTTTTAGCACTTTATCTCCAAGTACATAAAAGCGGTATAGTGGCGGAGGAGCTCTGGTATAGGAAAAACGCTTTTAACAAGCCACACTCGATAGTGCTCGATCGGTATTACAGCAATAGAGGATCTCAGGCAAAGGCTAATCCTATAATATATATATGCAATGCGCTCCTAGCACTCTACTTTCAATTACAAACTATACATTGGGAGAATGGATTTTACAAGCAAAGCTTTAATTAATGGGTTGGAAACACTATAGAAAGACTGCCTGGCTAGGGGTCTGAAATAGCAAGCCTGCGAGACATAGTCGGCCTTGTTGTACAGGAGAGATCCGGTAAGGTAATGCGAAACGGTTATTAGTCGCGAGATGTAGTATATAATAACAGTGACAGCGATACTATTTATATAGTTCGAGAGGACGGATGCGTATATCGGTTTATAATCGGATACTATAAGGCAGAGAGCATAATGGAGATATCAGATAGGCTTAAAGAGCAAACAGGAATGGAGGTATAAAGGAATGGTTTTGGTTCTAGTTGGAACTTTTGAAGATAATTATATAATAGGTGGTTTAATGTAGTTAGAAGATTCTATAGAAGCTTAGTATTAGTGGCTTTATCACAAGTGAGCTGGGAAAGCGTTTGTAGGTGTAGCGAACCTACTTTGTATTATAATATATTCTAGAAAGTAGTTATAATATAATTCATTTCTGCCCAGACACGATCATCCGAGAAGAGATCAAGGCGCAGGCAGGAGAGGAACTAATGCAATACAGAGTCTCTAAGTACAGGGTGAACCCTTTCACAGGGAGGGCCAACTGGATTGTTAGTTTCAAGAAGATAGTAAAACCATTCTGGCTATTTAATGTCAGTGAATACTCGAAGCCCCTTGACAGGTCGCGACGCCCTCAACTATAACAGTACTCCAACGGGTGCCAGCTATACTGTAACCTGTATATATGTTATCGCTTAGCTTGCTATTCTAGGTATAATAAATTGATTATTAAATATACTAATAGAAAGATCTATGAATAATATTAAAACAATATTCAATGTACAGAATACCTAGAACCCTTCCGATCCGCATACAGCAATTGCTTAGTAATATTACAATCAATCAATAAAAAACTGATCAGATTTATTCATTAACAAATGAGAGAAGTTAGAATTATTAATCAAAGAGAGATTCAGAAAATATGCAAGAGAAAGGCATCTGCTCTAATACCAGCTAAACAACCTTAAATGATTATTCTCAGACCCCTTGTACCGGGGGCCTGCATTATTGTCTATAAGAACGAATAGC
This sequence comes from Botrytis sinoallii, assembly GCF_014898435.1. Lineage (NCBI taxonomy): Eukaryota > Fungi > Ascomycota > Leotiomycetes > Helotiales > Sclerotiniaceae > Botrytis > Botrytis sinoallii. The sequence continues at coordinate 575,680 of NW_024066059.1, forward strand.
AATTAGTAAATCGATTATCCAAACGGATCTGATCAGGGGAGGGCCTCTTCAATAGTCCGATTTATATTCCAGACTGTAATCCTCTGTGTTGTGCTAATAAAGGGGTAAACTATAATGTAGCAGTTATAATTGAAAAAGCCTTCTCACCTTCCGACTCTAAAATGAGTGAGGGGAGTGAATCAAATGTTGACAAAACCGTTACTACTCTTGTATGAGTCATACAACCAATGCGAACTCAATAGAGGGAAGGGGGCTCACGATTGTGTAGGCAAATGTGGGATGTGGACACTTTAATTATATTACTTTCCTATAGATCGCTGGAGAGGCTAATATGGATATCATCTGTATTCAAGAACCCCAACTGTATGATAACTCAGCAACCCAAAATCATGCTGTATATAACCGATACCAGTCGATCGATACTTGGGGAGCGGTTGATAGCCCTGAGTATAGGTTATGAGTGATCACTTATATATGAAAAGGAGGTAATTTGAAGGTCAGACAAATGAGGCAGACCGGAAGCAGGGATCTATTTTGGATTAATGTTAACAAGTACTCGATCCTTAATACCTATTGAGCCCTACTCGATCTACTAATAATAGAATACATACTTAGATTAAAGATCGCCTTAGGGACTGGTACGGTTATCGGAGGTGACTTCAATGCTAAGTATGATCTATAGGAATCTGGAGTAGCAATTGCTAATCAAGATGATACACTTGTACAATAAGCTATCGAATAGGGAATAAAGTATATCGAGACTTCTGGTGCCCCTATATATACAAGGGGACACGTTCTGGATCTGACCTTTTCCAATCTGACTATCGCTACAATAGTAATCGATGACGATCTGTATAATAGTTTCAATCATATTACTCAAGTCATTACCATTTCGGATAAAGGAATCTCTAAATACGAACAAGTGCATATCTGGATATACAATTCAGATTTACTCTGTCTGACAGGTATAATAGCCAACTGCTTAGCGAACCTCCAGAACCCGGACCTCCGATCTACCTATGATATCGATAGACTGATCGCCAGACTCACAAGTGCATTAAATGCTTCTATAATAGCTATAAGGCAGAAAGGCTACAAACCCTACCGATTATCCTTGTGGTAAATTGACGAATATAAGAAGGCATACCGAATATACATATAAGCCAGGAGAACTGGAACTGCTAATAAAATGGCAATTGCCCAGCAGGATTTACAAAGAGTCGTACGAGCATCGAAACGAGTCTATTGGACTAAGCGCTTGGACGATATACAGGACGATCAGGAACTATACAAAGTTATGAACTGGTACAAGCTGATCCCAAAAGTAGGCCTCAAGGCCTCTCCTCTGGTAATCGAAGGCTAGGAGATCATTAATATTAGGGAAAAAGCCGAAGCACTCTTTACAACAATACTCGATCGCTTCAAAGCATTGGATAATCTATAGCACAACCCTTTACAGGAATAGGGCTGTCAGATAACCTTATCATGAAAAAGAATGATTATTGTGAAGGAAATGGAAAAATATATAATAAGAATTAGGAGTATGTTACCCGGAGTTGATCGGACAATCGTTTGTCTCCTTAAGACATGCTGACCTAGTATAAAGAATATAATATATGAGATTTTCGTGGTCTGCTTTAGGCTTAGCTATTACCCTAATAAATGGAAACTCGCTGAAGTAGTCATGCTGCCTAAGGTTGGTAAGAAGGATAGGATATCCCTAAGATTGTGGAGGCCGATTGTGTTGATATTATATATTAGAAAAGAATTAGAAAGGTATATCGCTAGTCAAATTACATGAACGGCCATGAGATACAATATTATCAGCCTTCAGCATTACGGAGTGCTGCCGAAAAGAGCCGGTATTGATCTCACAGCTGCCTTCACTCATAATGCTGAGCTTGCTTTAGCAGCTGGCAAAGTGGTTATACTAGTAACAATGAATGTACAAGGCATCTATGATATACTTCTTAAAAGACAGTTCCTATAATATATAAAAAAGCAGGATTGGCTTATAGCACTCTTACAACTTGTTGATTCATTCCTAACTAAAAGATATATACATATAAGGCTTGAGGGGATCACAACACAGGATTTCCCGATCACATATAGTACCCCCCAGGGATTGCTATTCTCCCCTATTCTATATACCCTCTATCTTATTGAGCTTCTCAATCAAGATAGAACACAGTGTTTCGAATATACTGACAATATAGCTATATATCACACATCTAAGAACCTATCCACAAATACATATATGCTCCGCCAAACCATTCAACGCATTCTACAATAGAAAAATCAGAATAAGGTTTTTTTCGCTCCAGAAAAGTTTGAGCTACTTCATATATCGAGGAAGTATGAAATTGCAAATCCGACTATAAAAATAAGTCGGGACCTAATCATCACACCAACCCCTTTAGGACTTACCAATAGAGTACAACTGACCTTATGCTAACTTGACATCTTTTTTAATCGGCGTCTAATATTCCTATAGTATGTCAAAACGCATATTGCGAAAACTATATGTGTTGCATTCCATATTCGATCAATAGTTCATATAGCTTATGGACTATCTGTAGCCTACTTGTGAAAAGCGATCATTACCTGTGTACTCCCTGTTGCCCTCTTTAGCTCCGAAGTATAGTTCAATAGGCTATACAAATAATGCCCAAATACAGGCTATGTTCTGATCAGCATCAGGATCAAGAAACATATTGATTTAGTTAGCAAGACGATTCATAATGTGGTATGGGAAGCTTTACCTATCTACAAGATGACCTCGACAACCGTATTTTTTGTAAAAGCTGGTCTCCCAGTTGGAATTGTTGTACTAGAGCAAGCCAGATTGAGGTTCGCGTTTCGGCTTCAGACAGTGAATATACAACACCTACTTGTAAACCAATTGAAGCTGTACATCAGGAAAAGAGGACAAGGCACAGGTACTCTGAAAGATTCCAATATAAAACTGTAAAGAATGGAACAGGCGATTCCTGCCACCAAGCGTCCCAAACTCTTACAGCCTCACTTCTCTTCCAAGTACTATACCAATTCAACAAATAGTATAAACAAAGAGAATACTGCAAAAGTATTTAAGGAATAATGGGACTTAATCCCTCAAGAAGACTACTCTATGTTTTCAAACAGATCTGAACAATACGACAAACACAGTCACCGCATGGGGTACGGCTTTGCAATCTATTGCGGTAAACAACAAATCGATACTGGCTACAGCCATATACGCGAATAATCGCATGTTTTTGATACTGAGGCGATCAGCATGTAGCGGGGACTAGAATGCCTCCTGAATATCATTGATTGCCCCTACCAGAAACGAATATGGTTATATATTGATAACACCTTAGTAATTTGGGGAATGTGAGGAAGCGCTGCTGCCTCCTTTCAATGGGTATACCACAAGTACTATTAAACAATGTAATATTATAATATTGTAATTAAATAGTCCCCTAGGCATACTGAGATTAAGAGCAACAAGGCAGCCGATTGCCTCGCTGATCAGGGTATGGCTGAGCCGCTTGACCCTGGTCTATCCTGCCTCCCTATAGTCAGTAGCTCCTGCTTTGTTCTATATACCAAATGTTGGTGCTCCGAGAGTAGATGGTGAAAGGAAAAAAGGAATCTGATTTTGAAATGTACAATACATAGAAATTGATATATAATATCTCAAAACCAGAAAGCCTCAAGCTCCTTTGCGGGGTACTATACAGACTCATAGCGATACAGACTGGATACAGTGATTTTACAGTCTATCATATCAGATTCAATTACAAAAATAGTATAAATATCTATATATACAGGATTGAAAAAAGCCCACTGCATTTCTTTCAATATTCAATTAATAATCAGACACACAATAACTGGCTGTTTACACCAAATCGACTTCGATCCAAATAGAATGCAATAGCATATATCAACCACATCCTGCAAACACAATATAGCTTTACTAACCTTCTCGCTAGATCCAGATTCTATATTAAAATATACTCAAACTACACAAAACTACACGAATTCCAACTTGCTCCAATACCCCGAGGATGAGCTCTCCACCCTAATCAACCTAAGACCCGCACTAAATAGCTATAAGCGTTCCAAGCACTCTCTCGATTGATAGCGATCGACCTGATTATTCGCTGATACCCGGATAGTATACAAAACAAGGCCCTTTGAAACAGGACCACAAACCCTTAGACAGAACAGCCGCAGGATTGCCATAAGCGGTACTGAGCGGGGGAATATCAGAGGCAACAAGCCCCTGATTAGCTAACATTACACTACTATGAGCGGCTGGAACGCTAGCGGCCTGTAGGCCCGCTCCTTAGTACGTCTAGAATACCCCTTGGGAGGTCAGATATTAGATGTTAATTACTATAAATAAATAAATAAATAAATAAATAAAATATTTCTTGAATTAATATAAAACAAATCCAAAGAGCTAATAAATAGAACTCTTTTAAAATATTAAAAAAAAAGTATTGAATTCTTTTTAATATTAAAGTTAATTGGAAAGGAACTGGTTTAATACTTTTGCTTTATAAAAAATATTTGATTTATTATTATTAATTTCCTTTTAATAATCTTTTATTTTATAAATAAGAATTCCTAATTAAAATCTAGACTTATTTATATTAGAAATTCTCTTTCAAATAAATAGAATTAAAGTAAACAAATCAGATCTTTAATATAATTTTAACAAATAATAATTCTTTTACATTATTAATTATTAATATATTAAGAAAATGATTAGGCTTGTAAAATCTCAAAATACTAAAATAAACTTTATTTCGAAATAGTTTTTTAATATTCAAAAAGATAATTAAAATTCGAAAAAAGAAACTAAAAACAAAAAAATCAAATTATAAGATCAATTGTTTTTAATATTAAAAAAGTATTGAAAATGATATATAAAACAAAGAAAAAACCAAAGAAGAAAAGCTATAAGAATAGTTATATAAATATTAATTAAAAATCAAAAGAAAAGATTGAAAAAGAAGAGTTAGAGAATAGTTTAAGTGATTTGAAATTGGAATTGAAGGATTGTGTGGCTTGTAGAACAAGATTATATATAGAATAATTGAAAAAGTATTCGAGTTCCCCATATGTCCGAGTTCCCTATATGTTATATTACTATATTCAATTTTATTTTATATGATTATAAACAAACTAGAGTATAAAAAGCTGAATAATTATATATTTTAACCGGAAAAGTATTACATATACAGTGAGTAGGTTCCAGAACTCTTAGTTTTTAGAATTCAAACAATTTAAATTATAAGTATTCATTTCTGAAATAGTATTATAATCGAACTTCAGGAGTAAGAAACTATTATCAATCAAAATATGATTTTTTTCTTGCTTTTTTATTTAAAATTATACAATTTATTATGTGATATTATATTAGAGCTTTGAAAATATTCTTATATTATATGATAAATTTAGTATCAAATTTAATATAATCTTATTGAAAGCTTTTTTTTCTTAAGCCTTTAATTGGATATATTATTAATACTATATAAAGGTTTAAGAATCATATTAGTATCTTTTAGAAATGTGAATAACTATCTTCCTAGAGTATGAGAAAAAGGCGCTCAAAGTAGTTTGTGTACTGAGTAAGAATATTAATAACTTTGTAAATAATATTGAAAATAAGAAAAACAATATATATATTATATATAATAGTTCAATTAATATAATTTCAATTAATGTAAGGATATTATATTGAAATATTCCCTTTATTTCGAAATAGAAATTTGTTTTGAGTTTATAAAATTTATTAATTCGATCAAAAAGCTTCTGTTTATATATCAATATTTGATATTACAACTATTCATTCTTTTTTTACTTTTTTATTTTATTAAATAATAAATTAAAATATTTAAATAGTAAAATAATTTATAAAATTAAGAAATTGTATATACAAATATTAAAAAAATAAAAAGGCTTTTGAGATTTTAAGTATTTTTATAATATCCTATAACTACAAATAGATTTATTTTATTAGAAATTTGTATCTATATAATTCTATATTTTGAATTCAAAATTAAAATCTATTAGAAATATATAATAGATTTTCTAAATATTTTTATATTTGTTTTTCATCAAAAGATAGATTTTTAGAATTTTATATAAGATTTTATAAGAGTTCTAGAACCTACTCATCGCACCTCATATAGTTTTTATAACAAAATCCCCGCAAAAATGATGTTTTCCTATACAAATTAAAAGAATTAATAGCTTTTCAATTCAGGAGATTTGATTTCTGAAAGTTTAATGATATATATTCAATATTATATATTACTTAAAAAATAGACAGTTTATATTATTGTTTTTGTTAAGAAATCAAAGAGTTTTAAATTGAAAAAATGATTTTTTCTAATTGTAACGCTTTTCCCATACAAATAAGCGAAATTTGAAATTTTATTTTTATACTCTGACAACTTGATTAATAAATTGAAGGAAAATAAACTATCTCTTTTTCTTATAATTCAAATAATTTCTATAATTTTATTAATTCTTTTTAGTATTTTCTATGGAATATAGTATTAAAAAGGGAGTTGAAAAGTTGCATAATCGAAGGTTTTAGTGGGGAAACTCGGTATATGTATAGTAAGTAGATTCCAGAACCCTTTATTATATCTTTTAGAATAAGTAATGTTATAAAGAGTAAGAGTTTAATTATTAAATTTGAATTTTATATATTAATATGTTTCTTTTTAGATAAATTTGTTATTAGATTATATTCAATAAGTAAAATTTTTAATATAAAGAATTTTAGATCGAATTTCAATTAATAAATGTATAATATGATTTAGTGGTCGATTAAGCTTTATTGTTATTAGTAAAATAAATATATTTTTATAGGATTAAAGATATAGGTAGTGGTAATCGAGGTTTTTTAATAATATAGAATTAATATTAAACCGGTCAAAAGAGTAGTTTTATAGGTATAATAATATTTTTATTTTCAGGAATAATATAATGAGAAAAATATAACGTGGTTTATCATCATGTGGGCCATATCATCATATGGGCCACTTTCACCTCAATTATTATCTCTTCACTTTAACATGCGATTTATTAATAATCCATTATGGAAATGATTAATAAAGAAACACGAATTATTCTGGCTATTTAAGCTATTTAAAAAAACAAAAAATTAAGTATTCGAAAAGCTGTTAAGCTATATAATATTCTGTATATAACAATTCAATATAAAATAAATGATTTAATCCCTTGTATAGAATATCGATATAAAATCTATAAGATTATAGAATTGAAAGAGAAAATGATTATTCAATATATAATTAATATGAATAATAAAGGATTTCCGCCTAAACTCAAAAGTATAAAAGATATAGCAAATCATATTCTTAAATCGAAAAGTATAAAGTCTATTGGAAAACTCTAGACACATTGATTTATAAAATATCAAATCAAATTAAAAATGCATTTTAATTATATTTATAACTTTCAAAAAGCTCTCTACAAAAATCCTAAGCTTATTAAAAAATGATTTCGATTAGTTTTGAATATATAAGCGAAATATAATATTCTCGATTGCGATTTCTACAATTTCAACAAAACAGGCTTTATAATAGATATAATATACCCTGGAATAATAATAATTAGTATTGAACAAAAGGGTAAAAATAAGGCAATATAATTAGGCAATAAAGAATAGGCTATAGCGATTATATGTGATAATAGGGAAAATGAAACTATATCCCTATTTCTAGTGATTCAGGGATAGATTCATCTTTCTAATTGATATACCGAAATTGGTTTTCCTGTGGATTAGGCTATTAAACCTATATCTAATAAATAAACAAATAATAAAATAGGTTTAGAATAATTGAAATATTTTAATAAGTATACTAAGAATCAAAGAAAGGGCAAATATCGAATATTAATGCTAGATATATATAAAAGCCATAAATCAAATGGTTTTCAGGAATATTACAAAAAAAACAATATTATATACTTAGATTTATTATTATATTCAAATTATTTAATTCAATCACTTGATATGAATTGTTTTGATAATCTGAAATATTTATATAATAATCAAATTGATAGATTTATCAAAACACATATTAATTATATTTCGAAGATTGAATTCTTTATAGCTTTTAAAATTATATATAAAGAATTAATCACAATTCAGAATATGAAATCAGGATTTCGAGAAACAGGTTTAATATTCTTTGATCTCAAAGCTATACTTTCGAAACTAAATATTCGAATTCATATACCTACTTTCTCTCCCTTTTCTTTTGATTTAAATCAATAAATCTCTCAAACCCTTTACAATTCAATTAAAGCTCTTTCTCAATCAATATTAATTAAATCTCGAATAACTTATTATCAATCAAGCTCCCCTATATCTTATATTCAAAATTATATTAGTTTTTAACTAAAGGTATAAAGAGATTAGCTTATAGAATACACTTTTGAATATAGAAATTTATATATTTTGAAAAGCAAATGAGGTATTAAATAAAATATTAATATACGAAAAAAACCCAATATATTAAAAAGGAATACTTACTGAATAAACACTTTTGATATATTATTTTCAATAAGAGATTGATATTCAAATTCAATATAATGAATATCAAAATAAGAGAAATCCTAATGGAAAGTATTTTCTAATAGGTGTTATAGTAAGTATAGAAAATCAGGTTATAATTCAAGAACTTATTAAAATATATAATAGATTCTAGATTATTAGATTTTTAATAATTTCAATCAATTGATTTAATGGTTATAAAATAATATGGATTTGAATACAATAATTGAGGTTGGAAAGGTGCCTACATGATGATATGGCCACATGATGATAACCCACGTTATGTATTCAATATAAATAATAAATCTATATATAATATAAGAAGAGGAGCACAAAAAAACCCAAGGAAAGATTTTCTTGAAAAAAACTTATTAATCTTTATTATATTCAAAGTAAAAAACCTTTCAATATCCTTTCTATAATACTAAATTAATATCTATATAGATTAAAGAGATATTATTATTAATATTGAAAAAGAAAGTCTAATATATTATATTAATATTATTAATAATAAGCTTATTATATCAAATAAAATTAATAATAAAAATTAGATTATAGATTTCTATAATAATTTAGGCTTTTCCGTATTCAAAAACCTTATAGAAAAGTTTCAATTATGAAAAAGAAGGTTTCTGAATATAAAAAATGAAAAATAAAAATTCCTTCAAAAAACTCCACTTCTTTTTATAAAATATCTTATAGAAATATATCAATAATTAAAGCATCTAATATTCTATTAATATATTAAAACTATTCTATATAAATAAAAATAAAAAACTAAATCTTTTATTTCACAATAATATAGTAATTCAGATATATAATATTTTATTATCAATATATAATATTATACAAAATATATTGTTTCGATATTACTCTATACAACAAATAATATATCATCACTTACAATTAAAGAAATAATAACTTTTCGATATAAAATATATATTATTAAAAACAATAATATTCTATTATTATTTTATCTATTATTTCGATTTCATTCAATTATTTTAGTTTTATAATATAATCCTAATTCCTTATATTATTAAAATAAAGCCTCTTGTTTTTATATAGATAGAGTAATTCAATAATATAAAAGGAAATAGAAATAATAGATATTAAAAGGAAATTATATATATAATATATATCAAGAGAAAGTGGATATAAGGTTTATATATAATAAATTAGAAGGCTATAATGAAGTAATAACCTTTCGAAAAGAATTCGAAAAAATCAAGAATAAAAATAATTTTTCGAGAAGGATACGATATTATAACTAATAACAATTTTTAAAATAATTTCGAAAAAAGTTAAATAGAGAAGGGAATTATTATATTATATAAAAAACATAAGATTTTATAAATATATTAAGGGAATTTATGAATAAAAGATTTTTGAATAGGATAAATATATAGTATAAACGATTTGAAGGATTTTAAAAGAATTATTTAAAAAATTACTTAGAGATTTTAATAAGAAAGTTTAGAGGAAAATAAATTTTTATTTTTTTGTCCTATCTATTTTGTTCGATTAGAATTATATATAAGTCTATTATATAGTCTTCAATATAGCTATATCGACCGAATCGATTATGAATTTACTATTACTACTACTATATAATATAAAGGTTATTTAAAGCTATATATTATATTTATTTTAATAATCTACCTGTTTTATTGACTTTTTTAGAGTAATATATTATATTGAGTATATAGTAATAGGTATATAAGAGATCGAATTCGGGTATTTATAAAGATTGGTTTTAAAAAGAATTAAAATACTAAAGAAAATCAGACATTATAAAAAACAGTTTTTTTAAATCTATTCCTTTTAAAAAAAAAGTATATTTTTACAGTATAAAAGATAATGTATTAATTTTAAACTTAATTTATAATATATAATAAGAATTCTTATTAATGGAGATAAACAAACAATCGAAATGTATCTTTTTGAAAGTTAAAATAATTAGAGTAATACAGTCATCGACCACTTATACTTGACGGACCCCACTTTTTATACCAAAACTCATATATTTCAATTAACTATAATTGATTCAAATAATGATAAATTACTTTAATATCTTTTATTTGTTTTATTTAGAGTTCAAAAAATAAATAAAATTTGAAGTTTATTTTAGTATTTTTTTACTACAAGATATAAAGCTTGAAAGTTAATCAATAGTATTTTAGCTCTATTTTACTAGTAAAATCATAAAAAAAAGTAGTAAAAAAAATTCAACTTTATATTATTCAATCAAGAATGTTTATTTGAAACTAAAAACTTGATTTATATATTCTTTCAATAAAGATTTTTAGTATCTCAAAGGAATTTAGTATAAATCTTATAATTTCTATTAATATATTAACGTGAAATTTATGTATTTTGTGTAAAAGTGGGGTCCGTCAAGTATAAGTGGCCTAGTACTGTAATTAGAAATAATTAGGAAAATAAATTATCTATTTCAATCTTTTCTAATAATTATAATTATTGTATAAATGACATTGGTATTAGAAATCGATTATATGTATTTATATCAGAATATTAATAATAATAATGTGATAATAATTAAGTTTTAAAATCGCTTTTAATATTCAATATTTAATACTCAATTTTCAATTTTATTTTTTTTCAAAAAAAGATTATATTTTTATTTCTATAATTTTTAGATAATTTTGAATCAGAATTTGATTTTTAATTACATTTTTTATATTTTTGGGGATTTAAATTTAATATTCAAAAATTAGAATTAGAAGTTAGATTTTTCATTTTTTCATTTTCAATTTTCCATTTTTTCATTTTCGATTTTTAATTTCTTTATTTACTTGAGCATCAGCCTTACTGACCAATCTTATTTATTCAGATTATTATTTAGTAAAATTAGAAAAGAAGAGAAATTATTATACACATAACAATTAGTTTCTTGATATTGAAAGAGTCACATTAAAAGAAAAATCTATTAATTTTAAATTCAAAAATAATAAATATAAAAGTATTTATAAATATAAAGAGTATAATATTCAATTATATAATAATCATAAATGCTTCAATAGTTATTATAAAATATAGTCCTAAAAAGTTAAGCTTTCGAGAAATCTCGATATTCTAATTGATTACTAAGATTTCTGTTAAGCGGGGGCGCCGAATATACGCACTCTAGGGGATATAGAGATTCGAGAATTATAAAAGCACTACTATTATCCTAGAAGTACTACTCCAGTAGTACTAATACCGTATTTCAACTGTATTATATCCCTATTTGTTCCGTTAAGTTAATAATGATTCTAATTGGATATTGAAAATTATACACCAGTAACGTTATAGCTAGAATTGAATATTAGAACTCTGATAGATTCGTAGAAGCAAATCGAATAATTTTATACTCTATATGTTATATAATCATATATCTCTATAAGCAGGTCATTTTTATATTTGCAGATTTATAAACCCCCTTTCTGATTGGTTATAAGTAATATACGAAGCTTTTATTTGATTGGAACTTGATTTTTCCAATTAGGTAGGGGGAGGAAAGTCTAAGAAAGCCTACAAAACCAATTCAATTATATATATAATCTTGAACAAATTGATAAAACAATTAAAAAAATATAACTAAGTTAAGACAATTAAAAGCTTTCGAATACTCTAATTAGTTTAAGAATATATACTATGAAAATTATAAATCAATTGATTGAAAGGAAATACATTTTAAGATATATTTGAAAATACATTTGAAAATGAAGATGTATCTATAAACAAGGGTAGATGTGCCTGAGGCACAATTGCCTTAAAAGTTTTTCAATATCAATCTAAGTAAGAATTTGAATCAGAATCTGTATATAAGAATTTAAAAAAAGAAACTCAAGAAGGAAGAAATTGAATAAGATTTAAAAGAAATTATTATTCTATTCTTATATCATTTATTTATTTATAAATTGATAAATTAAAAAATTGATAAATTGAAAAACTAAAAAACTAAAAAACTAAAAAACTAATATATAAATATACTAATAAAAATCATAATAATTATTGAAATATGAAAATAAAAAGGTTATAAAATCTAAAAAATCTAAGAAATTTAAGAAATATAAGAAATCTATTGAAGTTCCTATTCTTATCATATATATAGCATATACACAACAAATAATCATACCCATCTATATACATAGAGAAGGCTTTTTATATACATATAGAATCGTAAGCTATATAATTATCTTATCTTATACCTTTATACTCTTTTGATGAATTATAAGCCCAAGATTTTATTTAGAAATTATTAGCTAAATTCCCTTTTAACTCTTTACAAAAAACTATATTAATACTTAACATTACAAAAAGATAAAGCATAATCAATTATTTGTATATCAAAAAATAAAAATATAGAATACTTCAAAATATAATTATTAATAAAAAGAATTATAAAATAAAACCTTTTTATTATTAATAATTTTTTATATTTTAAATAAAGCTAGTTATTTGATTTCTTAATCTTACTTAAATTTTAATTTAATATATAAATTATAAACCTTTTATACAATTTACTTTAATTAATTATAGTACTTCATAAATTATTATGAAATCTGATCAAATAAAAAAAGTATATTAATATTCTATATTAATATTTTCCATAATATCTTTATTAATCTTTTTATATACAGATAAATCTATTATAACAAAGAAACTTATAACTATAAATTTAATTAAATTCTAAAAAAGATTTCTAAAAAAAAAATAGAATAATCTATAATAATCAATTTTTGGGGGGGGAATTATTTCAAAATACTTTTTAACCTTTAGCTTTATGATATAGTCGATTCAACAATAACTCATATATTTCAGAAATCAAATTTAACATTAAATTACCTAAATAATCCAGAAGAACTCGATATAGAGAAGCGAGTAATTGAGACATGCGACTTTACGAAAAAGCGCTTGATCCTATAATCAATTCAATATTGCTTTTAAGAAAACAACCTCTATTTTTTTTTATTAAAAAAAAGAGAATAATAGTAATTGTCTTTATCAAATTCAGATTGAATAAAAAAGCTTTTAATTATTTCAGACATTTGTTGAAAAGTAATAAGATAATTTAATAAAATATCTAGAGAATTTGAAATAATGATATAAAATTCAAGGAATAAAAGTAATTACAAAACTATTAAATAAGTTCTATTTTATATTATTAAATAGATATAGAATTATTAAAAATTATAATAATAAACATATTAAAGTTTATGAAAATCTACAAAAGCAAAATAAAAATATAGATTTTATAAAAATTTAAAGAATATTAAAATATTTATAAGAATCATTTTTCTTTAGAATGTATTTGTAGAAAAAACATATTATACTTAGCTGCTAATCTAATATTCTATTACCGACTATTATATACGTTTATCTTACGGCCGTGACAGTCTGATACTTTTTCTTTCTTATTTTTCTTTATATTCTTCATGTCTCAATAGTTTGATCTCCCAATGGGTTATTCTCGCTGTCTTGCGGAGTGGGACCTATGGGCTGCTAGTCGTCCAGTTGCTCATCGTCGTCTACCTATTAGCCTGAATTAGCGAGCTTCTTGCTCTACTATTCCCTATTCAGTCTTACTTATATCGATCCTATGATTATTCTGTTTAAGGGTTTATGATTCTGGTTTTAGAAAGCCTTGTTTGTATATTGTCCAAGTATTACTAGATAATGGATCGATTGCTATTGATTAGGAAAACGTTCATCTCTCAAAGTTGAATATATTCAGCATATCAAAAAGAACAATTTATTATTCATATTTCCATATATATATAATAAGGAAGAGCAGCCTCAAGGGCTCACTATGATATTGTCCAATATGCGGTCGTAAACAACCTATCACGCCGCTGAGCGTGTCGGATCGCGACTCAATCGCTTTAACAACAACGATGATGATTATATTAATAATTAAAGTAAATGGAGATAATAATATATAGTTTATTTACAAAGCAATAATCAATCAATTCTATAAGGAGAATAGAAAGCAATAAGTAATTCTAAAGATTGCAAATACAATCAATATATGTATTAAAACTCTGAGCAAGATGAAATTAAGTTATATCAATATATTAAGATTTGTGTGTATTGATAATATAATCAAGATTATAGGATAAATTAGGTCTATATAGAGAATCTCTATATCAATTATAAAAGTAATTCTAAAGGGAATTGTTAAATCCTATATTGATATACTCAAGACTAGAGGAAGGCTTTAGGTACTGAAGGGTGTTAAGACAAGTATGCTTAAGATAATAAAGATAATACAGGAATATAAATAATAGAAGCAAAACAATTATATAATCTTTATAAAAATAGGAAGTGAATAATAGATAATTACTAATAACCTTTTCGAATTGTAATTGAAGATTATAAAAGCAATTCCTGGATTAAGACTTAAACTGATCCCTTTGTTTTATTGTAATAAAATAGAATAAACTCTGGAATGCAAAACACTAGAGGAATATAAGAATCTCTTGTAAAAAGAAAATTGTATATAACTGATTACTACACTTAATATAAATAATATTCAAGCTATAAAGATCTGATACAATTATATTATACTTAAATCCCTTACAATATGTTAGGCATGTTTACAACACTTTTAGATATAATTATTCGAGAAGAAATCAAAGTATAAATAAAAGAGAAATCGGTGTAATACAAAGTCTCTAAGTATAAGATAAAACTCTTTTATAAAAAGAACTAACTGGATTGTTAGTTTCAAGAAGATAATAAAACCATTTAGGCTATTTAATGTTAATAAATATTCAAAGCCTCTTGATAGATCACAATACCCTCAATTACAACAGTATTCCCAACAAATGCCAGCTATATTATAACCTGTATATATATTATCGCCCAGCTTGCTACTCTAGGTATAGCGAATTGATTACTAAATATATCAATAGAAAGATTTATAAGCAATACCAAAACAATACTCAATATACAGAATACCTAGAATCCTTTCAATCCGCATACAGCAACTGCCCAGCGGTATTACAATTAATTAATAGAAAACTGATTAGGCTTATTTACTAATAAATAAGAGAAGTCAGAACCACTAACTAAAGAAAGATTCAGAAAGTATATAAAGAAAAGGTACTTGCTCTAATACTAATCAAACAGCTTTAAATAGTTATCCCCAGACTCTCTGTATTGGAGGCTTGTATTACTATTTATAAAAACAAATAGCAATTAATAAATCAATTATTCAAATGGGCCTGTTTAGGGGAGGGCCTATTTAATAGTTCGATTTATATTCCAGACTATAACCCTTTTGTACCATACTAATAAAGGGGTAAACTATAATATAGTAGTTATAACTGAAAAGGCCTTTTCATCTCCCAATTCTAAAATAAGCAAAAGAAATGAGTCAAATGTTAATAAAGCTGCTATTATCTTTATATAAACTGTATAACTAATATAAACTTAATAAAAAGAAAGAGGCTCACAATTGTATAAGCGAATATAGAATGTAAACACTCTAATCATATTACCCTCCTATAAATTGCAAAGAAAACTGAAATAGATATTATCTGTATTCAAAAGCCCTGCTTATACAATAACTTGACAACCCAAAATCATACCGCATATAACCAATACCAGTCAATCAATATTTAGAAAACAACCAATAGCCCTAAACATAAGCCTTGAGTAATCACTTATATATATAAAGAAGGCGATTTAAAAATCAGATAAATAAAACAGACTGGAAGCAGAGATCTATTATAGATTAATGTTAATGAATATTTAATTCTCAATATTTATTACACCCCCGCTCGATCCGATAATAATAGACTATATATTCGGACTAAAGATCACCCCAGAAACTAATATAATCATTAGGGATAACTTCAATACTAAATATAATCTATAAGAACCCGAAATAACAATCATCAACCAAGGCAATACATTTATATATGAAATTATCAAACAGAGAATAAAGTATATCGGGACTCCTAATGCCCCTACGTATATAAAGGAATATGTTCTGGATTTGACCTTTTCCAATCTGACTACCACTATAATAATAATCGATAATAATCTATACAGCAATTCTGATTATACCACTCAAGTTATCATTATCCTGAACAAAGGAACCTTTGAATACGAGCAGGCGTACACCCGGATATACAATTCAGATTTACTCTGCCTAATAGATATAATAGCCAACTACTTAGCGAACCTTCAAAACCTTAACCCCCGATCTACTCACAATATTGATAGACTGATCGCCAGACTCATAAATACACTAAGCGCCTCTATAGAAGCCATGGAACAGAAAGGCTGCAAACCCTATCAGTTATCCCTGTGGTAAACCGATAAGTATAAGAAGGCATATTGTATATATATACAAGCTAAAGAGACTGCTACAACTAATAATATAGCAATTGCTCGACAAGATCTACAGAGGGTCGTACAAGCATCGAAACGAGTCTACTGAATTAAACATCTGAACAATATACAGAATGATCAGAAAACTATACAAAGTTATAAATTAGTATAAGCTAACCCCAGAAGCAAACCTCAAAGCCCTTTCTTTAATAATCGAGAGCTAGGAGATTATTGATATTAGAGAGAAGGCTAAAGTGCTTTTTGTAATAATACTCGATTACTTCAAAGTATTAGATAATCTACAGCATAACTTATTATAGAAAGAGGGCTACTAGACAACCTTACCATAAAAAAGAATGATTATTGTAAAGGAAATAGAAAAATATATAATAGGAGTTAGAAGTATATTACCCAGAATCAATTGGATAACTATTCATCTCCTCAAAACATACTAATCTAGTATCAAGAGTGTAATATATAAGATTTTTATAGTTTGCTTTAAGCTTAACTACTATTTCAACAAATGGAAACTCGCTGAAATAATTATATTATTCAAGGTTGATAGAAAGACAGATTATCCCCGAGATTGTAAAAGCTGATCATATTGATATCATATATTAGAAAAGAACTAGAAAGGTATATCGCCAATCAAATTGTATGAATAGCTATAAAATACAATATTATCAGCCCTCAGTATTGCAAGACATTACCAAAAAAAGCCAGTATTGATCTTACAACTGCCTTCACTTATAATACCAAGCTTATACTAATAATAAGCAAAATAATCACACTAGTAATAATGGATGTACAAGGTATCTATAATATACTCCTTAAAAGACAGCTTCTATAACATATAAAGAAATAGAACTAGTCTATAGTACTCCTATAAGTCATTAACTCATTTCTAACTAAAAGATATATATATATAAGGTTTAAAGGAATTATAACAAAGGACTTTTCCGATTGTATATGACATTTTCTAGGGATTACCGCTCTTCCCAATTCTATATATCCTCTACCTTGTAGAGCTTCTTAATCAAGATAGAGCACAGTATTTCGGCTATACTGACAATATAGCTATATATTATATATCTAGAGACCTATTCATGAATATATATATACTTTACTGAACTGTATGATGTATCCTAAAATAAAAGACTAGAATAAGATCTTTTTTACTTCAGAAAAATTTGAATTACTTTATATATCAAGAAAGTATAAAACTACAAATCTAACTATAAAGATAAATCGGGATCTGATTATTATACCAACCCCCTTAAAACTTATTAGCGGAGTATAACCGATATTATACTAATTTGATATCTTCTTTGATCAATATCTAACATTCTTACAATATATCAAAATACGCACCGCAAAAGCTATACATATTGTATCTTATATCCCATTAATAGTCTATACAGTCTATAGACCCTCTACCAGCCTGCCTGCAAAAGCAATCATTACCTGTATATTCCCTATTATTCTTTACAGCTCCGAGGTATGATTCGATGGATTATACAAATAATACGCAAGTACAGGCTATACTCCGATTGATATTGGAATCAGGAAATATATCGATCTAGTCAGTAAGACGATATATAATGCAGTACAGAGAGCTCTATCTATTTACAAAACAATCTTAATGATTGCCCTCTTTGTAAAGGCCGGCCTCCCAATAGGGATTGTTGTATTAGAACAAGCTAGATTAAAATTCGTATTTCGGCTACAGATAATAAATGCATAATATTTATTTGTAAATCGACTAAAGCTAGGTATTAGGAAGAAAGAACGAGATACAAGTACTCTGAAGAGTCTCGATACAAAACTGCAAAGAATGGGACAAGCAATCCCTATTACCAAGCACCCTAGACTTTTATAGTTGTATTACTTTTTTGGATACTATACTAATCTAATAAACAATATAAATAAAGAGAATATTACAAAAGTATTCAAAAAATAATAAAACTTAATCCCTCAAGACAACTATTCTGTATTCTTAGATGGATCCGAACAGTACAACGAAAACGATTATCATATGGGATACGGCTTTACAATATACCATGGCAAGCAATAGATTAATAGCGGTTATAGCCGAGTATACAAATAGTTGCATATCTTTAATACTAAGGCAATCGGTGTGTAGTAGGGGCTAAAATATCTTTTGAGTATTATTGATTATCCCTATCAGAAATAGATATAGTTATATATTGATAGTATATCAGTAATCTGGGGAATATGAGAAAGCGTAATTGTCTCCTTCCAATAGATATATCACAAGTGCCATCAAGCAATATAATATTACAATATTACAATCAAATGGTTCTCTGGGCATATGAGATTGAGAGCAACAAAGCAGCCGATTACCTTACCAATTAGAGCACAATTGAGCTGCTTGATTCAGACCTTTCCTGCCTCTCTATAGTTAGCAGTATTCGCTCTATTCTATATACCAAATATCTATATTCTGAAAGCAAATAGTGGAAGAAAAGAGAGGCCTAATCTTCGAGATATATAATATATAAAAACTAGTATATAATATTTCGAAATCGGAAAATCTCAAGTTCCTTTATGGAGTACTTCATAGATTTATAATAATGAGATTGAACACAGTAACTTTGCGATCTATTATATTAGATTTAATTATAAAAATAGTATAAATACCTATATATATAAAACTGAGAAAAGCTTATTATATTTCTTCAATGCCCGATTAATAATCAGATACATAGCCGATTGGTTGCTTATACCAAGTCGTCTTTAATTCGAATAGAATGTAATAGTATATATTAATTGTTATCTTGTAAATACAAAACAGTTTTACTAATCTTTTATTAAATCTAGATTTTATACTAGGATATACCCAAACTATACAAAATCGTACAAATACTAACTTACTTTAATATCTCAAGGATAAGCTCTCTATTCTAAATAATCTAAAACTTGTATCGATCAGCTATATGTATTTCAAGTGTACTTCTGATCGATAATAATCGATCTGATTATTTACCGATATCCGGATAATATACAAAACAAGAT
Organism: Botrytis sinoallii; assembly: GCF_014898435.1. Lineage (NCBI taxonomy): Eukaryota > Fungi > Ascomycota > Leotiomycetes > Helotiales > Sclerotiniaceae > Botrytis > Botrytis sinoallii. The sequence goes on from NW_024066059.1 coordinate 595,646, forward strand.
TCCTCTAAAAGAGGATTATAAACCTTTAAACAAAATAGCTATAGGATTGCTACAAGTGATATTGAGTAGAAGGGAATATTAGAGGCAATAAGCTTCTGATTAGCTAATATTATATTACTATAAATAGCGGGAACATCAGTGGTCTATAGGCCCACTCCTTAGTACATCTAGAATACCCTTTGGGAGATTAGATATTAGATGTTAATTACTATAAATAAATAAATAAATTAGGAAAACGTTTGGAGCGCTTATAGCTGGTCGATATGGGTTTTAGATTGATTGAGATAAAAAGCTTGTTCTTGGGTTATTGGAATAGGTTAGTATTTATATGATTATATATAGTTTAAGCATATTCTAATATAGAATTTGGATCTAATGAGAAGATCAATAAAGCTATATTATAATTACCAGATACAATTGATATATATTATTATATTCTATTCGGATTATAATTGGTTTAATGCAAACAGCTAATTACCATGCATTTGATTATTAACTAAATATTGAAAGAAGTATAATAAGCTTTTCTTAATCCCGTATATATAAATGTTTATATTATTTTTGTAATTGAATCTGATATAATAGATTACAAAGTTATTATGTTTAATTTGTATTGCTATAAGTTTGTATAATATTCTGTAGGGAAGCTTGAGGCTTCCCGGTTCCAAAGTGTTATATACTGATTTTCATATATTATATATTTTGGAGATCAGATCTCTTTTTGTATTCCACTTGTTATATGGATATATATATAGTAGTAAGCTATCAGGAAACAATCCCTGATACTGTGCCTTTTGGACAGATTGCGTGTGTGGCGTAGTGGTAAAGCTTACAACTCCTATTGTGTCCGCTTACGTAACACCACTATTTATTTTTTGAATACTAATATTTAGTATATAAAATAAAGTAGGAGTTACTAATAATAGGGAGGTATAATGAGCTAGGATCAAATGGTTTAGTTGTATTCTGATTGATAAGGCAATCGGCTATCTTGTTACCTTTTATTTTGATATATCTAGGGGACTATTTAATTGTGATATTATAATATTGTATTGCTTAATAGTATTTATAATAAACCTATTAAAAGAAATCAATAGTGCTTTCTTATATTTCCTAGATTATTGAGGTATTATTAATATATAGCTATATTTGGCCTTGATGAGAGTGTTTGATAATATTCAGGAGGCATTTTAATCCCTATTATATGTTAATTACCTTGATATCAAAAATATACGATTGTTTGTATACATAGCTATAATCGCTATCGATCTATTGCTTATTATGATAGATTGCAAAACTGTATTCTATACGGTAATTATATTCATTATATTATTTGAATCCATTTGAGAATACAAAATAATCTTTTTAGGGAATTAGATCTTATCAATCTTTAAATACTTTTGTGATATCCTCTTTGCTTATACTATTAGTTGGATCAGTGTGATATTTAGAGGAGAAATATGATTATAGAAATTTGGAATATTTGATTATAGGAATTGCTTATCCTATTCTCTACAATCTGGTGATAAAATCTTTTAGTATATCTATACCTTATTCTCTTTTTCTAATATATAGCTTTAATCAATTTACAAGTAGATATTATATATCCACTATCTGAAGCCAAAATATAAACCTCAATCTAGTTTATTTTAATATAATAATTTTAATTAGAAGACTAGCTTCTATAAGAAATATAATTATCGAAATTATTTTATAAATAAATAAAGCTCTTTATATTATATTATAAATTGTTTTACTGACTAAATCAATATATTTCTTAATCCTAATATCAATCAGAATATAATCTGCATTTGGGTATTGTTTATATAGCTCATCAAACTATACTTTGAAACTGAAAAGAATAATAGGGAGTATATAGATAATAATCGTTTTTCATAAATAAACTATAGATAATCTATAAACTATATAAACTATTGATCGGATATAGAATGTAATATATATAGCTTTCGCAATATATATTTTGATATACTATAAGAATATTAAATATTAATCGAAAAAGATATTAAGTTAATATAAGGTTGATTATATTTTGTTGATAAGTTTTAAAAGAATTAATATAATAACTAGATCCTGATTTATTCTTATAACTGGATTTGTAATTTTATGCTTTCTTGATATATAAAGAAGCTCGAACTTTTTTGAAGTGAAAAAGATTTTATTCTGATCTCTCTATTATAGAATATATTAAATGGTTTGGCGAAGTATATATATATTTGTAAATAGATTCTTAGATATATAATATATAGCTATATTATTAATATATTCGAAATATTATACTCTATCTTGATTAAAAAGCTTAGTAAGGTAAAGAATATATAGAATTAGGGAGAATGGCGATTTCTGGAGGGTACTATATATAACCGGAAAATCCTATATTATAATCCCCTTAAGCCTTATATACATATATTTTTTAATTAGAAATAAATCAATAAGTTATAAGAATATTATAAGTTAATCCTGCTTCTTTATATATTATAAAAGTCATCTTTTAAGAAATATATTATAAATACTTTATATATTTATTATTATCAATATGATTATTTTACTAATTATTAAAACAAGCTCGGTATTATAGATAAGGGCAGCTATAAGATTAATACCAACTCTTTTCAGCAGTATTCTATAATATTAAGAGCTGATAATGTTATATCTTATAGCTATCCATACAATTTGATTAGTGATATACCTTTCTAGTTCTTTTTTGATATACAATATCAATATAATCAACCTCTATAATCTCGGGGACATCCTATCCTTTTTATCAACCTTAAACAATATAACTACTTCAACGAGTTTCCATTCATTGAGATAATAACTGAGCCTAAGGCAGGCTGCGAAAATCTTATGTATTATACTCTTCGTGCTAGGCCAGCACGCCTTGAGAAGGCGAACGGTTGCCCGATCGACTCCGGGTGATGTGCTCCTGACTCCTATTATATGTTTTTCCCCTTCCTCCGCGGTATGATATTAATATTGATATATGTAAAAAGGTTATTTTAAATTAAAAATGATAAATATTATAAAAGAATCGAATATAAGAGATTAGTATATTAGAATATCTTTTTTTATTTAAAAGAAGAACGAATTTTTTATTAAAATGATTTGAAATAATAATGATCGAATATCGAAAATATTAAGAAAAGAAATAAAAAATTAGAAATAATAATAATACATATATCAGATTTATGAAGATAATAAGATAATATGGATTAATTTTTTATGTATATTTTTATTATTTTGATTATATTAGATTTATGAAATATATAGATAATAGATTTAGATTATTTATTTATTTTATTTATTTATAGTGATTAACGTCTTGTGGAGGACCTCCCGAGGGGTATGAAAGACGTGACTAGATCTAGAGTTACAAATACAGAAAGGCGCTGATGCGCACGCTAGTAAAACCTCATAGGGTAAACCCAGTTCCTTCTATATATCCTAAACAAGCCAGTGTAATGATCGCAAATAGGGCCGTTTTTTTGATTGGCCCCATATTCCTAGCGCTTCCTTCTGCTCATGGAGAGGAGCGCTCTGATTGTACAATTACTTCTGTCATAGAACCATGTTTTATAGACAGGAGCAGTGTGTACAGGTGTGCCGCTTCAAAGAAGCGGGTGTGTGTGTGGTGGTGCTCCAGAGGAGCGGAGGGTTCGGCTATTAGGCCGCTCAAGAGGAGCGGCCGGAACGGTGGTTCTGCTTGATAGCGGAGTGGCGCATAGGCGCAGTGGTGGTGGCTGGAGGGGGGATCACTAGTTCCTCCTCAGCACTCGATCGATCGCTTTTGCGGCCCATAATAGAGAAGCTCTATTAGGGTTAGCGGTAGATTGTCGAAGCTCAGAGGAGCTGTGTTATGAGGTCCACACTAAGGTGGCCTATGAGGCGGCATATAGAGTGGATCCATGTGGATCCCAAAGATGGGGATTGGCCCATATATACGAAAATTTCGTCGCTATAGCCTTAAGTCGTAGAACAGTGGGAGAGTGGCCCGATCACTTTACCACTGAACCAGCCGGGCTCCTTGCGGAGGACAATGGTCTTTTTGTCATAGATTTAGATTATAATACATATATTATTAATATTCTAAATTTTTCTATAGATTATAAGAAATTAAAAGATTCTTAGAATAAGGTTTATAGTATTAATGGAATTCACTTATAATCGAAGAAATAAAAATTATTTAGATATATTATTCAATAAATAGTAGATTAAAAAGAATTATTTCATTAAATATATTTTATAACTCAGTATTTTAGATAAATCTTATTTTTGTATTATCTTTTATTTATAATAAAAAAAAATTGAATACAATATAAAAAATTATAATATTATTATTAGTAATAAAATTATTTTATTATTATTAAGAAAAATAATTAATTAGATTTCTTTAATTATTTTTTTAAATTGATACTCTAAATAATAATTAATTTCTATAATATTATTAGCTATATATAATATTAAATCTAAATTAACATTTTGATACATATATTTGAATTATTTAAATCAATGAAATCTGAAATAATTATAAAAGATTATAATAGATTTAGGATAATAAATTTTGTAATTTAGAATTATATATATAAAATTATACCCATCTATATATGTAGAGAATGCTGATCGCACCAACTATGCTATGCATACACCCAGCTCGTAACCAAAGTCAGCGGAATCTCAATATAAAAGTCTTAGTAGAAAAAGCCTTCACTTCAATAGATTTGGAGATAAACGATATAAAGATCTCTATAATAGTAAACATTATATCTAAATTCTCTTTATAAGTAGTACAATCAACAAGCACACTCAAAGGAATAAAGGTTTCATTATCACTTAAGTAAATGTAGGCTGGGGATATACGAATTATATTATACTATTATAACTAACAGCTAAAGCTCAACTAAATATAATTTGTTTACAGGAGCCAAGATTATACTAAAATTCAATTATGCAAAATCACAATGTATATAATCGATATTAGCCGATTGATAACTGGAATCTTTAGGAAGATTTGGAGGAAAACAAATAAAACCCTCAGATTATAACATATATACAAAAAGGTGTGTATTTGAAAGTAAAGTAAATAAATCGATTTGAAAACAGAGATCTATTTTGGATATGAGTTAATAACTATTCGATCCTAAATATCTACAAACACTCCGTACATTTTGAATATTATTAATTATATTATATACTTAAATCCCAAATAAGTATACAATCATAGAAAAAGACTTCAATGCAAAGTATGAGCGTGGGAACCAGAAATGATTGTAGCCAATCAAGGGATACAGTTTTGCAATATGGGTAAACAAATAGAGTAATAAAGTTTAATAAATACCCAGGTATAACCTAGCCACACAAGAGGGCATGTGCTAGATCTAATCTTCTCCAATGTATTATTCACTTATACAGAAATACTGGAAAAAAACTCTATTGTGAATCTGATTATACTATTAGGTTATTAATCTAGCAAACCGTGGAATAATAAAGTGGAACAATACTACTATTGGATAAAGAAAGCGGATCTATCGAGATTGAATGAATTAATGGCTAATTAGCTAGTTTATTTTAGTAATATAGATATCCAGATTACAATTGAGATCGAGATCTATATTAGTGAGCTTGCGAAAGTGTTAGACAAGTTGATCCGAGTGATTAACAAAATTGATCGAAAGGTAAGGAAAGCCTTACCATAATAAATAAATGAATACAGAAAAGCTTATCGAATATATATAGAAACACAAAGGGGAATGGATTTAAAAAAGAAAACTCATATTATATACTTTTTTATAAAAATAGTATGACAAGCCAAGAGATCCGATTAGATAATGTATTTAAATAAGATTAAAACAATAAAGAATTCTATCGAATTATAGAATAATATAAATTAACCCCCGAAAGTAATGCGAAATTCCTTTCCCTAATAATCAATAAATAAAAGATCTGCGATATAAAAAAGAAAGCGGACGCTTTATTTACAGCAATTCTGGATTGATTTAAGACAGATGATAGATTTTCTAAACAATTCACTATACAATCAAATATACAAGAAACCCTTTTCTGGAAAAGAACAATTTTGGCTAAAAAGATAGAAAAGTACGTTTATAAGAGCTTCGTGTATTGTATCAGAAGTGGATCAAGCCACTATATACGTTTCCTTAAGGTATACTAACTGAATGTTAAAGTCACTGATCCAAAAGATATTTGTATCATGCCTAGCTCTAAACTATTATTCAAAAGGATAGAAACTAACAGAGATAGTAATAATTCTCAAGGTAGGCAAGAAAAGACAAAATGTCATTACGGTCGTAAACAACCAATAACTCTGATCTCCTGTATTAAAAAGGGTTTCAAACAATATATTAGCTAGTCAAATATCTTAAATAGCTTTGAGATATAAAGTAATTAGTCCATAACACTACAAAGCGCTTTTCAGAAAATTAGGGATAGATCTAGTAACTACCTTTACTCACAAACACGAAGCTTATATTAGCAAGTGACAATATGAGTTCGATTATTACTATAAATATACAAAAAGCTTTTGATACTCTCTTAAAACATCGATTCTTAAGCCGAATAATCAAACAAAGGTAACCAACTTCGCTGTTCAAACTAATAGACTTATTCCTTATAAACAGAAAAGTTAAAGTAAGATTTGAAGATATTATAATTAAAGAATATCTAATAATATATAATATTTCTTAAAGATCCTTATTATTATCTATACTCTATATACTCTATCTTATTAAACTCTTTAATCAAAATACAAAATTCCATTTCAGCTATATAGATAATATTACAATCTATCACTCTTCCAAGTATCCTCTCTACAAATACTAGAATCCTATAACAACAAGTACAACAGATTCATCAAATAGGGTAAGGAGAATAGAATTCTATTTGCCTTTAAGAAATTCGAACTACTTTATATTATTAGACAATATAATATCACTAATCCATTATTAATAATAAATCCAAATCTAATAATCACTTAATATCAATTACAACAAATAGAAACACTCAGCCTACTTTGAAATAACTAGGCGTTTTCTTCAATCACTAGTTCTCATTCTTATAATACATCAAAATATATATAGTGAAAGCTATAAAAGTAGTCTCACATATCAAATCGATCGCTTGTACTATACATAGACCACCAGCTTCCTCTCTAAGAAAAGCAATAATCACTTATATTCTCTTAATAATACTATTCAATATAGAAGTATGATATACTAATAAATATAAGCCTGATTTAGATCAAAGTAATCCAAGTATAAGTATAGGCATAAAAGATTATCTCCGTTATATTAATAAAATAATCAATATTGCTATAAGAGAAGCGATCCCAGTATACAAGACTATATCAATTACAGCTTTTATCAAAAAAGCAGGCCTGCCATCAGGGATAATCATACTAGAATATGTTAAGCTGTGATTTGCATTCCGATTAAAAACAATCGATAATCAATATTTGTTAATAAATCGTTTGAAGTTAGTAATACGAAAACACAAACAAGAAGTAGGTATAGCAAAAGGGCCTCTTACAAGAATCCAGTGGTTTAGCTGTTTATTCTAAAGATGTAAACACTCGAAGCTACTTTGTTTGTACTTTTCGATTAATTGTAGAATGGATTTAATGGAAGGATTAATTAAAAAAGAAGCAGTTTAAGCTTTTAAAAAGTAATGATAATAATTCCTATCCGAAAATTATACAATCTTTTCTAACAGATCAGAACAAATTATTAATCACAAATATTGTATTAACTATAAATATATAATATATTACAATAGCATTCAAATAACTTCCGGATTTAAGTAAATCCAAAGCGATTCATATATATTTGATATAGAAGCGATAGGAGTATACACGAATTGGAGTATCTAATCATTATATTTGAAGATCCCTTGAATAGCCAGATCTGGATATATATTGATAGTATATCAATTATTTGAGGTATATACAAAAACATACTATTTATAATACAATAAGTTTTCCACAAATATTATAAAGCAATAAAACAATTCGATATCAGGATAAAATGATTATTTGGATATATGGAGATCGAAGGCAATAAAGAAACAAATCGCTTAGCAAATGTAGGTGTAATTGGGCTTATAGACCAGGCAATCGACAAGCTATCAACAATCAGTAGGATTCGAATAATTGTTTATTAGAAGTGCCTACATGCAGAATCTATTTGGTAGAAAGAAATGAACTCTTTTTTCTCCACTAACTACAAGAAATAGTCTCCTAGATATAATATAAAGGAACTAAAGAAATTAATTTTACTAAAAGCAGTTTTATATCAACTGATAACTATAAAAACAGATCATAATGATTATACTGCTTACTATCAGCGATTTGGTTATCAAAACAATAAGCTGGATTGCTTATACAGTAGTACTAAGGAATTATATTACTTTTTTAAATATATTATAAACAATCTAAAGTATTCAGACTAGCCCCTTACCCTATAGAAATGCAATTTAATAAGCAGGCAATTACATATATCAAGAAACTCTTATATATATCTAACAAGCTTACTCAACTAATTATTAACTCAGAATTCTACATTCAGATCTATTCTAATTACTAAAGGACTCTTAAAAAGCAATAATCTTTTTAACAAAGCTTATTACCCACTCCTTATAAACTCACTATTCAACTGATCACTCCGAATACATTATACCTCTAAAAACCGCAAACCCAATATATAACACAAAAGCCTTACTGTTCGGCTAAACAAATAGTAATTTATTCTTGTTTTTTCTCCTCTATTATAAGGATCGAAGCTTATAATAAATCTATTTATCCAGAAACCAAGCTCTATCTTAATAATAATCCGGATTAGACATTCCCTTCTAGAAACAAAAGCGAATCACACCCGCAAAAAAGTGAATAGCCCTTAGTATTGAAGTTAAATTGCTAAATTCGGTTTGTAATGATTACACTGCTCAAATAGTTCCTTATCTTAGCATATCTAAATATCCTTAGGGAGATTCAAAACAGATGTTAATTAATATAAATAAATAAATAAAATATATATATATATATAGAGAAGGCTTCCCTCTGTATATTGAACCTTACCTAGGTAAGCTATATAATTATCTTATCTTATATATATCTTTTGACAAAAATCTAAAAAAAATCTCTCTTTAGATCCCTTTCTAATTTCTATTAACTCTCTTGATTTTAATAGATCTAAAAACCTTAAAATCTAAGATCTAAAACTCCCTATTTCTGTTGTTATACCCCCAAATATCCAAAATATTTAAAAAGATGTATTAATATTCAAAAAACTTCAAGACTTTAATTTAACTTTCAATTCAATCTAATTCTTAATGAATTATTTATTTAAAAAAAACAAAAAAAACCTATAATTTACTAACATAAAAACTATATTATGAAAAACTTTCAATTTAAAAAACGAAAAAATCTTTTTTATTTCTATTTTTAAAAATTCTTCAATTCAATTTGTTAATCAATTTATTGATTCAATTAAGCTTTACATCTTGATATTTCTATATAAGTCTTATACATTTTTTGAATTAACTAGTTTTTAGAGAATGATAAGTAAAAATTATTAATATTATTATTTTTAATATTGATTTAAGAAAAATTAAAGAAATCCAATAGATTCTATTCTTTGATGATATTGAAAACAATAACATCATTAATAATATTATTATAATCCTTCGGTTTCTATTTATGTGTGAACAAGGGAATTCACTTCAAAAGAATGACTTCAATATAATGACTACTATATCAAAAGTATTTAGGTGAATACGAAGGAAACTAGCTCTTTCAGTAATGCCTATATAAGACCTATTATTTCATTTTATTAGCTAACTCTTTAGATTAAATATAAATAGATATTTAGGGGTTTATTAATAATGGGAATCACATCTTCCGTATTTCTTTCGAATCAATACTAATTAATGATATTACAAATTATTTAATTTACTTATTGAAATACCTTCTCACTTTTACTTCTTTTATTTCCCATTATTAATACTATGATATTTTGGGCAAACACTAATATTAGCTTTAAGCAAACTAGTAAAAAACTTGATACTAATAAGAAACCTATTTCATTTGATTAATTTATTAATATAGAAGGATTTATCGATATAACAATTAACAATATTGATCTTTTGCAAAATAAATTCAAAACTTCTCTTTATAAATATATAATTAATACTTCTCTTTATCCTTCTGTTTCTTTTAATTTTTATATTTCTGATAAAATAGTAATTAAAAAAAGAAAAACTTAGGAAATTACTAAGGATTTGAAATTCAAAGGAGAATCTTAGAACTATTTCTTTTTAAAAGATTTTAATAAAGCTAAATAGTTTTTATAAAGGATATATATTCAAGATGGGGATAGAATATCAGATCAACAGATACTTTCTTTTTCGAATAGCTGTATATTCGAATATAGGGATTATTAATATATTTCTTTAAAATACAGTTATATTCGATTTCAAGTTTATTCAATAAGCCTTATTTAGAAGTATTGATAAGTTAATATTATATGACTTTTGTAAGGTTTTATAATATTATAAAGTTTATATTAATATAAATGTAAATCTCAATGATACTTTAATAAAAGTATTTCTTTATAAAGAATATTATAATTAGATTGTAGAACAGCTTTTGAAATATCAGATTAATGAGATATAATTATTTGTATTCACAAAATGAATTTATCTTTCTATTAGATTTGGTTTGAGACCATAAACTAAACCTTTATCGAATCTTAGAATGATAATCTAGCTGGTTATCTAATTTTATCAAAACCTGGCAAAGTTATAAGTAGTTTGATTATTCCTTTTGATATATATAGAGAACTAGCTCTATTCCAATTTGGGGATATACGAGTTCTATATGCACTTTTACTAATATCAGAACCAGGCTCTAGAATTCTATTGGTTGATATTTCTATAGGATCATTTAATAATGATAATGATCTGGATGATAATAATAATTAAGATGACAATTGAGGTGGTAATAATGATAGAGGCAGTGATAATAGCAATAAAGATGATAATAGAGATGGTAGAGATAAGGATCATTCTGATTATTCTAATTACAAGGATAATAATCAATATAATTAGAATTATTGTTTTATTAATCTTTCGAAAATCTATAGAAATAATAATAAATATAAAAATATCAATAACTCTTTTGATCTGAAAATCTCTATATTCAGGGAGCATTATTACAGAGTATTTATATTAATAGAAATAACTATAACAGCCTTTTCAATTATATTCACAAACACAATTAGAAACTATTATTAGGCAAATCTTAATAATCTTTCTGATTTATATCAAGATTTGTATAATATAATGATTAACAATTTCGAAGAACTTGAATATTAACAAAATATACTTCTCAAATACAATAATATCATTTTCAAGAATTATATTAAGAAAAACCTATCTACAAAGCCTCAGAAAATGTTTAATACAATAATTATAGATTTACACTTCCTCCAATATACTATTCTCAGAATAATACACAATCCTCAATTATATTATATTAAGATTTTGTTTACATATAATAATATTCCAAAATGTTATTTGTAATATACAACTTTTATCCAATTATTACAAAGCTTATTAATCAGATTAAATAGACTATCGACTTTTATCAAAAAGCATTTCCAAAATTATACCCTCTATCTAAAATATTCCTTATAGATTAATGTTTCTATAATAATATATCTTTAGGCTCTTCCTTTTGAAACCTTATAATAAATATACTGATTGATAATTCTTCTTTATATTAATTAATAAAAATAAGAATAATTATTACTTTTCTAATTACAAAAAAAAGGACTATAGATATTATAAGTATATATAAGAAGAGAAAGATTGATTTAAAACAAATTACTATATCAAATACAGCAATCTCGATAATAAGAGCTTTACAAAACAATATAATCAATTTGTCACTAATATCAAATAAGAAAATGATTGAGATGATAATAATAATAATAATAATAACTATCTCATTAATCAATATCTTACTAATACAAGCAGTTCTAAAAGAATCTCCAGGATATTTTTTATCTCAATAGATACTTGTAATGGTTCTTCAATAGCAACTAATCTTAACAATACTATAAACACTCATAAATTAACAACTGAAATATTCATTACAAGCAACAAGCGATATAATACTAATATGTTTTTCAATATTATAATCAATACAGATATAGCTAAGAGATCATCTATCAGATATAACTAATATTTGATATAAAAGAAAATCAAGAATATTGAGTACAATAAAGCTATTGTTGGATAAGTAATAGTCCAATATAGTATTGGAGTAACAACTTCTATTAATTCGTTTTATATCAAGCTTCCATTTAGAGAAATAAAATGAAACATAATAAAAGCCGACCTTCCATTCTTACTTTCTTTAGCTAATATAAACAGATTTAGATTCAAATATAACAACCTTGATAATATTACTATTATATCTAAAGACATCTATTCTGTATATCGATAATTCGGCTATGCATTTTTGTTATAAAATGTCAATATTGAGGGACTGATCAACCATTCCATTAATAGTAATGATTATTATCTTATTAAATCGAATTGTAACAAATTCACTATCAGTTTGATTATTTATCTACATATAAATTTTATAAAATACTTAAACACTTCAGATATAATAAGAACTTTAAGATAATCAAATAGTTTACCAAATTTTGTTATTATTATCAAGTTTATAACAAATTATTTGATAGATTCAAATTCTTTTTATTCAATAAGGATTTTGAGTTTAATTATATTATACTTATTGATATACTTTATATCAACAATAATCTGATTTTATATATTGTTAATAAAGCCATATATTTTCAAGCCGCTCGATAATTAAATAATATATCTGTAAAGTATATATAGAATAAACTCTATAAATACTGGATCGATATATATATTAATCCATTAAAGTATATTATTTATAATACTGATATCAATTTTGTTGGAAGAGAGTTTCAATAATATATTATATTAATATCTATTTAAATAAAGACAATCCCTATAGAAGCATATTATTCAATCAATATTATTGAAAGATTTTATATACTATTACAAAGATCTTATAAAATTATTTATAAAAAGGTTTATAAACTCAATATTTACAAGACAGCTATATTCTAAATAATTGTAAAGACAATTAATAATATTATCAAACCTAATGATTTAATATTTATTTTACTCGTTTTTGATACTTTTCTCTATATAATTAATATTAGCCCTTTGACATCTATTATTCAATAATATATTACTGCGATCTCTAAAGCTATAATAGAGATTTGCAGATTATATAATTCTATATAAGTATAAAAAGCTTTAAATATATATAATAAACCCTTTACAACTATACTTTATAACTTATTATCAAACAGCAAGATTTTGATTTGAAAAAAGGATAATAGAATAATTATTAATAAATAAAAAAAATCTTTTTCACTTATTAATATAGAAAGAAAGATATATACTCTTAATCTATTTTATAGATTTATAAGATTTAGATCTATATCAGTAAAGCTATATTATAAATATTTAGAAGCTAAATGTATTAAGGAGGTTAAAGAAATTGATTATAATATTGATTTCGAGGTAACTTTGCTAAATTCTAGTAAAGTTATATTGCCTCCTTCAAAAACAGCAATTACATATATAATGAATTCAGAAGAATCTCTTTTGGATTTATTTAAAAACAACTAGATACCTATATTAATATCTTTCTCACAAATAATTATACCTCAAATTCGAGTTTATATACAAAATTACTATTCTGAATATTTTACTACTAATCCCAAGAATCTTATTATATATAAGGAATCCAGAAAGAAAGAGATTAATGGATTAATAGTTAAAAGTATATTCGAGGTTATATCATTTTCGAATATTCCTTTTAATATATGTATTTTTAAATCACAATTTATTGATAAAATCAAGAATAAAGAAATGAATACTGAATTCCGTAAATCAAGATTAATTATTCAAGTATATAATAATATTGATAAGATATTTGTATTGATATAATCTCTGATAATTCAATAATCGTGTTAATACATTTTAGTCTTACTAACTGTAAGTATTCGAAAAACAAATACAGGAGTATATATTCGAGATATCATTCAAATATACACTCAATCCACTTTGAACTTATATTATACTTTTTATATTTATATTTTAGAAGAAATGAATCTATTAATCAATATGATTTTACTTGTTGTTAAGTTATTATACAATATTTTTGAGGCAGGAAATTATTGGTTCTGGATATATTATATTTATTATTATAAAAAACTTAAGATACAGCAATTTATATATAACCCTTGTTTTTTGTATACTAATAATAAGGGAATTAGATTCGGTATTATAGGGTTTCAGATAGATGATATGCTTATTATTAGGGATAATGTGTTTATATAAACTAAGGATGAGTAACTCAAGTAAGCTGGCTTTATAACTAAGGATTATAAGAAATTCACTTATAATTATTTATTAAAGTTTAATAATATTATTTTTATACTTAAGAGTAATAATATTTATCTTGACTAGAAGAGGCAATATAGCAATCTATAGCTTATATCTATAGGATCCACGTTGCCTTTAATCTCAGTATACTTAGGGGATCATTTGATTACAATATTGTAATGTTGTATCACTTGATAGCATTTGTGATATATCTATTAAGAGAAGGCAACGGTGCTTCCTTGTATTCCCTAGATTATTAATATACTATTAATATATAATTATATTTGTTTTTAACATTACACAGATCTCGACGATTCACATATACTCCTTATCTATTTCCCCTGCCCCGGCAGGCTTAATCCTATCAAACCTTGTAACCACAGGAGGCTCCCATCACGCCGATGGCGATGCGCGCCCCTAACGCGCCGAGCGGTTCCTCAACCCAAAGGGCGCTCCTCTTCCAAGCAGTCACCAACACCTCAGGGGCTGGCATACAGCCCCCACTAATTATAAGATCGCCCACAGGCTCTGCCCTTGGTGCAATTAAGGAACGATTCGAAAGGATCGATAAGATAGAGGGGGAGAGACGGGAGGTGATTGAGGTATTCGTGGTGCTAGCAGATAAGCTTGCACAAGGGTTCCAAGGCCAACAATGCAAACTCGCCGCGAAGTTTAAGAGCACGATCATCTCTGCTCTGCTAGGAGTAATGGAGACTACCCTTGATCAAGAGAGAAAGCCCGTAACAGAGCAATTACAGCCAGAAAGCAATACGCAGAAAACCTACACTAATGCACTGAAAACTCAGATGAGGCCTGAGGCAGCAAGCCCCACTACAGGCTCCACTAATACAATGCGCTCTGCTCCTAGTGGAAGCACGAACACTGATCGCTCGGGAGCACGCAGACTCAAAAGGGAGAATGATCGGATCGAGAAAACGATCCTTATAATAGCTGGCGGGGAAGCTCTGCTTTCAGAGACTAGCCCATTCCTGTTAAGACTCAGAATAAAAGAGGCAGTTGCTGGGATCACACTAGCAGAGATCCCCTTTCTTCAGAGGAACAACACAGGCTGGACATTAAGGTGCAGCTCTGGTGCTAGTCGGGAGGAGATCATGAAAACAGAAAATGTCGAGCGGGTACTTAAAACCCTTCATGCAACAAGTATGCGTAGATTAGAAAAATGGTTCATATATGCAGTCCCACAAGTACCACACGATTTCTATCACATCGAAGGTGCTCCTGCTCCTATACTCACTGAGCTTATCAAGGAGGAGATCACAGCTCAAACCGGCAAGCAGCCAATCAACTACAGATTGGCACGTAGCGGGGTCAACCCGATCACTAAAAGAGCCACCTGGATTATTGGCTTCAATACTGCAATACCGCGGTTTCGACTATTCAATAACAGCTCCTACTCGGTTCTCCTAGACAAACCCCGGGAAATTCAACTTCACAGCACTGGCTGCCTAGGGTACTGTAATCCCTTCACCTGTAATAGAGCCTCAAGATGCTCGACATGCGGTAAACTAAATACTAAGCATGAGAACACACTTATACATCAGCAATGCACTAAAGCAGCTCAATACACTAATTATCATAGGCCCTTCCGCGCTGGCCATTCCAACTGCCCAGCTGCTCCTAGGGTCTACGCTAAACGACAGATCGTTCTGACCGCAAAGGAACTGGCCGCAGTCAGAGCTGTTGGCAGAAAAGACTATGAGACGCTGCACAGAGCAGATGCAGACGAAGCGGATCACACCCCTGAACCACCTCTGCCTCCTAGAGTAATAATCGCAGAAACCCCGGTCACTCTGGGGGCGAGGATTATAGCATATGAGAATGAACGCCTCAGCAAATGCCCGCGCAGGCTTAGTACAAGTCTGCCGATCGCACCAATCATGCTACACACACGCCCAGCTCGTAGCCAAAGCCAGCGGAATCTCAATATAAAAGTCTTAGCAGAAAAAGCCTTCACTCCAATAGATCTGGAGATGAACGATGTAGAGACCTCTATAACAGTAGACACTGTATCTAGATCCTCTCTATGAGTAGCACAATCGACGAGTACACTCAGAGGAACAAAGGTCTCATTATCGCTTGGGCGAATGTAGGCCGGGGATACGCGAATCATATCACACTATTACAGCTAGCAGCTGAAGCTCAGCTGGATGTGATCTGTTTACAGGAGCCAAGACTATACTGGAATTCAACCATGCAAAATCACAATGCATACGATCGATATCAGCCGATCGATAACTGGAACCTTCAGGGAGACTTGGAGGAGAACGAACAAGGCCCTCGGGTTATGATATATATACGAAAAGGTGCGTACTTGAAAGTAAAGCAAATGGGTCGACTCGAAAACAGAGATCTACTCTGGATACGAGTCAATGGATACTCGATCCTGAATGTCTACAGAGCTCCGTGCACTTTGGATATTATTAATTATATCACACACTTGATCCCAAATGAGCGTACGATTATAGGAGAGGACTTTAATGCAAAGCACGAGCTGTGGGAACCAGGGGTGATCGTAGCCAATCAAGGGGCGCAGCTCGCAACATGGGCAAACGAGCAGGGTATGGAGTTTATAGGTACCCCAGGCATACCCATCCATGTAAGAGGGTATGTGCTAGATCTAACCTTCTCCAATGTACCATTCGCTTATACAGAGATGCTGGAAGAACTCCACTATGGATCTGATCATATTACTCAGGTTACCAATCTAGCGAACTGCGGAACAACAGAGTGGAATCAGTATTACTATCAAATAAAGGAGACGGATCTGCCGAGATTGGATGGACTAATGACCAATCAGCTAGCCCACCTCAGTAATGTAGATATCCAGACCACAACCGAGATCGAGACCTACATTAGTAAGCTTGCGAAAGCACTAGACAAGTCGATCCGAGTGGTTGGCAAGATCGATCGAAAGGCAGGGAAAGCCTTGCCATGGTGGACGGATGAGTGCAGAGAAGCTCATCGAGCATATATAGAAGCACGGAGGGGAACGGACTTGGAAAGGAAGACTCATGCTATACATTTTTTACAAAAAGTAGTGCGATAAGCTAAGAGATTCTATTGGGCTATGTGTCTAGATGGGGTCAAGGACGATAAAGAACTCTATCGAATTATAGGATGGCATAAGTTGACCCCCGAAAGTAATGTGAAATCCCCTTCCTAATAATCGGTGAGCAGGAGATCTGTGATATAAGAGAGAAAGCGGACACCCTATTTACAGCGGTTCTAGATCAATTCAAGGCGGACGATAATCTTCCAAACAATCCACTACGCAATCAAACACACAAGGGGACCCTCCCCTGGAAAAGAACGATCTCGGCTGAAGAGGTAGAAAAGCACGTCATAGGAGCCTCGTGTACTGCATCAGGAGTGGATCGAGCTACTGTGCGCCTCCTTAAGGCATACTGGCCGAGTATCAAGTCACTGATCCGGGAGATATTTGCATCATGCCTAGCTCTAAACTACTACCCAGAAGGATGGAAGCTAGCGGAGGTAGTAATGATTCCCAAGGTAGGTAAGAAAGACAAAACGTCACTGCGGTCGTAACGATCAATAGCCCTGATCTTCTATATCGGAAAGGGTCTCGAACGGTATATAGCCAGTCAAATATCTTGGATAGCTTTGAGACATAAAGTAATCAGCCCACAACACTGCGGAGCGCTCCCCAGAAGATCAGGGACAGATCTAGCAGCTGCCTTCACTCACGATGCGGAGCTTGTATTAGCAATTGGCAATGTAGTTTCGATTGTTACTATGAATGTACAGGGAGCTTTTGATGTTTTTTTGAAGTGTTGACTCTTGAGTCGAATAATCAAATAAGGATGGCCAACTTCGCTGCTCAAGCTGATAAACTCATTCCTTACAAACAGAAAAGTCAGAGTGAGATTCGAAGGCATTACAACTGAGGAGTATCTAGTGGCATGCGGTATTCCTTAGGGGTCCCCACTATCACCTATACTCTATATGCTCTATCTTGCTGAGCTCCTTAATCGAGATACGAAATTCCGTTTCGGCTATGCAGATGATATCGCGATCTACCACTCTTCCAAGCATCTCTCTACGAATGCTAGGATCCTGCAACGACAAGTACGGCAGATCATCAGATGGGGTAAGGAGAACAGAATCCTATTCGCCTCTGAGAAGTTCGAACTACTTCATATTACCAGACAACATGATACCACTAATCCACCATTGGTAGTGAATCCAGATCTGATAATCACTCCAGTACCGATTGCAACGAGTGGAAGCGCTCAGCCTACTCTGAGATGGCTGGGCATCTTCTTCGATCGCCGGCTCTCGTTCTTACAACACGTCAAAACACGTACAGCGAAAGCTATGAAAGTAGCCTCGCATATCAGATCGATCGCCCGCACTATACATGGGCCGCCAGCTTCCTCTCTAAGAAAAGCAGTGATCACCTGCGTTCTCCCAGTAGCACTATTCGGCACGGAAGTATGGTACGCTGGTAAACATAAGCCTAGCCTAGGCCAAAGCGATCCAAGTATAAGTGTAGGCATAAAAGGTCATCTCTGTTGCATTAATAGAGTGATCAATACTGCTGCAAGAGGAGCGATCCCAGTATACAAGACTACACCGATCGCAGCTCTTATCAAAGAAGCGGGCCTGCCATCGGGGATAGTCGCGCTAGAACATGCCAAGCTGCGATTCGCACTCCGTTTAAAAACGATCGACAATCAACACTTGCTAGTAAATCGTTTGAAGCCAGTAATACGAAAACGCGGACGAGGAGCAGGCATAGCAAGAGGGCCTCTTACAAGAATCCAGCGGCTCAGCCGTCTCATCCCAGAGACGCAACGCTCGAAGCTACTCCGCCTGCACTTCTCGAGTGGCTGCAGAACGGATCCAACGGAAGGATTAACCAAAGAAGAAGCAGCTCAAGCCTTCAAAGAGTGGTGGCGACAACTCCCACCCGAAGACTACACGATCTTCTCTGACGGATCAGAACAAACCATTGATCGCAAATATTGTGTTGGCTACGGATATGCAATATATCGTAATGGCACTCAAATAGCCTTTGGATTTAAGCAGATCCGAAGCGACTCACATGTATTCGATGCAGAAGCGATAGGAGCATGGTGCGGATTGGAGCATCTAATCACTATGCTTGAAGATCCCTTGAACAGCCGGATCTGGATGTGTATTGACAGTACATCGGTTATCTGGGGTATACGCGGAAACGCACCGCCCACAACACAATGGGCTTTCCACAAGTGTCACAAAGCAATGAAACAACTCGACGTCAGGATAAAGTGGTCATCTGGACATATGGAGATCGAAGGCAATGAGGAAGCAGATCGCTTAGCAAACGCAGGCGCAATTGGGCCTATGGACCAGGCAATCGACAAGCTACCAACAATCAGTGGGGTCCGAACGATCGTCCGTCAGAAGCGCCTACACGCAGAATCTACCTGGTGGGAAGAGATGAACTCCTCTCTCTCCGCTGGCTACAAGGAATGGTCTCCTAGATACAGTACAAAGGAGCCAAAGGAACTAACTCTACCAAGAGCAGTCTTACATCGATTGATAGCTATGAAAACAGGCCACGGCGACTACGCCGCTTACCATCAGCGATTTGGTCATCAAAACAACAAGCTGGACTGCTCATGCGGCAGCGCTAAGGAACCATATCACTTCTTTAAATGCACTATAAACAACCTAAAGCGTTCAGACTGGCCCCTTGCCCCTGTAGAAATGCAATCTAACAAGCAGGCGATCATATATATCAAGAAACTCTTACACACACCTAGCAAGCTCACTCAGCTGATCACCGACTCAGAGTTCTACACTCAGATCTGTCCTAACTACTAAAGGACCCTTAGAAAGCAACAATCTTTTCAACAAAGCTTGCTGCCCATCCCTTATAAACTCATCACTCAACTGATCACTCGAATACACTACACCCTAAAAACCGCAAACCCAATATATAACACAAGAGCCCTGCTGCTCGGCTAAACAAATAGCAACCCACTCTCGCTTCTTCTCCTCTACCATAGGGATCGAAGCCCACAACGAGCCTATCCACCCGGGAACCAAGCTCTGCCTCAACAACAACCCGGATCAGACGTTCCCTTCTGGAAACAGAAGCGGATCGCACCCGCAGAGGAGCGAATAGCCCCTGGCATTGAAGTTAAATTGCTAATTCGGTCGCGACGATCACGCCGCTCAAATAGTTCCTTATCTTAGCACGTCTAAATACCCTTAGGGAGGTCCAAAACAGACGTTAATTAATATAAATAAATAAATAAATAAATAAAAATCTATAGGATCCATGGATATGCATAATATACATAGCAAGGTTCGGAAGTATACTTCTATATATGAATAGTATATTGTACAATAAGCCTGTGAAATATATATTGTAACTATATATTAATTTAAGGTATCTTTCGATTTGTTTATAGCAGTACAGATAATTCAATCTAACAAGAATGATATTGTAGTGTTAAACAAGTATATTAAGTAGCAAAAAGAAAACTCTACTAGAAAACTTAAATATATATCACTTGACTTAGATTTATTTAAGATTGTTATTTTTACTGATATCTCTTTTGCAAATAATAAGGATTATTCATTCCAAATAAACTATATGATTATTATAATGAATAAACACAATAATACTAATATTATTTATTAATTATTTATTAAATACAAAAGAGTTATATATAGTATTTTGGTATTCAAGTTATATGGATTAGTTTAGGGATTTGATATTAATGCAGCAATCACTTCTACAGTTAGTATTATTCTCGGTAAGAAGATTCTATTAGTTTTGTGTATTGATTCTAAATCATTATATAACCTATTTATAAAATTGAAAACGATTAGTGAAAAGAGATTAATGATTGATATTATAGGATTATGTCAATCCTACAAACAGAAAGAGATTGTTGAAGTGATTTGGATAATAATCCGACTAATCCGGCCAATGCGATAACAAAAGGAAAGCCATATCAAGCTCTTACTGATTTAATTAATATAAATAAGATTGATATCAAGATAATAAAATAAATAAAATAGAATTAAAGAAAGGAATTGATTCTATTAATAAAAGGTTAGGGACTTTAGCTAATAAATAGAGGATTTTTATGATTTTACAAATTTCTTTTTAGCCATTATATTTGAAGTTATAAAAAAGAGTTCCGAATATATAAATAAGGGAATTCACTTCAAAAAAATAATTTCAATATAATGGCTATTATATTAAAGATATTTAGGCAAATATAAAGAAAACTAGTTTTTTTCAGTAATATCTATATAAGACCTATTATTTCCCTTTATTAGCTAGCTCTTTAGATTAAATACAAATAAACATTTAGGGGCCTACTGATAGTGGGAACCACGTCTTCCGTATCTCTCTCAAACCAACAATTTAACTTTTTGATTATTATAACCAAGAATTAATATTGAGATAAGACTCATTTAATATGATAAATTATAAAGAATATCAACTAAACAATCATTTTTGATTTATTATTTATCAAATGAAATATTAAAATAATTTGAATTTTTTAATAAAAAGTAAAATCTACTGACATCTTCTACTTTATTTCGAAAATCTTTTATTCTTGATAAATGATAAAACAATTCAAATTAGAAATAATACATGTATTATAATTTAAATCTATCATTTATAAATTTTTGTAAATCTGATACAATCAAAATAAACAAATAAAGATAAAAGATTAATCTAAATTATTCGATTATCCTTACAAATTTAAATGATAAACTACTTTTACTTTATATTTTTTCTTTTTCTTTTTGATATCTTCAGCATTCAATTACTATTTTCCGAATTATTCTTATTAAAAATTCATTTTTGTTTTGAATAAAAAAACTTGTTTCAACATACCTAGGTACAAGTTTCTTGTGTTTAATTTTATTTATAATATTTTAAATATTTAATTTAACAGATTTTTAACATATGTTAACATTTATTATAATATTTTTATTTTTATAAAAGTTTATTCTCCATTTCTCAATATGCATATACATATATTATTACATTCAGTTATCAAAATTGTTTATTTCTTTTCTATTGCAACAAAGGAATATAAACAAATGACAAATTTCTAAAAATTGATTCTAAATAGAAATTAGCCTTTATAATATTTCAATCCGTTTTATATTTCAATAGAAATTGTATTGTCATTTTGTTTTTATAAATTCTAGTAGATTTTGATATATTCATTATTAGAATTATTAATATGTTTATATGATTTAATAATAACAAATAAGAAATGTTTATTGATTCAATAATTATTTGCCTATTCCAATCGTGTATTATTGTTTTGAACATATTTGAATTTTACATAAAATTCTCTTACTATTCTTTACATTTTGAAAATGGTTCAAAATTAAATTCTTTTATTTAATTTGAACTTAAAAAATACATTTACTTTTGTTCTCTTTTCTTTTTAACCCAATTCTTTCTTTGAATGTAACTTGAGATCGATTATAATTATTGAATGATTTTTCTAAAATTATATATTTTTGTTACTGATTTCTTTCGAATCGAATTCCTCTAATTTTTTGAAAAAGAGATTTTATACTGTTTAAACTTATTACTATGATAGTTTTGCTTACTAGAAATTATAATTTTTATCAAACTAATTAAATTAATTTCAAAAAATGTTTCAAAAGCTATTAAATATCGATTAATTCTAATTCGTTAATTTACTTTTTTCTTTCAATTATGAAGATTCCCAGGGTTGAAAATGATAATATTGATATTCGAAGTAATATATTCTTCAATATAATACGGAAATTTCAATATACAAATCAAATTATTTATCATATTTGAAATTATCAAATTCAATTTAGAAATCTTCATACAAAAATTATATATATGTATATATTTTGAAAGAAATTTAAAATATTGAATGAACAAAACCTGATTCATAACTTTTTGATTCAAACATATCATTTAAATTATGATCAAACAAGTTTTTTTTAATCGTTTAATGATTTCGATAAAAAACCTATCTTTGAAATGCATAAATAAATCATTTTTTCAATCAAATATAACATATAATTGAATGTTAAATAATATTGTAAAATGGTTTTTATAAAATCATTAATTGTTATAAATATTTGATTATTCCTTTTAAAATTCTTTTTATAGATTTAGCTAGACTTATACTTGAAAGAAGCTTATCATTGTAAATCTTTTATATATAAAAAAAAGCTTATAATGACATTATAGAAAAGTCTAATATGAAATTGAAATATATTTTCTTTATTTTATAAAACACTATAATTATTTGCATTACATTAAGATTAATCGAAGCAAATTAAATCAAAAATCTGTGATTATATATCAGATTAGAAAAACACGAAAAAGTGAGTATTCTGAAAACTTGAATAAAGTTGTAGAATTATTATAGAATTGTAAGTATAGTTTTGTAGTATTTCTATAAAATCTTTTTAATCGAAATAAGTTTAATTAGATGTATTATTATTATTAGAAATCTAATAATTATTCTTTATAGAAATCCCTTGAGATATAATAATACTCAAAATATAAGAATTAAAGTTTTTAGAAATAAAATATCAAAAGATAATCAATATAATAATATTTAAACTTTTGAAAATAATTATTAAATTAATATTATACTAAAGAAATCTATTTAAATAATTAAGAATAAAGTAGGAAACTTTATAATATTTGAATTACTTATTATAATATTAGTAAAAAGTTATTGGTATAATTTCAAGGAATATTAGGAATTTTGAAAAAGAATATAGAAAAAGAAATATAAGAAATATTGAAAAAACAATCTTTGTAGTTATATATTGATATTCTGTAATTCAGAATAGTATTTATATAATACATTAATATAAATAATCTAATTAAAAAGCTAATCATTATATATATATACTCTTTAGAGTATTAGAATTAGTTTTAATATAATACATATAGAAAGATATAAGAAAATATTTAACAAGAATTTGTTAAAAGTATTAATAAGAAAATAAGGGAGTTCAAGCAATTAGGATTAATAGAATCTTGAATATTAAGTTTATCATTATAATCAAAATTGGAAAAGAATATAATAAACTTATAAAAAACTTTATTTAAATTAATATAATCTTTTTAAATATAAAAGCAAAATGATTTATAAACCAAGTAATTATATCTAATATTAGAATAAAGTAGGTTGACTTAGAGGAGCATTTAATATAAAAGGGATTTAAAGCTATTTTTATAGTGAAAAATTCAAGAATCGATTTAAATATCAATTATTTATTTTTAATTTCGAACAAAAAGTAATTAGAGAGAAGGAGATAATCTTTATTGTATTATTATATTCTTTTTAAAAATTGTGAATTAGATATTAGTGAATACTCTTTTTTATAATATAATATATTTATTAAATAGATATTATAATTGCTAGGAATTAAAAAACTATAGATTATTATATATATAAATAAATAATATATAGTAATTATATAAAAACCTATTATATTAATCATATAAAAATAAAAGAATTGAGAATAAAAAAATAGAAATATATTAATTATAAAGGAAATCATAGAGTATAAAATAACAAAAAGACTATTGTTCTCTGTAAGGAGTGGCTGGTTTAATGGTAAAGTAATTCATGCTCACTTTCCATTAATCATTTCGAATAATATGCTTGATGAAATCTCTTTATATATATAGGACTGTCCCCATTTTATTAAATCTATAGAATAAAACCTATGGATTTAGAAGCTATATTACGGCTACAATTGTATAAAGGAAGTTATAATCCTTTCTCTTTCCTTTAGCTCTAATAAAAGGAACTTTGCTTTACTATTGCTATATCTCTCTACTTGGTTTGAATGATTTCAATGTATTCAAATAATTATA